>NC_136230.1:16695200-17895200 GCF_963402885.1 Antedon bifida
CACAATAGTATTTGGAACATTGTCAATTTTGACCTTTATTATTATTATATTTTTAATGTAAGTATACCCGACCATGTCTCATGTGATAAGTCGGCCAGTGGTGGTAGCCATCTTGAAGTTTATCAATATGTTCAAACAGCAGATACAGATACAGATACAGATAACTTTTATTGTCCAAATAAACTGGAAATTGCATTTGCTCACATAAAAATATCGTATAAAAATATCGTATAAAAATAAAGTATAAAATGTAGAATAACAATATAAAAATACACAATGAGTAAAATAGTACATCATAAAATTACAGCTCAAAACTATTTAAGTTAAAAAAACAGATCATTACAAAACGGTTTAAAAAGTGTCTTATATTTCATTATTAATTATATATTATATTATTGTTATTATCAAAATTATTGTAGTTACCTCTTAAAGTCATCGTTAAATTTTTTAATCCCAGCTGGGAGAAACGAATTTGAGTATCGACCCGTCCGCGCCAACACTGGCCTCAGTCTACCACTTCTAGACCGGCAGCCAAGCGCATTTCGATCAAGCGAACAAGGTACCAATTAAATATCCGAGTACAGGAATATTTATTAGGTAACACAATATATCAATATATGGACGTCTGCCGGTGTCCCCCTGCTGGGTGTGACCCCTGGAGATACCAAATAAAATCAACTTAGAATTAACAAACATACTCTACTAAGTATAAAAAGTGCATTGCCAGACAAATTATCCGCCGTATATGTCCCGCCAGACACCCCCGAAAGTTCCCCCCTGTTACACTGTAATATAATTGGGCAAAAATAAATATGGAAAGTACTACATAAAACTAAGTTTAAATGACTAGGTACATTTAACAGAGTACAGAATGACCCCTGCCAGACAAATTATCCACTGTATTAGCCCCGCCAGACACGCCCTTAGGGGTCACTAAATTTGGGCTAGATCATGTTTTGGAGATACCACATAAAATCAACTTAGAATTAACAAACATACTCTACTAAGTATAAAAAGTACATTGCCAGACAAATTATCTGCCGTATATGTCACGCCAGACACCCCCGAAAGTTTCCCCCTGTTAACACCGTGATATAATTGGGCCAAAATAAATATGGAAAGTACCACATGAAACCAAGTTTAAATGACTAGGTACATTTAACAGAGTACAGAATGACCCCTGCCAGACAAATTATCCACTGTATTAGCCCCGCCAGACACGCCCTAAGGGGTCACTAAATTTGGGCTAGATCATGTTTTGGAGATACCAAATAAAATCAACTTAGAATTAACAAACACACTCTACTAAGTATAAAAAGTGCATTGCCAGACAAATTATCCGCTGTATATGTCCCGCCAGACACCCCCGAAAAGTCGACCCTGTGGAGACTGACTTATTTAAGATACTATTCAACAATAAATATGCGGCATCAAGATCAAAGAAGTAGGGCTATCTTGATGACAATACGCAAGTATTTGTAATCAAACTAAACACTATACTAACTGTAGAACCCTGAGCTGAGCTTGTGTTTCGTCTACAGACGGCCTGGTTCAATTCTAGCCAATAACCTCACAGTATAGTTTAGGTGAGTAAAGCCTGGGGTAAAATGATCCAATATAGGCTTATATCGGTACTGGCACTTCACTGTGGTTGTCATTGATCCCGAGAGAGCGTAATTAATTTGAAATACTGTAGGATAACTGAAAAAAAGGATAGGACTATACTATACTTTTATATTACATTATACACTGTGTAATTGATACTCTGTGGTCAAGATAACCTGAGTGAAGGTTACAGATTTGTGTGACCCCTTCTCATCACCAGCATCAACATCTGATTGCCTCTTGAACATTGCTACAGGAAGAGCAGCTTCCCACGAAACACAGCAATATTTGACAGGGAGCCTTGTTTCAGGCAACAAACTTCATGTGCAATTTCAAGAGGAATGTGTGGCTGATGCCGAAAGGTTCATAAAACCCATCAAAGGGAGAAAAGTATCAAACTTTAAAGAAGAGGCATCTATTCGAATTCTTGTCATAATATCAAAGAAGACTAATTTTAATCTAAGACATGTGATGACATTCCCCATTACAGAGTATCCTCTGTCTACCACACATTCTGATGGGACTGGACTAAAAACCGACAAGAGCAAGCTCCTCAACAAGCTTGAGACACTACAAGATGGATTTACAGAAACACCACTTCCAGTGATTGATGTGACATTGATTGATGTGGCATTGATTGATGGTGGACTCTTGATCCACTCATTTCTATCAGCAATTGGGAAAATAAAATCCCATGGAAATCTTGCTAGGACACTCCTATCCAATGTATGTAGCAGCCGAGGCAATGAAATCCATGTATTATTCGATACATATCGTCCTATGTCGCTGAAGGGGAGTGAGAGAAGACTACGTGGAGCAAATGACCATCCATTTGTCATTGCTGGTCCAGAGCAAGCACCTACAGAGGGATGTCAGATGTTACTACAAAATGGGATGTTTAAGGATTGGTTGGCAATGTTTCTCCTGAAAGAATGGCAATAAAAATTAATCATTATGGTTCCATTCTATCAAACAAGACGCTGGTTGTGTCCCATGGTGGCAACTGCATCCGTCTCTCCTTCAATAAGCTTGATTTGAAGATGGATGTTGGGTATCCAGCTAATCTCCAGGGTAATCATGAGGAAGCAGATACTCTCATTGCATTCCATGCATCTGGTACCACTGGAAATATATCCTACGATCTGCCGCTGGCCGGCCTTACGCATATTAACATTTGACAGGGTCATTGCGTTATTGCTTGCTTTGTGAATGTAGGTACCTACCGTAATTGTTTCATTTTAAACATGGTTCATGTACTGTATTTTAGCCCAATTTATCACAATGTTCACGGGGAAAACATTTTGTGAATACTGCATAGGCCTATGACAGGTCATACAGTGGGTATGTGTCAGGCAAAATACTTTTTATACTTTGTTTGTTAATTTTAAGATGATTTTATGTTGTATCCAATGTTTGATCTAGCCCAAATCCGGGGACCCCTTTGTTATGGATGTAGGGAGGGGGTTGTTATGAAGGCCTTGTGCAGATCATGCAAATAATTTGGCTAAATACTAGTGTGTTTAGAATAGTGTGTTTGTTTGTTGGTATCTCCGTTACCCGATCTAGCCCAAATTTAGGACCCCTTTGGGTGTGTCTGGCGGGGCTAATACAGTGGATAATTTGTCTGGCAGGGGTCATTCTGTACTCTGTTAAATGTACCTAGTCATTTAAACTTGGTTTCATGTGGTACTTTCCATATTTATTTTTGCCCAATTATATCACAGTGTTAACAAGGGGAAACTTTCGGGGGTGTCTGGCGTGACATATACGGTGGATAATTTGTCTGGCAATGTACTTTTTATACTTAGTAGAGTATGTTTGTTAATTCTAAGTTGATTTTATGTGGTATCTCCAAAACATGATCTAGCCCAAACTTAGTGACCCCTAAGGGCGTGTCTGGCGGGGCTAATACAGTGGATAATTTGTCTGGCAGGGGTCATTCTGTACTCTGTTAAATGTACCTAGTCATTTAAACTTAGTTTTATGTAGTACTTTCCATATTTATTTTTGCCTAATTATATTACAGTGTAACAGGGGGGAACTTTCGGGGGTGTCTGGCGGAACATATACGGCGGATAATTTGTCTGGCAATGCACTTTTTATACTTAGTAGAGTATGTTTGTTAATTCTAAGTTGATTTTATTTGGTATCTCCAGGGGTCACACCCAGCAGGGGGACACCGGCAGACGTCCATATATTGATATATTGTGTTACCTAATAAATATTCCTGTACTCGGATATTGGTACCTTGTTCGCTTGATCGAAATGCGCTTGGCTGCCGGTCTATTCTACCAATGGCAGCAAAGAAGATCCGAATGAAAGGGGTGGCTTTCCTCCTCCATGACCGCCTGTAAACCATTTTCAATCGTTCTCCGTAGTGACAATCGTAGACTGAGTCCGCTGTCAGCGCCGACGAGCCAATCACTCTTAATGCCCTTTCTAACACTTTACATATGCGGCCCTTATCTCCTTTGTTTATGTTCCCACCCCAGCCTAATAGGCAATAATCCCAGATTGAAAAAATAACAGATGAATAAAACATAGTAAGTATCTCTTCCCTAACCCTAAAAACGTTCATTTTCCTCAAACAGTACAGTCTAGTATTTAATTTTTTAATTAGTTGATCTACATGCTCTCCCCATGATAAATTATTGTCATACGTTACCCCAAGATACTTATATGTTTTAACAATTTCTACCTCATGTCCTTTAATCTGGACAGGCTCAATTTCCCTTCTTTTTTTACGGCGGAAATCTATTCGCATTTCTTTGGTTTTTGCTACATTAAGTTCCAGGAAATTTTCATCACAGTATTTCATAAACCTAACTATTTCAGATTTGAAATTTGTATCATCATCCTCTTTTATTAAACCTATCATAGCAGAATCATCTGCAAATTTAATTACTGGACAGTCCGGGAACCTAGGTTGGAAATCCGATGTATACAATGTAAACAAAAACGGTGCAAGTACAGTACCTTGTGGTGCTCCCGTATTTGTCCGAATAATGTCCCATTTTGATTTAGCCTAACAAACTGGAGACGTCCAACAAGGAAGTTAAAAACAAACGAAATTAGTAAATTGGGGATATTCATGCCGAACAACTTATTAATTAAAATGTGTGGTTGGATGGTATTAAAAGCTGAACTAAAGTCGAAGTACATAATCCTAACAGACGGGGATGTTCTCCAATTGTCAAGATGGGCATACATTTTTTCATTTTTGTATATTAATGCGTCTTCAGTGTTCTTGTTTCTCCGATAAGCGAACTGGTGTGGGTCCAAAAAATCTGCAACTAATGGTTTCAGGCTTTTTAGAACAATCTTTTCACAGACTTTCATTGGGACGGATGTTAGCGCAACAGGTCTAAGATCGTTATAACACTGTATATTTTGTCGTTTAGGGATTGGGATGATGCATGACGTATTCCAAGATTCCGGCAAGGTTTGTGTGTTAAAAATATATACAAAAATATCTGCCAATTGGGTTGCGAATAATTTAAGAACTTTGGGTAGAATTTGGTCTGGTCCAGCTGATTTGGATGCTTTCAGAAGTGGCTGGTAACTTCATCCGCATTTGTCTTAAGGTCAAAACCACTTTCATCTGGTAAGGCCAACCTACTTTTGATTAAGATCTGTTCATCAGAAAAATTATAGCGATCGAACCTATTAAAAAAAGTATTTAATTCATTAGCATATTGTTTAGTCAAATTTGACACAATTCCACTTCCTTGTGGCGATTTTGCATATCCGCTCATTTGCCTCATTCCCCTCCAAACCTTACTCATATCATTACCTACAAAATTTTCTTCTATTTCACGTTTGTACTTTAGTTTACTTTTACGTATTACTCGTTTAAGTTCCTTTTGGATTTTATTTAGTTCATTTACATCACCTCGATCGAAGGCCTGTCTCTTTTTCTTAATAACATCTGTCACCTCCCCATTTATCCATGGTTTACGGTTTCCGTAGATTTTAACTTTCCTTTTTGGTATTACATTTTCAGTACAAAAGTTAATATATGCACTAACCGCTTCCGTTACCTCGTCTGACCCGTTTGAATTTTCCGTAAAAACACTCCACCCGTAGTTTCAAATACGCATTTCAGCTGTTCTATTGCATCTTGAGTCCACTTCTTAACAGTAATTACCCTGGGTTTCTGCTGTTGTACTAATGGACGATACTTGGGTTGTAGTATAATTAAATTATGGTCAGATTTACCAAGTTTCGGCAATTTTCTTGATAAATATGCGTGTTTTACGTTTGAATAACATACGTCAAGGGTAACAGATTCCCGCGTGCTGCACTTCACATGTTGGTAATAGTAAACGCTACTCTTTTTTAGGGTACAATGATTAAAGTCTCCATTTATTACAATATATGCGTCAGGGGAAGCCGTTTCAATTTCCGCTATAACTACGGTTAGTTCTCTTTGTGCTTTCTTGGCCAGATTTTTGTTTGGTATGTATACAACCACTAAAACAACATGTGAAAATTCCCTCGGTATGTAGAACGGACGTATAGAGAGTACCATTATTTCAACGTTAGGCGAGCAGCTGTTTTTCTTTAGATGCACATTATTTGGGTGACAATACCTTTCGCTTATATATGCCATAACACCGCCTTCTCTATTTTTTCCGGATTCAACCGTTCTATCACCTCTGAATAATGTAAACCCATCAATCCTAAAATGTTCGTCACTTTTCTCTTCACTTAACCATGTTTCCGTAAAGGCCATCACACTAACGGTTCTATATTCATGCAAATGCATATTTGCATTTAATTCATCCATTTTATTTACAATTGAACGTGCGTTTCCCATAATGATTGTAGGCAAATATGGTCTACATTTCCTAGCACGGAACCGTTTTCTAACTCCACTGGCCCTACCTCTTTTTCGCCGTCGAATCTCGAAAGGTATGTCAGGCCATTTTCCAGCACCTTGGTATTTGATTTGGTTGCGTATGTCCTTCATTTCCATAGGCGTATAGCAAACAACCCTTGGCCTAGCTTGCGTCGGCTCATTGACGTTAAAAAACGGTCTAATCATGTTAACAATCACCACAAAAAGCGAAGAACAAACAATAGTCAACATTAATACACCGAAAATCCACAATAAAAATACAGAAAAAATCACTACACACATCCAAAAAGCAACAAAATCAGGACAAGTGAGCTTGGTCGTCCGCAGTGAGCAGCGCCATTCCATCTTTGTGAATTCCTCCATACATACACAGTTAAATAATTTTGTCAAATATGGTTAATACACATTACTGTATTATTAATGAAACTATTTAAGCAATACAATTTGCTCCCATTATTGAATACTGTAATTTATATTTATTTATATATCATTATCAGGTATCATTGATCAACAAGATATTCAAAGAAAGCTATGGAGAACCTGATGGTGAAGCAATGCTCAGAGACCTTGAAGCAAAAATTCAGGAAGGTTGTTCAACGCATAATGAAGAAGTTGTGGTCGTTGCCATATGTACACCTATGATGAAACGTGTCTACAGATATGTAAGACAGAGTGGTGAACTTGCTTTTATTGATTCATCGGGCGGAGTAGACCTTCATAGCTGTCATGTTTTTGTAATTCTTACACATAGCTGTGCCGGTGGCTTACCGTTGGGCTTACTTATCACCACGTCGGAAACTAAAGAGGTCATTACAGAAGGCCTGAACACTCTTCTTAAGGACATTTTACTTTTACTGCCTTTTATGGTAAGTTAGGCCCAGCTGTCTATATGACAGATAACTGTGAGGCAGAGAGAAAAGCCCTCAGTAATGTATTCCCAGGGTCTTCACGCGTTCTGTGTTTGCGTTCCACATATTGCAGGCTATGTGGAGATACCTGTGGGATACAAAACACAGGGTAAAAAAGGAAGATAGACCATGATTATTAGGCGCGGTCAAGGCAATGCTGTATGCATCTACTGAGGCTCAGCTACATGTCTGTTATGAGGATTTGGTTGGTGATCATAGTTCAAAGACCTATCCACAATTTATAGACCACGTAACTAAATTGTATGACAGACGCAAGATGTGGGCTTTGTATTATCGAAACGTACATTCGGAAAATATTCTGGTGAGAGTCTAATGAAAAAGCACCCAAGAAGGTTGGAAAAAATCATTGGTGTACAACCTACAGCTGTGGCTTGTAGAAAATCATATCTTGGTGGACGAAGGTCTCTTGGATCTGGGCATCCACTAAAACAAATACAGGTAAATAGCAATCCAAAGCTTATGCCAAATAAAAGAATAAGGAGGGCTCCTCACAAACTTTCAATCTGTGTAAAAACAAATATTTCATTGGGAAAAACCCATTCAATGAAAAAGTAAGCATTAGAGACTTTTCGCAGTCAGGACGGAAACGTTGCACGTCACAACTTTCAAGGATATAGCTTTAATAACAGTGATGCATGATACATAGGGCCTAGGCGCTTTAAGAACAGTGAAGTTATACTTATTATATATAAATAACAGTGAAACATAGGCCTATTATTTAAAATTAGTTTAATACCGGGTGGCAACATTTTTTTTAAATTCTTTATTGTTTAGTTAATAATAAAACGTGTATTCATCCATGTTTGGGAATTTTTACAATTTGTTTAGATTGTGCAAGTAAATCTTTTGGAAAAGAGCCGATTATGCTCAGAAATAAAGTTAAGTAAAAACTCCCTGGGTATACTGTACATTAATATCACTTGCTGTATTGAGTTTTGTTTTAACTTAAGTGACGATCTATTTAAAACAAACATGGTTCCATGTATCTTGAATAAAATATATAAAAACGTTCACTGCCATCACTTGATATTTTGTTACTGGTTTATTTGATTTATACATTTCCTATTTCACATTATGCAGACACGTATCATATCATCTGGGGTGGGGGTAAAATCAATGTTAAAACCTCCTTGGTAAAAGCGTGAAAACCTTCTTGGGTGTTACAGTATCATCATAAATATTATTTTATTATACCACCACCTATTACAATATTAATTAAATGTAATTATTGCATGAATTGCTTTCATTTTAAGCCTATTTATCAGCAGTCAAAAAAGAACATTACAGTAGTAGTAGGTAGCTGACATGACAGCGGGTATTGGGAAAGCAATTCCCTGCTCTGCTTGCGTGACCGCTGGCGCTGACTGTCTCAGCGTGCAGCAGCAGCCTGGCTGTTGTAATTTAAATATTCATGAGCAATGGAGCATGCCCTCTATTGATTTCTTCTAAATCGGCCATATATGACGATCGTCGAGGCCTTGTTTTCAGGATTTTCGGTGGTAAAGTGATGGACATTGACGTGCAGACACCCTCAGATTCACTGACTCAAGAATATATCGCAATACATAACATATTCGGAGTACAGTAGTTATTAAGGGCACTCTTTAGGAATCCGGGACGATTCGGCCCCAAGACGATTCGGCCCTGGACGATTCAGCCCACTTTGGGGCCGAAACATCCCACTTTGTGGGCTGAAACGTCTCACTTTAGACCAAATTCATATTCATTTTTATTGGTATTTATAAAGTTTTTAAAGGTGTTAAACAATCCGTATTTTATTGATATTGACAATGTTGATATAACATAAATAAATTACTAAAAAACGTAATTTTATATTCAATTTATTACTTTCGGTATCAGGGCCGAATCGTCCCGGATTCAATTAAAAGTGGGCCTAGGCTAGGCCTAGTAGTAGGTAGCCAGGAACCGCCAAGTACAGTAATAATACATACCACCGGCATTACCACGCACAGGGCAAGGTTGATCCAACATTCATGGTCCATATGCATGAAGTTAATGTTAACATTAACAATAACTTTCCAGTTTTCCTGTTCTTGGGGAATCCCATACTCTATCTGTAACTGTTTACTCGACCATTTCCATATCTAGCACTTATTCACAGAAACTTTCATCATCACTTCGTAAGAAACTACATGGAGTTCGTGTAGGATACTAATTACAACTCCCTGCTGAAATCAAATGTACACACGTGTGCGCGCGTGTGTGTTTCCACCACATCAAAACTTACGTAACATAGATCATGCGCATCATCAATCCTTTGAAATTTAAAAAAAAATTCATAATTTTCAAATATTTTCGAGTGATTAGCCAATGGCATGCGGCTGAAACTAGTCAACCGGATAATCGTATGCATCATTGTACGTGTTTTCCCAGCAGACTGAATTTACAAGCTCAAGTAGTATAATTATGAAACGCCATATATATGCCGGATCGGAAAAAGTGGCCGCTTACGGGAGGTGACCGCTTACAGGAGGTTCTGCCGATACTAAAGGCCAAAATCACGTATTATGGCTGCGATATTTTTTCCGCAACGTGCCTATATTCTCAAGCTAATTGTATTTCATTTATTTATTTGACCAACAAACCATAAGATAAAATTAATAACAGAGATGAATTGGTCAGGGACTGCTAGTAAGATTACTGTAACTACAAGAGTCAGCAGTCCCATGATCTTAACTACTATAAATTTATAATATTATAAACAAATAATGCATGATCCATGAATATACAAAAAAAGTGAACAATTATACCAAAAAAAATGATAGATAATTATCATGAAGGAAAGAGCCAATAGATGCAAATAGCAAAAGATGAGGAAAAGATTCAGTAACAGCTAATTGACGTAATGAGGAAGGGTTAGGGAAGCGGTTTATAGAAGAATTACGAAGGGCCAGAGTAGTTGTAAAGAGAGATTAAAAGTGAAGTCTTCAGTATGTCTGGATTGATACTGATAGTGAGATTCTGGATGACAGAAGAGCAGTCAGTAAAGCCATAATAAAGACATTTAAAAATAAAGTGAAATAGGATTTTGTTGCGACGGTTTTCAAGGGACATGAGGTACGGTATGTATCCTCTTTTGCATTTAGAACTCTTGTAAAATGTCTTTGGTTGCGCTCTATGCGGATTGACTGGGACTTTGAGGCATCCAAGAATGGGTAAAATTAAGATTAAAAATAGTGACAGTAAAGCATGTTTTGAAGCATTATCAGCAATATTAAAAATAAGCCCCAGACATTCTGTTTGCACTAGAAACAACATCATGTTCATTCCAGGATAATTTGTTGTCAAGAGTGAGACCAAGGTATTTGTGTGAAGAAACAGTGAGAAGAGATTGACCATTATAGAAGTAAGTGTGAGGAATGTAGTTCTTTCTTCTTAGTAACATGTATCACCTCTTGCCTTTACCTAATGCCCACTGGTGAATGGAATGAAGATCAGATTGAAGAATTGTAGTCGGTATCTGAGTGAATGGATCTATAAATGAGAAGATCATCAGCAAAGACTACAAAAGTAGAGTTTAGAGTAGAGTTGATGTCATTTACAAATAAGTTGAATAAAAGCGAACCTAAAACGCTGCCTTGTGGGACTACAGATGTGACCAAACCTTTCAAGGAAACGTTACCGGCAAATCGAACACTTTGGGCTCTGTGAAATAAAAAGGATGAACAATGAAATGGTCAAATGTTATATTGTTGAGGGAGTTTCTTATGTAGGAGATCATGAGAAAGTTTATCAAAGGCCTTTGATATTTCCAAAAGGAGGTTTTGGCTTGTCACAAGAATTGAGGACCATTTATGAGTTTCCACTGGAGGGGAAGAGTTCCAGAGTTTAAGAGATGGCGAGAAAATAGAATACAGAGGATAAGAAATAGGCAAAGAAATAGCCTGAAGAAGTCAAGCTGAAAGGTTATCAGGACTAGGTGAAGCAAACGAGGAGAATGTAGAGCATCAGCAACATCTTTAGTAGTTAGGAGTCAATGCTATCCAATGGTTCGAGAAAGGATGGATATTGGATATTGCAAGCAGGAGGTATGGATAGAAGGAGATTAGGATGATTAAAAACAGAGCAAAAGTATTAATTAAAAGCATAGGCCTATAGCAATTTCATGTGGAATTTCTAAGATCTGATTATTAACATTAATTGCGATTTTTAGATTTAACAAATGCCCAAAAAACGTTTACGATTTTTGTCTGACAGATTGTCTATATAAGTTCCGTAACTCTTTCGTAAAAGACGTTTTACACGATTTCTCAATTTCTTTTATATTTCCAAGTCTGAAATGCATTTAGTTAACTTAGCTTTCTTGAAGAGTTTTCTTTTCTTTTGAATCATTTTTTTGTAATCCAAGGGTCTAATAATGTGTGCGTGCTTTTCTTACATACGAGGAATACTGTCTCTAACAACAGCAGCATCGAGCAAATCCATGAATCCTTCTGGAGACTTGTTAACATCTGTACTGTCTAAGACAGCACACCAGGGAGCCAGATGAGTCAATTTATTTAAATGACTAAAATAATATTAGAGCGTTGCAGAAAGCTTCGTATCGTTGAATTTGGTTGAACAGATTTCCTTGTAGAAATTTGAAAAACAATTGCATAGTGATCACTATCGACTGGATTATCTGAAATATTAGGTGATATCTTTTCTGCCGAGCATGTAAATCCAGATTGACGATCATTTGAAGGTCGTGTAATATTGTATCAATCGGTGGAGTAAAATCCATGGGTTCAGTGAAGTGAAGTGAGATGTATCGCGCCAGTTAACATTAAAATGTCCAGTTAACAGAATGCAATCAAATTTATAGAACTCCTGTTTTAAATCAGAAATAGAATTATGGAAGTAATTCCAAAATCCTTCTTAGTATTTGGAGGCCTATATAATGGTACATTACATCAAAAGAAATCCAAAGAAGTTTGATTTGATTGTCATCAACATGGTAAAAGTTTGGTGTGAAAATCTGTTCTGATAGCGATGAACACTCCTCCACCACGCAAGTTACGATTTTTCTATAGATATTATAATCATGGAGGTTGAGAGATGAAGATGGAAGGCTATTGTCCAGCCAGGTATCTGTTACGCAGATAAGTTAATGCAGTTCAGTAATTTGTTTCTCTTAAATGTTGGCAATTGATTAAGGTTATAGTCAAAGACGGGATCGTGCTCATCATTGGCAGTTAAATCCAGCATTGGTAAAGCAGAGAGTAGACACCGTGGACAAATAAATGTGTTTAAATGTTACTGTATGATCAGGTGGTTTAGTATTAGGCCTATTTATGATTTTCAGACAAATCGGTCAGTCAAAATCTGTGTAGTTTTGTAGGAATGTTCTTCACATAAATATGTTTAAACCCGCTTCGAAATAAACTTAATAATATAAAGCACAATAAGTGTTAAAATGTGTCAATACGCATTTTTTCGGGTGGCCACTTACGGGAGGTAATTTACCATACAAACAAGACCACACATCCTGCAGTCGCCTGCTCAAGTAAGTGTTTACGACCATCCGACCGATCGATCAACCAGCCGACCAACCGACCGACATAGCGAGCTGTAGAGTCGCGTTTCACGCGACTAAAAATCTAATTTGTAGTAAAAAAAAAGTGGCCGCGACAGCTTACAGCTTACCAAATGCACTAATTAGATAGTAGGAAGATGGCAAATGGGCTTTTGAAAGTGCGGCCGTTAAGGGAGGTGGCCGTTTACGGGAGGTGGCCGCTCACGGAGGTTCAACTGTAATATAAGTCAAACTCCGTCTGGAACCCAGACTAGGTCCCTCTGCCCTCTGGGTAGCGAAACGATCCAGCCCTGGTGGGACTATTCAGCCCGGGACTATTCAGCCCGAGACGATTCGGCCCTGAGACGATTTATTTTATTATATTACCATTGCCAATATCAAACAAAAAACTTGATAAATGCACAAAAAAATTATTAAATTAAATTTGGTCGAAAGTAAGTGAGACCGAATTGTCCCACCAAAATCGAGGGAGACTGACACGGACAGGAAGCAGTCCAAAGACAAAAGTCTAAAATGGCAATGTGGAAATTTAACAGTTTTGTAAATTCGCTGTTATTTGATTTAGAAGAAAGCGAGGATTTGATACTGCATGAAATATTTAGGCCTATCTGATATTAACCATATTAGGCGTAAAATTGAAATTTTCATTATTGCTTAATTTGGGGTTAAAGGTCACCGAATATAGGCCAAAATACACAAAAATGAATTTAAAAACCACAAAATAGTTTAGATTCTAGGCGATTCCCGTCATAATTTACTATTTCGAGCAAATTTGGATCTATCCGACAATCAACGACATTGCATATTAGAGGAAGCGACTTAAATGTCCCTATGTGTGCCATTTTAAAATACATAGGAGCACGCTTGGTTGCGCACATTGATGTACCACAATCGCACGAAACCTGACGAAGAAGGACTTTCCAACGCGCCTGTATTGGAAAAGTGGATGTTACCACCACCTGAGAATAATCATTCATTCATTAAGCTACAGTTAAAATGGCCTCCATTATATGAAATAGACAACTTTGTGAATCTGTCTATTCGGTTGGTTTATTACTAACATCGAACTAGCGTGCGATGTATATGTTTACATTAATTACGTGTACATAATGTGGGTGATCATGACAAAGCTGAACTTGATAAGGTAGATCATAGAGATATTTTCTCTGGGTAGATGACGATGTGCTAGGAACATCATACCATGCATCGTTGTAAACAAAGAAAAGCGCATCAAGAGAGCGAGAAGCAACCAACATACATTTAAATATGTTTTGAAGGTTGCAATGTTTTTATCAGCAGCTCTAAAAACTCCACAGCCAAACCCTCAGCGGTGAGAGTTGACAAATTCCCTTCCAGTTATCCGACAACGAACTCATAAGAAGCAGAATATAATTTGAATAGAATTAGACGGATGACGATATAATGCTAGAACATTTTTTTAATGTTTGTTTGTATCAACATGCTATGAAAAACCATATTTGTATCCAGTTACCGGTATTACAATTAATATTAATGTCAAACAATCAGAAAACAGTATTGTAATGACATCACTGTACATTAGAAAGATGGTTTATCAAGTCATCCAATCTCAAAGAAAAATAGTATTTTATGATGTCACATACATTAAAAAATATTCCAGTTAATTTTTCGTGTTTGGTACTAATGATATTAATTACGGACGACGTCCGTGATGAAGATTTTATTCAGCGTGTTGTTTTTCGGCGTTTTTGCAGCTCTTGAGACTGATGTGCAATACAGTATTTATCACCATATCTCAATAGTTTCGTGGATATGATCGGTCTTTGTTGTTGTTTGTTTCCGCGATGGTAAGTACGGTGTACACGTTCGATTTCAATATCAACTGATTCTTCCAGCTTCATATGTTCAGAGAAGATAATTAATCTAACATCAACGTCCTAACTAGACATGTTTTCACCTGCTTCGTAATTTTTCGGAACGTTGTGGAACATAATGGTATTCCTGCGTGATCTATTCTCTAAATCGTCTATTTTGTTTTTTAATTTTAAAATTGCATGTGATTTATTTTCGTCCAACTCTTTCTTGTCTAATCGGTCAGTAAAAGATTGGTTTATCATATTTAATAGCTCCTCTCATTTGCACCGTTTACCGTTTTCCAGACGGTTTAATATGCTTTCTACAGATTTTAATGAATACCACAAGCGGATCGGGTGCACATACCTCACCCAGGGAAACTCTTCCCTGCCTCACCTGTGTACTGTTTTCCTTCCCGCCTTTCTTGCTGTCTGTACCTTTGTAACTTGTTTGCTACGATCGCCTGTCGCTACAGACTCAGCTGTAGGTGATACGTTTTTTCTTGTTTGTCCTGCTTATTATAGCTGGCTTCTCCATAACTTATCTTGATATACACGTCAGGACGTTATTTAAATGTGTACTTACAGTTATATGCAGTCACCAAGGCGGGTTAGGTCAATTACAGAAGCTCGAATTAAATGAAACACGTCTTCTTATTCCATTACAAGTCAGATGTATTCTGAATTAATTGTTTAACATTTTGTTGTTGCAACAACCCTGGGTTTTATGTTGTTTTATTACATTGCGGTATTTCTAGTTACATCGTTTAAATAAAAATGTACGGTTCGTTTAGGCCTAAGGTATTTTCAATACCAACCAAGTTATTACTTCGTTTATGTGTACTGTTTTGTTATCGTGAAGACTTTTGTTCGGCGGACATTGTCGAATGGAGATGTTTAAATCAACATTCCACAAGCACATTTAAATTTGTCTATGTTCTTATAAGTAATAAGTAAACTTATACAATTATTGCAATTGCTTAATTTCTTATAATTGGGTTTACCAACTAGCATATGTACACGTAAATTTGTCTTTTCTTGCCTGTTTTGTTATCGGCAGAAATTTGAATAAATAAGAAAAAAAAATGATAATACTAAATAGACCTCCCTACAGTATCATATTACTACAGTACCATAGAAGTATTTTTTGTTATTGGAATTTACCTTTTAAAATATTTACAAGTTTAGAATTTCATGTGTTGATCAAATAAAGATAAATACAGTAGGCCTACACACGGTTAGATTGTGTGGAAAAGTTTGGAACTAAAAGAACTATAGATGGCGCTAAGAAACTGCTAGATTGACGCGCCTCTCGAGATACCTCGCCTCTCGCACAAAGTTGGTCAAGAAAGACCAAAGATAATCTCATTAGATTTATGGATTAGATTTGGTGTGTCAGAAGATTTGAACCAATACCTTGTGATTGGAAGGTGAATTTTACTTATAGCGGCACTATACAAACTTTGACAAGACGCGTAGATCGACTTCTCATCATAAGCTCATTATCTATCTATAATCTATCTTTCTTTGATATCACCTCTCACACGTCACACACCGCATGTGCAAAGAAGATACCGCCATTAAAAAAAAGTAAGACAGTTTTGTCCCACATTTTTATTTTGTTGTTGTTATTAACATATAAAGCAAATAAAATATCAGATAAACCTAGTGAGCGTTAATTAATAATATTGAAGCTATACATCACGAGACTGCCAGTTTGTGGAAATGGGCTTTGAAGCAGCTGCTGCATGTGCACACACATCAGGTGCATCATGTGCACACACAGCAGGATCGACGGTGTCTGATCATTTCGGCCGCTGGTTTAGTTATGGTGGAACGGCCAAAACCAAATTCATGAATTGTAAATTGTTGAATATGTATGACACACCATGTGTATTAAAATTTTTTATATTTTTACTAATAAAATTAAGCCAAATCAGCAGTCTCCAAGAAGAAATGTTGAAAGTAGGCTATGTATGATGCACTATATAGGCTAGGCCTAGTAGGTACGAGTAAAAAAAATTCAAAGTCAATATTTTAAAATAAAATTGAAGTAAAAAAATCAGAAAAAACACATCATTTTCAAAAATGTAAATTTTATTAAAATTGACCAACTACTTGATTTTATATTAATTTTTTAAGTCTTAATTTTAATCAGAATTTTGGTATAGGGATTGCTAATAAAATTGTGACCTTTTTATAATCGATTTTTACTTCATAGATTTTTTTTTTTTTACAAAATGAAGCTTGCAAAATTTACGTTATGCTAGTAACATCCCCTCCCTACCCCCCCCCCCCCCCCAAATATTTATTTACATTCCCACCCCCATCATGAGGAAAGAAAAGCCGGGTAAGGGGTTTTATATTAATGTTCCATTTGATGTTGATTGATCACATTCAGTATATATAAATGTAAAGGATGTGTCCATTCTTCAAATCTACGACGTCATCAGGAAGTTCAGAATAGCCACTCAAAATCTGCCTATGTTTTCCTGGTTTAACCTTTCTTTTCTTTTTTGGCCCCATATTCAAACTACAGAAAATATTTAAAAAAAATAAAAAACTTTTAATGTACTATAATAATATGGTAGTGAAAAGGCAACATAAATATAAATATATACTTTAAAAAATACTACCACCACTGTGATAAAATGTAAATCTATCATTGAAATTAAAATGGAATATTTTTACTCACCAATTGTATACAATTAAAGTTTGTAAAAATACCTGAAAACAAAATAAAACAAAATCCATTAGAAATGGCTTGATCATGTGACCTGCAAATGCATGAATGGGCCAATCAGCAGCCAATTAAATGACGTCATGCGATATTCATTCTAAACTGTTTAAGCGTCGGATTTTCAGATATTAGAAATCCACTTAAATCGCCTATAATATGTTTATAATTTGTAATTAAAACTACACAAAATTATTTAATAATATTTAAGTAATCTTATATTTTGAATATTCGGACACATATCGTTAATTTACATTAAAAATATTGCCGTTACATTACTGTTACGAAAGCCGGTTTCGACTATCCCAATAAGCCTACCGCCGTCAGAGAGCACCCTCAGTGCTACAAGGTGGATCACGGCAATCGATCACATTCTACCGCGAATTATCTAATTGCTTTCATATTTGGCAGAAATATACCTAAATACATGAACTACTGTTTACCGTCATAATAATTGAATTTATTACTTACGCAATGCTAAAAAATATGACTTTTATTCGACTCAAATGTTCAAAACGCTGCCAACAAATTTAACGATCACTGTTTGAAAAAAAAAAGTTACCTGACCCAAGATTGAACTTTAAATGACCTGTCTGACATCAAACCCCTTGAATTAGAAATTCCCAAAGGGCTTGTTGCACCCACACGATATTTTGGGATAAAAAAAACAGAACCGAATTTAAGTGAGTGACGTCATAGATTGACTCGTACCTAACTATAGCCTAGGCCCAGGGTACTAGAGTTTAGGGATACGGCGCTGAGAGCTGACTCCATTTTCATTACCATGATTAAACAGTGCGCGCATGTTACTATGCGCACAATATCATTGACAAGGTGTTTTTCTACATATTGCATGTATGTTTCGTTGAGAAATAACGATTCCGGCGCATGCGCGCTGGTGCGTCATTTACAGTTACACACAAACTGTTTTTTTTTTTTCATCAACAAACATTCCAGCGTTTTCCCACACACTTTCCATAATGTCGTGACCTTTTACCCATTTAAATAAACATTAATTTTCAATATTTTCTTTAATTAAAGATGTATTGTCTCTTGAAACACAAAAAATGAAGGTCAAAATATTTTAAATTTAAATTGGCCATATCAAAGTAATATTAAAGTTATTCACTTTAAGTCAAAAATTCGAGCCAAAAACAACAAGTTTACGTAATTAACAGGTAAATTAGTTTGATTACATTTCATCTGGAAAATCGTCGCGAGCGAAAGTAAACTACATTGAAAACTTTGACTGGAAGTCAAAGTTATTTTTTGAACAAAAAAACGTCTGTATTTCTTTTAAATAATTTTTTTTTCAACTAATTTTTGGTGAAAGTTAATAACTATTATGATACTTCAAAATGACCCACTTTTTTCGAAATCTTTTTTTTTATATTCTTTTGGAATTAGTCAAAGGGACAATACATCTTTAAGTTATACAAAAAAATGTTATAAAAAACAATATAATATGCTTAAAATAGCCAACAAAATGTAGTATAATAATATATAATTATTCCCCGGGTATAATCCCACCCCCCTTGTACGTGAAATTTGCCCGAATTTGGGAGGTGGGACTATACCCGGGGATTTCCCGCTGCATGAACTGAAAGTGACGATATTTCTTCTAGCTACGATTTAGGCTATCTAAAAGCTATATTCCGATGTAGGCCTAGCAATTAGACGGCCAGGCCATCTAGGCCTAGGCGGCCTAATTGGTCTTACCTGTGCTATGCCTACCGTATAGATTTTCCCCGAGATTTCTACTTAAAAAATACCCTAAAATGTGATCTAGGCGGATTAGGCCAACTTCGGCCACAGACAATTTCGGCCACAGACAATAATACTACCATATCTATGGAACGCCCATAGTGCCATTGATAGGGGAACAATGAGACACGACAATGTAATACAGGATTATCGATTTCATTGTGTTTTACTTTTGTTTTTTGTTTTTACACAGGAAAACACGGACACAGACAAACTTGGCAATTAATTAATTCATTAATTAATAATGAAAATAAAATACGTAGCTAGGTGGCATGATGAGATAAGAAACGAAGAATTACGTAGATACCGATATTTCAGAGTACAACAAATACAATACGGTGAAAATTAAAATGTATAGTTTTTACAAATAAAAGAAATGAATTGAATGAGGCCTAAGTGATACTAATTTTTTGTGTACAATAGAAATGATTTATAATATAAGAAACAAAGATTTACTAAAGTGATAATTAAATGTTTCGGTAAAGAATTATTAACGTCATGTACATTTTTCTATAAATATAAAACGAATTGAAGTACGTAGGGATATATACTAATTTTAATGTGTCGAGGTACAATACATATAACTTTGAAGGAATAAGAAACGGAAGAAGTGGTTAAGAATACGATTTATTTTATCGGAAGAAACAATTGAAGAAATTAAGTATATAATTATTAAGAATTAATATGTTGTAAGTTGTAAATGAAACACTGGTAAATATGTTAATAGAAATGCGTGCGTTTGTTTTTGCGTGTAAAATTTTACCTAATAAAATGAACACCACTACCCAAGAGGAATTATGCGAAGGCATTGATGAATTTTTTTTAGATATGTTTCTGAACAGGCTCGGAATGAATTTCTGACTGTGTGCGTCATGAGAAGGTACGTGGAAAACCCCGTCATATGGGTCGTTGATTTGTCCGTAGTCATTGCATTTTGCCGGGGATTCCCCATCATTTAAGTATTTCCGTAGTACCCTATTTATCTTCATTTCCCTACGTCCGTAATATTGGGCCGAATTTCCGTAGTAATTACGGACGTTCCGAACTTTGAAATAACAGTGTTTGATTGCTTCTTTCTGAATAAAATAATAATTGATAATAGGCATAGTAATTAGTTTGGGGACTTCCTCTGACGTTCGCATTGAACGCAACAAATGTTATCCTTAGTCGCATTTTTATCCCAATTATTACTCATTTTGTTTGTATATTGACATGATATGATATGTTCATTTATTCTGTGCATGTTAAAATGAAGACGACAAAGTTTTATTAAATTTATTTTTTTTATCACTAATTTTCTTCTTGATTCTGCTTGTATTGATGTGTAAGTTCCTGATATTCCTCTTTGTTCCTTAGGTCACCTAAGCAATGGAAGGAAAAACGTTTTAATTAAACTTATTTTTTTTTCTTAGCATTTCTTTTTTCATAGCCAAACTATTAATACGTCTGTACTAAGAGAGTATTTAACTGTGTCACTGACAGTTGAATTTGTTTTTCGCCAAGACTCCATGATACAACTAAACTGGAATGGAAACAACAAATCTAATAAATGCAAATTGTAGTGGAATAACGTTAAGAATGATAACACTGTAATGTGTAGTAATAGTCATAAAAAAATACTATACAACAAAGCATGAGATGCGATAACTAATAGCAAAAACAATAGCACGGTCTAATATATGCGTGAATGGCGCGCCATAGAAATCTGTTGTGGCCGAAACTGTCTGTGGCCGAAACGGTCATATGCCATCTAGGCCTAGCTTCCTAAATCGACATGAACTCGATCATACGAGTTCTTCATGTTCACCCACACGCTCGAGCTCTCTGTGTAAATCGCATGTTGCTGCATGTGACACAAACTCTACAGCACAAGCCGGTCGGTATAGAGGGCGGTGTTTTTTTGTTTTTTTTAACGGTAATCAAGCATGCACAGTAGTGTGTAAACAACAAGAAAGAATGTACACGACGGCGAAAGGATGTACAGAACGTGACGATCGGGGCATGCTAGCCTTAGGTTGTATTCAACTTAACAATGTTCGATGAGTTTTAAGTCAGCCAAATTCAGAGAAATTACTCTATTTTTTTGGTGAGAAATTGACGTCGGCCTAGCTAGCTACAGTAGGCCTAGGCCCACCTCTGGCCTAATGTTAAATTATACACTGGGACTTTGCCCGGGGATATGCTTGCGTGCGAAGGTAATCGTAAAGTCGGGGGTGGGATTATACCCGAGGTGGGATTATACCCGAGGAACTACGGTAATTTGGTACTATTTCATGTAAAAAAAACACACATTTTGGAAATTTAAGTTTTTTAAAAATAAAAGTTCTTTAAGAGGTCAACAATACTCATAAATATTCATTCTGAACAAACAATGGATGGCTAGTGTGTAGCGAGGTCTGTAAAATGATAAAATGTGAGTATTTTTACCATATCTACTTTTTTTTGTACGGCCTTTTAGCATAATGGAAACATTGAAAATAATAATAACCGTACGGTTGAATGGTAAAATTAGATCAAATGCAATATTTGTGTGATATTGTATTGATCCTAATGCCGTCACCTTTATTTACAGCCACACCATGCTGGATGGTGGTGGCCATGTGTGGCGTCATGTGGAACCACGAGGTCTGACTATACCCCACCATATATACAATTAAACATTTATTTGTTGTTGTTATGTTAACGAAGTGAAATATAATCTGTTGCTGTAACGATTATCATTAGTTAACGGATGTAAACTTGTAAAAAAAGCGATATTCCCTTTTTATTTTCTGATAATGATGAAGTCCACTTGCGCACTTAAAACATTAGGATTGGGCTATTCCATTATGCTGTAGGTGTAGGAAAGCTTTTATATGGGTCACTCCATCAGGTTGGGATACAGTGTGTTACATGAAAGTGAAAATGTCTAGATGCTAATAAAGACAATCTTTGACACTTTTTTCATGGTACAACTATCCAAGTTTTATTTTCAACAAAAATTTTAGGCAAAAAATCACAAGTATTTAGTCGGTGCTTAATATTATGATTTAACGTTCTGAAAAATACGGACATAACATTGACGCCAAATTTGAATTTCCAATATTCTTTAATTTATAAAAATTCAAATTTCATCAATTCAAATTTACTTTAAAACAATCATTTTACGATAACTTCTTCCAATAATAAACATTTTGACAACATTTCTATGGGTAAAAAAAAGACGTTTACTATATAATTTCAATATAAAATTTAATGACAAAAATAGAGATCGACGTTTCGGTACCATCATAGAACCATTTTCAAGATCAAGTGAATACAAAACAATAATAATTATGTGCACTAAGCACCAAAGTTGGTGACAGGAAATGCTAATTGAGGGCTAATTAAGTAATTAGCTCCTCCTACTGAGTTAGATAAACAATTTAGCTTTGATGGAATCCGATTGTTTATTGAGTGTAGGTTTTATCTCTTTGATCCACAACATCTCCTTAATTAGGCAATCAAACTTATTGTTACATTTAGATAAGACTCTAAAGTATTCTGAGATATCACCAGTTATGCCATGTTGTTTTAGGTGATCGCCTATAATACTTTTGTTATGTTCATTAATGCGTTTGTAAAGGTGTCGGCAAGTGTAACTGACATAGTTTGTATCACACAAACCACATTGAAATTTGTACACTACGCATTGTGAATTAATGATTCTGGGTTTCATTTCTTTAGGTTTTAAGGTGTCACCTATCTTACGACTAGTAAATACTGGTAAAATATCGTTTTCAATTTTCGCACTAAGTTGTTTAAGTTGTTTAGTAACCGTGTTACAACAAGTTTGATCCTTGTACGGTAGTACAATCCTAATAGGCTGGGGAGATTCATCAGTTAGCATATCTTCATTAGTATTACTAGGAGTCACACAAGTATTAATGGATTGGTTGAAAGCCTTAACAATATTACTAATAAGATCTAAAGGATAATTCAACTTTTGAAAAATCTTTGTTACATTATCAACCTCTGATAGGAAAATGTCATGCGTAGATGACAATTTGTAGGCCCTATTAAGCATTTGCCATCAGTGGTCCAAGCGGTGAACCCATGGCTACGCCATCAACCTGCTCATATAGATCACCATCATATTGGAAAAGTTGATTTTTGGTCGCAATTGTAAGTAGGTCCTTAAGACCTTGTTTATCGATAGATAAACCGTGTTCAGAGTTAAACCAGTCATCTTTAAAGGCCTTATGAACAAGAATGTTAATGGTCTCATCAAGTGGAACATTGGTGAATAGAGAAACTACGTCGTAAGAGACCAGAACATCATCTGAACCAATTTCAGTAGAACGTAACTCTTTAGCAAAATCAAAAATGTCTGGTATAGAGTATTTGTTGCTGGCTAATGGTTTTAGCTTCTCATCTAACCATTGTGCTAATTTAAAATTGTAAGTGCCAGTGGCTGAGAGTATTGGCCTAATAGATAGATTTTCTTTGTGCGTCTTGGGAAGACCATACAGATGGGCTAACCTCGAGCCTTGTGATGTTAGTGTAGATGCTACTTCCTTCGGTAGTATATTACGAACAATATTAGATAGTTGCTTCTCCTTTTCTAAGAGAGGATGGAAATGCTTAATTGGTCTACCTCTAGACTTAGGTTGTGTCTTACTTACGGGTATAAACTTAGATGTGTTGTTTATAGACGATTGTCTAAGAAGTTGGTCATAATGATGTTTATCCATGATAACGACTCCGGAACCTTTGTCAGGTTTAGTAATGACAATGTCATCCCTTTTCTTCAATTGTCCCAATGCTCTTTTCAGGGACCTAGGTGGAGATGGGTCCTTGCGTTCGATGTAGTTTAGAGCAATCGACTTTAAAGTTGCTGATGTGAGCTCCTTCATATCCTCATTATTTAGTTTCTTCTCGACACGCCAGTAAGCCTTTTCAAAGTTGGCTAAAATTTCCCTACGTTGTGATTGATGTGGTAAGGCGAAAAAGTATTTCTAATTCAACTTCTTGAGATGAATTAATAAATATTTTATGAAAAAATTACCTTTTGTTCAGATCATTCCATGAAAAAAATGCAGTGTTTATCATTTGATGGTTTCTACAAGTTACATATTGAAATATAACTATTATTGAGTTGCAGTTCCTATATTTACAACAGTATATCATTTATTGAAGCTTTTGGTAAGCTCCAAAGTGCCTATCTTTGGACACTCGTTGATCTAAGTGAATGAGTGTGGATGTAACATTGACACCATGTTTATGTTACATAATCAACAGTAAGTATAAACTACAAATATGTAATTATTAAATTAGTCATATGGACATTTTCTATAATACAAAAAATGTATTTTATATATTTTGTATTTTATGATTTAACTGAAATGAGTGTTTGTGGACGTAACATTGACACCATGTTTATGTTACGTCAGCATTATTTAACATCAACATGGCAAAAGCCATTAAAAATAGATGAAAACTACTAAAGTGGATTGAATTACTAATTACTGGTGATGTAACATTGTCAGTTATTTATTTAATCAGCTGCTGGAAGACACTCGCTCCTATTTTCTGTTTGCTTTCAGGTAGTTGTTCACTCCAGATGTGATGGAACTGACATTTGCTGAATCAAACCCAAGGAAACGACTTGTAACTGGCATAGGTGGAGAAGGAATCTTAGCAAATATAATGCTCTGTGCAATCCAATCTTTCTCCACTTTGTTAGGCCATATAAATTTGTTTTCCCACTTCTTTTCCAGGAAGCTGATGCAGCACATATCACCAACTTCAAGTACCTGTCCTGGCCACCAATCATCATTATATATCACAGCAACATAGTCACCAACTGGAAGATTAAATAAAACAAATTTAAATAAACAACCGTATACGGTATGGAATCTGTTCAAAGAGGGTGTATTAAACAAAAAGTCTACAAATGATGTCCAAGTGAACAGATGATGATGATGCTATAAATTGTACCTGACAAAGTACATATTGTGGTTTCATTTAATAGGACACTACATGGACTTCCCAGAGGAAAAGCAGCTGTATTTCATAGATTGCAAAAATGAGCAACATACCTACTACACCAGAAGATATAAAGACTGAGTCCTTGTTTATTTCTCTGTTCTCATCTGTGCTGTCTGTTCCATCATCATCTTGTACACTGTATGTCTCATTGTCATGTAGACTGTCTTGTTCATCTTCATCTGTATACATATAAGTAAACCAATTAATATTATATTGCATTAGCCACCTTTAAAATAAATGTACTGTACAGTGATTACATATTTCAGAGCAACTAATTGTGCAGATAGTATTAGCAGAGGGCAATGCTCTTCCGTCTTTTCAATCACCATGTTCAGGGCCGTAGCCAGGATCTGTCAAGGGGGGGTTCGGACACTAAGTATTTGGAACACTGAACCAACCCCCCTCTCTCATTGTTAAATGACACCCCTAGATGGCCGGAAATGGTACTCTCGCACATAACATTCATGATAAATGGCACCTCTAATTGGTCGGAAAAGACACTCTCATGCACCATGCTACCAATGAGCAAAACGATCGTATTCATACTTTTTTTCTCCTCCTCACACACATGGACTATTTAATCGCCGATTGTTATGATCATTCACTCGGTATTTTGTTTTGCATTCAAGTTCAATATGAACTTTGTGTGAGAAGGCAAATTCAATGCTTATTATAGCTCTACCTATATTTATTTACAGCAATTTGTTGAGGAAATTAAATATTAATCAATGTAAATAGATGACATTGATACAGATGTTATAATGTAAACTACAGTACATGATACCATAGATATTATAGCGTAATATATTAATATATTACTAGTGTAATATATTAATATTCACTATAATCCTCTATGATGATAATACACGTACTATACTTCATAGCCACATATTTTGTATGTCCGTTGGAAGGCTATACCGTAAATCTTCTAATAGTAACCCACACTCTAATAGTAACCCTCCTTCTAATAGTAACCCACCTTATAAGTCAATCTATTATAATAATCCACTACTCTAATAGTAACCCACATGGGGTTAATATTAGAGTCACAAAAACTATTGACAAAATTACATTATGTATTGAAGACTGGTCGTTTATGATGCAGCCGTATTTTGAAAATAAGGAGATAATGCATGTTGATCTCGGGAGTGGGGAGGATTGAGTGTTTTTGAGTTTATAAAATAAAGTTAGAGTTCAAACAAATTTGTTTATTCGTACTGTTTTATTATTTTGCTATGATTTGCTGACCGGAATAGTTGAGGTGGGTTACTATATTCAGGTGCCTAATTTAAGATGAGTAATAATAACCCACTACTCTAATAGTAATCCCCCTTCTAATAGTTAACCACCCTTAAAAAACAATTAAAGAATAATAACCCAGGGTTACAATTAGAAGATTTACGGAATAGGCCTACTTTATGCATGCTGCTGACTGCCGTGATCTAAACAATAGGTACGCGTTTGTCTGGCGGTGTCCTTTGTACGAATCGTTCGTGCACCAGCTCACTGTATCAGTACGATACACGCGTCAATATTATGTTACATCCAGGGATTTCAAGGTTCAGACCTGCGGCGTTTGCTTTCGTATTGTACGCGGCGTACAACTCCATAGGTCTGAACCAGGATCGGCAATTTATTTGCAACTCTTGGAAATTTACAGACACGTATTGCTCGACGTACGCTCATACAGCGAAGAATGTTTCGAGTTATTCAAGAACGAGTTTACGAATTTTTAAATTTACGAATAACCTTTTGTACTGTGTGGGGCACGTATTTGGAGGATTCAGAGATCAGGGTGAGGTATTGGGCATGTCGGGGATGGGGGTTCGCAGTCGGTTAAGGGGGGTTCGCTGTAAAGGGGGGGTTCGCCCGAACCATAAAAACCCCCCCTGGCTACGGGCCTGATGTTGGTTAATTTATTGATGTTTTCTGGCTGAATTTGAATAAAAATGCAATAAATTATTTTATGTATATTTTCAATTTTTTATTTTTTTTGTTGGTACCTACTTTACAACACTTGTGCACGTGATTGCCTACAAATGACTGCCCGTGGTAATGTATGCCTGTCATGCAACACAAAAAGATTTTAAAGTTGCATCCAAACATCCACAAATAGGACCATAATCTTTATCCAGCTTGGCTTATGTGTAGTCCAAGGGAGGACAAACCTAAAGAAATAACCACAAAGTACATTAATTATGATTCAGTTATTTTATTTTAAAATGAAAAAGGTTTGTTTTTTTCAGACATAACTTACATGATTGATTGGAATGTGAAGTATTATATCAGCCACAACATTGTTATACAATTGTGCTCGGTTCAAATGGCTACCATCATCTTGGAATGATTTGAGGTCTCTTTTAAGGGTTTCAAGTGTATGAGGTAAAACCATCTGATGTCTTTGATTTATGGCAATACAAGCAGTAGTGGCGACCTAAAAGTAAGTCATTAAAAATTATATTATACTGATTGGTGAAATTCTGCAATTATTTTGACTGTACCTGTTTAAAAAAGATTTCTTACCATTAGCTCCAGTTAATCCATTCTCGTGAGATACTCGTAATCTCCAAACGCAAATACTCTTATTTCCTTGTCACTGAAAAATAAAGCATTTAATACAATTTAATGGGCCAATACTTCTGATATATATATTTTCATAAATAATGTAATTACATCAACATTTGAATCTAAATTATGTACTCACGTCCATCTTGCATTGTGTAGTCCATCGATTTGAGGTTTCATGCGAATCAAACTGGTTGTTAAATTGTACAAATTGTCTGTTCCGTCAAATACTAGAATAGTCAGTGTATTGCTGAGTGAATTTGGGTGATGGGTGTTGCAAATCTGAATCATCAATTTAAAATTCCCCCCTCCCTTATCACCACCTATCTTTACCCAAATCTCGTCTCTCGTGCGCATGCGTATATCAGTATTGAAATAGAGATGGCTACAGAGTATAATAATAATAAAGCATAAGTTATAGGATTAAACTCTCTTATTAAATAACTTATATGAAGCATGGGTGGGTGAGGACGGCACATAATCTCTTTGCATGATACATGATTACATGGAAAAGCAACTAGACTGGTACAGACATTATGACAATTACTACATTGAAATGCATTGAAACAACCAATAATATCAAATGAATTTGGCACTGATGGTGTGTATGATTAGCCAGTGAATTGAAATGATCATGTATTTTTTGGTTAATAATTTGTTGCATTTCCTTTTTACTGGTCTGCCTCCTTGGATTGTACATGATTTACATGTTGCACACTCTCCGACACAAGGATGAGGCTGCCAATTGAATGTAGTTGGATTTGACGCGTTCTAGTGGCCGACCTGAGTTTTATGTAACACAGATGACATAGATTTTGTGGATGAACTTCGACTTCATCATTTTCAACATCAAATTTCATCTCTTTTACAATAAGGTCTCGGTTTTTTTTAACATCTTTTAATTTGGGGCACGATTTCCTTTGTAAAGTTTAAGCCGCTAGCCACAAATCTTACACAAAGATTGTATATTCTTAAGGTGTTTGTCCATGCTGAGTGAAAGAAATAAAACATTTTTGTTTAAGTTATAAATCTAATCCATTTTAACTCAATATAGTAACCAAATCAATACAATCTTAATATCAAATGAGCCTATACGTGCATACTACTATCGCAAAATAATATTGTGTTACTTATAGACCAAGTACAGTATTATACTAAGTCTAAATAACACAGTAAAACATATATGTGCAAGCACATCCTATATTGAAAACCAGAAAATGGCACATATTTAAGTCCAATTATAGCGAGGAAAATCAATTGTTTACTCGCTAAAATAATTGCACTATTGTTCAGGGTATATATATGAAAAAGTTAACCTAACCTGCTTGGTCTGGAAAACTTCAAATTAATTATATTTTATGTTTTAAGTTTATTTACTTTTGTTATATGAATATGTTAATTAGTGGATAATGAGATTGCCATTAGAAATGTGTTAAAATCTAATAACTCTCTAAAAAGTTATAATTACTTTACCTTACAAACATGAAAAGAATAAATATAATTGTCAGAATTTATGGTCGTAAAACACACTTTAATGTGCAAATTTACGTACTTTTAACTGATAATAAATTGACTTTCGAACTTCTGGTTGATCGTGAAACGATCGTCGCGGTAATGTTTTGATTTTACGCGCTAGTGATTTCGACGTCCTCTACAGTTTTGCTTTGCCAGTTAACTTCCCTATATTTGCATTGCGGGAGGACATACAAGATTGGTAAACACTTTTTCTCTCTGATTCTGAAAATAAAATTATGAAAATTATTAAAATCTATTGAGTGAATATTTATTTGTCTATACTATATATAAGATCAAGTATTTTTTATTTCCATTTCATTAAAAAATGTGAATAGGCCTATAGAGTTCTGCGGTGCCGACGTCACAATGTGTCGCGACGGTAGGTGGCACTGCGTGGTTGGTAGTGCCAGAGCCATATATATATAAAGAGTTACGACTTTAAAGATTAGAAGCCATTTTTGTGGCAAAGAATTCGCACGCTGAGGGCGCGCACGTCTATTTTGTATAGCGTTTTCCTGTAGTTCATGCATTATTTTTAGATTTTGTTGTCTATGAAATAACGCTTAGATTCCATTTTTATCTTAGTAATTAATTTAATAATGGTATTGATTTGGTAACATAAATATAGGGCCTATGTATATTTTATAATAATAAAAAAAAAAAAAAAATAGGGCCTACATGCAAGTTAGGATACATCAAAGCACGAATCAATACAAAAAACACACAGATTCACCCCTCTTTTTATACAGTATATGGCTTTCTGTGTTTTTTACACAAATTGCGCCGCCAACGTTATTAAATTTTAGAGACTCTTTCATCATTTCATTTGTAATAAATTGCCTTTATTATTTTAATATGGTTAATACCCTTTTCAGTATATCAACAAATATATCCGCGACACTTTTTAGTCATCAAAGCATGCATTATCAATTTAAAATATTACATAATTGTTATTAATAAGAAGTAGTTATGGGACTTTCGTTCCAAAATCAATCAATCACTTTGCCGCAAGTACTTCTGTACGCTGTGCACATAGATATTCATTTTCAACCTTATTTTTGTAATTGAGCCTCTTATGACCTCAAAATGTTTTTTCTACCTACACCAATAATACCGTAAAACCTTGAAAAGAAGCCCATGGGCTTAAACTTCGAAAAGAAGCCCATCTCGAAAAGAAGCCCCCCCTATACAGTTTGCAAAAGTACTCTCGAAAAGAATCCCATCTCGAAATGAAGCCCCCTGGGCTTCTTTATAAGATAGTATGGGCTTCTTTTCGAGATAGTATAGGCTTCTTTTCGAGATAGACTACTATACTGTATTAAGAATGTAGGTTTATTAACTGAACGTCAAAGGAACAGAAATAAACAATACAAACACGTGATTAAGAGTTACTGTAGTAGGATAATTTAATGCCAGATACTTGTGATGCAGACTGATGATAATAATTAATATGTATGATCGTGTTTATCATACATTTATTTTACAGTTTATTGTCGTCCAAATGGTGCTTTGATCGCATCTTGTATCTTTTTCTTGTCTGCTTCATTGGCAAATATGTAAAATCGGCAGGGAATTTCCACACCTCCACCAAGTACCCATTTTCCTTCTGGGGCTGTTCGTTCCATTCCAGTTATCTTGGCTTTATTAAGCTGCACTACTGTCCTATCTTTCATCAACGGAGCTATTATCTGAGCCAAACATTCAGGAACATGTCCAACATCTGCACCATTCCACGAACATACCTTGATTGCATTTCTGGCTAGACTTTTCTTGTTTTCAGGTTCCAGTTTACATATCATTTCTTCGTTTATTTCGTAATTGTACTGAAAAACATGGTGTCCTTTAATTCTAGATGAAACAATTGCCACTTTGTGGATAGGACTTGGTGTAGCCATTTTCGTTTACTGTATTATTTGTTTTTATATTATGCACCAGCTATAAAGCAAAAGTATAACACCCCAGTAAAAAATGTCTGGGCCTAGACGATACGCAGTACGCACAGCGCATAGTGACGTGCCTGCACTGCATATTTTGTCAAACGTGACAGTAAACAACACATTGTGTGTGTATTTGCTATTTTTCTTTGCTTTTGTAAAATGGTAAAGATGAGGAAAGTGTATACTCGAGACTATAAGCTTAATGTTTTGCAGTGGCATAGCATTAATGGCAATTGTGTCGCAAAGACTGCAAAAGAATTTAGTATTGATCGTAAGCTGGTCCTAGAGTGGAACCAGCAGAGTACAGCCCCTCGATGTTGTATTCAACAAGCCATTTAAGAATGAGAATAAGGATACCAAAACAGGGGAGCAATATTGAATATGGGGAAGAACAAGACATTTATAAAGTTTATAAAGTAAAACAGATGTAGAACAACCTGTGGCAATTGACCGTATAAAACCTAACATCCTATTGCATTTCATGACTGGGATATTACCAAGTAACGTAATGTCATTAACGTTCATGAGTTCATGTCCATTTAGAATGTAAGATGGAACAACGGGATCTCGTTTTCTGGAAAATGACAGCACTTGACATTTATTAGGGTTAAGAGAAAGTGAATTAAGTGCTGACCACCAGGAGATCGTGTCAATGTCCTGTTGCAGAGATAAACTATCTTCCTCCGTCATTATACATTTAGCAATGCAAGTGTCGTCTGCATATTGATATGGTTTTGCACGTAGGTGCATATGTAGATCATTAACATATATATTAAATAACAGGGGTCCAAGCACAGACCCCTGAGGAACCCTTGATCTTACGCAACTCTTGCCGGACATCTTTCCATTAAAAACAACTTGTTGCTTACGTCCAGTTAAAAATGATTCCAACCAAGGCAACATGGAACCACCAATTCCATAGTATCCATAGATAGTTAAGTTTGTTTTTGTATGATCCATACTGGTTGGCAGTACACAGTATATTTAGTTAATAATAGTTAATAATAGTATATAAAATAGAATATATTGGCTAAAAACTATGATCTATAAAGTTTATAAAAGTATTTAATGAAAAAGGAACCGAAGAAATTTGATTAATTTTTTAAATTTTATTTAAAAATGAGCAAAAAGCTTTTAACAACAAACTCGCTGTAACATCTTCTTTAAGTTTTAGGTGCATCACGTTTAAAGCAATTTCAGTTTTTTGAAATTAACTTTCTTTTTACCAATCAATTTAAATCCATTATATCTTGTATAATTATTAAACTTTGAGGATTTGTTTGATGTTATATTTCGAAAAAAACGTGTGTGACATGCCCTTCACGTGTGTGACCGCTTGTAAATTACATACATCTAATACAAGCCAAATTTTGATACATTTTTTGTCATAAATTGTCTTTTATTATGTCTGTATAGTCCAAGTTGAGATATAGTCAATAAAAAGTAGTTTTGAGAATGTTTGCACAAGGTTTTTTTTAGGTTGACACTATCTGTGTACAATTTGTACTGTGATATATCTTAATTTATCTAGAAAATACATTTTTCGCCCTAAAAAAGCTAATACAGCTAAATTGTTTCTTTTTAATTATATTCTTTATTAGTTCTAGTCGTGATATAATCAATTTTCAATTAGTTTGGAGGAGGTGTAGGTTTTTGGAGGTTTTCGCTGTAAAATCTGTAATTTTCCGAAAATTGACCTTTTTGACCTCCCAAAAAAGGCAAACTTATGTCACTGTAACACAGAAATTTCAAGATTTTTTTTGATGAATTCTGCTTAATTTAAATTGTAATCAATATTAAGTAGTTTGGATGAATTTGGGTGAATTATGCCGCCACCCTTTACCCTCCCAAGCCAATTTAAAGATTTTTTTTCGCTTTCTAAAAACGTTGCAAGAGTCTGCTTTAACCCAGAACAGCTATCAATAACGGTTTTCAAGATTTCTTCCAGTTCATTCAATGATTTATTTGAAAATGTGATTTCTTTTACACCTAATGTTTTTAAATATCTTAATTCATCTTTTAGAATGGCACATTTTTCCATTTTACCCCTTCCCTTTAATACCTGTTTAATGTCATCAGTGGTGCAGCATGGTCCCCCATGTTCCCCTATCCTTTTTCGGTTTGTTGTTTTTTTAATTCTTTCTAAACCTTGATTTTATTTGCCTCCTCTAGTTTTGCTTTTACTCTAGTTAGTACTTCATCTTCTGTCATTTTTAACACTTTCTACTTTTTGACAAGAGAACTCAAGTAATTTTTCTTGCTCACTTTTTGATTTTTTAATTAGCCATTCTGAAATTGTTTTGTTTCTTTTAATCATTTGAATGCTTCAATGAAAATAAAGGGAAGCATTTATGCGTTAAAACAAACTAAAATCTAAATCACCAAACTCGCTCACAAGATTAGTTAATTGAGCACCCGTCATCTTCTTACGCTATTCTTCACTTGGCTCCTCACTAAAACACCCTCCCTCAACAAAATCATTCAACTGTCTCTCTGTCACCTCAACAAACCCTTTCATCAACTCTCGCAAACATTCTCTGTCATCTCATCAGTCCTGTCACTTTCTCTCACTTTCATCCAAACTTCATTTTCTTCATTCAACTTAAAAGCATGAAAAATGTGGCGTACTTAATAATAAACTGCTGCTGAATTTAACATAGCTTGAACATACGGTACTTAAAGAAATCAACATATTGTGTATCACTACGTAAAAGTAACCAAAATGGACCAGTAACTGAAAAATAAATTAATCCTAATGCTCTAATTAATGACATAATTTCACAACTTAAACATTCATGCAAAAAACTTTCTACTTTAAAATTCAAATTATCTTTAAAATTAGTAATAAAATCAATGATATCATGATGATGAAAATAAATAGTACCAGCACCTTCAAAAAAATTATTAAATCGATTCATTCTAAATGAATAAACTAAAGATTTAATACCCTTTTAAAAACAATAACCCTCCACTCTTGTCTTGCCCCATTCTTTTGATCCCCACGTGGCCCTAAAATATCACAACCAGTCCTAATCAATCTTGAAGTAGCAGATTGAAACCTTGCAAATTTCTTATTCACACTCGCTCTGTCATTCATCGTCGCTCAGCATCTCTCTCTTCAAATTCTCTCTCTCACTCTCATCCTCCAAATATGTCAAATCATCCAAGAACTGCACGACACACTCTAATCATCACTGGCAGTTGGTGAGAACCCACCTGATAATATTTTTCCATTATTAAAATTAACTTGTTTTCCCAAGAATTTTTTCCCTCCTCTGGAAGTCCCATCCCCATGTAGGTTCCAACTCTCACATTCCTTTTTTAACTATCTTTTTTTCTAATATTACAAGATTTCTTTGTTTCCTATCTAATGATTTCCACGCTTTTCTACTTCTGAATCCTTTTAACTCTTTCTTCTTTTCTTCCAATTGGTTTATACTAATCTTTCTTTCTTCTTCAAGTTTTTTTCTTTTCAATTGTAGTATGTCCACCTTGCTCTCTATCTCTTCACATTTCCTTTCCTTTTGGTATAACCCTTTCACAACTTCTAACTTCTCCCTCATCTTTTCCATTTCTTGATTCATGTTCACTAATTTTTCTTTTAGTCCTTGTGCCTCAACGTGCTTTCAGTTCAACCTTTTCAGTCTGCTCATTACTACATATTTCCTCTTCTAGAAACTCCCTGCCAGCCTGGCTCCACCTCCTGTTCTTATTCTTAGTCTTGCGTAAATCATCTTTGTGTGTTTTGCTTCTTTGTCTATAATACCTGCTGTGAACTCCTCTGGCCATAGAATATTTACTTGAGTAAACAGGTCATTCCCTGTATAGAGTTCACACAAAATTCCTCTATTAAAAGAAGGTAATGGTACTCCTGGTGGCTGTTTGAATGTGGACCGGTTGATGCCTACAGCATTGCATCTATCACCTTTAACAAACAAACAATATAAGAAACCATCAGGTCTAGAAATTTGTCTATAATTTTCAATAGCATTTTTTCAACTCAATTTAAAGGATGTCATCATCACCATAATATAATTGTGTTATTTTGTTATAGCCAAATTGAAAAAAAAGCCAGCGAATGTTGATTAATTCCAATTAAACTAAAAAATATCACATGAAAGTGAAATTGTTGAGTTTAATTGTTGAAGAAATAAACATTGCTGTATTATTGTTTGTTTGCTAACAGGTTTAAAATTATTTTAATATGTACTCTGCAATATTATTGAAACAGGATAACTTTTATCAACAAATTATAAAACAACAAAAAGATAACTTGAGTTAGAATTTTAAAAATACATCTCTTCATTTCAATTTATAAAGTTACAACTCTAGTTATTGTTTTGTTAACAATTATTAAAATACTTACCTTGTAGTGATAATCAATTAGTACAACTAATTATTAAAACAATCTTACTTAAACTACCTAACATACCCAAAAAAGATCATGCTCAATTAAATAATAATGTCTTCTATCCGATTTTGTCAAAGGCAAATTAATTACTGCATTGTTGATTAGCATTCGCCATTTATTCTGATAAAGTGGCTCTTTATATTTTATCACCTTTTCAACCTAAAAAGTATAAAAACAAAAAATTGCCACATGTTAAGACAATTAAATAATAAATTGATAAATTATAATATCAACATTTTTTAAATAAAGATATTTAATTGTTAAAAAATAATTGTAAAATTTATAATTTTGATTTACCAACTAAAGCAATCAGTAAAACCTTCTCCCAAGAATATCCTCCGTCTTCTTTTACCAAAAAAATGCTAATTAAAAATTGATTTGTTATCCTTCCCCTCCCCCCTCCTTAATTTTGCCTTTCTTTCCCTTTCTTCATATCCTATGCTAGTGACTTTAAATCTTTGTTATCTGTATAAAACAATAATTATTATGACTAGTAATGTGTTATACATTATATCATTCGATTAAATTACATATTTTTATATTTTATTATTTGTCAAACAACCAACACTACGCGACAAGAAGCGAAGAACAAGGCGACATAGCAATGCAGGCTGTTGGCCTAGATTTCAAGTATCTATTTTACACTGTGAACAATCTGGGAATTCATAACAACATACTCATATCTAATACATTTAATTTAAAATAAATTGATTTACCAATTTCTTCTCGAACTTCTTTTAAATCTGCCATTTTATAATAATATTTTCGCTCTGTCGATACAATTTTAAACTGATGATTTAATATGGTGACGTCATTCAAAAGGAACCTTCCGTTATTATCGAGGGTTGATACTATTATTACTATGAATTAAATTATTTTTAGGCCACTTCACATGTGCGCTTATCGACTATTTGATTTTTTCATTCCCTTGACAAATCAAGAATAAGGAAAAATAAGGAAAATTCCACTCAATACAACAGTTTAAAAATGTAGAGCGCTAAACGGCCATATGAAATACATTAATAAATGATGTTTTATCGAATAAAAAAATGATTTCGCTTCAATTATTACCGAATTCAATTTTTGTTATGATGCGCAATGGGTCAAAATCACTCCGCTAGCTCTGACGGCCATTAAGCGATCGTGTTTTGAAAACAGGCTAGGGGTTTTCCAAAGATTTTTTTATCGCGCGAAAATTTGCTGGTTTGCCTTTTAGACTAATTTTGAAATGAAATACTTGATCAATTTTAATAATTAACACATGTAGTAAACAGTAAAACACACTCTTTCAATATATTTAAAATATTAAAATATTATTAAAATACAATCAAAATCAGTGTAGTAATTTTAACATCAAAGTCATATCACTTTATAGAATTTTGTGAATTTTTCAAGACTGTCACAACGCATCGCGAGTTCATTGGGATACCTACTTTCAGGCTCATAATTGAGAGAATCGCCCAATTGCATTTTATATACAAACAAATCCAATATGGGCCTATTGTGATAAATTATTTCGACTATAAATGGTTAAAAATGTGAAAAATAAGTCAATGTTGATAATTAACTGGCCTGCTATATATACCGGTATGCATCGCTCGTCAATTGATATTTTCGTTTTGCTTATGTGATGCACCCACTTCTAGTGCGATAGAGTCGATAATGGGAAAAATGGGTAAGAGCCGTCATACCACCAGGTCTTCCCCGAAAAATATAAATTCAGCAACGAGACAACAAGATGCTAGTTCTTACCTATAATTGCAATATATTTACTTAGGCTGGTGTGAGGGCTGGTTTTGCCTCTCTCCCTTCTTTTTTTAAACGTGGGCACTCCTTCCCTTCCACTGATTTATTTTTGAAGACTTTTTTCCCCCACTTTGCTACCAACAAAGACTTTTTTTGGCCACAGATATACCTCCACTTATCTGAAAATTAAAGAGTCGAAAGCCTAATGCTTTTGAAATCTGGCATAGAATTTTTTCCATCATCTTTAATTTAATTTAATCAATTGGAAAGTACTGAATTGCATAATATAGATGCTAAACCAAAAGTAAAACGAACAATGCGAAATTAAAATAATTAAATGTTTTTCTATATTATAAATTTAAAAAACAGTTGTATGGAATGCAGCAACTGTCTTTGGCATTTTTAGTCACATTTTTTTCCAGTAAATTAAATAATTGATATGTTTTATCTTGTGTTAAAATCTTCTGGTCCTTTGCTTTTATACTGCTACAATATTGCTTTGCCTCTTCTTGGATTTGCTGAAACTTTTTTGGGTTTGTCTCCTTCAGCTTTGTTTTCCAATTTTCGGACATTGACTTAAATGATTTGTGATTTTAGTGTTGTATTATTATTCTTAAAGGCATGGATGTTTTTTCGATAATAAACTCAGTAAGATGAGTCTTGGGAAACACCTCAATATTATTTTGTCACATTTTATTTCCTTTTCTCTACTACTGTTTCTAGTTTACTAATCATTTCCTCCTTTTCTTGAGTCATTTATAAATTTTTGCTTTCAGAACATGCACCTTTTCTTTTTTCCCCATTGGATTACTAACTGTAGTACTACTACTACCACTATCAACCACCTGCTCATCAACCCTGATTTCCTCTTCCAGATATTCTCGTCCTGCCACACTCAACCTTCTGTTTTTGTTAAATCGGATGTATGTCTATACATTATTTCAAAATGATATTACCACTTAGTCTGAGGTTGTTATGTGCAAACAAGTTGATTATTTAACCATTAAAGTCACATCACTTTTTCACTTTGATACCCCTCTGTATGCTTTCATTGGGATACCTAATATAACATAAGGAATATCTCCATACATTTATGAAGAGGTTGGGGCAAAGACATGGTGAGGGTTGGGAAATCACAGTGCATGCTGTTCGTTATATTCAAGCTGATGGAAAATTGTTTAGAAATACTTACCATGATTGAAAGATGAATTTCATCTTCTTATAATGGTAACAAAATCGCCATCTAATGTTGAAATAAATGTTAAAAGTGCATTTGGAAATATCTAACCATTCAATACACAAGAAAAGAACCCATGAATAATATCCTTCCATAAATTGAATCAAAATAAGTACATTTTTTCAATTCAAAATTTTTTTAAAGATGTAATTAATTTTTAAAATTTTCAATCATGACCTACAAGTATACCTAGCTACACCTACAAATTTTATTTGTTCACATTATTATTGCTCTTTCTTTTGTTATGTCGCCTTAGCGCATCAACTGATTGTAGGCATCTTTTCCATGTTTGACCTTGCAATCCATGGGGAATTTTGGTGAAATTCTAAATGTGTATTCCTTTACTTTCTCCATACTTATCGGATCCAACTGCTCTGCTCCTAGTTTACCTGACGTGTTAAAACGTGCCCGCTCTTCTGTGGTAAAGTAGTAATCCACCAGACACCTTTGGATCTAATGAAACCTACTGCATTTTCAATTTATATACGTGTATAATTTATGATTTAATTACGGTTTTCTTACCACACACAATAACGGGTCATTAATTTCAACTTCCATTGAAGGAGAAAACTGTCCATTTGGGAACTTCTTTTTAAATGCATCCGCACGTTGCATTTGCTGATATGCTTCCGTCACTTTGTCTAAACGCCGGAGCTCTGGTTCTCGGACATTGTCCTCAATTACCCAACAAGTTGACCCATAGTCTATCCATTGCACTTTAATTCTACGGTCGCTTGATACCTCCCTCACCGCCCCACTCCACATGTATAATTAATAGAACAGCACCAGGTTTAAACATTGTAATAATAAATGATGTACAGTAATTGATAGTCTGCTTTTAACGATCAGAGGATATCTCCTCAAAAATGAATTTAGCGCATGCTTAGTATACCTAAATATAATCGCGCCCAACCACTGATCCCTCCCACCACATCCTATCAGGATTAAATTGACAAAAAAAGAATAGGTCTACCTAATTTAGGTCTAAGATTTCGCAGGCCAATGCTTGGCCTGTATTTAGTACCATATTTAGTGTTTTCTATTGTTAATAAAGCCATTAATAATACAAACTATTACTGTATTATTAATTTACTTGCATTTCATTTGTAATTATAAACCTTTATCAATGTATGCATAGGCTTGTATTTTATTTAGACAGGCCTATTCATCTTTTTTTTTTTTTTATTACTTTACTTTAATTAAATAATAAAAAAGGGAATTTGTTTCTGACATTATGAACAGATAGGTATTATAGGTCATAATTATCAATTCTCTATTGTTCAAATTATAGCCCTGAAAAGGGCTGTTTGGCTTGAGAAGAGAACAAATTGTAGCCCTGAAAAGGGCTGTTTTGCTTGAGAAGTAGGTTATGATTTAATATCCGGTTGCTTTACCTCAGCAACGTACAATAGATGAAACAAACTTCCGAAGATGACTGATGTACTTAGTTCAAAATTTCAGCAGTCAGGATGTCCGTCCAGAAAGTCTTTATACCTTCGATCAGCTGTTCCTTTGTGTGAGGCTTGTCGGAGATACTCCTTTAGCTGATGCCATACCAATTTTATCGGGTTGAGGTTAGGACTTTCCGCTGGCGTCTTCCACCATTATGCTGTTTGCAGTCATAAATTCTTTGGTTACCTTTGTATTATCCTGCATAAATCGGTAGCCGTTGGGGAAGTTTTGTTGTACATATGGCAGCAAAGTTGAATTAAGTATTGCCTCTACGTTAAAAATATAGTACGCATTTTACCATCAAATATTACTACTTCTTTCGTAGATATGCCAGACCAAACATGTGTAGCAGACCTACCACATAGCTTTTTAATTGCATTTTATCATTTACTGTTAATTAAATTATTTATACATCCTCTTCTATATATCTTTTTATTTTAACCTCACCCTGACAGGTTACCTTCACCAAAATAAGGTTAATACTGTTCTACGGCACTCACTATTTGCAAATTTCCGCAATATTTTCGGAGTGTTGGCTGACTGACGACTGATTGACTCCCTACTTCTGGACGTAGATGGCATCCTACTCTGTGTTTCTAGTAGAGAGTCATAGACTTTTGAAAGTTCACGGCCCCCGTCTCTGTTTAAGGTTGGACTGGATTCTCTCTTAATGTAATTGGCCTCCCATATTTTCCTGGGAATTAATTCCTCCTCTCTTACCATTCACTGGCCACATTACTAACACTCCTTTCTCAACTAGCATGTTAGCTACACCTTTCATCGCACCTACCTTTATCAAATATTGTGTGTTGTATATATCATCTATTTATTGAGAATCCTCACTTGATTCGCTTGGAATAAATTACATACTTACTTGATTCGTTATCTTAACTTTTCTAGCTAATTTTAAGAATGTTAATGACTATAACAGCAAACCACGTTAATTCTCTTAGTCCTAATTGGTCAGATAAGATCGGCCCAGCCCAATATTACCATTCACTGACCACATTACTAACACTCATTTTTCAACTAGCATGTTAGCTACACCTCTCATCGCACCTATATCAAATATTGTGTATTGTATATATCATCTATTTATTGATTGATTGACTTGATTCCTCAGAAATTACATCTTACTTTATACATTTAGTAGTTGTTTTATTACGTATGGTACGGGACCGAAAGGCGTACGTAAAACATGGGATTCGTAAAATCCAGGTTGACCTTGAATTTACCCCAAATACGTAGAGAAGGTAGCTATAAAGGCTACCGTGTTTGCCTACTTTACTGTACAGCATGCAGGTGGTCACTAGCTAGGCCTTAAATAAAATATCAATGTTCTTGTATTTTCTATCAATAAAAGCAGTCGCTGCTGTAGGTGGAATGCACGTGTGCACGTGTGGGATCAAGCCTATACTGAAGATGACTTTTCCCTCTCCGTTGATTATACCGAGACCTCCAGCATCTTATTGACCTCTACTGCTGGCGGTCTCCCAATCCAGCAGGCACAGTAGGTTGGGATGGGAATGGAATGGAATATTAAGAGGTCAAGCACAAGTTAGTACAAGATAGTATTTATAAATATATTTTACACAATGAATTTGAGGCAGATGTTCCACCAGCGAACTAGCTACACTTTCTAATAAATAAAGTAAAAGGTCCAACAATTTGCTGTGACTTTTTTCAAATTGCTGTGACTTTTTTCAAATTGCTGTGACTTTTTTGTAAATTGCTGTGGCTTTTTTTGTTGTAAATTGACACTTTCAGACCACTGCACAGCAGTTTTTATATTTTTTAGTTTAAATTCTTACATAATATAATAAGAAACTGTAGTTTTTCAGTCAGACTCTAAATGTGAAATGATTTATTGGTTACCGGTCATTCAATGACCTTAAACAAACACTAAGGGACACACTAATGGCAATAACAGTAATACAATTATAAGAGATAGTGGGTTAGACTTGTACAACTCGCATTTTGCTTTAAAGAAGAATGGAACAGCATGATTGTTCCTTAATACTTCTTCTTTCATAATATGAAAAAAAAACAGGATTTGGCCGATTATGACCGATTTTTACGTTGTTTGCTGCACTAGCGTAAAATGCAGACAAACAAAAACGTGAGAGATCATAATAATATGCCAAGACAGGGCTGTGAAAAAAACATCATTTATCTTATTGACTCTTGCTTTGCCTACGGCATCTGCAAATATAGTCAACTCTCCCAATACTGGACTCTCCTCAAACCAGACTGTTTTTGAGGTTCAAAATTCTTTTTTACAGAAAACCAGACATATTAGACCAGCCCAAGGTGTTGGAAAAGTTGAGTTATTCATTTGCGCCATGCTGGATACGTCCCACTGTTTGCTGTAATTGAGCACAAATTCTAAAAAAAACAGTTGGTTGTCCCCCTTTGCTTTCCTCATTCCCAGTCCACTGGATCTTGCTAAAACTTGTGGCTTGAAGGATGACCTTTACTAGATTCCTCAGCGGGTCACATATTTTAATAACACACTATTCCGTGATAACGTAACAAAAACGTCAGATAAAATATGATGCCAAGTTGGTTGTCCCCCTTTGCTTTCCTTATTCCCAGTCCACTGGATCTTGCTAAAACTTGTGGCTTGAAGGATGACCTTTACTAGATTCCTCAGCGGGTCACATATTTTAATAACACACTATTCCGTGATAACGTAACAAAAACATCAGAGATAATAATAATATGATGCCAAGTTGGTTGTCCCCCTTTACTTTCCTCATCCCCAGTCCACTGGATCTTGCTAAAACTTGTGGCTTGATGGATGACCTTTACTAGATTCCTCAGGAAACGCCTGCCATAATTAGTTTTTCACAAAGACATGGTGGTTTACCATTAAACACTTTTGACCTGTCAAGTCCTAACACAAAAATAATTAAAAATTAATTTGACACAGGATGAAAAAAAAATGTTTTGTTTTGAAGATGATTATTTCAAATTATCCAGCATCAGTTTAGTCAGAGGGTACTGCTTCTTGAGTTAAAGTTGAAGCTACTTGTTGAGCCGGAACCATGGGTGGTGTGATCAGTGAAGTTTGTTGAGGTGTGGTGCCATATGAGGCAGTCTGCTGAGTGAGAAAGGTGGGTGGTGCCATTGCTAGAGATGCATGTGGAGTGGCGAGTTGAGTTACAGGTGGTGATGTGGTGGACTTGTTTTTACTTCTCGCCTAAAAATACACAATTGATTTTAGCTTCATAAATATATCAGCATTTTAAAAACCAATAAATAATTAAAACAGCTGAAAGCTGTGTCACAAAATAATAATGTCTGATGAGATCTGTCCAGGTGTGTAAAACAACTTCCCTCTCGCATTTGCTACTCGTTGAGCAGGAATGGCTTATTAGTTTGAGGTTCTGTGTGGAGCCGGAACAACATAAATCCAATAATACAATATTATTTTTTAAAAATTACATGATTATTAAATTATTTTAAATAAACCAATTGCTTACAAAATGGGTAAACGTGAATTTCATTGCTAAGTTAATAATTTATGTAAAGAACTCCCTCTCCCATCAATTCTCGGAACCATACTTTGGTTGAAACATTGTTGATTGTCTCCTAACATGACTGCTGCAGCTTTACAGACTTGTTCTATGCAAGTTCTGTTTTTCATAAAGTTAATTTTAAACTAGATTTGAGAGTTAAGGTTATCTACATAATTGTTGTCTTAGAGTAGATATAATTACTGTATATCTATTAGCCTAATAAGGTATTACCTCAGATATATAGCTCTATTGCCTATTACTATTTTCCGTTTATGAGTAAAACAGATGTAAAGAGCCTACAACTTTAAAATGAAGTTCAGGTGAACAACACAAACCTTTTCAGATGTGTTACTTTTTAATCGAAATGTATAAGTTTTTGGCCATTTTTCTAAAACTACATTTGTATCGGAATCCCACCTATCAGCGACCTTCCCTGCAACTTTGTTGGCTTTTAAGGTAGTCACCTATTTCAATGTCGGTACCTCTCATCTTCCTGCCATACAAAATCTGACAAAATGTTTTTAAATCCAATGTAACAAGTAAACTGAAATTGCATTTTCTCGAGAACCACTTGCCTAAAAAACTTAATTTTTGTACAAGAAGCAAGTTATACTTTGTGATTTGTAATTTTAAAACATCATTTGATTTAATGTACAGGTTTTTTTATACCTATTTCTTTTTCTATTTCAAATTCACCTGCTTGTTTTCTATTGTTAGTCAACTGGTACTATTGTTAGTTGATAAGTTGTGTTTTAATACCAGCATATGTGTCATTTTTCATTTCCTTCTGTACATAGGTATATACACACATGCCTATTGATTTTAAGGAAAAATTTTATAATGGTCATGTCACAAAAGCTTGTATACGATACAGTATATTAAATAGCATGCCCTCTGTATTCTTTTATCGTGGACATATTTCTTTGACATGGACCAAAATATTAGTCGACTCAACCATGTAGGTTTTAAGCTAATACCTAAAGCACAACAATTTATCTTCCAACATGCTCCCTCTGTGACAACATTTTGCCAAGTTCTTCACTCAGTTTCTGAGTGCTTTCAATTCATTTGTTGGTCTCTCTGTATGTATTCATAATTTCAATATCATCCCATAATAATTAATTTAATTTGTTGTTCCTCCTCAATTAGTCATTATGAATTATGACATTTCTTTCTTCTTAAATCATGTTGAAGATATGTTATAGTTATGGATATTTGCCACAAACAAGTTACTTTCAGCCAATCACAATCTAGTTCACACACAGTAACAGCACTGGCACATAAACAATACAGCAAAAGTAAAATCCTAAACAGTGTTTAATTATACTCAAAAAGGTGGGATATGTTTGATATTTATCATTGTGATTGATACAGGACAGCTTTGAATGCATTCATACAAGACATAAAGACTGTCTTTATTATTTTTCCCAGGATCATGTTACTGATTACCCTTTGATTTTATTCTGAATTATCCTCTTGACTATTCTCTATAGGCCTACAGAGAATCTCTTCATTGTCCTTATGACTGCCATTACCATTGTTCTTTTGACAATTCCCTCAATCACCTTCTGATTTTTGCTGGCTCTGAGATTATTGGCAGATAGAAATAAGTTCCTGGGAGTTTTCTTTACAATGTTTAACATGTATGCAATCGAGGAACTTGACTGAGGTCTTTAAAAAACAGCAACACTAAAAGAAAAACTACAAATAAGAAGCTCTGATATTAAGATGGCGTTTGGTGTCTAAAGCACATATGGTAAACAAATAAGTTACAAAACAGGCACATTTTACTTTGATTACAATCATGCAGCAGTTTGAAATTTCATGAAGATAATAGTCAAGTTAGATGTATTAATGGCTGAGATATGCATGTTTACTTTGCTCAAATGGAACAGTTAACAAGATTTTCAGATCAGGTAATAGAACACTGGATTACAAATTTGAAGTCAGTTGTAGTTCATAGAATAATGCAAATAAAACAATTGTTTAAATTGGACAATAACTATTTCACAGTGTTTCTCATGGTTTTTTAAGACTGAGAGGTATCAAGAGATGTCATGAAGGCATTTATGAAGACTGACATCGCTTAATAGTCTTGATTAGATTCATCAACTATGGCCCAGGTGATACATGTTCACTCAAATGGGACAGTCAACAAGAAAAGAAAAAGAGTCAGTTGTGATTCATGGACTATATGCAAATCAAGATTGCACAATAACGATCCTTGTTTAAGAAGTTTTTAAAAGACATTATGGCAAGGTATATGAACTTTGAATTGTTGTATTGTCAACAAGATGTTCATAATCTAGTACTGACGAGAAATTGAAAGATGCAATTACTGTTAATGAAAAAACTTTAAAAAAAACATCAGAAACTTATTACTTACTTGTCCTAATTCAAAGCCAATCACAATTGACATATTTAATGAACAACAGAAGAGGTTTGCCGTGCATAAGAGCTTTTCAACACCAATACAACTATCAAACATATCCAACCTTTTTAGGTTAAATAAAGCACTGTTGTCTCTCCTACACATGCTAATATGCCTGTGATATTGGAAATAGATTATTAATAGTGGGACAAACACACAAATGACAACAATTAACATAGCATTATTGACCTACTTTGTCACTAAAAGGGCAATGTTGCCAGTATAACCCATGCCTATATCCTCTACCCATGAACTTTTACAGTATTATTAATGTTACAATCAATTAATTAGGCTGGCATAAAACCAAGCATGTAACCCTTGATTTTTTTTTTGCCAATTCTCTTCCGATCTGGAATTTCTATTGACTTAAGTTCACAGTATTTACGAACTGACTTTTAAGTGCAGTCATATTTTTTGGAGATACCTAGGTTGTGATTGCCACCAAATCATTTATTGTAGAAGTGCTTGTAGTGTTTTTTTTGTTTTGCTCGATCATTCTGGTCAAATTTTCTTTGCATGTGTTAGTAGTGTTGTTTTGGGTTGCCGTCCCATTATTAATACAGGGTGCTCACGGACAGAAAATCTTTGTCTAACTCTGCTATGTTTTAACCGCTTCAAAATAGAAAATAGGGTATTTTCCTATATCAATAGGCTAATTCTGGTAAATTCTGAAATGTCATTGGTTGCTGTTTCCAAAACATTTATAGTCTTCTTACCTCTTTATCGACAGGGTTACTTTCAAAGACTTCGCTGCTCTCTGGTGAAATCTGAAGAAGGGCCCTTTACAATAGTAATTTACATACATATTTTTATTATTCTTGATTCTTTTGTGTATTAATTGACTAATTGACTAATGTACTCCCAATTGAAATGTAACTGGAAACATTTTGTAGTGCAGAAATGTAACATAAAATACTTAGCATACCACTCTTTAAATAAGTTAGTGCTTCTTTGATGTACAAAGTTTTTTCTTCCTGACCAATGGTCTACATAGATTTGTATAGGCCTAGTAGTTTCACTCTTTGAATGACTATGTCCCTCAGCTTGGTTATAATTTCCTGTTTAATTTAATTTATAAACGCACCCACCCTCCCTTTTTGAAAAAGTGCAACGCACCAGCGGCGTTTATAAGAAACAATACAGTAATAGATTAACAATAAGAATTGAAAACGTACATTCTGCCATTTCTAATTTATTTGTATATTAAACAATTACTACTTTACTACTTACAACCATTTAAAACATTTCATAGCTGTATTCTTCTCATCCATCCAACTCTTCACATTCTTCGTAATCTTCTTCTGTTCCAGATCTGCCAAAAGTATAATACAGTACAGTTTAAGCTAGTATGTAAATAAAATCCAACAGATTTCTGTATGTTTTTAACATTAAATACAACAGTACATATATTATACTGTATTGTGTGTTGATTGATAATAGTTTTGATCATATTTTTGTACTGTTTTGCCAAGTCATGCAATGTACAGTAGATGCTACCAAACTATACAATAGTGGAAATTACTTTTCATTTCATCTTGCTTGTGTACACATTCAATCAATTCTTGTGTTATTTAATACTTATAGTTGATTGTGGCAGGTCAGCTAACCAGCTCTTTTAATAAGATGACATCTAGTCTTGGATTAAATCAAGTACAGGTCACAGTGGTAGTTTTTAAGGAACAAAAAATTAAAAAGTTAACAGCAGTCACAGTTATTTATTACACAACACAAGGTAGCCTCCTAGGCTTAGGCCATATAGTCATGAATTGTCATCATCATGCTCTATTGACTTGAATAAAATGATGGCAACTGAAAAAGGTAGACATTATTCATAACTTACTTGGTTCCACACAGCTATTTCACTAGTACAAAATAATAACAGCACCGGAATTTATTACTTGACTTTTGGACAAACATTTGTGTCAAAATCAGTTGTTTTCATTTGTTAAAATAGGTAAGGATTTGGTTGCCAATAAATTTTGAAAGTCAATTTTTCATAGCAACTCGTTTATACGATTCAATAAATCAGGTGAATATTTTAACGATAGAAATATCGAGATGTCACGGTTCAAATTTTAGTTTGTAGCCTGTGAAAACGTGTATACTCGCGTGGCCTAGCTAGGCTGTGCATAATGTTTATCGCAAATAGCATGCGTGATGCATGATGGGAAGGGTTGGGGAGCAATAGCGCCACCATCACAATAAAAACTTTCGCCTTTTAACTTTTAATACACAAACTTAAATACAAACTTACGAACAAGCTTTTTTAATCATGATTTTGATATGGGCAGTGGTGATCGGTGCTGTTTTGGGTTGTGAAAATGATTGTCGGTACCCTGACAGGTAGCTTACTAGAGGCCTAGTCATAGCCTAATCTTTTTAATAGGCCCCGGCAAAATTTACGTTATTTGACGTTCTAAAGACTGATTTAAGACTCTTTGTTGTGGCTTGGGCTAGGACACCAGAACTTAACGCTTTCATGATGTTTAAAGGCTAACTCAGACAGCTGTCTGAGTTGGCCTTAACAAACAGTGAAACACTCTGACCGACTGCAGAAAATTAATTTCAACAAGAAAATGGGCCTTACCGTGATTTTTTGAATAGAAGACAACAAAATGACAAATTCTTAATTAAATTGTGTTCGTAATTGACAATGATTTATTTTAAATGATTCATTTCTGTTTTATCCAGCCATCCAACTTTTGGCATGATTTTCCAGCAGCTTTCCGCTTTCTAGCTTCCTGCTCCTTCCTTCCCATTTTTAGGCGCCGTATTCGATAGTGTCTGTATTTCCAGACACGGCTTTACCGCCGGTTGTCTGTATTTCCAGCAAACACTTTACAGCGTACCGCGTACATGAAGCGCTAAGCTATTGCTTGTCGTCACATGATCGACTGCGCATGTTTCACATCGAGTTTGTAGTCAGTTCAGATTCCGTAATTTAATTACCGGTATTTTTTCATTTTATATTAACATATTTTTGTTTGTATACCAGCAACAGTTAAATGCTCGACTAGTCTAAACAGTTTCAAGACCAACCTAAAGACGTCGCTATTCGCTGATGTTCTCGCACGTTGTTAATGCACAAAGCGCCATGAGCGCCACATGGGTGGAGGATACCGGCGCTATATAAATTTTCATTTATTATTATTATTATTATTAAATTTTGTATATATATATAATGATATTGTCTTTAGTTAAACAAGACAAGAAAAAATACCAACCGAGGAAATAGTGGACCTTTTGGGACTTGGGGGGGGGGGGGGTCTGCACCCAACGCACCCCCCTTGGATACGGGCCTGATATTTCATGTAACTTGTAGTAATTTGAGGTCAAAACAAAGTCTCTACAGACATTTTAGTTTCATTATATATGCAATATTGAGAAATAGGGTCGAGGGTCAAATGTCATACTTCCCGTCGAATTAGCATTCTCGAGTATGAGAATGCTAATGTAATTTATGTGTTCTTTTGCAGGGCCTACAGCCAGTGCATGTCCAGCGAGATTTCCGCTTCCTTAGGAAATTTTCCTTTACAGATAAATCTTAACAACTGTAATGAAACCATCTATCACTATTGTCGCATGCAATACTGCTTTCTCCTTCACTTTCTTTGCATTCTTCCCCACAAATACCACAAGGATATTCGATCTGGTTAAAATTTGTGCTGTAATCAAACGTTGTTAACATTGCCTTTTGTACAGCTGCTTCTCTAACAATCTTCTTGTAAACTCCGGAAATGTGCCTTCTTTAAAAAATATTTCAATAGATGCCTTGTATGTATAATAGATCAAAATTGATTCGTTCAACAAAGAAATTGTTTGTTTTACTTACTGTCCTTACAGCAAAATCACACCATGTGTACCCACATGCCCACATCTGGCACTTGGGCATAATATGAATGTTGGCATTTCAACAGTATTAGTCCATTTTCTTTTGTGAGACAGGTTCCCTTTATGCTAGCTAATTGTTCAATAGATGATTTTTGAATTCTACTAACCCCCATTGATTGCAACAAACAATTCCATGTGATGATGCTGCAATATATGGGTGTTCAAGGCTTACCCAGAGCCCTGTCTCTGTGCAAGTAACTCTAGTATACTTGCGTCGTCGGTGATGTGCAATGTACTGTTTCATAGCAATCTTCTCTTTATTTCTTCCCCATGACACGGCTGCACTTTTCAATTTCCCGTAATACCCCATAATACGTGCTATTTGAGAATGCCCTCTGACTTCTCCATTCTTCACACTATTGGCAACATCGCCTGCAACACTAGCAGTAATTCTTCCTTTTCTGTGGTCGGACCATAACTGAGATTCTGCCTGTTGGGATGTTTTTCTAGCCAGAACCTCTTGCTGGTGGGCATTTATTCTAAGACTGTCTATCAGGTCAGATGGGCTAACATTTTTCCTTTTGTAAGAGGCAAATTTCCATTGGTAATGGAAGCTAATGAGTCCAAGTCAAAAGATTTAATTTCTCTCTTTTCTCTATGCACTTTAATTCGTGGATCAAAATCTGATCTATATATTTTCTCTGTAACATCTTGCTTCACATTAACTATCTTGATGTCTTTAAAAAACTGTGGCTGATGAATGCTTTCTCCTCGCTTGGGTGGTTCCCCCCCACCCCCCATACTTGTTTTTGAGATGTGGTGGGAGCATTTCTACCATCTTCAACAGCCTCAACAACTGCAAACAAAAGGGAACATATGTGCTTTCAGGTCGACTGAATTCTGTAAATAAAAAAGTTAATGTGGTACAAAAAAAATGCATTTTATGGTGTTCTAGGAGATCACTAAGGCACTCTGATTCGATCATGTAATACAAATCTACAAATAAAATTTGTAAAGACAGTAACAAAATCAAGTTTCATTTAATGTTTATTAAACAAGAACAAAATTAATATCATATAGTTACTCATAATATCATTGTGACAACTGTCAATCATGAATCAATTTATGTTTTATCGTCAACCACATTGTCATATAAAAAGTCTGGCAAAGACATTCTCCGTGATTGAGACCTAATAAACTGGGCAACAATGTCTCTTATGTTGATTGGTATTGAGCGATGAATATAGATGAGTGCAAGGTTTGTCAATGCTTTACGATCGTACTCCTCTATTGTATCTGCAGGTTCATTGTCTCGCATCGTTTGTCTCCCACATGTTCTTGGCCTCTTTACTTCAATATCTAGATCTTGTGCCAGCTTCACAGCATCCACATAACACTCATTATGAAATTGTTCGATTTTTGACCTGCAGTCCTCTAGTGAAAGTTTAACCAAGGTAATGTTAATTATTGCTTATTATTGCTCTTTCTTGTAGTGACTTACTCAGTCCTTTTAGAAATGAAAGACATCGCCGAGTAATAATGAGACTGATTATGAATTCAAAAGTACAAATGGAATTAAGTAAAGAGGAGGCATCTGCCACACCTGGTCTCCTTGTGCTTTTCTGCTGGGCAAAAATGCTAAGGACTTCAACAATAATAGGCATAAGTTTAAAACAATTTGGAAAGCATTGTGACGCTCTACCCATCTGGTTTTGCAAAGTTCTTTGAGTTTACTTCATTTATTGGTATCCGCTATATTTTGTTAAAGTATATGTTGCTTTTTAGGAGAGAACTCAAAAAATTTAACTACTTCATCTGATGTACCCATCATATTTCTTATCAACGGTATTGTACGAGATTGAACAATACATCTGTTCAACCGATGGGCAGCACACCAGAAAAGTAAGGTTTTTGGATATAATCGTTGTATGCGTGAAGCTACACCATTGATTCTTTCCGACATATTCCCTGCACCATCGTAACATTGACTCCTTATTTTTCTTGGATCGAGTCTAATGTCTTTAATCATTTTTTGGAGGACATGACTGAGTAGTGTAGTAGTGCTCTCACTGACATCTATGAAGCCTATAAACTCTTTACGAATAATGTAACTTTTATCTACAAAGCATATTGTTACAGAGAGCTATTCTTTATTGGACACATCTCTTGCTTCATCAGCTGAAACACAAAATCAGCCACCTCCTTCCAGAAAATCATTCACTATTGTACTTGGAATTTTGTTCCCAATAATGTTTATCAGTTCATTTTGGATTGTTTTGAGACATCGCATTTTTTGAACCATGCTCAAGATGTTGTTTTAACATATCATCACCACCACAGAATTTCAAGATTCCATAAAATTCATAAAGGAATCCGACAACCGAATATATTTGATACCAAGCACTTTAACCAGAGATCACCAAGCCATTAAAAATATTAATTTACAAAGAAAAATAAAGAATTTGAATGAGCAACAATCAAAAAATGTTACAGAAAAAGATGTTGTGAGGGTATAGCTAAACTTATCCGACAGCAAATTAAATACCATGATTTTATGTCAGAATGGTGTCCAAAACCATCAGAACTTACAATACAGAATGTACAAATACCAGTAACATTGAACTTGGTTCTTAGAACAGTCTTAACTGGAACCACAGATGTAAATTTTGTAAGTATGTGTAACGATTATTGTTTTCAAATTCAAAGCTACTTCGGCTCAAAAGTGACATTCAAAGGATTAATTTACATACATTTGAGATTGTGGCCTGTATACAATTAGTATAATTAGGTATTAGGTAAGTATAATTGATTTTGCATGCATTCATTATTCCTAGACATTTCATTCCATCCATTTTTTTATTGTTTAATTTCCGTTGTTACTACAGTTGTGGAGGCTTGTGATTGAGTAACCATCTTGAGTGGCTAGTTTATTATTACAAAATTATGAATTAATATACAGAAGAAAATAATAACGATAATAATATTTAGTTAGATAGTTAAAGTAATAATTTTTGTAAAATTGTATTAGTCAAAATAAATACAATGGCCGCCTAAAAATATTATAAGATGCATTTGATTTTAAATCAGAATTTAAATCTTACCTGCCCTCAAGTTTTTAAAGACATTTGTCCATTTTTCACATCTTTGTGTACCAGTTTATGAGCCAATTATGTTAGGTCTGTAGGGTACACATTACATGTAGCTGTAGTTTCAATTTGATGCACAGCATTTTGAATTGTCATAAATGCCTGTTCTTTGACGTTCTTGCAAATATGGTCTCCTGTTTCCCATAAACATAAATCTTCCTTAAATATATGCGACATTTAAATGAAACAGAAGTTAATGTATGTTCTAAAATTGTTGGAATTTTGATCAGATTGTCTTTGTTAAAATTTAAGCCGCAACTTAAAACATGGAATTGTTTCGAAAGGGCATTAAATAATTTATTGACACAGAAGGTACAAAAGCAATGGGAACAAAGTGTCTGGATGCTATCAAGTGACAGAAGGTTGTTACAAATATTGCATTGATAAATTTTGTCAACTTTGTTAAAAATTTTAAACTGCCAACTGACTGCAGGTAGTGGAGGGACATCTTTGAAAAAACTACCACTCTTGCTTCTTAGATTAAAAGGCTTTGGTCTTGGGCCTAGTCTTAGCTGATTGGTATACAAATAACAGGTTACACAATTTTCGCTATGACATTTAAACTCAAATGGTGTTGGAATATGTTCCTTACAAAATTTTGAATTGTGCTTTGGGATGATAATTATTTTCAACATCAAATGGTTGTGGTGTGTTTTCCATATCTATATATTATAGTTAATTCTGACATAGGCGAGCTTAATGGAAAAACTTCGGGACAAATCTCCGCCTTTATACCTACCTGATCTATCTCAGATGTACCGCGAAACATAGATTTGATAACATTAATAGTTTTCACTATTACGATATATTTCTATCTTAGGAAGATATTATTATTACGGTTTTGAAAAAAAAAATGTCTGATTTCATCGGTAGATTCAACTGTGCGCGGTAGCAGTATCCCCATTTTACACTTTCTCTAGGAAAAAAAATTATAAACAAGTGTTTTTCAAATGATTTGTGTAATTTGGGGTCTATATATCCACCAAAAAAAAGTTCCAGCTCATCTGACTTGGGGAAAGTCGCCATTTTGGATTAAAATGGCCGCCATAAATTACAGATTTTTGCTCATAACTCAGTTTCTACATCATGTATGGACATGATTTTGGTGGTAAAGTATATGTTTTTAGGGTCAAGAAATTCATATACAGCATTTTGATTACTCAATGGCCGCCATTTTGTTTTTCTCAGCTTTTAAAAATTATATGGATGTGATTATATTTCGCTTTCCCTACGGCTTCGATTCACTGGCGCTTCATCTCAGATCTCGGATATCACCTCTACTTTAACAAAACATTTTAAAAATCAAAGGACGAGCCGCCCTCTATAGTATTGTATGCCAACCCAGAATGCAACTGCCTATTTTGTCTTTAGACCCGATACTGCCTCTACGCGTACAGACAATTCGGTAAGTTTTCACCTTTTTTTTTAGGTGTATTAGTGTATGCCATTCTGTTATTTTAGCTAGCTAGTTTTTCTGCAACACATAGGCCCTAGTTAAGCTGTGTTTTGGTTTCTCTAGTTTGTTTTAGAGTGTTTTGTGGTAGTTTTTCCAATGGACTCAACTACTACTACTACGAGGCCGATGTTTTCGTCAGCCATTTTGGTTTCCACTGCGGGGATTTCCTCGGCTAGTGGTCCGTCCAGTGTCAGCACTGCAACGGCTGGCGTGCCTTGTCCATCTGTTCAGCAGGTCCAAGGCAGAGCCATATATATAAAGAGTTACGACATTGGATTATAGTCACGTGATATGCAGATCAATTTGTGTCAAACTTGTCTCCGTTAATGCATGTAAAGTATAGGAGCAAGAAAATACTTTAAACATTTTCTTATATTTAAAAACATTTTACGGTGAAATATTGATGTGCACAGCGTACAGAAGTACTTGCGGCAAAGAATATTGCGCGCGCGTGCGCTAGTACATTATAAAGTTTGATTGATTGATTTTGGAACGAAACATCCCATAACTACGTCCTATTAATAACAATTATGTAATATTTTCAATTCATAATGCATGCTTTGATGACTAAATAAAATAATAAAGTGTCGTGGATATATTTGTTAATATATTGAATAGGGTATGAACAATATTAAAATAATAAAGGCAAATTATTACAAATGAAATAATGAACGAGTCTCTGAAAGTTTGTGTCAAAAACACACAGAGTATAGTAATAGTAATATTTATTGCTTTCCAAATACAGTACAAATATATAAGACAGTATAATGTAAATGAAATAAAAAGAGAAACATTAAATATAAAAAAATAAGACTAGACAAGAAAATAAGCATGGAAAGCAGGGGACAGAGGCTTGTTTCCAAAGGGGTCCCCATAGAGAGAGAGCCATATACTGTATAAAAAGAGGGGTGAATTTGTGTGTTTTTTGTATTGGTTCATGCTTTGATGTATCCTGACTTGCATGTAGGCCCTAGCATTTATTCTTTTGTTATTATAGACACATTATATATATGTTACCAAATTAATACCATTAATAAAATTAATTACTAAAATAAAAACGGAATATAAGCGTTATTTCATAGACAAAAAAATCTAAAAATAATGCATGAACTATAAGAAAACGCTATACAAAATAGACGTGCGCGCCCTCAGCGTGCGAATTCTTTGCCACAAAAATGGCTTCTAATTTTCAATGTCGTAACTCTTTATATATATGGCTCTGGTCCAAGGTGTTGCCGTGCCCCCTGTGCTGTTTCGTCAGCAGATGGCCCAGGTTCAACCGCCGCCTGTTCCGTTCCTCGCAGCGGGGACCCAGGCGAGCGTGAGGGTCAGTGGCAGTGCCTGTTCACCCCCTTTGGGGGTCCAGGTACAGGCGCCATTTGTCCATCAGTACCCGCAGGATTATTTCTACTACCGGCCGCCGCCAGCTGAAACCTGGCCGTCACCTTACGCTCTCCCACCGCATGTCGACCAGGCCTAGACCGGTTGCTCGGGAGCCCGATGAGGGCGCTCCTTTTTCTGTTGCACAGGTACGGTTTTTGAAGGAGCTTATCCAGGGTGTGGTTGGCCCTGACCGAGCGAGATCGAGGTCTCCGGTTCGTGGTAGTCGTAGCCCGTCATCAGCGTTGTCTCTGGGTTCGTCCCCGGAACGGGACATGGATGCGTTGTCCGTGATGGTTGAAAGTGACCTTAATAATAATACTGATGAGGAGGCAGGCCGCCTGGAGCCACCACCGCCTGGAGTCTCCACCGCCTGGTCAGGCCCCGCCTGTCCAGGTTGCTCAGGTTGATGAGGAGCCGTTGAACGACCCTCATTGTCAGCCAGCAGGGTATGTGCCGCCAGTTAGGCTGCTGGATTTTTGGAAAAATCAGCGCACAAATCTTCTGTCGAAGGCAAATCGGGACGAGTTAGTCGCCGCATTGAACCCTGACCCTTCGGTCAGTGTTTATTTTGCTGCTCCGAAGGTGGACTCGGACCTCAGGGATTCCCTGAGGGAGAAAAGAGTCTAGTCTGCCAAGGATCTAGGGTCACTTGGCCATATCCAGGATGAGCTGATGTTGTCTTTCCTTCCTCTCATCAAGTTGATGGATTCAGCTACAGGGCAACAGAAATCACACCTGGAGAGTGCACTCAGCCTCCTTGGGCACGGGGTGCATCGTCTCTCCGTGCTTCGCCAGGAGATGGTGAAGCCAGCAATGAAGGCTGTTTTCTTAAGGAGGCGACACCATCGATGGAACACTTCGGTGACCAGTGGGTCAAAGACATAGACGAATAAGAAAAGAAGAAGGTGGTGGAGAAGGCCACCCGGCCGGATACATCTAAGGGTGGATCCAGGCCTCGCCCAAAGAGTAGGTCTGGGGGGCGGGAATTAACAGGAGATCCGGACGTCCTGCAGACAGTGCAGGGGTACAAATCAAATCAGCGGCATGCCACTCAGAAGTGGCGAGTATGCTCGCAAAGGGGGCAGTCGTAGAAGTTCAGCCTTGTCGGGGCCAATTTGTGTCCCCAAAGCCTCGGGAGGTATGCGGCCTGTATTCAATATGAAGAACCTCAACAGGTTCATTATACCCCTCCACTTCAAGATGGAGTCAATCTCCAATGTAAAGTACCTGTTACGACCCGGGGACTTTATGGTGTCGATCGATCCCCGCAGGTTTTTACCAAACTCCTGAAGCCGGTGGCAAGTCATCTACGCTCACTGGGGCTCAGGGTGGTGATTTACTTGGACGACATCTTATTGATGGCGGAGTCTTACGACCTATGCCTTTCTCAGAGGGATCTCACCATAGAATTCCTGGATCACTTAGGCCTCCTGCTGAATTGGAAGAAGTCGGTGCTAGTCCCTGGCACGAGGATCCGGTATTTGGGTCACATGGTGGACTCGGACTCGATGTCCCTCAGTTTGCCTTCGGACAAGCTTCTAGCCTTGTCGGATCTGTGCGGCCGGGTCAGCAGTGCCCGGACCCTCAAAGCCAGGACTCTGGCCAGGGTGTTGGGGAAGATGAGCGCATCCACCGAGGATGTCCTGCCGCTCCGATCTTTTACAGGTCTCTTCAGGAGACGCTCATACATGCTTTGAGGCACGACCTGTCTTACGAGGGGTCAGTCGTCCTACCGGAATCGGCGGTGGAGCACTTGCCTTCACCAGTACAATGGCAGGGATATCTGGTTACAAAGCCCGGCTGTAACGATCACGTCGGACGCCTCCCAGATGAGCTGGGGAGCACATTGTCTCGATCAGGGGACGGGAGGTCGTTGGACCGAGTTGGAGCGGCAGTGGCACATCAACCATTTAGAGTTGAGGGCAGCTTTTCTGGGGCTCCAGACCTTCGCAGCCGGTCTGCGGAACGTCCATGTGGCCCTGCGTCTGGACAACACCACCGCTATGGCCTATCTTTCGCCATTTGTCAGACTTGCGGTCGAAATGTGGCGGTGGGCTCTGAATCGAAGCCGTAGGGAAAGCGTAATATAATTGGAAATTATACGAGGGTCTTACCTGATGTATAACTAAGATTATATTAGCTTTCCCGGAAGCGAGATTCATTTCCCGCCCAGGGCCCTACCCTTGGTACTGTTGTTAAGCTACAAGTAGGTACAGTAGGCAGGTATAGATAAGTTTTAAGGAATCTCGCCCCGGATTGGAACAGCAGTTGTGTTCCGGGGGTGAGGTCACGTGTTCAGTTTAGTTTTTGCACTGGTTTAGGCATTAAAGTAGGCAGTTGCATTCTGGGTTGGCATACAATACTATAGAGGGCGGCTCGTCCTTTGATTTTTAAAATGTTTTGTTAAAGTAGAGGTGATATCCGAGATCTGAGATGAAGCGCCAGTGAATCTCGCCTCCGGGAAAGCTAATATAATCTTAATTATACATCAGGTAAGACCCTTGTATAATTTCCAATTTTGGTGGCAAAATGTATGTTTTGAGGGTCAAGGAATGCAAATAAATTATTTCTAAGTTCACAAAATGGCTGCCAAAATTTAGAGAAGCTGAGATATGAGGAAAATTCTCTAATCATATCTGATTTTGGTAACTAATTCTATGGTTACAGAATAAAAATTGAACAATTTTTAAAATCTTATACCTTGCCATATTAGAGTTTAAAATGGACGCCATTTTGTATTGCACAGTATATAGTTTTTGTGTTCCGAAATACAAATACTGTACACTATTCTGAAATCCTTTTTGCACAGTTGCTATTTTTGATAATTAAAAATTGAATTGGTCATGTAGTCCATGGATTTATAAAATATAGCTTTAAAAATCCATGTAATTTGTGAATTCAGTAAAGACTGAGGTGCAATATCATCGTCTGTCATGATTGAAATTAGGCGATTGTCATGAATCATCCAGCCTCTTTCAATCGGGTTTATAGCATTTGTATCCAAGAGCTTCCATGTATTAAATTGTTGATGAACACACAGAGAGTGCTGTATAGTTCAACCATTTGTTGGTGGTAGTCTGTCTGGATTTAATTTACCCTTTGTTGCCTGCCGCACAAATTTGCCAGACCATATGTAATCAGCATAGCCTTAATCCCATATTTACTAACGTTTTCCATGCTTGATAGCGGGTTGGTGAAAATCGATATGAGAGTGAAATCCTTTTTGTATATAGCTGGTTTAGTGTATCCACATATAGATGATACAGTCACATCCAGACCAAGCATAGTTAAAAAGAAATTCATCACGGTCAGCAATTAACCCAGTAATAGACGATATGTTAAAGATTCCGCTACTTCTTTGAAAAAAGAGCTTTGAATTTGTTGGGTAATGATAGCATATTTGTATCAGAACACTTAGTTTGCGATACAGCCTCTTTAACCATTGCCGTGTCTGCATCTTCATCAGCTTGGTTTTAATACCACACATTTCCATTTTCTGAGAGAGTAATGTTATGAAAGATGCTTGTTACAACAATAAGTCTGTAGAGAACCGTTTTTCGACATAAATCTTCTTTATTCCAACTTCTATATGCTTTTCAAGAGAACTTAGTGGTTTTACTTTCATAGATGTTTTTATTCGTTCAAGGTGAGTTGCATCGTCCAAGCTTTCTTGGATGTCTTGGCCAATGTTCCAAGCTTGTTCACAATTAACTGTGTTTGTGGTCAATCCAGTTGACAGTGAAGCTATCACAAGAGGATCGCTTACCACTAGAAAGAATTATGAGACGTAAACCATTCAAACATCATATTAAAACATTCATGGTCTTTCTGTAGGCGTACTATTTGTGACTTTGTTTGTCTCTCTTTGACCCGACCCTTCCATCCATCAGCATTTCATGGTGCCACTTGACTTGGCTTTTCGCATAAGAATTTCCTCTCTTGTCATGTCTGAAAACTGATCATCACAATAACGTGGTGTGTGTAAGTGCCAAATCCAAGCTAGGTATACTGTGCTTGTGTTCACTGAAGGGTGTCAAGTGGACAGGTGACCAACCATATGGGTTATGCTAATGAGGGCATAGCTTGCTTGGGCTGTGGCTGGCAGTTGGATAGTTAGGCTTGTTGGGTAAGGACCTAGCAAGCACAAAAGGCTTATTTAGAAGCCTAAGCTGGCCTAGCATATAGAAGTGGTAGATGTACCAAGGCTTACTTAGAAGCTATAGAAGTGGTAGATGTACCAAGGCTTACTTAGAAGCCTAAAGCTTTAGTACAGTAGTAATTGATATAGCGTATAGCTATAGCTGCACATGTTATCCAGGCATATCTTTGGTAAGCAATTGAGACTTATCTTATTATTATTATAGTAATTATTTATATTGTATTGTTTTATTTATGACTTATTTAGATACTTATGTAAGGTCTATTATTATTATTGTATAGAATTATTTATGTTGTACTGTATGATAGATACCGTATATATTATTTTGTAATCATTATTTATTTGTTATAGTAAATCGGATCAAGTCGGAGAACAATTAAATTCCGCATTTGCAAGAAACTTGTTTGTGCAGTTATAGTGTGTGATATCCATTCTTATGGAAATTTGTGTTTCAGCTCAAGCATTTCCTGTAGATATAGCCTCCACTCTTGGCATATTGACCATGACCAGCTGCTGCGAATATATAAAGCATAGATGTTACTGTCTCCCAATCGTGTAATCGTTCTGCGGCTAGGTATTGCCTAACAAGTGATACCATCTAATGATATAAAGCCCACAGCTTAGATGTTCTTGATACCTGTTTGAGCTCTCCGATTGTTCTATTTACTGTGTCTATATCTGGAGTCAAAACTTCTTCATCTTGTGTCATCCTTGTATGATAAACAGCTGCATCTGCTAGAAAATGGGCTCAGAGACCCAGGATGCTCTTGAGAAGATTGAATCCTCCAAGCCTGACAACTTCCAGTTGCCTTTTCTAACTGATTGCTTTAACCCACAGTGGTTGATCGAATGTAATTATAACCGGTAGATTATACTAGATATGCATTTACAGAGTGCAGTATAAACTGTCGATATATCATTCGGATCATTTAGAATGATTGGCAGAAACTCGATTGTCTACTTCTCCACTGATCCAGTATGATACTTGTGCATAAATCCAGACCAGTTAGGATGACCAGTGCTGCTGCTGGTCTCCGGTGTATTTGGTAACCATCCATTCACCACATAAGACGCTGCTTCAAATGGGATCTCTTTCGTCACTAAAAGCATACATGATGATAGAAGTTGAGATATGAACAAAATTCTGTAAATTTTATGGCAGCCATTTTAAAAAACAAAATGGCGGCCATAGAGTGAACTTAAATAATTTATTTGCATCCCTTAACCCTCAAAACATACATTTTGCCACCAAAATCACATCCATATATTTTAGTAGAGATATAAGAAAATCTGTATTTTATTGCGGCCATTTTGAAAAACAAAATGGCGGCCATGGCTGTATTTGGATTCCTTGACCATAAAAAACATATAAAGTTCACGGTGATTCCACAGGTTCAAATTGCAACTTTCTGGTTTCAACTATTAAGTTGCCCGTTGGTGGCAATAGCCATTTTAGTTTTTTGTTTATTTTTGGACCACGCATGTGAAGGTGCAGTAGCTGTTAAGTTATCCCCTCATATGTAATGCACGTGTCATACCGTAATTATTCGCGGGTCTCTTCTACTGGTGAAACCTCGTGAGATGATTCAGTGAAAAATAAACCACACTTTGTTCTTTAATTTCCCGTAGTTTCTGTGTTATTATTTCTGTATATTCCCGAGCTTTAAATCCAGGTTACAATGGAATCAACAGTAGCAAAATAAAAATTATACTGCAAATTAATAAAGATCAATTAATATTAATTAAATATACGCCATAAAGCATCTGAGTATATTGTGGGGAATAGTATGTAAAATTACATAGGGAGAACTGATGATAAGACATTTTGTTTGAAATCGAGTGAAACCCCGATAGGCGAGTTATTGAGTAAGCTGGCAGTACACAATTTGGTCGCTGGATGGAACAAGATATCACGCGTCTGGAACCAATGTTGAACGATTCGTACAAAGGGACACCGCAAGACAAGTGCATACCTATTGTTTAGTAGTTAGATCGCAGGCAATAATGAATGCATATACTGTAAAGAAGTGTATAATTTTCCTCTGACAGACTCGGTTAATGGAACGTCGCAGCTTTCTTGGCGCTGAAGCTACGAAGTGAACGCAAAATGATTTTTACTGTATATTATATTCCCAACGAAAAGTACCCACATTCTCCTAACCACCACCCGCTGGCGCCACCACTGCTACAAAATAACTTGACAATCAATTCCTAGGCCTAGAGTTTAGGCCAGCATAAATATTGTGTAGCCATCCCTTACGCAGATCGTTCGGAAAGAGAGGTGTACATTCGGGCGGTTTATTCAATTTGTTCACCTTTTTACCAAACCTAAACCTATTTAATTATATAATATTGATTTATCACATAGTAAATATAGTATTACTTATTTAACATTGCAAACAAAATAAGTACAGATTTAAGGATAATGTTATTAACTTGCGTTGTTTACAACTATGTGGCGCTGTTCATCGTTGTTATTGTTTTAACTTTTTATTTTTCCGCAATTACTGTTAGTGTCGTCTGCTAACACTCTCCTCCGTCTGAGGGCGCTGGTCTTTTCAGAAAAATGATGCATAGTGGGAACAGCTGTGTGTGGTCCACTTCATAGGCAATTTCTTGATGTAACGTATGACGAAGTGGAAAAACAAGCAAATCAGAAGAATCTTTTGTGGTTTTTAGTGTGGCTTCATAATAGTTCACAGCAGCGTATCAGTTGGACATGGACTGGATTTAATATTTAAGTTCACAGAGAAGAAGATATTCTTGAAAACAACATAGAATACCTTCCAACAATCAATAACCCAGCAACAGATATGTCAACCATCAGATCAGAACCCATTCGATCATCCATGAAAAAGCATTGTAGATGTGTTTGAACAGGCTTAATTTGTTGGGAATTATTGGTAAACATCAGGCTTAAGAGAAATGGGTATTGAAGCAGTTGAACTTGGATCGATGTCTGGAGTTTTAGAAGGAAAGAGATACAATGTCACAAAATAATGGAATAATCCAACAGGTGATCACTATAATTATGGTAATGAGCAAATTATTTGAATAACGATGTTTTGTGTAGACTGCGGAGTAGCGCATACAGTCTTTTTGTAGACAACGGGGAGAGAGTGAGCATTGTCACCATAAGACAATGAAATTGGGATTTGCGTAAGTAGAATAGTTATATTTGTAAAATAGATTGTTGGTATAATGAATGTTATAGTGTACCGTAAATGAACTGTATACTACGGTAATATTTGTCTGTATTACAGTGCCACTTGAGAATAGAGAAGTGCCAAGATTAAGAAGATTAAGCTTAGAAAACATCAGAGAAATCACAAAAGAAATTATGGATAAGATGGAGTGGTAATATGGGAGTGAGATGAACAAAGAGTACTGTATTTCGACGTAAAATTGGAAATGGACTCATGAAGATAATTCACCTGTAATAAAAAGATAATCTCGATATATATATTATAGTGTTTTATATGTATATTATTCTTGTCTTGAGTCCACCCTCTACAACACACCAAACCCACTGGCAATGTTGCCGTGACATACAACAGAGCGGTGAGAATGCATAAATTAGTGTATGAGGCTATGAGTCGCAATTGAAAAAGTGAAAGAAAATGAGGAGTGTTTCAAGAAACTCAGTGAATGTATTAAAGACTTATCTAATGATAAGGCAAGGCAACTGAAACCTGCATCTAGCTTCCATTAAAGCAATGATCCCTTGGTGTTTTGCATATGATCATCGAAGTTTAATATGCTAATACTTATCTGTGTATAATCAAGACATGACACTTCTTCCTATTAAACAACATATGAAGAATGGTGGGTTCAGTGTTCAGATGTCCATGACCAGTACCTTTGGCAGAATTCCAGTCGAACAGACTGTTGAGGAAACCGTCAACAAGGACACACAACATCAGGTGGGACAAGAGGTTTCAGCTTGAAGCCTATGGCTATTGAAAAAATTTATATTACTGCTGAATACCGAACACAGTTCCTTCGCAACATTAGGGAGATGGTTTCATAAAAAAATCACAACATGATCATACTGACTTGCATTTGCCAAGGATCGAGAAAGATGTGTACAATCTATTCCAGAGCTTATGTCAAGTAGTTTGATCAACCCTTTTCAACTGGGAGGTGATGAATTAATGAGCATTTCAACTGGTATAGCGACAACCGAAAGGACATAGCAGGTGCATTCAATATTGGTCTTAAATCCTTTGAAGCATTTAAAGGTAGACTGTCTAATCCAGATAGTCTAATATTTATAGACCTACTCAAAAGTTGCAAGTTCAAGACCTTCAAGCATATAGTTAAAGCTGTCACATTTAAAGTAAAACATTCACAGAAAATAATACGGGCAGACAGAAATCTATTTGCATTCATGATCCTCATGGCACAGCATCCACTAGAACCACTACCCTGGTCCCTTGCAACAATTAGTGATTGTATCATGAGAAAAACCAACAAAGCTGAATTAGGAAACTACATTGTGGGAAATATTGAAGCTGCCGAAAATATTCCACAACCACACGCGTCTCTCATTGTTAGAATGGCGCTTGTTCAAAAAATGAACTGAGATAGCAGTAGCAGTTCTTAAGAAAGCTGTTAGAGTGGGAGGAGAAAGTGAGAGTATAGATGTTGTCTTCATGTCTACAGAGATTTAATCAAGAACACTGAACGAACAATTCGTGGACAGTCGGGCAAAGTGCTCATTTAGCTGTTAAAACGCTGTTTTTAAAGTGCGCAGGTCATGCTTACAGTGACTTCCGGTTCGCTGTTTACATTCGCGGCAGAGAGGGAGACCGCATACAAATCTTGCTGCAATTTTCACAGAATATGTAAACGGCATCAACAAAATAAATAAATTTAATACAGGGATTTGTAACACAAGAAGTAGCATTAACTTGTGCTATCAATATTATATAAATTGTTAAAACACTGGAAGAAAATTTAAATGCTAGCATTGTGCTTTGCAACATGTACGCAAAATAACAATTAGCAGCTTGGTTGTATTTAATGCCTTCAGATTATCATTAGATCTCCCATCAGTTGCACTACAAAATGAAGAAGTGTATCTTAGGATCTGTAACACCGATTTAAACATGCCAATGTCCAAGTTCCCGAACAGAATCGGTTAGATGAAGCAAGTTATATACATTAATACCCATAAATCTGGAACCATACAATGGCGCAAAATTGCACACAAATGATATTAATATAGCTTCTGCTCGTATCAACTCTTCTTGTGATAAGCTATCCTTTAGTAGAATGAACATCGATTGAGAAAGGAGACTAAAGTGTTGAAGATATGTTGATTGGAGGATACCAACAAGAACTGGTAGAGCAAAGTAGAGTAAAAAAGTACGAAATTCTGAAGCTTTCTAAAACTTGATTTGTGAAATATTTCTAGGTATTCTATGAATTTCCTGAGTGGGCCTTATCGATCCTAATTTAGAATTTACAGCCAAAATATCTGACCGAATACTAAACGGTTTGCCTGAATGTTAACTTGAAAACCACAATTGCGTTAGTAATTTCATTACCCCTAAACACAGGGGCGGATCCAGGGGTGGGGAGCCTCAGGGGGGAGTTAATATGCGCTAGCATATCTCCAAGTGTTAAATCTGGTTTTTTTTTCAAATGCGTGTACAGCACACGCTAATATTCTAAAACCACTATTAAAGCGTGTGATGTATCATTCAAAACAATTGCGTTACAAATTCGGTGGAAACCTACTTTGTTAATCATATTTTTTTAGTCTCCCATCAAATTCTTAAAATTTATATAAAAATTTGCAAGATTTATGTGCCCGTAAAGTGAATCAAATGACCTAAACTACTCTAAAAAGCCACAGCATTTTGGCGGCCCCTAAAAATGTTCTAGATCCGCCCCTGAAATATACTCCGTGCTTATAATCAATGCCACACCCTTTAACTTGATTGTATGCTTTCAAGTATGAAAACCAATTTGGACCTTTCACTCCTTTTATTGGATTGGCTATTGATGCCCTGATTGCATCTGCTTTCAACTGTTCATCGGTCTTTACAGGACCTTTCAGGTTATTTGCCATAAATGGGTACACATGCGTAGTTCCCTCAGAATTCAAAACTAGTGCCTTTGCAGGTAAATCTGCTGTCCCATCTATAAGAAATATGTTGCATTTAAAGGGAGTATGGCCTGGGATTTTGACATTAATACCATCACGTTCAAACTGTTGTAACGTTTTAAAAGTAGGTTGTAAAAAGCTCCACATGCATGGTTTTAAATAGCCAAACCATATTCCCCAAATAGCATGTTCTCCCTTCGTATTCGCTCATTAGTGGCCATATACTAAATTCTGACGATATAAATATTGGACAACAATCAGTGTTCCATGTCAAAGACAAATTATACTTCTTCGACAGAGGTCCTCCATTATATACATGTTTTAAGTACTGGTCACCATCATAAATATCATCAATATTAGTTTATTAGTTTTAGAACGCTTAAAACGGTGTTGTATTTTATTAAAAAAAAAAAATATCTTTTGCAAAAAATTTTAGAATTTGAGGAATAATTGGCATTTCAAAAAAATAGAAAGTTGCAAACATTTGGAACACATTTTGTGACGAATCATTGGAATCTTAAATTACCAGAACTAACATAAAAACACTTAATTGTACTGTTGATCCTGGATAAATAGACGGGTCTTCATTATTACCATTGTTTGCTTGTTCAGTTTTACACTCGGTTGTGTGGATGTCCAAACCTGTAAAATCAAATTGTTTTTATTATTTATTTTACTCAGACATAATGCAGTGTTGTAATTATTTGAAAAAAATAAAATTATACAAAAAATAAATCAATTCTTACCATGATCAGCAGTATCTGAACTGAACAAATATTCAGTCTAGCATTTTTGTATATATTTTTGTCCTAATGTTATTTATTTCCAGTTGTAGATCCTTCACAATACCTACAGTATAGGCAAGTCCATTGACTGCTCGTCAATAGTTGACTGGCATGCAGTGACCAAATGCGATATTATATTCATCTACATTTAGGAGCAAACATTTCACAGTTAGTAAACTGAAAAGCATTTTATTAGTCTACTATCATTTTATTATGGAATGTGCTCAGTTTACCTTGCAACATTTATAAACATGATTACTTTTCCATGATACGCTGGCCTGACGACTTTTTTTGCTTCTCTAACACATTGTCCATCGCTGTAATTAGTTACCCAGCACCCACCGTAAACTCATCTTTTTCTATTGAATTTTCCTATGAAATTTAACAAGCACTCATCATTAATCATTGCTTATTAGTTTTATTTGTATTTCCTGATTTTCATACTTCGTGAGCAGTGTTACCTAATGAATTTGTGGCACCCTCCTACACCTGTTTCTTCAATGTATGTGGTTTCATTTTATTACTTACAAGTTCTCTAATTATTTGCAATTTTGTTGTCAATGCTGTTGACTTTATTAACTTGGAGATAGGCATGTTGTCTTCCATGCTAGAAACTCTGCAGCTTGCTTATTTTTGCTATGCCGTTTTCTTCGCAAATGTGATTTCGAAGTTGTAAGTAAGTTGTACAACTTCTTGAACACTCCAAAAGAAATATGCAAGGAATTGAAACCTTTACAACAATTTGATTAAAATGGATTAGAATAATGCATTACAGTTAAAATTTTTGTAATATCGAATCAAAATCTTTATTTATTCACGAAAATATAAAATACAATAGTACAAAATATAAAGCTTGTTCACCATAAAATAAAGGTGTTCTTCCACAAGTTAATTTTTTATACTCAGTGCGAGGTTTCGGAACATAGAGGTTTGTATCATTATGTTTAAAATTATATTTGAAATTATTTTGTTTAACCAGATTAGGTAGATATGTGGGTGCACACCCCTTCATAACTTTATAAATTAACATGCAACATTCATACTCATCTTTAATTGAGAGGGTAAGCCAATTTACTCGCTGAAGTGCATCTTTACTTGGTGTGTCCCAAGATAGGCCAAATATGATTCGGGCTGTTTTATTTTGTAGAGTTTGTACTCTTTTTAGAAAGCTCGAGCCACAATTACCCCAGATTACACTACAATAAGTTAAATGTGGAAAAATAATAGAATTTGCAATATTTCTTAATATATTTTTTTGAAAAATCTATCTTTATTAATATATGTATTACATAAAATAGTTCACTCTGACCTCCATACTTTTCCATGCAAGTCTGATACTTCCTTGCCAGATTTACTGTGTAGTCTGGTGCATTGAACATCAAAACCACCAATATGTTTTTTAGTGCATTTGGCCTATCTAGGCTACAAATCTAGATCTCAAACTTGGTAGAGCCGCCACCTTTGTCTCCACCAAATTTTAAGAAAATGTCTTCATTATTTGGTTTAATGTTTTGCTAATAAATAAATAAGAGAATACAAAAGATTGTATGTTCCTTATTCTTACGACTGGCGCTTCTCTTTCTTCAAAACCATTTCCCCATTGGCAGTTTCATTAAATCCTGGTGACCTGTCCTTACATGAATGGATAATTGAATTTAAGGAGTATTCGACATTCTATAGATTAACGGGACGTGATAAGGCCCAAGCTCTGTTAACACATCTGACTGGAGCAGGAAAGGAAGAGATCGTTTGTCGGGAGGCAGGTGAAAATAGTGCCGAGATTATTAAGATCCTAAAGCTGAGGTTGGACCAGGGGAGCGTGTTCAGTCTTTGAGTACAAAGTCTTCGGCGACCGTTCTTTTACCAACGGTGCTCCAATGCTATGGAATCGCCTGCCATCTCATATTCAAAACTCTAGTACACATGTTCTTTGTTGTCAGTAGCGCAGTGAGCGTCTTTTTATTAGACTGATGCTTGCACTTTACAAATTTCCATTATTATTATTATTATGTAAAAAGAGATTGTAGGTGTCCAACAAATGTGGGAAACCTGGCCATATGCAGAAGGATTGCCCACAGAGAAACCAAGTAGACAGTATAGAACTTCCTGCACCACAACCATCAGAAGCAGCAACAACTGCATCAACTGTAGTGACAGTGTAGTGTTGGGATAGTATCGTATTCTTCACAGTTGGCAGATAATAATGTTTTAAGAAGCTTACTGATAGCAGACAGTCCGACGGCAAAGTTGAATATTGGTGGGAGAGAATTAGGGTGTATCTTGGATACTGGAGCTGAGACCAGTCTTATTCATCTGGGATTACCCTGTATATCACGCACATGTGTATACAGTCACAACCTAATTGTATTGCTCATTGATATTATAATTTAATTCTATATTTCATGTTTTTGTAATCATAAATATTAATGTATTGTTATGGTTCAGTGATTTTGTTTTGATTTTACAAACAAATGCAACACAGCAATCATATTGTGTATTCAAATATTATATGTAATTGAATTCTGTTACATGCCCTGACTGGAAAGAAAACTAGAAATGCGGGGAAGGGAAACTATACAACAAGCCCATCAAGTGGCAAAAGATAGCATTGAACGGAAACTAGAAAACTCTACACTGAAGCAGAATATACATAAGATGAGTCCACAACTGAGCGTTGGAGATCGTGTACTGTTGAAAAGGTGTGCTTTTGAAGGCAGACACAAGTTAGAAGACAAGTTTCATCACGATGCCTACATCATAGTTTGGGTTAACGATGCTGGAGACGTTAACAAGATTCGGCCTCTTCTGGGTGGCCCAACATACTGTCAATAGAAAACTCTTAATTGTTGATCCAAGGGAAGCAACAACTGAAGACATTGTAGGAAGTGACTCAGATGAAGAAGATGATATGACAACCTGGGTATTTACACATCATGACTTACCACAGCAGGATGCAATACACCAACCAGTAGAACCTCAACTCAGACAATCATCAAGATCAACTAGAGGTTTTCATAGTAACCCTGAGAAATGGCCAAAGTCTACAGTTTCTCGCCATTAAGTGTTGACTTATTTTATGAACTTGAATTTTATGTATGCACACCTTCTATTGTTTTGTGCTACTTTTCTGTAATTGTTAAACCATTTTAAGCTACATAATCTATGATGATAAAGTGTTTGGTGTTCATCGATCTTACCGCATAGGAGTTATTGTTATAATTATGTTACTATTGTTTACCTAATTGTTAATAGGTATTTAAGTTTAAGAGTACAGCATGTTATGGTGTCATAATATGGTATTTTGAAAATAATTAGGTACACACAGGTTCTTGTATCATGTAACATGAGATGTATTTATAGATGATTGAAAATTCGACAATAATGGTTTAAAGTACCACAATCTCTGAAGCTTGTATTATACAATGAATTGATCTGTCACAGGGTAATGGTTATAGGGTAACCTTTGAGTTGTAGTTTTGGGGTATGAAGCCGTATGGTGGCACCTATTGGATTGGTCATGCTCCTTGAGCTGTTAGTTGCGTTGGAAAGCAGTCTTTTGGGTGAACCTTTAGCAGTGGTCATGAGGTGCGATCAGAACTTTACTGATCGGGTGAGTGTCATGGTAACAAGGGCCATGATGGGTGGACTCGCATTGGAAATTCCTCATACTTCTGCTATTGGGAGGGACCGTACTGGCTCCGTATTTAGTATCTTCACTTTAACAGTTGGCATGACATGATGGTTAGGAATCCATTGCAGAATGTCTTAACGGGGAGGGGGGGGGGGGGAGGACAGATTACAATACTTAGGGGCCAAGTATAGTCATCACGGGGAACATGTTATGGTTCAGTGATTTTGTTTTGATTTTTGATAATGGAATAGCCCATGGGGGATGGGAACCCTGCTGGACACCCAAGTCTAGACAGCTGTATATCCAAGGAGACATCTCTCTCTTTGGCCTGGGTGACTGGCAGGGAGAGGAGTGTTCTCCTTGCTAAAGCAAATAAATGCTATAGAATTTGTAATTAAACTGCTATAAACTGAGCCTGTTTTGCTTGCCTGTTTTGCTTGCCTGTTTTGCTTGCCTGTTTTGCTTGCCTGTTTATATTCCAATAAATGTTTGTTGTGAGATCAAATCAAGACGAGTTACCTGGTATCATTATTTCACGTGTCGACCGCTACCCCACACAAGTAAGAGAGGCCAGAGCCTTTTACAGTATTATTCATTCGTTATAAGGCCTTCCAGCAGCGCAACTTGCAAGCCTTTGACCAAAAGTGAGTACAACTTTAATTTTTAAACAAAATACTTTAAAAAAAAGTACCAAGTCATTCTTATGTTATAATAATTGGGATTTTTCTGTTCACCCGGTACCCACTATGGTTTGTTTATGGAGTAATGTGCATTAGTAACTTCTTTGTGGAGCCGCAAAATGTTGATTGAATTATTGATATTTAGGCTATGTTTTGTACTAGGCCTCGTGTTATTAAAATCCGTGCTTTTTACGGGGCTAGGTTTTGTTTTATGAATGGCTGCCTGGGGCATGTTGGAACGAAGTGTCCCAACATGCCCCGCGTACATTTTGTGTTATATCCTGAACTGCATTATTCCTGAAATAGTGTAGTGCAGTATAAATATTATCAATTGTGACCATTAGGCTAATCCAGCCTCCACTTCAACCTGTAATTAAAAAATATTGTTAATACTAGGCCTACCCGAAGGCCTAGAAAAGGCCTATAGGCCCTAGTACTAAGTAATAGGCCTAGGCTAGGCCTCGTTTAAAATAATTAATCATATTAAAAATGAAATATGTTCATTTTAGTAGGGATTAGTGTTTAATGCGTATTTAAATAATTAATATTTATGTATTTTTAATATTTAGTAATTTGAATTGCATTTTGCAGATGAGAACTTATAATCGGAAAACTAATCGTGGGAAAGACCCAGACCTCCTCAAACGTGCTGTTTACATTGTATTGACCGAACAAAGGAGTGTTTGTGATGTTGCAGATGATCTTGGTGTTTCCATATCAACATTAGCTAGACATGTAAAAAAATTGAAATCTAGTAAGTTATTATGTACAATCATGAGCCAATGAATCATGCAAGCTGTCTTATTCACCACCAATATCAAAACTCTAATGTGCAATTTGAAAGTAGACTTTACTTGTATTTCTTTAATAGTCTGAGACATGGCTATTCCAAAGAATTATGTTATTATAAAAAAATGCAATACTAAATAGATTTTCTTTATAAACAGACCAATCCAAATCGGTTGACTCACTATACTCTGTCAGTGTGCCTAGCCCTGCTCACAGTATCTTCACCATTTGGCGCAAACAATTTTACATTTCAATTTTTGTAATATAACACCATCTGTTGTTATTTAGGGATGTTCCAAAGGCAGACCAACATTTAAACCCTCTGCAAACTCATGTTCACGAAGCCGTCACAAAAACACTGAATACAACGCAGCTAACATCTCTCCGCTCATGTCTAATTTATATTTACACCCAAATCAGTGCATACCGACAAGGTTCGTTATTTGAGAAAATCATACTTAAAAACACATTTTCCCTCTAGGAACACCCTTTTCGCTGACGGAGTTGTCAAACACATGGCGCCTGACCCTGACTTACAGTTCCACTGGAAGTTGAGTTTTTGGGCGAGACAGGAATTTTTGAGAGAAATGTTGCGCGCATATAAAAAAAGGATGCTAGATGACAATGGTCAACTAATCAGTGAGGGCCTTCTGAAGATATTATTATTGTATGGGTAAGTTTACAGCATTATTGTTATTCTGATATTCATATGATTCATATCTATATAAACAAAAACACACTTAAAACAGAGAAAAGGCAATGAACAATAATAACTAATCATTTTTAGAGATATTAAATATCAAATCACTACAATTGTTAGTTTACTCCATCTTTGGATGGCATTGTTCAGAGGGGCGGCAAGCGCGCACAATTAATGTTCTACAGTTATTGTATATATTGTTCTTCAACGTTTAAAATTGGGAGCAGCATCCAGGCCATTGATAAGGAATGCAGGTTTTGGCTAACGGGAAACTGATACAGTGGGCTGGATACAGTAAAAGAGTTTGTTAGAAGTCCAATACGCAGACGAATCATATCTGTGAGAACACTTCAACATGGAGATAAATTTAGAAAAACCATCCAAAGTGGAAGATTATCACCGCCACGATCCGTTTCTTTGTGAGGTAAGACATTTACTTACTTTCTTGTTATTTAATTGATTATCCATGTTTTAAACGGACAAGCATTTTTTAATTTTGTCCTTACATTTACAAACTATGTATTATTCCATAGTTTGTGGCGACTGCTACATCAATAAATAACGTTAATATAATTTCCTGTTGTTTTTAATGATTTTTTTTTTTATGGTATACATTTTCACTATTTCAATATGTTTGTTCAATTTTATTGTTTTTACTTTTTTTTAGAATAATACTTTGATTGGCGTGACGGTCTAATACGAAAGCATCGCTGGAGAATTGGTTCAGAGCGACGACGATGATGATGATGACACTGATGATGCCATGGTGAATGATGATAGAGATGATGGAAAGAAACAACATGATTATGGAACGAAACCAAAGAAGAGGAATATACAGTTTAGCTTTCTTCCAAAGACCCACCACTATTTGTTTACAGTAATTACTGGAATTAATCGCATTGTTTATTGCATCCAATTGTGGTTTTCCACAAGTCATTGTAAAATTCATCTTACGCTTGCGCGCTAAATTACATTATTGGTTTTTATTTCATAATGTTTTATGTATTATTTTCTTTACAGGCTGCATGTGTTTGTGAAATTGTTACCGATGTTGTAAGGACCGAAAACAGAGATGATTGGGAATATGACGTGTGCCCTTTAAACACCGCTGATGACCAAATGAGTACGATGATAGCCAGATATGAACAGGACATAGGAAAAGACATCACTTTATCAGCCACTGCATGGAGGGACAGCGACGACTCAAACACTGATGCCATCACCATAGCCACGTTGAATGATCGGGTTCATGAACTGTAGCTACCCAACAACGCCAACTTGACCGTCAATCAGCCGACTTACTTGCCATTTACCAAAGACTATCATCAATTGAATCACGACCTGAACCACAAGTATTCTCCAGTCACGAAAAGGTTAGAACAGAAGGTATGGAGATCCTGTGAAATTTCATTCGATGCTGCTAGATGAAACAGAAAACGCGATTGAAATAGACTCTCTTCACAAGATTATTATTAGAGCTATTCTAAAAATATTAACCATGCCTTGTTCAGTGATTTCGAGCTCATGCCTCATGGGCGTCGCTTTCGATGCCCGGCATGTAGAACAAACCGGAAAAGGAATTCGTTTTTGCCAGTGGCTATTCGACTCTTAAATCCTTGAACCTTGACTCTTTTTTTTTTTTTTTCTATTTTGTACTGTGTATTGTGATATCTTGTATATTTTGTAAGATCATTTTAATCCAGACCTTTTTATTTGAATTGCCCCGTGTGGGATGATTAAAGAATTTTGAATTGAATTGAATTGAATTAAGTAAATTTAAGTGTAATAATGTTTAATTAGTTAATATAGTATTTAAATGTTTACAAATTGTCTGAATTTTATTTAGTATTTTAATGTTAAATATTTTCTTTTACTGTAGTTAATAAATTAATGTTATATTTTTGTATATAAAAAACAACAGAATTGTGTATTGTTATTTGTTCTTCTGGGGTTGTCTTTGTTCTCACAATGTACAGTAAGTGAAGGTGTCGATAAAGAAATGTTAAATAAAAAATATATAGGGTATAAGTAATGTGGTAATAAAAGTAAAACCCTGAAAAGGGCTGTTTGCAATGAATAAACTTCAATATCCTGTTGCTTTGCCTTCTCTTCTAATAACGGCTGGGATAACCTTTCTCAAGTGGCTAATATAAGTTTGACATAATTCTGGAGTCATGTTAGTTGTCCAAAACGTTTTGATACCACAAATCAGTTTATCTTTTGTATGTGGCTTTTAAAATCGCCGCAAGTAGTCTTTGAGTTGATGCCACACTAATTCGATTGGGTTTAAGTCGGGGCTCTCTGCCGGTGTTTTCATGAAGCTTTTAGTTGCATTCGCCGTATGCTTTGGATCATTGTCCTGCATAAAACGATATCCATTCGGGTAGTTGAGGCGGGCATATGGTATTACGGCTTTCCCTAAGATTTCGTTGATGTAGAAATCCGTCCTCATGATTCCGTCGAATATAACAATCGGCATAGAACTGGTTCTGGAAATACCAGACCAAACATGAACTTTCACAGGATGTTTGGGTCTTGCTTTGGTTGTTCATCTAGTTTTCGGAATGATATTCTTGCATGATGATCCAATTCAATTGTGCATGGTGAATCTAACATTACAAAAGTTCTCCTTGTTTCTAATACACGTTAATGCATAGTGAAAGCGATCCACTTTATTTGGCTGCCTAATGAGCTGACAATATCTTGTACCTTCGCATCTCCAACCTAATTTGCTTCGCGTTTTTTTAATAGTTGCTATTGATCAAGGTGTTAGTTACAATGTTAGGACGTCCGGATCATGGACGGTCACTAATTTGTTTACATTTAGTAAATCTCTTTATAATTCTTGATATTGTTGATTTATGAACGTCATAACCTTCAGTGTGTAGGATTTCCAATATCTTTGTTAGTTTGTACCCCATATGATGGTAACAAACGATCCTTGATCGGATATCGGATATGAGATGGCGTTTTTGACATTATAAATGGAATTAACGTATGCTTACTACTGACCAGAAATGATAAATGACAGCAATTACAGTGCATTATTAGGGAGTTAACCAATATGATTGTACATTTCAATAGATAATTTAAATTTCAATAGATATTAACAATGACTGTAATGACTAACACTATACATTGATTTACCCTTACATATTTGGCATAAACGTAACATACTGTATGCTTATCGAGGAAAATCATGATTGACTTTTTAAAACCTGCATTACATTAATTATTCAGTTTACTTTTTGTTTAAAAAATTCCCCAGAATTTTACCCATTTGATGTTTTGTATGTTATTATATTGATATTATTCTGGTCAAATTTCATAAATGTACCTACCAAAATTTAGTAATGACTACAAATTAGAATTCAACTATGAGAAATCCAATGTTTTAATTACTGGAAAAAGAACAGACAAACAGAGATTATGGCCATTAAGTGATCATTATATTTCAGAAGTTAATAGTTACAAATATTTAGGATCCTATATTACAAGATCTCTTTCCGATCACTGTCATATTGAAGAGGTTATTAAGAAGGGATATAGAATTATAGCGTATATAAAGTCAATTATTAATGATCAAGATGATTATAACAGAGTGTTTTATGGAGATTTGTTGTGGAAGACTCTAGGTCTTCCTTCAATTAACTATGCGTGCTCTACATATGTCTGTGGTGGTATAAGTGATATTCAAAATCTTGAAAAATTACAAACCCAAATGGCAAAGGCGATACTCAAAGCACCGCGTACAACTTGTAAGGAAGCTTTGTACGGTGATCTAGGTTGGAAGTCTATTTCAACTATTCAAGACATGCAACGAATCGATTTCTTAAATCGTTTAGTAAAGATGGATATGAGTCGATGGCCCAAATTGGCGTTTAGTGCTATGCTATTCATTGGTCATACGTCTACATTTAAATGGAAATGGTACAACCATATGCAAAATACTCTAGACTCGTGTGGAATGAGCCACAGGTTTAAATTAACGACAGATACTAACAATCAATGGGTAAACATTTCAAAAAATATAATTAAAAGTATTGATGGTATACAAATTTTTGACCAAGCCAGAAAGAAAACTTCATTGATGAATTATGTCACACTTAAATCCACACCATATATAGAGCCGTATCTTTTAGATAAATTAGATTTCTTAGGGGCAAGTCTTAAATTTAAGGCAAGATCAAATACACTTGCACTTAACCTTAAGAAATCTATATGGGAAGAAGATAATGATGGTATATGTCCTATATGTAAAAATGATAAAGAAGACATTATACATTTTATGTTCAAATGCAAATATTTTGATGATCTACGCTTAACGGAATATTGTAAACTTGAGCGTAACCTATATAATAGTAATCTCTATACATTCTGGTTGCACTTCCTACTAGGTAACCCAGTATTAAAACTAAAACTAACACTAGGAAGTGACACTAGCCTTCCTACTGGGACGCAACCAGCAATTGTTAATAAAGTAAATGAAATATTTGACATGTTTTGCAAAAGCTATTTAAAACAAGCATGGGCTTCACGTACCAAAATGTTAAATATTTAAATACCAGTCTGGTACTACTAATGTATAACTGTAAATGTAATGATTAACATGCTATACCTTACATTAAATATATTTACTTTATAACAAAATAAAGTATAGTATAGTTAAGATTTTTTTTTTTTTTTTTTTTTTTTTTCTTTCATAATAACTTATGACGTTATGTGAATGTTTTTTTTCATTTTGTATCATTATGTATTATTGTTATTACTATACTGTATAAGAAACCATTTCAATATTATCTATCATTATAATTTTAATAGCATCATCAACAATTATTTTTGTAACTACTTCCTCTTTATGCATTATATAAATATATTTAAGTAAAATGATGTATCAACTCATGTCAGACAAATATTGCCACAGTATATAGTAATAATTTTTAATTTTTTTTTTTTTCTTCTAACTTTGTAAATTAGCTTAAGTATCCGTATCCGTCATTTTATGTTAATTGTGTTTAATATGGATGCACCACTTACTGTGTGTGCCACCGATGTAAAGGTGCAATTTCCAAATAAATTGATTGATTGATTGATACTTGCGAACATTTTTGTCAACTAATATGAAAGTAAAGTATTCGTTGGAAGCTTTTAAAGTATTCGTAGGAAGTTCGGAGCTTTAAGCTTCCTGGACCCAGTGGGAGGAAGAACTTAAGTACATCGATCAACATCTCAAGAAAATATCTCACATTGAAGGATGCCACTTACCACAAGTCACAAGTCACAAATCAGTTTATTTGATCCAAAAGAAAAAAAAAATACAAAGCAAAAAATATACAAAAGGACCAGGGAGACTTCCATTAAGGCCAAAAGCCGCATGCATGGAAGCCACCCGAACATTTTAAATAATATATAATTCTCATGTATATAATATAATTAAAAAATTAACAAATCATAACATTAACAAAAATCGTATCAGAACAGTTACAACCCATCTCTATTACATATATAACAATTTTGGATATAACATACATCATCATATTCTGAAATAAAATTATTTTTTAAATATGTAGAAAAACCTTTCAAAGAATGTGTATTTACCTTTTCAGTAATCAAATTTACAGTATTGTTAATTAATAAAGGTAGGCTATACCTAATACACTTCTTTGCAAACTCATGATTGACCCTCACAACATGAAAGTTGTCTTTAATACGTGTGTTATACGAATGTAAAGCTGAATTTAGTTCTAAAGAAAACCTTTGAAAATAATCAGGTAACATATTATTTGAATATTTATAGTAAAATTTTAATTGGCATAGTTTATGAATATCACATACATTTAGAAATCTGAATTTTTTAAAAAGAGGTTCTGAATGGGCATTGTATTTACTTTGAGTAATAATACGTAAGGCTTTTTTCTGCAATATTGTTACTCTTTTACAAACATAACCCCAAAGCAGTATACCATAATTTATGTGTGAAACAACTAAAGAGTTATATAAAATATTCATAACATTTGCTGGGATAAAGCGCTTGAGTTTATTTAAAATGCCAATAGTTTTGGAAATCTTATTTGAAATATAATCACCATGGCTATTCCAATTTAGATGTTCATTAATTATTATACCAAGGAAGTTGAAATTATGAACCCGCTGAATCTTAACATTGTCAATTTCTATATCCAACGTATCAACACGACGTTTACTCATATGAAATATCATATACTTCGACTTCAATACATTTAAAGATAATTTGTTTAATTTAAGCCATTCACTAACTTTATCAAGTTCAATGTTGAGAATGTTGTTAATTGGATTACATGTCCCATGGATTAAAGAATAGAAGGATATGCATCGACGTGAGATCAAGGGTTCCTTGACTCTCGCCGACAGACCGCGGACCGCCCACAATGTTATCAGTTTAATTAACCGCATGGTAACAACGAAACGGTCGCGTGCCTAATATATTGTTTACTGCACATGTGCAACGACATTTAAACATGTTGGCTACGCTTCTTTCGCGCGTTCTTTGGTGGCATGATGTTTTAGCGCTAGCAACAACGGCGACGAACAATTTATACGACGACGAATTTAGTTATAACCTTTCTGATGAGGAATTGTAAATGCTATAATTGTAATTAGTATAGGTTTCTGCCGCGATTGATCTACGCTAATGTTTTTATGACATTAAAGTAGCATTTTATGACCTGTAGTAGCCCTACATCTGAGACAATAACTATTTGTTGTCTCAGCCTAGCCCTACATGTAAAATTACAAAATCAGCAAGGATACTAGGCCTAGGCCTTTTCTTCTAGGCTTACTAGTAAACCATATGATTTGCCGACATTGATACTGCCTAGGTAGGCCTAGGCTAATCTTAAGTGTAGTAGATACAACGTGTAATCATGATCTATATACTCACCGTTTTCTTACTTCTTGTGTGAATAATAATAGGTACTTCGTTTGTTCGTGATTAAGTTTGCCCTGCATGTACTTTTCAAAACGACCGCTAGGTAACGAATCGCAACTATACATAGCCAGCCAATCCCGGATCAGGGATCGCTGTTTTCATTCAATTAGACTCGGTGATTGGATGTGATGTGGATGACATAACCACTAGCCAATCACCAGGCACTACAATTTAAATATAATCACATCGATAATTAAGGAGATTTATGAAGAAACCACTGCTTAGCCATATATTAAAAACACGATTGTTGTATGGGTGAACACCGGCCACGCTAACAACATACATGGTCAAATGCATAATTTAATATTCTATAGATTAACGCAATTTTTAATGACAGAAGATGGCAGGCAAATAATGATAATTCAAATATAAAAATTGCATATTTTATTAATATTACCAACTACTTAAAATTACCAGTCGTAAGAAAGTGAACTTTTCGTAGTCCGATTGTGATGAAACTAAAACAGAATTATTCAGCAATATATTTTTGTTGTCAATTAATCATCGACGCAGACATGTCAATAGAACATTCAGACTGCGCATACGATTTCTACATGGTTACGTTTTGGTCTCAAAAAATGTAACAGTTGATTCGCAGCGTTTTACAGAGGGCCGCGGTTAGAGACACGGAGTTCAATGAGCATGTTTGTTTGATTGGCAGCAGTGCTTTAGTATAGGCAAGCGCGTTTAGTACAGGAAAACTATGAAATATGGTTGAAAAAATTGCAACAGAATTTATTTCACCACAATGCATTTCTATAAGGTCCCTATATGAACATACTAAAAGTCTAGAAAAATCCAGGTAGGGGAAATAGGTTTTTTTAAACAAAATGGCCGCCAATGGCGAAAATGCCTAAAAAAGGACAAAAAAACATAAATGATAGATCTAATTACCACTTTAACAGTTTTTACAATGCTTTATATATTTCTTTACAGTTTCGAAGATCTGAACTACAATATACACATTATTTTAAGTGCTGTTAATTAGAAAATGGCCGAAAAACAAATGTTTAAGTATCTAGATATATCCCTATTGTTATAATATAAAACGCAGTCCTTCCTATGCTTAATGCATAGGATTACGGTGTCAATAATACATTTGTACTGTTATAACAATATATTACAACATTGGTGGTGCCAGCGGAGAGGAGTAAAGGGATGGGAGATCATATGGGAAGGGTGAGGGAGTCTGTCTGTCTGTCTGTTTTTTTTTTGGAAACTGTTTGGTTTACAGAATTTGACATACAACTCCAACTGTGATGTGATGATGATTTTTAAGACCAACACCTTTTTCTAAACCAAATTTACTTACGGCCCATAATTATAGCCATTAAACACAAGAGTTTACTTTGCCTTCACATAACGTAACAAACATACATGGTACATAATAAATGTCTTGAAATGTTGCTGTTTCGGGCCAAGAGGTTTGATGTAGCATTGATAACATACAGTAGGCAGTGAGATGAAGGATTCTGAGTAGTCTAGCAGTGTGTATGGAGGTAATGGAGTAAAAGAGGGCTGCAGGAAAAGTACAAGGTTCTTTTTCAACAAATGATGCATTGTGTATGACTGTCTCACATAGCCATCAATGATGAAATAGTATATGTGAGGGAATGTGCACTGCTTCTCTATTGATGAATATGGTTGATTTTGACCCATGTGTAATAATATATTCTTTCCTCTTAAATTAATATTCTGTCACGGTTGCTTCATTCATTGATTTAATACCGTATGTTCTCGATGGGGAGCACTGTGAATGCATGTAAAGTCTTTCCTTGGTGTGAAGCTCTGTAAAAATTAATTTGCTTTTTATACATGGAATCCAGGGATGTGATACTACATCCCATCTATTTGGTATAGGAAAAGGTGTCTTAAAAAGTCATAACACCTGGGCAGTAGTATGCTTACAAACTCTGTAAAATTAAACGTCTCCAAAAAAAAGAAACCATCGCATCAGAGGAATTGGCATTGGCAGCTATATACTGTATGGAGGAATACGTTCTGGGAGAAAGTAGCAAAAAGCAAAACAGCACTTGAAATAAAGTCTATTCCCCCAACAACAAATGCTGCAAAATGTCATTCCCTGCGTGTATATTACCATGGTACAGCAATGGATAGAAAATACTCTTCAACCCACAGACTGGGGGATGGAAAGTTACAAATGGCGTGATGTGTCCATTGTGACAAATTTACCACCAGTGCCACTGTTTGTGACGAATACCACGGCATCAGCACATGCTTAATTCCTACCTATAGACAGAGGATGATAACTGGACAATGAAAATGAATGGATTAATAGATTGTAAGATTGTATAATTCTATTGTTGTGACAGTACAAATGTAAATGAACTGTTTTATTAGACACCGTAGTCCTGCATTATAATGCATAAGACTTAAGATGTTGTCTATTATTATAACCGTGGTGATATCTTGATACTTAAATGTGTGTTTTTGCTGCTAAATAGCACTTAAATTAATATGTATATTGCAGTTTAAGTGTTTGACACTAAAGAAATATAAAAAGCATTATAAAAACTGCTATCAAGTGGTAATTAGATATACAATATATGTTTTTTGTTCATTTTTAGACATTTTTCGCCATTGGTGGCCATTTTGTTTAAAAAAACCTATTTCCCCTACCTGGATTTTTCTAGACTTTTAGTATGTTCATATAGGGACCTTATAGAAATGCATTGTGGTGAAAAAAATTCTGTTGCAATTTTTTCAACCTTTTACTGATTCTGAGCATATCTTTCCTGTACTAGTTGTAAAATCGTTTGATGTCACCGTCGATGCATATCCTTCTATTCTTTAATCCATGCATGTCCTGAGGGTGCTTAAAAGTGTTGTATCGTCTGCATATATTATAGTTTTAAAAATAGTGCTAACGTTTGCGATATCGTTTATGTATATGATAAACAAAAGCGGACCCAGTATTGATCCTTGTGGAACACCTGTAGTTATCTGTAAAATATCAGATTGAGTTCCATTAATGTCCACATATTGTTTACGATTCGTTAAATAATCCTTCATAAGATTAAGTGAATTCGAATGAAGGCCATAATGATTCAATTTATGCAACATTATTTTGTGATCCAATGTATCAAATGCTTTTGATAGGTCCAAATATATGTTAATTGGTATTTCATAATTGTCCATGTCTTGAATAACTTTATCTACAAGCTCAAGTGCAGCTAATTCCGTAGAATGGCCTGACCGAAAACCATATTGGCTGCTGTAAAATAATTTATTTATTTGAAAGTGCAAATATAATTGGTTGTAAATTACTTTTTCGAAAATTTTGGATATTGCAGGGAGCAACGAAATTGGACGATAATTTGTAAAACAGGAGTTATCACCATTTTTAAACAAAGGTATAACTCTGGCTATTTTCAGTTTATCAGGAAAAATCCCTGTGTTTATCATTTGATTTATAATTATTGTGAGTGGTTTGATTATAATTGATTTAATTGATTTAATTAATTTCGTTGATAAACCATCCCAACCACAACTTGACTTTGATTTTAAATTATCTATAATTTCCAAAACTGTATCTTCATTTACATTTTCAAAATTAAAGTTATTTGTTTTATTTGAAAGAAAATGTTCAAAAGATTTGTTACAGCTGTCAGTATTGATTTTATTTGCAAGGTTTGGGCCAATATTTGTGAAATATAAATTAAATTGATTTGCTATTTCTAATTGATTTGTTATTGATCGATCATCATCTTTAAATAATTCAGGAAACTGTCTACAATTTTTTGTTTTATTTAGAACATCATTTATGGTTGACCATGTTTTACGAACGTCATCTTTACATTTGGAAAAGCATGATTCATAATACATTTTTTTAGCTGTCCTAATATTACATTTAAGAATGTTGTTATATGTTTTAAGATTTATTTTTAATGTATCATGCTCATTTGATGTTATTGGTGTTCTTTTTAATTTTAGGTGTAATTTATCCCTAAACTTGATAGATTTGATTATTCCACTAGTAATCCAATTTGATTTTTTGTGTTTATGTTTATTAAATTTTACAATTTTATAAGGCATACATTTATTTTTAGCAGTCGTTATAAGATTATTCATGATATTATAATTTCTGTTGGGGTTTGTAGCAGGGTCATGATCTAATTTTAAAAGTATGTCAGAGTTTTCTATTTCATTAACAAATTGGATGATGTCACTATGATTATAACTTTTAACATGGTGAACAGGATTTGCTTTTTTAAGATATGTATTTAGTATATCAAGACATAGAAAATAAGGTTGATGGTCACTGAATTTCTTAATCATAATACCAGAATTAGCACTATTTGATGATTTATTTAATCTGCAGAAAAAGTTATCGATCAGAGTTCCACTTCGGTTTGACAATCTAGTTGGCAATGTGATATAGGGGAAATAACTGAAACTTGTCAATGTATCAAAAAAATTACTAAAACATTCTTTTTCATTTATTTTAAGTAGATTAATGTTTGTGTCTCCAGTTATAATAATCTCTTGATTGAGTTTGTCAAAACGTGTAAGTTCAGGGACCAACTCCTGTATAAACCTATTGTAATTTTCATTTAGATCTTTAGGTGGGCGATATATATTACCAAGGAGTATGTTTTTCACCAAATTATTCCCTGTTATTTCAAGAAATTGACCTTCCCATTCAGTAGAATGAACAACACTTGATTTCACAGTGTAATTAAAATCTTTATGTAGGTATATAATCAAACCCCCTTTTGAGCTACAAGATTTACCCTGTGAAATACATACATAATTATCAAGTTCAATTTGTGAAGTATCGGCAGTGTCACTCAACCATGACTCTTGTATACAAATAGCAGAAAAATAAAACTGTTTAGTTGCTAAATCATTTAAAAATACAACTAATTCATTGAATTTAGCATGTATTGATTGGATATTCGTGCTAAGTATACAGAAATTGTTTTTTCGTAACTCAAGAAAATTCAACATAGAATCACAATCATAATATGGAGAGTGTTTAAGTAACTGAACTGGATTATCACTTAAATCATTTTCATCAAGACACAAAATGTTTTGTAGAGAGTTACCATCTACACCACCATAGTTTTGCAATATTGAATTATCAAGTGTATTCATCATTAAACTGTATAAAACTTAAATATATTGACATTATCCCAAAATACATAACTATGTTTGGGTCTAAATAATCTAGAACATTTCTGTAAGGCATAACAAAAAAAAAAGAAGAAAAAAAGGTGAAACATCAGAAAAGATTTATACAAAAAAAATAAATTTGCCAACTTGTATCGCCTTATCTAAAGGTCAACCAGCTCATATTGTTAGTTATAGAATGTCAATCATTGTTATATATTTATAGTTCAAGCTTTTAAATCGTTTAGGTTCCGAGATAGATCTAGTTGATTACTGATGGTAAGTTTTTTCATGCCGTTGGTAAGAATAAAGATCTTGCCGTCAAGTGTCCATGTAGATTTAATGAACTTCGCATATTTGGTTTTTATGACTCGTAATAGCTCCGAGCGTTTCAGTGTCAGATTCTCATGTATGAAGTATTTAGTCCCTTTAAATTGCTTCTTTGCATTAAATACTTCTCTTCTTTTGTTGTAGTTTGAGAATTTAATGATAACACGTCTAGGTTTGTTAGCGTCTGAGCCCTTACTTTGTCCTAGTCTATGAGTTCTATCTATGTCGGCAATTCCAACGCTGACATTAAGCTTTTCTTGAAGCAGATTGATAATCTTGGTATCCGTGCACTCGTTACTTGATTCGGGAACGCCGTGAAGAATTAGGCAATTACGCCTGGAATATTGTTCAGCTTCATCACTATTGTTTTCTAAAATCATGATTTTTTCTTCAAGGCTTGCTATCTTATCGTTAGTCTTATTAATATCAAAGTGTAAAGAATCTCTAATAAGATCGGTGAGCTTACCAATTAGATGTTCTTGTACGGAATTTGATACAGCTGCAGCAATGTTCTTCATAAATGTGGAGTCAGGTGCTAAGCATTTCGTAAGCTCTAAGTCGATCAGTTCTTTAATTTCTGTTTTTTCAGTAGGCCCAATGGATTCAGCTTGGTTTCCAGATCCGCCAGAGTCAGCTACGTTTTCTCCGGAATCTTTAGGAGTCGGTTTTTTCTTACTACCACCAGCCATCATCTGTGTAATTGTAATAATGAAGTGGGCAGGTGGACGGCTTGGGCTTGAGAGTGTAGTAATCTGATTGGTTTGTATCTAACAATAGGAGCCGGGAGAGCTACGTTTAGGCACGTCCGTTCGCCATGGCTGCTAATTAATTACCAGTTACATGTCTTATTGGGCGGCTACCAGTACTGACGTGGCTCACTTCGGAAACCTGTAGATTCAAGGTCTTCGTAAGACATGACCTGGCACCCACAAGGCAGAATGTGGCGAATGATATCACAAGAGGCATGTCCTTACAGGAAGTTTGATTGGGCGGCCTCTCAACAAATTGAGACAGTCTGGAGTATAGTACAACAATGCTGTTTCCCAGAAGACATTACAGCCCTACCTCATTACCAACAGGAAGTAGACTGAAGCAATTAAGTCCAGAATAGGACAATAATGCTGGTCTTATAAGAGTAGGTGGACGATTGCCCGAAGCAAATGCTATAAAAGACCAAATGAAGCACCCAATAATTCTTGATCCAAAGCATCACATCACAAAACTTATTATCCGACATACCCACGTTAAGTTGCTACACCCTGGACCCGCACGTGTCTTAGCAGACCTGAGAAGGAGATTCTGGATTCTCAGAGGCAGAGAAGTTGTGAAAGAACAATAACGACTCTGTCAAGAATGTCAGCGGTGGAGAGCAAATCCAACCAATCCTTGGATGAGAGCCCTGTCAGCAACAAGATTACAATTATTCAAACCTGTTTTCCACTGCACCGGGATTGACTGCTTCGGACCCATGTTTGTAAAAGTTGGATGGAGAACAGAAAAGAAATGGGGAATAGCGCCGTCCACTTAGAGCTTTTGAATATGGAAGGGCCAACCAGCTAAGAATTTAGTGCGATTGTGGAACAAACTACCGTTTCAAGTGGGATTCCTTAACAACCCTCCTAGCGCTCCTCACTTTGGAGGTATATGGGAGAAAGCGGTGAGCGGCGTTAAGACAGCGCTCCGGATAGCACTAGGTGAGCAGCTAATGACAGAACTAGTTTTATTGAAGGGATTCTAAATTCAAAACCACTTGGTTACGCATCGAATGATGCAAAGGATGTCGATGCAGTCACACATAACATCCTCCTGATGGGGTACCTACATCTAGCTATGCCGCAGATGGAGACTGATTGACATTTCATCAGACATCACTTGCCAAGCCTGCAGATCAGACAAAAGTGGTAAAAGGAATCAGAGAAGCAGACACGATGGACAACCACAGGGCCAATGGATGGTGTTTCCCAGAAAGGATTTAGTTTAATGATAGATGGAAGTAATGATGATGACAGCACAGCACAGGAAATTGTATCACGTCACAGTAAGGCTGTACGATGCTAATTTCGGCAGCGTAATGACCAAATTTTTAGATATTAATTTCCTTCAGGGCCGTCATGCTTCAACGACAGAAACTATGTTTAATAGTATAGATGTACTGTTGAATAAATGCGACGCAACCTTTTGCGTCTTTTTGGGCATGGACAATACCAACGTCAATATGGAATTACACAATTCGATTAAATCACGCGCTCTACAGAAAAACAAGGATAAAAATGTAACCGGTTGTCCTTGCCATATCCTGCACAACGCTGCTTTGAAAGTTGCAGAGGTATGCAATTTGGATGTTGAACATGGCCATGCCATCCATTTATTTTACTTGTTCGAAAGAAAGAGTATTTTGAAATAATACCAAGAATTCTGTTTCATGGAATCTGAAGCCTAGTATCCCTAACTAAAGGTTTATCTGTGAAAAAATTTAAAAGAAGCAAATTTCAACTGATTTTGGTAGGTATGGGTATGGACAACTACCAAAAAAAAAGAAGGGAAGATAGGGGCTGGGGAAAATTTTTTATCGGAGGTCAAAGTTCATTGACCGTTGCCAAATAGCTATAATTCTTGTATGAATCATATTTCGTCACCAGAATATGGTATCTAAGTAAAATTGGTGTCAAAATGTGCAGAATTAAAAAAGGAATAACACTTAAAATAGAAGTCATGTCTTTGGATCAAATCTTGACCACTAAAAATGAGGTCAAAGGTCAAAAAGTCAAATTTTCTACATAAAATGGCATATGATTGATATTTCAGCAACATATAATGGTATATTGATGTTAAAATATGCAGAATAAAAAAAAGGAAGAAAACTTGGAACAAAAACAAACAACTTAAAAAATGAGGTCAAAGGTCAAAAGTATTTATTCTATCATGAACATGCTATTATTAGTGATTGTTTTTTTTTAAATTAACAAAAATTCCCAAAACATTAACTTTGACTTATTGAGGCGTACATGGTGTCAAAACGCACAGAATAAATGGGTCAAACTAAATTTGACAATGACCCTAAACCAAGTCTTGACCACCAAATACAAGGTCAAGATAATGCTGATAATAACTACAGTAACTATCACCAAAACAAAATAAATTAATAATTATAGTGCTTCATCTTCATCGCTGTCAATTAGTTCTGCATCTGTGTTATCCTTTCCATTCTCGCAATGTCCACTGCACACACCACATGCAGATACACACGACATGCCAGCTTTCATGTAGCTGCATCTCATGGTTTGGCATTGCCTTTCGCCTTCCTTGCAATTGCAGCAGATTCCTTTGAGAAGGTTGTCTGGCGCAATACCACAAGAGAGCATCTTAGGTTTAAGTTTTCCGTTGGAGTCTAATTCCCATCCTCTTCCTTTGGGTTCAAGAACCGAGGTGTTCAGATGCCTCCATATCCCAACTTGAAGATGAACATGCAGGGAATGTTGAGCGGTTGCATTTTCTGTTGGTGATCGATCTTTCCTTTGGCTGCTTGCTTCTTGAACTTAAGATAGCGAGACTTTTCAAGAGGAGTATCCCCACAGCCATATGTGATCTGCATTGCCTTTGATCCGGCTGTTCGAATTTGGGAGACAGGTGAAGTGGTACATGTAAATGTTGTGATGACACTGGCAGGAAATTTGGATTTGTAAAGAGCACATTTGGTATGTCCATGAATGCATGAAACAGTGTCATTTCCAGACCAGCCATACTTGAAGAGGAATTCCTCGCGGTCACCGATGTCTATGGTAGAGATGTCGTAAAGACCATCAAAGTCTGCTTGAAGATACAAGTTAGTACAGTCGATAGGTCTATGATAGCAGAGCAAAATCAAAATATCAGTGTCCTGGGCGACAACAACAACTGGGGAATTAACACCTACGACCAAATCCATTGCAGATTTAACAATCAGTGTGTCGCCATCATCCTTTGCTTGGCGTACAGTGATATGCTGTCTTGCCATCTCTGTAGATATCATCGTGATTAAGGCTCCTTTGTTCTTCTCATTTGCCAGGAATACCTCTCTATCACATGACACAGTCAGGTCCAGTGTGACACTCAAGTCCGGAGAAACCTTCTTTCCAGCCATCCGGCGTATATGCTCATGGTCTTTCGTTGATGATTCTTCCCCGTAGCCATCAAACACGACGGTAGCACTCTTGAATTTGTTGTCAACATACCTGACATAAGAATCAACTATAGCCTTGACAGTTGCTCCGCTGGCCCATTTTACCTGATGAAGAAGCCATCCTCCATCAACCACGTGCACCTTGCTGTTCATGTCTACATCAAGTTTTGTAGCTTTCTTCTTTAGCATCTGACCAAATTCATGTTTTTTTGGTTTCCTCATCATGCGGTCCATTGTGAAAAGAGATGTTGGGACAGGGGTCAACTCAAATTTGAATATGTCTTCTATTCCTTCATCTCTCTCTGCCATGATGATTAATCTGTTGAAGAGTAGTGTCTTCTCAATGTAGATTTTCTTGTCCCCTACCTTTACTTTCTTCTGGAGGTCAGCTAGATTTTTGCATTTCTTTGATGTCTTCATGGTTGTAACAGGTGACTCTTCATGGTTGTAACAGGTGACTCATCATCAAGATCCTTCTGCATTTCATAGCCTATACTCACTGCATCATCACAATTGACAATTGACTTGTCGATGGTTATTATTCCACTAGACAGTGAAGCAATAGTGTTGACATCGTTTACCTGAAATGAAAAGTCACTTTAGATGATAAGCAAAATATTTCAAAAATTGTTACTCAAATGTGGAATGATTTATCTGACACTATATGTAGATGATACAGATCTATACTAACCTCTATGAATGGGTTGTGAGCTGAAAACCATGCAAATATCATCTTGACGCACTCGCTGTCTTTTTCTAAACGCTTTGCTCCAAGGTCTTTGTGAGTCCTTTTACTTCGTTTACCACCAATCAGATCTTCCATCAGGTCGCTTAGAAGCTTTAGATGTGAAAATGTTCCAGCCCATATTTTCACAGAGTTTTCGTTGCGCATTCTTCCGCGTGTCAAACCTCCATTTGACTTGGCTTTCCTCATAAGTGTCTCTTCAATTGTCTGGTCAGAAAATTGTCCTGAAAATTGTTCATTGCTGTAACGTGTTGTATGATTTCCTTCCATGAATGCTTCATACACCTACAATTAACACAAATAGTCATATATTTAGAATGATAATTAGGAAAAAAATTTATGAAAAATAAAAGATGATTAAAAAAAAAGATTGGTTAAAGTTTGTTTATACTAACCTCAGGATAATCTTCTGGAAGGCTGAGCATCTCTTGTAGGTACATGCGTCCAAATTTAGCGTACTGGCCATGTCCAGCGGTGGCGAATATACCAACCATCTTAGAAACAGCATTTAGATGTCCGTGCCAATCGTGGAGTCTTTCTGCTAAGATGAAATCTTGCGCTGTTCTTACAAGTTGGTGGTACAAAACCCACAGCTTTGCCGTTCTTGATGTTTTCTGCAAGTCTTCGAGCGTTTCATCAAGACTTTTTTTGTCACTTCCACCCATCATGTGTTTGACCAGTGCGGCATCTGTCAAGAAGTGTGCTCTCAGTGCCTTTGAGTATGCTGCACCTTTCAGGATGTACTTGACAGTGGTAGGTCCATAGATGACTTCCATGGCTTCTGCCAAACCACTGCCATCCATGATGTAGCTGATGCAACCAAGGTAACTCTTGAGGAAGTGAAATCCTCCAAGTCTTACAACTACAGCCAACTTTTGCTCCTTAACAATTTGAGATGCCTTAATGAACAGAGGCAAATCAAATGTTATTATTGCTGGAGATTTGTACGTTCCCTTGATAGCTCTCATGATGGTGGTGTATACTGTCTGCATGTCATTAGGATTCGCATTGATGATTCGCAGAAACTCGATTGAGGATTTTAGTGCTAGTCCATTGAAGGTCTGATGCATGAAACCCATGAAGTTGGGATGAACGGTTCTTCCGTCTATCCATCCATTGTACCAGTCCATGACTGAATCATCTGTTGGGATGGATCTCTTTGGTACTTTGTGATGAAGGTATTCATACTTTATGAGTTTCGTCTCCAGTAGGGCGTTTGTTCGTTGTGGAACATAGTTATGCAGGCCTTCAATATTTGACAGAGTTTCACTCTTCACGATTGGCTTTCTTTGTAACTTCCGATTCTCATCAACTTCAAGTTGATTTGAGTTTTCTGGAGTTGTTACTTTGATCTGACCCATTGCGTGAAAACCGAGCTGACCATCTATTGAGATCAGATCGTGATCCATGTTGTCTCCAATGTGTTGTTCGACCTGCTTCTCCTCAAGGACGGCCATTGATGCTGCATTTGTGGTATTAGTAGAGTCAATATACGTATACTTGTAGTCCACTGTCTCTTTTTGACTTTCACAAACGCCAAGCCTGTGCATGACATCAATCAGCTTATCTGAACCAAACTTGTGATCAAGGTACAAACTCATGCCAAGCTGAAAAGGCATCTTAGATGATCTTGGGCGTTGTGAAGATATAATATTCTGCCCCGCAACATTTCGCCTAACAGATGAACGAGGCATTAAGGATGTCAACATCAGTTCAAGAGATTCTGGTAGTTCATATATTGATGTCATTTCTTTTAGTGATGGAAAGTCCTCTTTGCTGAAATTGAGACACTTGATGTCGTTGATAATGAGTGAAGCTGCAGTTTTTATGATGGCTCTTTTCTTCGCCTCTTCACCATCAGTTTGCATTTCATGGTAGTCTCGGATGATACGTGCTGTACAGCTTCTAAAGCAGACAACATCCTTCCTGCACTCTTGGTTAGTTATAAATATACTATCACCATAGTATCTTTCAAGTGCTTCTTTCAATTATCTCTCATGGTACACTGGAGTGTCATCGCCTGCTATCGTCTTCATCTGGTCATATAATTGGCTTACTGTATACACTCCACTCTCCATTTCACTGTCAAGCCATCCACACAGCTGATAGAAGGCATTTTCCTTGCAAGCATCTACAGGTCTGCCTGGTTTCTGAAGAACAAACAAAATGTTCAAGATTTTTGTTTATTTGACGTGAATTTTAAGGAAACAACAATCTGCATATTTATTGAATGCTTTAAATAAAAGGTGAATTTATTAATAGAAAAGGGAAAGAAAGACCTAATTTATAAATAATAAGCCTTGACAAAATGGTTAAATGCATCTTTGTAAATATGAAGATTTGAATAAATTTCATATACTGTGACATACTTTACAATTAAACTTCAAGAACATAGTGTACGTCTACTGTATAAATACAACTTACATTACAGCGACCTGGAACGTTGTTAAGGGTGCAGTAGCATTTATTATGATAAACAGCCTCTTCTGCTATAAGATCTGCCATGCCTTCTAAGCGTCCTTTCACAGCCATTCCCAGACTATCATTTCTTTCACTTGCGATTCTCAAAAGTGATTGCTTTAGTGTAATAGTTGATGCTTGATGTACAATCTGATGTCTACCAGGATGTCTTTCATCGAAATGGATGTCCTCGTTGCATATGAAACATTTTTTACTGTATGGAAATCGAGTTGAACCCTGGCCTGGAAAATATTATTAGGACAAAGTTAGTTGCCATCACATTTATATTACACTATGCCCTATTAGTGCTAATATTCAAAATTGAAATAAAATCGTTTTAAAAATTAATTTGGCTTGGAATCTTATTTAAATGTATATGAATCAAGTACAAAGAATGAATATATATATCTTACCATGATCTCTGCCATCATTTACAGATTTTAAAACTTGTCGTTTATTTCGTGGTGAATGCTCTTCCTCCTCAACATCTGGCTCCTTTTGCATAAAAAGTGTTCGGCATCTATGGTGGACTTTCATAGGAATATTGCTGATCCATTTTGTTGTCAATCGCTCTAACAATAAAGAATCATCAATACGTCTACACTGTTTAATGAGGTTCTCATATCCCTTTGTGTACAACCGCTGTAGCTTCCCTGCTTCTGAAGAGTCCTCACTACATATTTCACAAACTTCCATGTTGGTAATTTGTTGTAATTTGTTTTATTACACGGTTTTTTGTTTTAATTGTTGTTGTTAATTAGAGACACAACATCACTTGTCTAGTCAAAACAACTGTCTAGACATAAATCATATGTTTTTGTCTGGGTGAACTTTTGACCTTACAACTTAGGCCCTATCATGAAATTAGCTTCTTACCTCATAAGTAAAAAAAAAATGTGGGGATTTTTGTTTATTAAAAAAAAAATTAAAATCACTAATAGGGTTCATGATAAAATGAATACATTTGACCTTTGACCTAATTTTCTAAGGTCAAGCCTTGTTTGTTTTTGTTCCAAGTTTTCTTCCTTTTTTTATTCTGCATATTTTAACATCAATATACCATTATATGTTTCTGAAATATCAATCATATGCCATTTTATGTAAAAAATTTGACTTTTTGACCTTTGACCTCATTTTTAGTGGTCAAGATTTGATCCAAAGACATGACTTCTATTTTAAGTGTTATTCCTTTTTTAATTCTGCACATTTTGACACCAATTTTACCTAGATACCATATTCTGGTGACGAAATATGATTCATACAAGAATTATAGCTATTTGGCAACGGTCAATGACCTTTGACCTCCAATAAAAAATTTTCCCCAACCCCTATCTTCCCTTCTTTTTTTTTGGTAGCTGTCCATACCCATACCTACCAAACTCAGTTGAAATTAGCTTCTTTTAAATTTTTTCACAGATTTGCTCAATATATGGCTAATTTAGGGATACTAGCCGTAATTAAATTAATTTACACAAGATAGCTTTGCCTTAAAAATAGTAAATAGGAAATTGAAGAAATATTAAGGAATTAGATCATATTTTCTATCTGAATCGTTTAACAACACACGATTTAGGAGACTGAGGAACACATACAATGACCCCATGACTGAAATCTATCTCTTTTATGTATCTTGCCTTCCTCAATTTACTGTCTTTAATAGATTTCTTTAAAGGGACGAGCCTCTCATATAAGCTCCATGATGCTCAACAAAGATTCATGGGAACAATTTCTACAAAGTTCATAAAACCAGCGAAAATACAAGAACTTAAAGCACACAATCTTTTTCAAAACTGGATATCGCTATCAAAACCAGAAGGATGATGTTGATCTATACATAGGGCCAATAACAAAGAGAACAATTATGAGATTTCTTGAAAAGGGAGATATTAGCAATGCTCAAGTAGACAGATTCTATAATGCCGTAAGAGCATTTCTCAGCAAGGCATTCACATACTGTGTTCAGTGGCTTCTTCTGGATGATCCATTGCTGATTAATTCTGTATTGGTCGACTTTGAGCGTAGGCAGAGGCCTCGTTTGACAATATTGAAAGAACAATTAACCATTTCGGTAGAATACATGAAACATGATCCAGCAATTCTAAGCAGAATAGAGGACAAATTCATGGATTTCCAGGCCAGGTCTCATTCCAATGTACCCAATCATGTCTGGAAAAATGGGAAAATTGACAAAGGTGTCTGACGAATGGACGTAATATGAGGATATCTAAAACCGAAGTTAGAAAATATTGCGGAAATTGCTCTAGCTGTATTAGTTATCCTGGACAGTAATGCAGCGGTAGAAAGAGTTTTTTCAATGATTCGAAAAAAAAACCAAAACGAAGTTCCGGGCAAACACTTCGAAAGAAGTTCTAACAAGATGCAAGGCTGCAACACGCCATTACAATGAGCAACACAAGAACAAACGATGACTAGGTGTTGTCTCCACAGCCTCCAAAGACACCACCATAGTCATTAGGCTATCGCTCTCTGTAGACCACCCACCAAGGAAAAAGAATGTAAATGTGGAATTCAGACGATCCATCAAAACATCCTCAATCAGGTTTGAGGAAGTGACCGTTTGAGAAATTAAGTTCAATGATGGTCAAGATACTCAATTAGCCACTATCAAACTTTCACGACAAATGGACCAAAGCTCCTACAAGGAAAAGTAGATACTGGTACACAGGCCAATGAGAAATACACACAATTATAAATACAGGATATAGAGGTAAAAAATCCCAAAAGAGAGATCATTGTTGATAACCAATGTGCTTTGTTTCTGTTCTGTTCTGTTCTGTATCTGTTTATTGGTCGAATAAATAAATGAAATGAAATTGATGTGATACTCCGGCCTGTAGGAGCTGATTATTTTGAGTCCTCCCAGTTTGGAGAAAATGTTGGTACATTACTCTTTTAGAGGGGAGTAAGAGTAAGCCAAACAAAGCTGAGCTTTCCACGTGATCGGCAGAACTCACTGTTGAATGATTTTGGATTCTGGCCATTTGATTGGTGGACGCAAATCACACACAGCAGAATGTTTTCTCTCACATGTACCGTGAAGTCACATGGCCTCTCTCTTGAATATTCTTGCAGTCTCCTGTTGTTTAGTTGAATCTTGATTTGTGGTGGGTGGTAAGAATGTTTGGGGGTTTAAGATAAATAATTGGTCAATTTTGAAGTTTAACCCCTTATATCTCGAAAACGCTTCCTATCCTGATCGATTACCTTCTATATTCGTAATCTACGGAAAATTCTGGTCTAGAAAAGTTGGATGGCAATTTGTCCCCTTTCGGGTGGTGATATGGGCTTGATGACATATGGACTGAAGCAGGTGTATATGCCTGTAATAGTACTGATCGGTCAACAAGATGATGTTGACATACTGTAAAAGAACTAGCTGAAAACATATCCAGAATGTTTAATAACAGAGATGAATCTCACAGAGTAGAACATTGTGTGTCGGTAGATAAACTATGGGCACTGTTGAGATAGCACTAATGTACAACATTTAATGACAACGTTCAACAAGAAACACTCGGAAAATCTTAACTTTGTGCTGTGGTCAACGTATATGGATATGATACAAATATTACTAGACTTTATCAAGGCACAGAGGGATGGTAAATGGGCTCTTCATCTCGAAGCCTTCACATCTATGTTACCATGGCTGACAAATTATGCTCGTTAGGGACCTGTCTATTTAACAGATATGCGCCGGAGATTTACAGTGAGTTTGTTGATGGCAATTTTGTTGTAAAAAGAAGCAAAAGACATTTTAATCAATTAAGTTCCTGCTGATCAGTCGATGGAGTGGATGAATAGAACATGCAAGATGCAAAATGAAATTATTGGCAAAAACTTGCCTAGGTTTTACACTCAATACCAAAAACAAAGACGCAATCACCGACAATGCGGTAAGTGGATTTATCAAATAATGCATTGTATTTTTTAGAAACCGACTATGCTAATCATAAATAGGCCTATTTGTGTAGAGTGGCTTATACAAATAAATATCCATGATATCAATGATTTCTATGTAATCTATATTATAATTAACTTACGTAAGGGCAAAAATTCATAATACTAAATCATAATAATAAACTAACTGCAGTAAGAAAGTAACAAAACGCGAACAATTACAATCAATGGCACATAGAATAAAAAAACAGCAGCTCATCATGGTGGTATAGCTGAGGGTACCGGTCATTGATATGCCTGCTCTTTTTTTACTATTTAGGCCTACATCGCACATTATTCATGAAAATGATGATGATGACAAACTAATTATCCACCATGGACATTCACTGTGGTATACAATTCTACCCTTACTACAATTAACTCAAACTCATGAATACCAGCTTTTGATTACCAGTTAAATACCCACTTTATTATCCCGTAATGTGTAGGCCCTATTAAAGAAATTACACTTCAGTGCAATAAATAACATCATTATAATAAGTGATTCACTTATTATAATGATCTTATTTATTCAGGTTAATAGTGTAGTCTATTACTATATTAACATATCATTTTTCAATTGGTTATTATTTTACTACTCATATCCCTTTTGGACAATTTCGTTTTCCTAACTCAAATCCCATGGCGAGTATCGGCACACAATTATGATGTCTGTTTGTTGATCTTCGACCTGCTTTATAAATACACTTTTCTTAAAAAAAGAAAAAGCAACAAGGAATTGTAGGTTATAACGATGGCAGTCTCTTCGTATAGTGATAAAAACCTAATGATTTACAGTGTGTTGTGCTAGGCGAAAATGAATATCCCATATGAGATAAAAAGTTGCTGTAATAAGACAATAATAACATTCCGTAATATTCTTCAATCGGATCAGGTTTATACTCATTCCTTACAATTACATTAGTTTTAGTTTGTACACACACACAAATCTGTATTTTTCTCCACAGAGATGGCCGATGAACTGATAATGAAAATACAATGTACCAAGTCCTTCATAGCATTGTTTGTAGAAAACACTCCGCCTGTGATGAGTCAGCATGCTGTGCACTAATAACTGCACAAAAAACGCAACTGAAGAAAATCAAAAGCACAGATTTCACATGTCATTTGTTGCGACACCTACAAAAGTATCTACTCCTATTGCTGCAGACTGCAAACTAAAAGAAAATTCGAGACGAGATGTTGAACTTGAATTCTTTACTGCCACCGACAGTGAAGATAATGATGTTCCATTTTTGGAATCTCTGGAACGAATGAAAAAGAGAGCAAAACCCAAGAAAGCTCGTAAAACCAGGAAGATGACAAGGAGGAGAATCAAACTAAAAAAAGTGTAAATGCATAGGCCTAATCGTACTAAGTTAACCTTAGGACGCATTATTTCATGTTCAAAGGAATAAATATATAATGTTTGTTTCCGTTGTTAGCTTTGACCTAAAGTAAAATACATGTCTCCTACAGTGACAAAACGGTGTCTAATTTCACATTTACTTGCTTCACTGCAGTTAGTTTATTACCACTAGCTACAAATGACCATGTCTGGTTATCGTAGGTACAGATAGCCGATGGTGGTTCACCGTCACGCGACGATAAAATGTATGCTACACTGATCAACTCTTCAGGGACCCGGTGCTTAAAACCATAATAATAACGACACCAAAAGAATTATTTCTATTTCGCGTTATGGTAATTTGATATTGGTTGTCACAACAGTGTTGGGGTATGTCGTTTCAATATTGTTAATTCAATATCTTCTATAAACTACTCACCTCAAATAACCTACGGTAAAACAAGGCATGGTAGTACTCAAATTGCATACAATTTCAACGAGAACATAATTCCTACTCATGTCACAGAATTCCAACCAAAGGGTCTTTTTGTTGAAGATGATGTCTGCTGTCATTGCTTTGCACGAGAAAAATCGGTTGCTGTTGTAAAAATTCAATTATCTCAATTGAAAGATATTCCTGACTACATTAAAGAACTATATGGCCAAGCATTTCTAAACAATATCAGAACTTACAATAATGCTATGGCACTTGCGTCTATTGGAGTCAAGGAGGAACGAGTACCAGGATATTTGCCAACAGTTAAGGTACATGGGAAAGTTTATCACTTCATCGGTTCCATGCTTTTAAGGTCCATGGGAAACTTTATCACTTCATCGGTTCCATGCTTCTTGATACAAACACGACTCCAACATTTGCCCAAATTTATTTTTACGATGGTTCAGAGGATCAAAAAGCACAGCAAAGATGCAACAATTCCAACACAAATCTAGACAAGTACACACTTAAACGCCTTCAAGATACAGTACATTTACATAATCCATACATTCAAAGTATGAAAACAGTCTTAGACTTATCAAGTTTATGCAATAAGAAACTGGTTTTGTCGACCAAAACAAAACCAAATACAGAGCACAACCGGAAATACAATCTACCACAATCAAACGAGATAGCAATTTTAGAACTCAACGATACCTGCAACTCTACAGATGTCATAATCTACATGAGAGGGGTGCCATACGGCGCATACATGATATGCACCGCTCATATGATCCCCTACATTATATTATCATGTTCCCACAGGGCGATGACGGCTACCATGATAACCTAAAACTTATCAATAACAAGAGGATGTCACCTACGAATTTCTACTGTTACCGTCTCCAACTGCAGAACCTGTTCTCTCCCTGTATGAAAATGGACAAAAACGTATTCAAGTGTGATAAAAACTTCCCTAAACCTTTCATATGTAATACCACAATAGTCTGGTAGTTGAAGGGTTGAACCGGGAAAAAAATGGTACAAAGCAAATTTTTACATCGTTGGAAGCGCAATTTTATGGAGAATAACATATCCAAAATCGACAAAAATCCAACTTGGGGAAAATTTTTTAGACGCGTTTTACTTTTATTTTGTCAATTTACTTAAAAAACCACTCTTACAGTCATTATGATCGTATCTTGGAAACCGCTAACTGTAGAGTCTTTAATTTGGTCTCTAATTGTTTGTTATGTACATATTTCTATTTGCTCTTATGAAATTTTTTGTCAAAAAATGGCGGGAAAGTTTATTTCTTGACATCTTGACCTTTGACCTCATATTTCGATATCTCAATAAATACTAGGTGTACAAATTTAAAATTTGTGTTAAATTGTTCGTAAAGTGAACATTTCTATTCATGCTAATGACAAGTTTTTAAAATAAACGACATTAAAGAGGTCATTTTGAAACCATAAACAATATAGATGGAAGATGGAACATTTTGTAATAAAATCGACTTACTGTAATTATAAAATTAGGCCATACCATTCTTTTTTACTAGTCTTCATCTGATTCATCAACAACCAATTCCTCTGAATTTTTACAACTGTCCCCTCTGCAATCTCCACATGATGTTACGCATTTCAGTCCATTTTTACGACATGAACATAAATTTGTACCACATGGGTTGTTGGATGATAATTTGCACTTGCAACGAACAAACTTTAGTAAAGTGTCTGGTGCTGCAGCAGAATCTGTCATGATTGGAGTTAGATGGGTTCCTTCGCATTTCCAACCCCATTGTAAAGGGTCCAAGTCAGTATTTAGTTTTGACCACACAAGTATCTGTAAATGTACCCGCAGGCTATGGAAATATGCTGCTCTCTCTGTAGGTGGAAGTTTCTGAGGCTCAATAGATGATTTTGATGCTACCATTTCCATAAATTTCACATACCGTAAGTTGTTTAAAGATTCACAGTTTTTGCCACCGTAGATTATTTTGAATACTTCAAGTCCAGCTTTTCCAATATCTTCTGCTGTTGCACTCTCATCACTAATTGACTTAGATAACTGTTGTAATTCCTTGGAACTACGGATTTTCTTCAGAAGACTAGTTTTTCCTTGGCCAAATATGGCAGATGTTGTATCGCAGCCACTCCAAGCATGAGCGAATAACAAATGTGATGTTACATCATTGCCAGTATTCTTGACAAGATCACGAATTTTCCACAACTTTAGCTCTTTATTATATGACTGTTTCGCTTCAGAATGGAAGTATATATCTGCCATAGTTGGGTTAAAGTGGTACATCAGCAACACAAGCACGTCTGTGTCATCGGCTACCACATCAACAGTTTGCCCTTGCCGTGCATACTCTAGAGCAAATGAAACAATCATTGTATCAGCATCTCCGGTACTTGTATGAACTACATGCCCATCTTTTTTGAGGTAGCAGCTTAACAATTCAATGAATTGACATTTATTTTTCTCATTCGATAGAAATATGTGCTGATTACGATGTGCTTGCATTAATTCATTCAGTTGAATATCGGCGGATGTTCTTCCAACACGCCTTTGATGCTCATGGTCTTTTATTGATGGTCCCTTTTCATACCCATCGAACACAATGCATGAATCTCCAAATTTTTTACGAACATAACTCACATACTGCATGGCTATATCTTTATATGTTGCCCCTTTTGCCCATTTAACTCTGTGTACAAGAGCTCCTCCATCTAAAACATACATTGTATGTTGGTTTCGTGTAAGTGATTGTGTATCTTTTATAAGTACATTTCCTAGTTGTGCCTTGTTTGGTTTCCTCATGAAGTTGTCCTTAAAAAGAGAAGTTGGAACAGTTGTAAGTTCATATTTAAAATATGAGGTCATGTCCTCCTCTCTTTGCACTATTGCTATCAATCGGGTGAAGAGTACTGTTGGATTGATGTGAACTGTCTGCTTATCCAATTTGATTCCTGGTTGCAGGTGATCTAAAGAATGTACTTGCTCGCTACGTTTAATCGATGCCTCTACTACAACCACATTATCTAATTTTTTAAGAATTCTCTGTCCTATTTCCTCAGTTTTGTCACAATTTATACCATCACCATCAGTTGAAGTTAATCCAGATGACAATGATCTTAATGTGTGTACATTTGAATTAAAGGGCTGATGGTGAGTGAACCACTCCTGGATACTGAGAAGGTCTTTATAATCCCGATTTCGTCGTGAGGTACTCATTTCAATATGTTGCTCACTTGTCCTATGCTTCAATTTGGTCATTGTTGTCATGGCATCATGCACCCCAGCACATTTATGCATGCTGTATATCCATTGCAAGTGAGCAGTTTCAGTCATGCCTCTACCTCTTGTTAGTCCTCCTCTGCTCTTTATGGATCGCATCATTACTTGTTCTATAGTCAGGTCAGTCCATATACCTGCCCAAAATCTATCAGATCTGCGAACAGTATGAAATCCATGTTCAGCAAAGCATTGATGAAGCCAAGGATATTCATTGGGTAATTCTAACATTAATTGAAGGTACAGTCGGGAACTTTTTGCATAGTTAATATGACCAGTTGCAGCAAATAAATTCATCATCTTGCCCACTGCTACAAGATGCAAGTTCCAGTTTCCAGTTCTTTCCGATCGGATAAATAGCTTGAGTATTTCAACATACTCTATATATTGCAACCATAGCTTTGCTGTCCTTGATTCGGCAAGTTCATCTTTAAATTTCCTCATAGCTTCGTCTAACTTCATCAACTCATATGAATCAGCAGATTCGCCAATAGGTATTACCTTATCCATTATGCCAGTATACAATACACGTAGCTTTTCAACATCATCGATGGTTACTTTTCCGTCAGTTGGCATTACTTCATCAATATCAATAGTTGATTGAATTGATTCTTCATTTCCTAATTCATCATCATCTTGAATGTCAACATTAACATTATATTCAACATTACTGTCATCATTTTGGATATTGGCATCATGAGAAGTGAATGGTAGGTCATATATCTCATCAGTTTCTATCTCCTCAACTTCCTGCAGTGGGTATCCAGAGTTGGATTTCAAAACGGTCTGCATTAGTATATTCACTAATGCTGCCTCAACCAGGAAATGTCCGCGTAATGCCCTGGAAACGGCTTTCCCAGACATAATGTGGAGAACAGCATTTGAGCCATATACTTTTTCCATAGCTTCTTCTAATCCAGAGCCCTTCATCATCGATCCAATTGATCCCAAAAAGCTCATCATGAGGTGAAAACCTCCTAGCCTACAAACTATTTTCATAGACTTAGACTGAATGATGTCAACAGCTTTAAGCCACAGCGGTTGGTCGAACGTTATACATGGGGTCTGTATGTGTAATGCCCGTGCTTGCTTTTCTATGTATAACAAAGTTGAATATATGCACGTCTCATCTGTGGGATTTAAGTCAATAATTGGTAACATCAGCACCTCGGATTTTGCTGTGGAATTTGTAGAAAACAAAGTTTGCATAAATCCCGACCAATTCGGTCTCGGCTTTGTTGCGTTGGTGAACATCCATCCAGAATGCCAGAGTAAGTTAGAATAAAGTTCTGGTGGCAATGTATATGGAGTTTGTAAATGAAGAAGAGGTTTAAATGTGATTGAAGCCAGTCCTTGTTTCTGTACACCGTTGAACTGGTATATTGGCACACCCTTGTTATTGGTCAAGTCATTTACTTTCATCCGATTTTGTCTACATATTGGTCGTGACTTTGATGTAAGTGATCTTCCACTGCTTGGGGTTGACACAGCTATGATGCCCATACCATGAAATGTCCCTTGTCCATCTAGTGTCGCTACGTTATGGTCAACATTATCACCAACCCATTGCGTGAATGTTCCAGGAAAGTATTCTGAAAGTAGGTTTTCCATTGATTCACTTTGAATTACAGATTGCTTATATCTGGTTACCTCATCATAACTAATTGAGAATCCTAATCTTGAAAGTTCATTTATTAGCCATTTCGATCCAAATACATGATCCATCTCCACACCTAATCCAAATAAAGTTGGGGTTATAACCGTTCTTGGACGGGCTGCCTGCACAATAGTATGACCGATGGTGTTCTGCTTCAGTTCTGATGGAATCAAATATTTCAAAAAAGTTTGTAAATGACGGGGTATCCACATTTTGCCTCGTTCAATATTGCCGATGTCTTCATTCATGGGATATGATTCAGTGTTGTACTTACTTTCTCTTATTTCTGCTCGTAAGATATTTGCTGCAGCACATATAATTCGCTCTGATTCATCTTCAATGTTTTGTTTTCTCTCCGAGTACCATTTCTCATTAAGTATGTACTTTGCCATGTTTTTGAAACAAACAATATTCCCACGTCCTTCAACCTCCGCAAAGAAAATAAATTGTTTGTAACGTTCTTCTAGCTTTTGTTTTAGTCTTTTAACTGAGTATATTATAGACTCTTCAGCTAACTCTCTCATTTTTGTGTGTAATTCTGTAAGACTGTAGAGTTCTGCACCAGCATCTAATTCCAGCCACTGGCACAGTTTTTCAAAACATTGCAGCATTTCTTGGTGTTCATGCCTTCCTTGCTGCTTTTTTACATCGTCTTTGATGAGCTCTTTCTTTAGCATAAAACGTGAAAAACAATCATGATGATAAACAGCTTCTGCTGCAACTAAATCTATACATCCATGCAGACGCTTTTCAATTTCAGAAGCCCAAGAGTCTGCTCGTGCTGCGCATTTCTCCAAAAGTCTACCACGAATCGGTAATGTTGTAACAATATGTACACGTGGTGTTCTATTTGGATGCCTAGTATCAACTGTGGTGGATTTCCCGCACAAAAAACAATCTCTCTTCCAGTTGAATGGTAAATCATTAGATCGTAGCCTTTTCACACTTGAAACATCATCCTCACGTTCTTCATCACGCCAAACTGGAACTCTTTCATTGGTAAATTTTCCACGACATTTCTTATGAACTAATACTTTACCAATTGGTGTGGACTTGGCACATTCAGTTAAATAATTTAACAAATCTAAATGTGCACGTTTTTTACTGAACTCAATCATGGTGAGAATTCCCTTTCTTGTTACATTGACTGGCACAACATCATACTCAAAGCCAAGTGTACATATCACACAATGGTCTTCATTAAAGTTGTTATAGACATTAATATTTTCCATCTTTGACTTTTGTATTGATATCAAAAATTATTCTCACTGTAGACCTATGATGTGTCTGATCTTTTAGGCTCTACCAATATTTAAATGTAGCTTAACTAGACATTTTACACAAATTATATATATAAAATATATAACTTAAACTGCTAATTAGATATTAATAAATAATATTATTCATAAGATTTTGTTTAATACCGAAAACATCCTAACTAACATAAAAAACCATGCTCAAAAAAGTTTTTCAGAAAATGAATAATTTAAAAAACCTTAATGTATATTAACTTTTTTGATTGGCCTAATAGATGAAGTTTGCATACAAAATACTAAATACACCAATCAGAATTAAGCTTACATTGCTAGCTAGGCAATGCCCTTAGGTTAAATAAAGGTCACAGATTTACACTGTGTGTGATGATTGTGTGGTAAATCAGATTTCTTATTTAACTTTGTAAGTAGGCTATAACTACAAACCTGAACACAAAATGTTTGAAGATTGGTAAACAAATAATCATTTTATTAATATTTGTAGACATTTTAGGCAATGTACAATATAGTAAATAATTTGAGTAAAACTAAGCTACTTGATACTCCTAGGCCTAGGCTAGTCACTGACTGTGCTAGGTAGGCCTGGCAATGCATTTCAGGTCCCTGTGTTAATTACTAGGCCCGTAGAGGAGGCAGTAGAAAAACGTAACTAAAATGTTTTCCCCAAGCTGGATTTTTGTCGATTTTGGATATGTTGTTCTCCATAAAATTGCGCTTCTAATGATGTAAAAATTTGCTTTGTACCATTTTTTTCCGGGTAGGGCCTATATTTTTGGTTCAACTACCAGACTACAATGACTCCACAAACGGGTGCATTATATCGCAGAAGATCACCAGATGAAGGAGGTCACATTACTAACGTTAAGAGAAAACAACGCTCCTATACAGTTGATAACTCATTAGTGGTACCATATAACCCAATGCTATGCTAAAGTACAATGCACATATCAACGTGGAAATATTAACAACTATCAAAGCCGTCAAATACATATACAAATATATTAATAGCAGCGACAGAGTCATGCTGAAATTACCGTCTGGAGAAATGGCATACGATGAAATTAAAACATTTGCTAATACTAGATATATTAGTGCATCAGAGGCTTTGTGGAGACTATGAATTTCCGCTCACACAACGACATCCATCTGTAAAACGATTGCCAATTCATTTAGAAAATTACCAAATTGGATATATTGATCCTAATGCTCCTGATGGAATCAACGACGCACTCAACAAGGCAGAAACAACAATGCTGACTGCTTTTTTAACTGAATTCGCACACAGATGATTTATCAAACCTAACATATCCAAATGTTCTCAGAAAATACACATATTCCAACAAACAATGGAAACCACGCAAACATCATAAGTCCAGAAGAAACAACCCAGACCAAATAAGTGATACCATTGGAAGATTACCCGTCATCAATCTCAATCCTCACCAGAGAACTTTACTTCATTTGTATCCTACTTATTCATGTGCCCAACCCAACAAGCTTTAAAAACCTGATGGAACAATTGATGAAATAACATATGAGACCAATCACGCTGCATGCGTTGCATCAGGCTTACTGTATTTTTCGGAGTATAAGTCGAGACTTTGTGGGAAAATTTTAATTGCAAAATCGGGGGGTCGACTTATACTCCGACCATGCGATTTTTGAAAAAAATCAGGCGGCCGAAAAAATATGTGCAAAAGCCGTCAGCTGGCGCACTCAAGTGGCAGTAGATACAACAAACTTCACTACCGTAAACAGAAATAAGAGACAACAAAAATCATATGCCAATGCTGTCACCAGCAGTAATAATCATCGCAATCAAATACCGGTTCAGATAATACTGGTTCAAATACTTACAGAAGTTTCAGGACATTACAGAACAAATTCCTACAGAAATGTCAACTCCAACTTTTTTAGCTAAAGTTCCTACAGCTGATGAAGAAGGAACCTTGTGTATTAAGGATAATGAATCGACATGCAGCAAAAGAAAAATATTAAGGAATCACAGAGCAGTTAGTTGATTATTTAATTCAAAGAGAGCAAGAGATGTTTAATTAATCATTTATCAAATTTGATTTAGAAATAATAACAACTTGCAAAGCAATCCTCAATAATAGAGATACTGCTTCATTTTGTAACTTTTATTATACTAGTGCTAATGGAAAAGCTAGAGATGAACCATCTTCAACATGTTTTTCTTTTTTCATGGCGGAACTCATTTCTTGCACATTTCAATTTGACGATTTATTTTCAATCATAATTTTCATAATCACAAAACTTAAAGCGCTAATCAAATATGTATTCCTTTTTACAAAAAATACTTTTAAAACTAGTATTCAGTTCACCAGTCTAAATTAAAACGACACTTATAACAGCTTTTTGGTTAATTTTGGTTCTTGCCATGTATATTCCAGGGATACCTTCAGAAAAAAGAATGAGAAAACAGTAAAGATATTACTTGTGAAATTAATATCATTAACCCTTAGAACTTTTACATAGTGATTTAGCAGACTACTAGTGAAGGGTTTAAATATGCCATGTGTTTTACAGATGATTATTCGGGCGCAGTATTTATATATATTTATATATCTTAAAGGCAGATTTTTCCCCCTTTGGAGATATTAAAACCTTAAGATCCAATAACGGAACCAAATTTGTGTCAAAAGAATTTAAGGCACTACACGATCTAGAAATAGAATTAGACACCAAACGTCACCACCATATTAACGGTACAGCTAATGTTTAGGTTTATGACCATTCAAAACATCGAGAAACTCCGGACACACCAACCTAGCAACACTGAAGTTTTTTAGATAAAAATATAAATACCGCCCTCTATTCGGTTTTTTTACATCGAGACGATGGACGATCAAAATCAATTAATTAATTAATCACATAATTACCCTTTTTTTATTACAAATCGACCACACCAATCAACAGTTAAGTTTTTCTCTAAATGAAAGCAATTCTAATTTCAGAATTCGTGAGAGATTTTCTAGGCTGCAGGAACAAACAATCACGGCCCACAACGATCGAGCAAGGCAATAATTATAATGATCAAATTTTTCGTTCACATTTTCACCTTCACATGTGTCTGGATACATTTAATCAGTCAGTTATTGAGGCCTGAGATAGAGAAGAGTGACACAAATTACCTGAGATCAATCCCATTTCAGGAACGAGTTGGAATCATTGGTGGTTGGCAACGCCAACCGAATATAGGTATTGCATCTATCTCTCTAGTGCTTGATATTTTATTTCATTCTACTCTGTCCTACATAGGAATAATAAAGATTCCCTTCAATTAAATTAATTACTGCGAATGCGATCAGCCCATCCCTTTTTGTAACTACATTCCTGGATTGGTTCTTGTCCCCCATCTAAATTCTTGCTCCTACCTTTAAATGAATTAGGTCCCCTTCTCTTTCTAATCTACATAAATTATCTGATATATGCCTCAAACTATTTCTCTTATGTTCTATTTGCAGATGACACTAATATCTTTCTCTCCGGCCCAGATCCTAACACTTTAATTCAAACTTTCAACCGAGAAATCCGAAACGTTTCAAACTGGTTTAAAATCAACAAGCTTTCACTAAACATCAGCAAAACAAATTACATTCACTTTTCCGGAAATAAAAACAATAATAATGCTACAAATACAAATATCTATATCGATAATATACCTATCAAACCAGTCGACCACACCCATTTTCTTGGTGTGATTATTGATAATAAACTGAACTGGAATCTCCATATTAATAACATTTCAAACAAAATTTCAAGAACTATTGGCATACTAAAAAAACTTAAATTCACTCTTCCGTCTTCCTTTTTTCTTTATATAATACTCTAATACTTCCACATCTCTCTTACTGCAACATTGCATGGGCAGCCACTGACTCAAAATATCGAACTCTCTGTCCATGGACCAGCACGGAAATAACCAAAATAGACAAACTATTCAAACTCCAAAAAAAGGCCCTTCGCATTTGCACTCTCTCAAACTACCTCTCTCACTCTAAACCTCTTTTTCACACCCTAAATACCCTAAACATTTTTGATTGATTAATAAATTGCAAACTGCCCTCTTCATGTATAGGTACTACATTTCCAAAAACTATAACAGTAAGCAAATACTAAACTCTATACTACATACCGGACCCCTACTCTGGAACTCTCTTAATCCGTCAATAACTAATAGCAAAACAAATAATACTCTAAAAATAAACTACAAATCTTATCTAATATCAAAATATAAAGTAAATTAATTATTAATTTCCAACCATTTGTATCTATTATATTTTTGTATATGTTTGCATTATGTGAATGAACTTGAACTTGAACTTGATATATGTCATGAATCAATAAAAAAAATATACATAAGGCTATCTCAGAATTATTTCCTATATCTTTTAAATCTAGGCCATATATGTGAGCCTACACGTAGCACCTACACACCGAGAAGTTACAGTCACAAATGAATGATTTTGTGCAAATGCCAAGGGCTTTTGTGCGTGGTGAGGAAATTGTAACATTTTGTTAACATTTTCATCAGCTGTTTGGTGGGGTCAATAGTTTGCTTTTACTATGTTTTATCATATAAACAAAACAAAAACTCAAGAAAAAACAAAAGATTTAATTTTCCTTATAATATGGATAGGCCTATGTTCCGACTAATGATAATTCACTCTGCACCATACAATAATTGAAAACTCAAAATTTTACTAGCTATATTATCAGACTATAACAAAATGCTTTTTTTAAATTGTCAGGTCACTGGCCAATATGTTTGGGATAGGCATATCAATGCTAATGTACAATAGCTCATCAAGTTGTGGCTGCCTTAAAGAATAGACAGTTCTTCATCGTTATATTTCACTGCCAAAGGGTATATGCAATTTATCTTTTTTTTTTTATATTATAGAAATACAACATAGTTAATTTAAAGATATATTTTCCCCCTGCAAAAAAAAAATTGTTGAATAATATGCAATTCTAATGTCACTTTGACCAAAACTTGGATCAGAACAATTTTTTTTCCCTAAAAAGTAGTTTTTTGTTCAATTTATCCAATTATTTTGTATTCTTATCAGTTTTTTTTCTACAGAAATGATTAACTTTATTGAAACTGCAAAATGGCCTATTCAAAGTAACTGGTATATACTGTATCCATAACAGTTATTGAATGATTTTCTTTCACACACGCACACCAGTCTTAATAATACAATTGAACAGCTGATGTAAAAAGTATCAATAATGTATTTAGCACTGTTTTTAAGGTTTCTTAATAATTATGACAGATTTACTGATATCTATGATTGATGACCAGGTCGCATACATGATGCCAGGGTCTTGCCCACTCAACTCTACCAGCAACAACAACAATGCAGAGGTACATTTCTTAAAAATGTTATGAATATTACTATACATAAAACATTTTATTTTACATGAAATGCAATTTAGATACTGTACATAATATGCCATTTCCCCTTTTTTGTTATGTAGAAAAACAAGCAGTTAAATGGGGTTGATGTGCCAGTCTGCTTGATTAATGATCCTGCTTATCTGGGGCTAAAGGCTACATCAACAACAACCATCTAACTCCAAGCCAAAGCAATTTCAACTGGCGATTAAGTTCTGCCAGAGTTATGGTTGAGAACGCTTTTGGTAGGCTTAAAGGGCGATGGAGACGACTGCTGAAGTGCAACCACACCCCTATCGTATTTTCCAGCGACATTGTTGCAGCCTGTTGTGTGTTACACAACTTTTGTGAAATTCACAAAGATGGGATGTGACAATGGATGAAGAGATGGAACAAGGTTTGATTCAACCTGATGCAGATCCAATCAACGACAATAGACCTGAAAGAGCAGCTTATTTAAGAGATGCTATCGCAGCATATTTAAATATTAAATACAAATACAGTTCAGTAGTTTAATCAATATTTCATAAATTTAGCACACATCTTACCTTAATAATACTTTTTATATATTAATCGACGTTAACTAGTAGGCCTATAATATAGAAGCTAACTTGTTTGTTATTATAGGTATTGTGAATAAACACACAACAGAAAAAATCAAAGCAAATAAAAGAGAAAAATATCAAAACAATCCAGATTTCAAAGAAAAAAGTAAAGTAAATCAAAGAAACAAATATCAGAACAATTCAGATTTCAAAGAAAAAGGTAAATTAAATCAAAGAAACAAATATCAAAACAAAATGATTTCAAAGAACTAACATTGCCTACTACACCAAGCACCAATGAATCAGACATAGATAGTGACTGAAAAACTAGGTGTTAATGCATTTTGTTTTGCTCTTTAAAAATGTATACCTGCTGATGTCTGCACTATGAATTTATAATGTTTACAAAACTGTATTTATGTACAGCATTTTTTAACTGTTTTATAATATAGTTGGTCCCATTTCTTTGCTCTTTTGAAACTAACAATATTCATTTGTTTAATGGAACATGACATAACCAAAATACTAAAACTTTTATGTTTTATTTTGTAAAAACGTTTTCTCACCCAACATTTCGTTTCCTTCACTAAGAACGAAACTTTTCTAAAAATATATTTTGGAAGATGAATTTTTTAAAATTTGATAACAGGTTTACCTACCCACTTTTAACTTGACTATATATTTAGTTTCGGATTGTGCGTCGTGTTTCGACTGTATGATCAATATTTATACTGTATATGATATTTTATTACCTCCGCCAAGGAGGTTATGTTTTCACCCCTGTATGTTTGTGCGTTTTGGTGTAAATCAACAAACCTTCCTATAGAGGACCTACCGCCGATCGAGGACGTCCTCGGTTAAAAATATTGCCAGAATCAATTTGTGTGATTTAGGCCCTATAGATTGGAATGGATGATGAGGACTACCCGTTGGGATTAATTATTATTTTCACATATTCTGCATTAAATTATGTTTTAAATATATGTTGGGAATTTAAAGTAAAAACTGTGATTAAAAAACTCCGCAACGATTGTTTTTCAATTTTTGCCTTTTTTTTTTTTAAATCTGGATTATACGTTTCTTCGATTCATGTGCAAAATTAAAATGGTACAAAGTGACTGTTTATTTTCATAGTCGTCCGTGTGACGTAGGCTATGTGTGACTCACGGCAGCCAATCACTGACGTCCTCTTTTGGTCGTGATATTGGTGATATGCAAGCATGTGTGCAGACCGCGCAAAAACATGGTGGATGATAATAAGTGAGTGGAAAACAGACATAGGCATAATAGATATACATTAATTTATTGTATATTTTTAATCAAAACAATAAAGTAGGATTAGGGTAGGCCTAACCCTAGCTAGCCTGTACTAAGACTTTTTAGTTGTAGACTAGGCCTAAAAGAAGGGCCTAGCCTAGTAGCTAGGCCTGTACAGTAGACTATTAGTATAGTAGTACTAATGTAATATTAGGCTTATGTGGAACACGGTTTACGCAACAATTCGATGATATGAATTTCGTATTCGATGATATGAATTTCAAATTCAATGATATGAATTTCAAATTCGATGATATGAATTTCAAATTCGATGATATGAATTTCGAATTCGATGATATGAATTAGGCCTAGGCCCTAGGCCTATGCCTAGTACGTACGTCTGATTTTCTAAAATTATTAATTTATTATTTCTAAAATTATTGTTTGCAGTAATGCCACAAGGTACTAGGAGAAGGCAGATGCAAGAGAAAGTAAGTAGGCTATCTCCTTAATTTTGTTCCTCTTAAGTAAAAATAGGCTTTTTTATAGTTTTTAAAACCAGTGAAGACATATTTTTTTTTCATATATAATATTAATTATGATGTGCACCACTGCCATAAATACTAGGCCTATACCATGCTTATTTAATAATTTTTTTACGTTTATCAATTTCAAAATTTAGTAAATATGGTGATAGAAAAATAAAGTACTTATAATTCTTATTGGGCTGTATCTTCTTTTCCATGAGAGACACACACAAAAGATTTGTACCCGAGTAATGAACTAAAAGAAAGAAATAACATTTTCAATTTCCTAAAACATTTATGTTCGGGCAACTTACTCTGTACAAGACAAATAAATAAATATAAATATGGGCCGGTTCAAATTCCCTTATTGCTTAGCTACAGGAAGTCAACTCGGGTCTTAGTTTTGTCTATCCAATAAGTTTTATGGAAACCACTCTTTTTCCTCTGCTTCATTTTGGAATGCATTGCCCATTGACATCTGCCAGGCAACTTTTACCAGTGCCTTTAAATCACTTCTAAAAACCCACCTTTTCTCAAACCATTTTGTAAAACCAACTTTTCTTTTTAATTTCTCTTTAAATTGTTAAGCGATTTGAGGCTTGTAGCATAAGGTGCTATATCAAGTTTCAGAAATATGTATAGTGCTGCAGTGCGCATTTGAAATATATGTCAAGATCTTCAGAAATATTGTATAAAAGTGCCACACTAAAGCCTAAAATGGTTTATATGTGATGCAGCACTTAATCATTTCTAGGAACCTCAAATATGAACTTGATTCATGCAATATTTTAAAATAAATAAATTACAAGTTGTCAATGAACTGATTGAATTGTCTGAATTCATTCTGTAAGTTTTTGTACAGTTGATAAATGTTTATTTTATTTTTTTATATTAAATTCATTTAATTAGTTGCCAGTATTGAATGAGATTTCTAATCATGAAATCTTTAAGTAGAATTGAAGTAAAAAAAAACCTTAATAAATAATTGTTAATTTAAAATGATTTTCAGTTTGCAGTAGGTGAGAATGTTTTAGCTATATGGCCACCTAGTGGTACGTGGCACCAAGCTACCATAATATCGTTTATCAGAGGTAAGTCTATAAAGTATTAATAACAATGTAAAAACAAAAATACACTCATTTTGCTTATGGCCACAAACAATAGAAAAGTATTTAATGTAGTGAGATGCTTATCTTTTTTAAAATAAATTTATTTTTAATAAACACGTCCATATACATTATTTTATACAAATACAAAGTCCAATACGATAAAGATTCTGTAACACGATTTTTGTTTGAACATCAAGTAAGTATACATACTTTATGATTTATATAACATAAACTGCAGAAAGCATTGAAACAAGTTAGAGGTTGAGGTATTTAGTAAATACCTCACCCTCTAACTTAGTATCATTTTAAAGTAGATAATCTGTACTTTTAAATTCTGTGCGAACCCATAAACCGTTCCAGAATTTAGCCCACCGTGTGCAGTATTTCAAACTCTGTTCATGTGCTTAACAACGTGGATAATGAAAAACTTGGCCCATAAGGATGATTTAAATCTTAATGAACAATATTATCTTGTTACAATGTTTATACACGTGAATCATGGCGTCGTCTAACCAATGATGTTGCTGTAACGCTCATACAGTACAGAAATAAATTACTGCTTCGTATCTACGCGTAGCCTTTCGTAGCCTACGCGTAGGTAGATCGTAGGTCATTGTTCTCTCCTACGATGTATTGTTCGTAGCCTACGATGTATTGTTCGTAGCCTACGATGTATTGTTTGTAGCCTACGATGTATTGTTAGTAGCCTACGATGTATTGTTCTCTCCTACGATGTATTATTCTCTCCTACGATGTATTGTACGTAGCCTACGATGTATTGTTATGATAATTATCAACGCGTCGATCGTAGGGTGGTTCGTAGGGTTCACCATTGTTACATCAACGTAGGGTATTGTTCTGAACGTAGCCTACGATGTATTGTTATGATAATTATAGTGTGTACCTAGTATCTATTAGTTGATTGAAACATGAGCAACAATTTTGCAAATACATTACTACTGCTTAAATCGTTGTTAAAGATTAGAATACAGAAACTCCTAACACCTTTCGCCTATATTATATACCCCTCGCGGCCGCACGCATATACAACGGCAAAATGCCACAAGTTCTAGCCGGGCTACAGTAGGTTAGGCTAGTAGGCCTAGGTACATAATTAATTTACAACAAATGAAAATTAAATAGGCCTAGGCGCAAAATAAACAAAGTATAGACTAACAATTATATTGACAATAATGCAGCCATCATTCTCACGGCAGATCAGTTTTAACAAAAATAAAATTACCGACCACCCGAGCGGGCCCAAACAAAAATAATTCGAATGAAAAAAACATGTGCACAGAGAGCTCTCCTTCGATCCTCGCGGCGGCGGAGAGAGACAGAGTGAAAACAGTATGTCACGTGGTCAACAACCAGATACGGTGTTATTACAAAATACAAATTGCGTACTATTTTTAGTTCTGGTCCATTACATTTTATAATAAATAAAAATATATAATTTTAAAAATTAAACATATAAATGTAAACATTTAAGCTTAGCATAATTATATACGCTACTACTGAATAGGTAGGCTATAATATGAGAACTGTTAATAAATCTACATATATCAGTTTTATACCATTTTTTCTTGATATAATTATGGAAGTTTAAATTAAATTAACTGTTCTGTATTTTGTTATTGAATTGCCAACGAACATTGGGTGGGGTCGGATTCAAGCTTGTTTTGTCGTTGACCGTATTGATATGTTAATTCATGTCATTGTTTTACAAACCACTCGTGTTATATATTATGGGTACTGTACAGTAGTTATAAATCATTTTATTTTTTGTTTGATGAGCTTTCTTCAACATGTCTAAAACACCGTTCCACATCAGATCAGGGATTGTCTGTTATTTTCATCTCGGATTCAGCGTATCGAAAATTATAGAAATACTTCACTCTGAAGGTTATTCACAAGACCACTGTCTCAAGAATTGTTAGTCGGTTTGAAGAATTTAAATCTATTGGTGATCGACCTCGATCTGGACGTCCGGGGAAAGTGACTTGAATATAATTGACCAAGCGATGACCGACAACGATGAAACAACGGCAAGGCAACTTCGAGATATTATCATTGATAAGACTGGGGTTCACTTATCCATCCAAACAATTAAGATGACAAGAAGAAAACTACAATGGCGCTGTGAGGGAACGAGATACTGTCAGTTAATTCGCGGACCCAATAAAGTTGATCGTCTACATTATGCGGTGACCTGTATCCGTAACAGAGAATCATTCAGAAACGTAATTTTTACAGACGAATGTACTGTTGAACTTGACCACCACGCCAGAATAACATTTCATAAAATCGGAGAACCCAAAAAATTGAAACCAAAACCAAAACATCCACTTAAAGTTCATGTCTGGTCTGGAATCTCAAGAAAAGGTGCAATGCCCATCGTTATATTCGACGGGATTATGCGAACAGATTTTTATGTTAATTCGATTTTAAAGGACACAGTCATACCGTTCGTCACAACGCACTATTCAGATACTGGCTACAGATTTATGCAAGATAACGATCCAAAACATACCGCGAATGCCACTAAAGAATTTATGTTGCAAAACGATATATACTGGTGGAAAACCCCTGCCGAAAGTCCCGATCTAAATCCGATTGAGTTGGTGTGGCACCAAATGAAAGATTACTTAAGAAAAGTTCACAAACCGCATACGAAGGATCAACTGGTCGATGGAATCAAGACGTTCTGGACTGAACAAATGAATCCAGACTTATGCCAAAAATATGTCAGTCATCTTACTACCTACGAAGCCAACAACGTAGCCTACGTTCTATCTACGAAGCTACTTCGTAGGTAAAGTTGCAGTACTTTCTTTCTGTACTGTAGTTCTTATTGTATTTGTGTATTTTCAAAAATCATTGATAAATGTTCCCAAATTCACGCCGCTTACTATGGCAGGTTGGATTTCAAAAGGGGTAAAGGAGACTGACGGTAAATCGCTGACTTTTTTTAAGGAAAAATACGTACACGGTGGGGTTATTGCCCATGTGCCTAGGACGGATGGCCAAGGCACAGATTATGTTATACAGGCATATTGCCATCGCAGCCAAAGAGCACAACTTAGAGAAGCTCATTGCTCTTGTGTTGCAGGGTCAGCACCCTAGCTAAAGTAGTAGTAGTAGTAGTAGTACAGTATGCAATAACGAATTTCCAATAATATTATTATTATTATTATAATAACCGATAATCCGTGCTAGGCTCGAGTACTCGAGGTACTACAGCATACAGGCCAACTATCTAGGGCCTAGAGCTGGGTACAGTATATAACAAAAACGCGTCTTAATTCAATCCAAATTAAAATAAAATATGTTAAGATTTGCCCATATAACATTAAAATTGTTAAGGGTGTTGCAAAAAAAAAAGATACTGCTATTATGTGTGTTTTAAACGTTCTTTTCTACCTACCTTTTTAACTCAACCCATCGGACTTTCCCATACAAAAACATGTGGCGAAATGGTTTGTTTACAATCTATACCTACTCGGTGAAATTTGAGTGACTTCATCGCGGTTCGCCATTTCTCTCTATTGTGATAATATTTCTGAGGTAAGAACTGAATAAAGATATTGTTTACATTAATGTGTTTTATGTACAGTATGTCTCACAAAGTAGTCTAGAGTCTTGTGAATCAATAGTAACTGCCCATGAAAATCTTAATTATAATATTCTCTTGATCTGATTATGAAATAATGTCAAGATTGTTGCAGTGTTTTGTTAGTAACTTTAATTGTAACTTTGTCTTCTTCAGATTGTTGTCAGAGTGAACAACAATAAGGATGATGAGAACCGACATGAGGATGTTAATTGTGATGATATGTCTGAGCATGGAGAAATAAGTTAGGAAAGAGTAACATCGATGTAATGCATGGATTTTAATCCAATTAAGCACATTACATGGTCAAATGACTCCTATTAAATTGCACTGCGACCGCCCGCCGCGGTCGATCTCCTTACACACAAGGCTCCTCGCCGCTAAGTAGCAACCCCTATACCCTGTCTAACTAACAGTGGAGTACATAAATACGAACAAAAAACACATTGCATATGCGCAGTTAATTGTCAACAAGGATTCACATGCGTGTTTTATGTATTGTGATTCCGAATTTTTTTGCGAACGTACCAGTCATTAAATCATTAAAATCAACCAAAAATAACTACTTGTTTCATCAATATTGTAAGTATTATTTTGAATATAACAACGAAACAAACACGTATTTTAATAGTTTCCCTTTGTACTGGAGTTTTAAGTTTTAGTTATATGAATAAAGGAAAGCTGTAGCTTTCATTTGATGCCTTGCATGACAGTTTCCGATGGTGTCCGGCTGACATACAACGAATTGAAAAGCATCGAATCTGTCCCACCGCCGAACCGAATAGCCGGAGTTAGTTCCACCGGTCGTAGTTATTTTGGTCCACCGATCGTTGTATTACTTAGGCCTAGGTCTAGGCCTAGTTATTGTGTTTAATTTAGGCTAGGTCTTAGATTACATTTAAATTTTAAACCAATAAATAATAACTAACATTAGCCATAAAATAATTACTTTCGTAGGCCTACTACTACTACTAGCTAGGCCCTAGCTAGTAGTAGACTAGGACTAAAGTACTCGACTCCTAGCTAGGGTCTATAGTCCTACTAGGCTAGACCTACCTATTGTTCTATGTACTATTTATCATAGAGGTAATGTTAATCTACCACCTAGGGTTATGCCAAAAATAGCAATACTACTATCTAGGGCCGGCCTAATTATACTGGGTTAGGCTATGTTCAATAACATTAACAATAAAAAAAGCAGGTATTTATTTTTTTAGTTAGCTAGCCTAGATAGTACTACTACTAGGACAACAACTCAAGGTCATCATTCGCCATTTAAATTAAATTGCTCTTGTTTTCAGAGAACGATGACAGGACATAGTGTTTGTATGAAACCTACTTGTCGACTTTGTGGAATTTCCAGGGCGATTCCTTCAGATCGTTCACCTTATACAAAGGACGCGTTCAAGTCTGTAATCAAGTCATGTTTTTGCTTAGATATTGATAATGATGATCCAGAAATCCACCCGCCATTTATTTGTTATTCCTGTGTGCAAAAACTGAAAAGGTGGAAGAAAGGCCACAGCAAGGACCGCAGTAAAGTGTGCAATATTGTAATTGCAAAATTCAATGATTCTCAATGTGCGTCTTGTATGACTGATGGGGAGATTCCTACCAATCTTCACGATTACAGAAAGGAAGCAGAAAAATGTAGCCTTGTCTCTTTGAAGATGAATTACTAATAATTAGACTTTCACCAACTGGTGATGCTGTCATCAAGTTAACAGTCCAAAGTGATTCGACATGGGGAGTTGTCATTGCTGGTGTTGTATTGCAAGCACAGCCTATTCTAGAAGAAGTCTTTAACAAAAAATTACCATTACATCAGTTCACCAAGCTGTGTGATATATTGAGAAGTGCTAAAATCTGTGCAGGCAATGAAGATTATTTAGATTTGATAGAGAGACGAAAAGGACCAGAAGGGCAGATTCCTGTAAGGATAACACCAAAAGATGTCTATTTATGCAACACCATTAGACATAATGACTGTGAATTGCTAATTGCTGAGGATCTGAAGCGGTGCGCAGTTTGCTGAATTTATCGTGGGGATTTATCATCAATGCGAAGTGCTTCCTGCAAGGAAAAGTCTTCACTGAAGGTAGCCAACAAGTATTTATCAAATGCTCAACTGCAGAACAAAGCAGCAACATTACAATGTAATTACAGTTACAATTACAGATGTACATGCTAGAAAGCAAATTAATTTCTGAAAATGCAGCTCACTTAATAGAAGACACAATGGAAATGGGAAAACCTGAAATTGAGAGTTTATTATGTAAATATCCGTCAGCAAAGCTTTTGTGGGAGCAGCAACTGGCATCTATGGGCAAGGGAAAGCAGATGCGTTGGCACCCAGCAATTTTACGTTGGTGCATTGCTATCCAAAGAAAGTCTCCGTCAGCCTATAATTTAATTCGCGAAAGTGGATTCATGACGCTGCCTCATCCAAACACACTCCAACCCTACAGCCACTTTGCTGGTGTGACAACTGGTTTTTGCCATGAGATGTTAAGTAGAGTTGTAACAGACCTCAAATTATATGAAGAAGGTAATGAATTGCAAAAACATGTTGTGCTATTATTTGATGAAATGAAGATAAAATCAGGATTGGTTTTTTCACAAAGCTCTGGCAAAGTTGTTGGATCAACAGATGTAGGCAGCTTAGCCAATGAGATGCATTCATTTGAGCGGCGATGTCGAGGTGAAGAAGAAATCCCAGTTGCCTCACATGTTCTGGTGTTGATGATTCGGGGTTTGTTTTCTAACCTGCATGTTCCAATTGCCTACTATCCAACAACTGGAGCTTCTAGTTGTGATCTGTTCATAGCAATGTGGGAAGCTGTGTTGAGATGATCGAAGTAGCTGGGTTTGTAGTTCATGTAGCTGGGTTTCTGATGGTGCCACTCCGAACAGGAAGTTTTACAGACTGCATTCACCATCATCTACCACTTCATCCATTGTCTTCAAGACATCGCATCAGGGTGACCCAGATCGCAGTGTTTTTTTCTACAGTGATGTGCCGCATCTAATAAAGACGCTTCGAAACAATGTAGAGAACTCTGGCTACAATAACAAGACACGGAATCTTCATGTAAGTACTGTATGATCATACACCACATTGAAAATACCAATTTCATTACTTATTTTTTATTTTCTTCATATTTTCAGGTGTTAAGCAATTCGACAGCAAATGGAGATTATGGATCGACATGACATGACATCCACTATCAAATTTGTTAGTGTAATGGATCGGAAAGCTTCCGAAGTTTCTTATACCTACATTATTGGTGGCGCAATATATTGCATTGCATTGCTATTGTTCACTACTGGTATTCGCGGCGTATTTGCATATCAGGTGAATGATTATATCGAATAGGCTGCGTGAGCGTTGGTTCTGCAGAAGTTGTTTTAGTTGTTGTCTGAGTAAGACATGTTATATACTGTATTTCTTTTAAGTGTGGATTCTCGCCAATACTGTGAGTAGATAATTATTTTCTATACAACCATAATGTTTTACAGTATTACTCCATGTGCATAACCGAGTTAAGTTGTTATCGTTCATTATTTGTAACGACAATGAATTCACTGTTTATAATTTCTCTTTGATATACAGCTTTGTCTTATTAGATAGCATACATGTTGAAGTTAGTTGTATCACATACCATGTTGAAGTTAATTGGATAACTTACCAGGTTGATGTGATTAGTAGTATGAAATTGGTGTATTGGATCCAGGGTTTGTTCCTGTTTAGAAAAATAAATGATACAGAGTAAATGCAGCCTCATCTTGCGTATTGTTTTGTTGCATGGGATACATGGCTTCACAAACCAAACCTTAATGGTCTAAACCTAGCAAATCAATATTAAGGATTCCCGAACCACGACAAATTGGCGTCACGGACAGGATGGATGCAACGTTTCAAGCGTTCCTGAAGGAGGATTGCATTGTGTATTTTCAACAATTGTTTTACCAAACCCTGGATCGTGCATAAGACAAGGAGTATTGGACAGATAAGATTTATGAACTTAATTTAATTTTAGAACGGAAAGTGTATGGTTTTATATATATTACAGAATCTTTGTTCCGATGGACATGGCAGCCAGTGTGTTGTTATTTAAGATGATGTTGTGAATTGATGCTTATACTTACCTTATATGAAATATTGTTACTTTTGTATTACATTTACGATACTTATTTTTTGTATTGAAACTCTGTTTATTGTAGTAGTGTTTAAAGTATTTGTAGTTACTATAATATTGTCACAAATTCACCTTCTGCAATGTCGCTAGGCGAATCTAAATCTGAAGCAGCTGCAAGCGGCGATGGCGTTAATGATATGATTGCGGCATTAACTAATGTTTTAAAAGGCGTTTCGGTTCAGAAAGCTCCTCCGATTAAGTTAGTAAAATTTAAGGGTGTTCCAAGATCTCCTGGGGACCTTACGTTAAAAGAATGGCTTGAAGATTTTCGAATTTATTGTGATCATTATTCGTTGGGCGATGATGATCGATACGATACCCTGATTAGTCATCTTGGTGGCTGTGCGAAGGATGAGGTTAAATGCAGTATGAGCATGTGTGAAAATGGGAAGAATGTGAAAGCGGCTATAAGAATTTTAGAACTCGCTTTTAAATCGGAGGATTCTGTTGCATCATATAGTTCAGCATTCTATTCTAGGCAATTGTTACCGGGTGAAACCTTGGCTGAATATAGCCTTTCTTTAATGAAATTGTACTCCCAACTTGTCGAAGCGTCTCGCCCCTCTGAGCAATCCGCTTTGAGACATCTTCAAGATACTACTTTAAAGCAGCGTTTAGTGGACGGTGTTCGTGATCCTACAGTTAAGCGTGAATTACGTCGCATTGAGCTAGCTTTTAGAGGAAAATCTTTTTTTGATATGCGCGAAGAAGTTCTTGAGTTGTATAAAATTGATATTGTTAGGACAAATCCGCGTGCACATGGCGTAGAATGTAATGAACGGCCCTCAGAACTATCAGAAGTAAAGCGAGAATTGCAAGCATTAAAGAAACAAATTAGCGAAATTCAGCGTTCCCAATTTATATCTAGTCCACCTAAGTTTAATCAAAATTCTACAGGTCCTTTAAAATGTTACAATTGCGGTAAAAATGGTCATACCAAATCTGATTGTGAAATACCTTCTGGGTTGTGTTGGTTTTGTAGAGGAAGAGGTCATTATTCATATGCATGTCCACATAAGAATCGTAGTAGTAATTCTAATACTCCGGGTATCCAACGTAGTGATTCAGATACGCCTACTCAAGATATAATTAATACTGTTTCTAAGTCACAAGCCAATCATCCAATTCCAACTGGTAATGTTGAACGTGAAGTTCATATCCCTGTTGTTGCCACGGACAATAATGGAAATATGTCTAACGCCCAATCCTTGAAATGTTCCGATGCTGTTTTAGTAGATAAATTAGTAGCCAGAAGTCCATGTACTATCGTTAGAATAGGCTCAACTGAGTTAGGTTGTATCTTGGATACAGGGGCTGAAGCTTCAATAATTCCGTCATCGGTCTATAATAAGCAGTTAAAGTCAATTGTTGGAGAGCTGGGATCTGTTAATGGACTTTTCATGAATGTTATCGGTGTTTGTGGGGTGGAGGTTCCAATCGAAGGATATGTAGAAATTCCCATTGTTATAGGTGAACAAAAGTTAACTGGTAGCTTTTTGGTAGTTTCAGATGCTGTCACTGTAACTAATCATAGTAATGAATATCCTGTTTTGATTGGGTGTAACATTTTACGCGAATTACAAGGTTTCCATCTATTACGTGATCTTTCACAGGTAACAGCTACACATGTTGATGCTCCATGGAATAGAAAGGCTGAAATTCTTTTGCAAGTAGATGAGGATGAATCAAGTATCTTAGTTTCTTTGCAACATTCTGACGTGACTGTTCCTTGTGATTCACATTCAGACATTGTTGACGGTAGTGTAAAATCTGATATTGATGATTGTAAATTTAGTGACCACACCCAAAGTCGACTCGTATCCGTCGGTTCTGTGCGTAAGTTATATGACATTAATCACTCTTATTCTAATTCTTTTTGTGGTACCGAGTTAAATTCTGAGAGCCAGCAGTTACCGCCTGGGGTAATTATCAACGGTAACCTTGATTGTGTGGAAACTCAACTAGTGACTAACCTATTGTCCAAATATAATCATGTTTTTTCTCATAGTGCTTTTGATGTTGGAAAGTGTGATGTTATTCCTCATGTTATCAATTTAAAAGATGAAACTCCAATTAGACTACCATATCGTCGTATTCCTCCTCATTCTATATCAAGTGTTAAGTCTATGTTACAAGAAATGTTAGACCAGGGAATAATTAGGCCGTCCAAGAGCGAATTTGCAAGTCCCATTGTGTTGGTCAAAAAGAAAGACGGGTCTTTGCGCATGTGCGTTGATTATAGGAAGTTGAATTTCCAAACGTTGAAAGATTCATTTCCCCTACCACGCATTGATGAGGTTTTAGAAGTACTCACTGGGTCTTGTTATTTTTCTACCTTAGATTTATCTCATGGATTTTTCCAAATTATAATGGCAGACGAATCTATTAATAAAACTGCATTTAGGGTTCCTTGGGGACTGTATGAATTTGTTCGTATGCCGCAGGGTCTGTCTAATAGCCCGGGAACATTTCAACGTGTAATGGAATATGTATTAGGCGACATGAATTTGACTCAGATTGTGTTGTACTTGGATGACATTTTGATATTTTCTTCTTCGTTTAAACAACATTTATCTAGATTAGAAAATGTGTTGTCTAGATTGTTTAAGTATGGGTTAAAGGTTAAGGGCAAGAAGTGCGATTTCTTTAAGACGGAGGTAACCTATTTGGGTCATGTTATTTCATCTGCTGGAGTTGCTGTAGACTATGGGAAAATAGAAAAGATACTGACCTGGCCAACGCCAAACAGCATTACTGAACTTAAATCATTTCTGGGACTCTCTTCATACTATCGAAAGTTTATCTGTAATTATGCCAAAATTGCTGCGCCTTTGCATTTGGTAACCCGGTTGTCTGACACACAAGCGGGGAAGGCCTACAGGTTTCGTTGGACTGAAATTGAAGAAGCTGTATTTGTTGAATTAAAAAATGCTTTAACTAAACCCCCAGTTCTTGTATATCCCAAATTTGATGAACCATTTGTTATTGAAGTAGATGCCAGTTTGAAAGGTTTAGGTGCTTGCTTGTTGCAGGACTCTAATGGTTCTCTTCATCCAATTGCTTATGCAAGTAGAAGTCTTCGTGGTGCTGAATGCCGATACCCTGATTTATCGAGTTTTAAGTTGGAGTTGTTGGGGCTAAAATGGGCAGTGGTGGATAAATTCGCTTCTTACATTCAGGGTTCAAAGGTTACCATTTTTACTGATCATAATCCTTTAGCGCATTTAAAAACTGCAAAGCTTGGCGCTACAGAAATGAGATGGGTCTCTCAGTTAGCTATGTTCGATATTGAAATCAAATATAAGCCAGGTTCTAGCAACAAATGTGCCGATACTTTAAGTCGTCGTCCGATTAGCGTGTGTACAGATTTTAAGTCAGATCTAGGAGTTATCGCTTCATGTCTTAATATATATGTTGATTCTCATCCCTCAATTAATAAGTGTAAACCACGTATTGAAATTGATCAATCATCACGTAGTATTAACAAGGCATTGTCTATTTTTCCTTCTTACTCTCATGAGCAGTTGGCAGAATGTCAGAAGAAAGATAGGGAATTGGGAGAAATCTGGAAATTATGGATGGAAAAATGGTGTCCTGGTGACCGCTACAATACAGATAATTCTAGAATGTTGGGCTGGTTGAGACAGTGGACAAGTTATAGAGAGATTTGTGGAGTTCTGTATAGAGAGATCAATGAAGATATCCATGGTAAAATTCATCAATTGTTAGTGCCTACTAATTTGCGCAATCTTTTTATAGATTTATGTCATGATAAATGGGCTCATCAAGGAGTTCAACGGACTATACAACTTCTAAAGCGTCGATGTTTCTGGCCAGGTATGAACGGTGATGTACGTACGCATATTTCCAAGTGTTTTAGTTGTGTATCTAGTAAAGTCCCTACACCAACGGTCAAACCCCCTCTTCGTCATATTCTAGCCTTTCGTCCCGAAGAGATTCTTGCTATAGATTTCTTAAAGATGGATCGTGGAAAGGGAGGCTATGAGGACATTCTTGTTATGACTGATGTGTTTAGTAAGTTTTCACTAGCGGTCCCATGTAAAGATCAGACGGCTGATACAGTGGCTCGTGTATTGAGAGATAATTGGTTTTCCCATTATGGTGTGCCAGCACGGTTACATTCGGATCAAGGTAGATCCTTTGAGGGTAAAATTATTCGAGGTATATGTGGTCTTTATGGCATGACAAAATCTCGCACTACGGCGTATTGGCCTGCAGGTAATGGGCAGTGCGAACGTTTCAACAAGACCTTATGCAGTTTATTGCGTTCTTTAAGCCCGAAAGATCGACACAAATGGCCCGAATTGCTGCAGCATATTGTGTTTATGTATAATTCCACCCCTCATACCGTTACAGGTGTAACACCGTATCTTCTTATGTTTGGTCGTGAACCATTAATTCCATTAGATCACTTTATTGGAGGTGCGGAACAAGATTGGTCTGAGGATTATTTGACTAAAGAAGCTGATCTCATGAAGAGGGCATATGAAGTGGTTTCACGTAGAATCAAATCAGCAGCAGCTAAAGAAGAGCATCGTTATAAGTCTTGTTCTCCGAAGGAAATATTAGAAATTGGTGATCGGGTTTTACTTCGCCGAAGACATTTTAATACTAGACATAAATTGGCTAATAAGTTCGAGGAGCACTCATATATTGTTGAGACTATTAACAAAGAAGCAGACGTTTTTGGTATCCGCTCTGCAGTTGGGGGTCCTTTGAATTATGTTAACCGCAGACGATTGCGATCAGATCCTAGGAGTGTGGTGGAAGAACCGGTACATTTTGATTGGAATGAGTGGTTGCCGTATGATGGTCTAGAAGCGGATGTAAACTATAAAGATGAAAGTTGTGAGTCTGAATCTGACGATGATGTTGAAAGTTTTAAGATTGTTGTAGATGTGAATTCTGATAAACAAATAGATGTTGAGCGTGATGATTCGGGAGTAATTCCAAGGCGATCATCTCGTTCTACAAAAGGTGTTCACAAAAATCGATATCGTTTACCCATGTCCACTCTTCAAAAATAAATTTGTTTGTTTCGCTCCTTTTGGGTCAAAAGGGCATCCAAGCGGGGAAATTGTAATGGATCGGAAAGCTTCCGAAGTTTCTTATACCTACATTATTGGTGGCGCAATATATTGCATTGCATTGCTATTGTTCACTACTGGTATTCGCGGCGTATTTGCATATCAGGTGAATGATTATATCGAATAGGCTGCGTGAGCGTTGGTTCTGCAGAAGTTGTTTTAGTTGTTGTCTGAGTAAGACATGTTATATACTGTATTTCTTTTAAGTGTGGATTCTCGCCAATACTGTGAGTAGATAATTATTTTCTATACAACCATAATGTTTTACAGTATTACTCCATGTGCATAACCGAGTTAAGTTGTTATCGTTCATTATTTGTAACGACAATGAATTCACTGTTTATAATTTCTCTTTGATATACAGCTTTGTCTTATTAGATAGCATACATGTTGAAGTTAGTTGTATCACATACCATGTTGAAGTTAATTGGATAACTTACCAGGTTGATGTGATTAGTAGTATGAAATTGGTGTATTGGATCCAGGGTTTGTTCCTGTTTAGAAAAATAAATGATACAGAGTAAATGCAGCCTCATCTTGCGTATTGTTTTGTTGCATGGGATACATGGCTTCACAAACCAAACCTTAATGGTCTAAACCTAGCAAATCAATATTAAGGATTCCCGAACCACGACATTAGAATGGTAGACCAATTTTGCCTTAATGTCTCTAGTTTTTTCCAAGGCAAACGATCCAGAAAACCAGCTATGGAGCCATACAGGACAAAAGATGACTGGCGTTTTAAGGTACATTTTTTTTAAACAGAACATTTTTAAAAAATTGAACATGGGACATGATTGGGCTTATTATTGTTTTTGTTCAATTTCAATTAGCATTTGGATATACATTGAGAAATATCTATAATTTTTGTATTAATCGAAGGAATAATTGCCACTATTTTTTGTTCTGACGTTTTTAAGTGGTTGCAAGATGACTTCCTGGGTTTCTTTAAAGAATGGCAAGACGAGGTGAATGCGTTTGAAGATGTAGAGAAGAGTGTAAAAAAGAGGATGTTATTAAGCACCGCAACACTTGATGGACTTGAGATAACAAGCAAGTACATTTCGTTTTTTTTACAGCTGACTTTGTTTAATAATTAATCAAAAGTTCTGACATCACAAGAGTGACAAAGTATATTAATAATTAATTAATAATAAGTATATTAATTTTTTATTCTTTGCCATCAACAGTTAATTCGTTTGTAGAGTTGACTAAAAAATTACTGGACCTGCCAGGGGTAGAGTGTGTTCTAAGTGCGAAGTATAATCAAAATCCGTTGGAACAGTACTTCAGTAAACAGAGAGGATGTAACACAAACCCAACATCAATGCAGTTTGGCCACAATATGCATGCACTGTATGTAGCTGCGAACTGTTCCAAGGCATCCAGGAGAGGCAACTGCCGCAGCCAAATTGTTGACCAAACTATTGATGACTCACCTCTTCAAAAGAAGAAGACACCAAATGCATAAATGATATTTATGATCAGCCAACTTTTTCAAACCAAACGGTTCTTTTCAGAACCAACCAAAATACAATTGAGATTTAATTTAGCTATTGTCGTTATTTATTTCATCACACACACAAAAAAAAAATACAAAACAGTATATATTTAATCATACTAGAGCCAACATTACAACAATTCTTTTCTGAGAGATTTTTCACCCTTTTTTGAAACTTTGCCGCTTTCCTTCTTTAAATTCAAGTATACCTTGAGGAATGCATTAGCTCTGAAATTTAACCAGTTCTAACTACAATTTGTAATAATTGAGCAGAAGCATTGTCACCTAGTGTATCTCTGGTTATTCTGCACCAGAAAGTTTGAACATTCTCCTTATTGATAATACGGTCATACAAATCAGCCAGATAGTTACTATTTAACATTATATTAAGTTTATCTGTAGCTAAATGCTGCCTTGTTTCTATTTCAACGCTTCTAAAAAACAGATATACATCGTCATCAACAACAAACAAGCCTGATCTATTTTGTTTGTCGATCCATTCTTTGGAATAGTCGTAGAAGGAATGAGTTACGTTGGTACTACACACTTGCAACTTAGTGAGCACATCACAGTAGGCTCGCAGTACTACTTTTACCCTTTCGAAATCTTTTCACAAGCGCATAAGGCACATAACCGGCAACGTACCGAATTATCTTTTCTGTGTGAACATCCAACTGTGGGATATCAGTTACTGTTTCCTCATGTGGCAAATCTAGTTTATGCTTGTCATTTAGAATTAACCTTAACATTGTACGTTGCAAAAATAGGTTCAGTGTTTTTACATGCTGCCCATCAGAGTTGACATTTAGCTCCTTTAACAGGGTGACCCACCTTCCCAAACTTGTACACATGTGTTGGTGAAATGCCCGGCACATCATCTCATCAGCTTCTGGTTTCATTTTCTTTGTGTTTCCTGATGTTATTACCTTCCAAAGTAATTTTGTACTGTCTTCCCAAAATGTTTTTATAATGACTGTATTTGAGTGCTTCTGCAGATCATTTGCCAATTTTTTCACTTGACGAGCTATTGGATACAAGTCATTGCTGTATACCGGATCGTTCGCTAACATGGTAAAAGCAGCATCAACGTATTCATTAACCCTACTAACAGCTTCATCTTCACTAAACTTATTGGAGGGTCGGTTGATGCCTGAAAATACAGAAAAGAAAGATTATTGAGCATACAACAGTTTTAATAAATGATGAGAATGCATTTAATATAGTAAAGATGAAATGTTCAAAATAAAATGTTATCATTCATTCAAAATCCTTACTCTTTTTCCTTGCTGGGTTTGTTGACACTTCCTTCTTCTGATGGGTTGCGGTAATAGTAGTTGGATGTAGGCCTACACTAACATCCATACCTAAATAGCATAATAAAATAGAAAATTAACTCATGTTGTCCTTTAAGAATGAAAAATAATAATTTATCTAAAAAATACAGACTCCTGTGTAAATACTAATGGTTTGAGATCTTGACAAGGTCATAGATGAGTTGGTTGCATCAGATGATAATCGTGCCTTCATAATTAATATAATAATATGAATGATGCATTATTGCTGATTGTGCAATAAAATTAATGATATATTAGGCCTAGGCCTCCTATAGGGGGCAATCCATGAATGGATGGATAGATAGGGCCTAGCTTAGCTAGACCTATCAATAAATCGGGCGGCTAATTTTTGGCATACAGACAGAAAAACTACAAAAATACTACCTAGCCTAGAGAGGACGACCGAATTCAGAATTATCGTTGTTACAATCAACCCGGTCGTGTAGACAGCCTAGAGTGGGCCGGGGCAGACGAGGCCTCTTTAAAAGAGAAGAGGTTCAGATAACTAGGCCTAGCTACTAAACTTAAATGCAATGCCTAGTTTTAACCTAGCATACCATTTTCCAGGTTTTCATGTTCTCTGGCAAACTTCAATTCCTCGAGAATTCCGGGTTCCAATTCGTCCTCCAATTCATAAAAATCCATAATGATAAATAAAACGCGTAAATAAAATGTATCGAGTGTGGTATAATTTTTCTTCTGCTGTGTGTATGGTTGCCGCGTGTGTAGATCATCAACGAGTCTCGCTTGATGACGCGTCACAGGAAAGCAATGGATATGCGCATGCTCAAATCTAACAAGCGACAGATCAACGGCAATTAAATGTTACGTAACAGTCAGATAATCCAATTAGCGGCGGGGTGGCCTATTCGTTTGATGTATTCTCGATGTTACTCCTTCCTAACTTATTTCTCCATGGTCTGAGGTAAGAACTGAATAAAGATATTGTTTACATTAATGTGTTTTATGTACAGTAGGTCTCACAAAGTAGTCTAGAGACTTGTAAATCAATAGTAACTGGCCACTGCATATCTTAATTCTGAATTTGTTTTTATTTGAGTATAAAATAGTGGTTGATGTGACTACTGATTCCAAAATAATTCCAGTGTTTCCAATTATAATAATGAAATATAAAGAATGTTGAAAGAATTTCATTAAGCTTCTATTATTGTATAGATGACCAAATTCTTTTTTGTTAAAGCTTTAACAAAAAAGGAATTTGGATTAATGTATGATCCAAAAAAATTTATTTGTGGCAAAGCTTTTGCAATAAGTGAATCCAGTTTTCTATTGTTCTGACTGTTTCTAATAATGTTTGCCATTTAGATTTCTGATGACTCTGACAAAGACTCTGACTATATTGCTTCTGATGAAGCAGAAGATTCCTGTGGTTCAGACGTAATTCCCATGACTTCAGGATTACAGAAAATTGATAGACATGTAGAAAAACCATCAATAAAGGTTTTGTCAATCATCAACTAAGAAAATGGGACAAGAAACAGTGGTGTTGCTACTGTGATAACGCATATGCTAAACTTCCAAGACACTTGGAATCAATTCATCACAATGGGGTAGAGTGTGCGAAGTATCTGTTGTAGATCTGTTGGAACAGTACTTCAGTAAACAGAGAGGATGTGGTGGAAGTAACACAAACCCAACATCAATGCAGTTTGGCCACAATATGCATGCACTGTATGTAGCTGCGAACTGTTCCAAGGCATCCAGGAAAGGCAACTGCCGCAGCCAAATTGTTGACCAAACTATTGATGACTCACCTCTTCAAAGGAAGAAGACACCAAATGCATAAATGATATTTATGATCAGCCAACTTTTTCAAACCAAACGGTTCTTTTCAGAACCAACCAAAATACAATTGAGATTTAATTTAGCTATTGTATTGTACAGTATATATTTAATCATACTAGAGCCAACATTACAACAATTCTTTTCTGAGAGATTTTTCACCCTTTTTTGAGACTTTGCCGCTTTCCTTCTTTAAATTCAAGTATACCTTGAGGAATACATTAGCTCTGAAATTCAACCAGTATCTAACTACAATTTGTAATAATTGAGCAGAAGCATTGTCACCTAGTGTATCTCTGGTTATTCTGCACCAGAAAGTTTGAACATTCTCCTTATTGATAATATGGTCATACAAATCAGCCAGATAGTTACTATTTAACATCATATTAAGTTTATCTGTAGCTAAATGCTGCCTTGTTTCTATTTCAACGCTTCTAAAAAACAGATATACATCGTCATCAACAACAAACAAGCCTGATCTATTTTGTTTGTCGATCCATTCTTTGGAATAGTCGTAGAAGGAATGAGTTACGTTGGTACTATACACTTGCCACTGTGATAACGCATATGCTAAACTTCCAAGACACTTGGAATCAATTCATCACAATGAAAGAGATGTTATTCTTTTGAGCCTGGAGAAATCTCCTAAAAGAAGAAATAAAATATTGTGTAGAATTCGAAATTTAGGGAATCACATACATAACTGTAAAGTTATTAGAAGGAGATCTACTTGTAGCTTACCAGCCAACAGATAGTAATGCTAGCCCAGATGATTATGGTCCATGTACTCATTGCATGGGTTACTTTGTTCTAAGAGACTTCTGGAAACACAAATGTCCCCTCGTGCAGGATGATCAACCAGCTGGTGCCAAAAAAAAGCTACATGGTCGAAGGATAAAGGAAAGCAAACTTCTGAAACCACCCAAAAAAGATGACATATTTTTGACATTAAGAAACCTAATACTAGAATTTGGTAAGAGAGAATTACTAAAGCTTGGGCATGATGTTGACCAGTACAATTATCTGAAAACTAAATTGAGGGAGATGGGAAGGCTACTAAAGCAACTGAGAAAGAATGTGAAACAGCCGAATGCATCCTTAGACTCATTTATTCACCATACAAAAGTAAAAGACATCGTAGCAGCAGTTCATGACATTGCTGGTTACTGCAAGTATAAGCACTCTTATAAAATTCCTTCACTAGCCCTAAAAATTGGGCATTCGCTCAACAAATGTGCAGTAATAATGAAATCAAGAGCACTAGAAGCAAATAACAGGGATGCCGCCGAGATTGCTTTAAATTTTATAAGCATAATAGAGATGAACTGGGACGTAAATGTGTCTTCGCATGCACTTAGAAAACTCGGCAAGGCAAAAAGAAATAAACCATTAATTCTACCTACTAATGCTGATGTCGTCAAAATGACAAAATATCTTCATGATGCTGGGGAAGAAGAAATGCATATTTTGCAAGTTACTGATGGTGAAAATTGTAGTAATGCATGGAGAAAGCTAAATGAAATTGTTCTCTGTCAAGTTATATTATTTAACAGACGTCATCAAGGAGAAGTGTCGAAAATGAAGTTGGAAGACTTTAAAAATAAACATAACGCCAAGCCTGATGACATGTGTATCCTTAGCAAGATTGAACTTAATTTATGCAAGATTCTGCAACTCGTTGAGATCGTAGGAAAGAAAGGAAGAACTGTTCCTGTGTTGCTGTCAAAACAATGATTGAGAGACTTGAATTACTAGTTGAAAAAAGAGGTAAAGTTGGAGTAGTAGAGAGCAATGCATTTATGTTTGCTTGTTCAAAGTATTCAAGCAGTGGACACATAAGAGGATCTGATTGTCTAAGAAAGCATTCAGCTTTAGCAAAACTTGAGAATGAAAACTTACTGAGATAGCATGTCGCAACATCATCTCAGATTCTTCCATTAGGTGAAAATGAGCTGAATCTGTTGGCTTCTTTTATGGGGCATGATTTACGAGTCCATCGGCAATATTACCAAGTTCCGGACACAGTTCTTAGAGTAGCAAAGCTATCAAAGTTGTTCATTTCCTTAGAGAAGGGAAAGCTGCCTACTCAGCAAGGAAGAAATCTGCAAAACATCAGCATCGAAAGTGACAATAACATAACTAGCGGTAAATTATCTCATTTATTTTCCATATTGCTTTTGTAAAACAATAATAAAAAAAATAACACTATTTTTTAACCAACTTTACACTGCATTTATTATTTTAGAATGACAAATTATCAGTCCTATATTTTATTTCTATGTCTAATGATCTGTATAATGTCTATTATCAGACAAGAGTCAGATGGTGACAATGAAAGTGTTTGCAGAAATTCAATAGATTCAAAAAGAGGTAAATAAATACCATTTTTGTTTAAAGTGATGGATACTTAATCACTTTAATTCATAATCATAGATTCGTAATTCTTTTCTCATATTGAAGGTAATATATGTATTTATAAAAGTATGTTTACCTAAACAAAATACAATACTAGGCCTAGATTAGCTTACTAGGCTAGAGCCACAACCATCGTTTGTGTTAAAGAGAGATCTAATTGTTTTTTAGAATGCATCTTGCATATATAAGTCGACCCCTGACTTTTTGAACTTGAATTAAAATGTTGGCGGAAAAGGAAGTTCAGGACATTCAGCAAAAGGTAAATTGGAAAAAAAAAAGATGATTTTGCATTGTCCGAGGTTGACTCATCTTAGAAAATATTGGCAAATGATAATTAGTGGTTTTTTTTCTTTAGATTTTTAAATTAATGTTTCTGGAATGTACTTTTAAACAATATATATTTAAATATTTTAAATTTTCATTAGTAACAATTGCTTAACTACTTCAATTGCAATTTTTAAAAAAAAGATACCAGTAAATTTTCCATCCAACTATCTGGACCTGTACTTATTCCGAGATCTAATGTTTCCTTTTAACTACATCTTTGTTTGCACATTTCATTAAACTCTTACCTCACTATTATATTTTTCTGTTTATTATTAATCATTTCTGATTTCCTTTTAGATGTAGTGCATACCAAGGGTACTAAAAGAAAGAGGAGTGAAGCTGAATTAATGGCAATACAGACAATTGCACCTTCTCTGCATCTAAAACTTCCTGGGAAAGAAACATATAACACACAACAAATTGAAACACAAACAACATTCTTTTAACAGTGATGTGACTTCAGATGATGAGAAGATAACAGATTGTGAAGAAGTTGAAAGAGAAGATGAAATGCAACATATAACACACACCAAATTGAAACACAAACAACATTCTTTTAACAGTGATGTGACTTCAGATGATGAGAAGATAACAGATTGTGAAGAAGTTGAAAGAGAAGATGAAATGCAACATATAACACACAACAAATTGAAACACAATACTGTTTCACATGATATAGCTAATGTGTCCGGCACAAATGGTACAAGATAACAGAAGGAGAAATTTTCCAACCAATCTCGAATAACTGTACTAACAACATCGAATAAGGAAAAACGTGTTTGGGATAAACCCCAATACTGTCTCTATTGTAACCTACCACAAATGAAACTACCACGCCATCTCAAATCTCAACACTATGGTGAAATAAAAGTTCAACAGTGGGATGCAACTAAATGTAAAAAAGAAAAGGCAAGACAAATGACTTATATGAGAAACTATGGTAACTTCTTACACAATTCTAGGGTACTGCAAGAGGGTAAAGGTGTATTACTTGTTATCTACCGGCCATCATACAAAGTCAACCCTCATGAATTCCTTCCATGTAAGGATTGTTATGGGTTCTACAGTAAACGAGATTTGTGGAAACACAATTGCAGTCAAAGACAGGAAACCAATGCTGGCAAAAACAAATTGAAAAAGAAGAGAAGAAGTCTGCATTGTAAGGCAAGTCGGTTGATGCTACCAAGTATTCCAGGTGTGTCTCAAAGAACAAATGATATTCTTTTAAAGATGACTAATGACCAGGTTTCGCGTCATGTTAAATGTGACAGTTTGATAAAAAAATTTGCAGAAAAACATAAAGAAGCATAGAGATCAAGAGAGCTACATTAGACAAAGGACAAGGGAGATTAGCAGAATGGTTCTTGAATACAGATTATTGACTGATGAAAAAAATGATATGTTAAATGACATAATTTGCCCATCAAAATTTACTTATATCACACAAGCAACTAAGCGTGCAGCGGGTTTTAATGAACAAACAAATTTGTATAATACTCCAAGTCTTGCCATTAAAATAGGGCATAGCATCAAAGATTGTACTGAAATTCTAAGAGGAGAGGCACTGATGTCAAGCGATGAAGTTTTAGAAAACAAATGCACATCACTCTTATCCCTATATTCGTTACACTCGGCGAACAAAGTTAGCCACCACGCACTTCGAAGTCCATGAAGGCAGACGAAACAACCCCAAGCTCCTCCCCCTAACAGATGATGTTGTTAAACTTTCCAAGCATTTGAAGGAGGAAATTAAAGTCAGGCAAAATAACCTACAAAAAGCAAAAGGCGACAATATAAAAAGAAAATGGAAATTGTTCGCTGAAGCATTGCTCACTCAAGTTGTAGTGTTCAATCGAAAACGACCAGGTGAGGTCTCAAAGATGACACTCTTCGATCTCATGAAATGTGCAAGTGGTGAAGAGAGTATACTTGATGGGGCATTGACTGAATGGGAAAAGGCATTGTGTAGAGTACTGTGGAGAGTTGAGATAACTGGAAACTGTTCCTGTTTTACTGACATCTGAAAAGAAGAATTCTATGGATTTCCTAACATCAAAACGTCTTGCAGCTGGTATTGCTGATAGCAACAACTATGTTTTTGCTCTCTCTGGTGACGGCCACTTAAGAGCTTGTGATGCTATTCGTGAAATATCTAATCAGTGTGGAGCTCAGCATCCTGAGTATCTTCGAGCAACGCGCTTAAGAAAACAGATTGCTACAGTATCACAGATCATGAATTTAAAGGAAAATGAATTGGATATTCTAGCTAATTTCTTGGGCCATGATATTCGCACACATAGACAATACTACAGGCTTCCTAATTCAACATTGCAGCTAGCCAAAGTTTCTAAACTACTCTTGATCCTAATGAAGGTATGTTGATTTGGTTATTACAGCAGATACAATATTTGCAACCCAAAATGTGTTTTTAACATAGATAGACATTAACAAAAAAACATTGCTATATAATTACCAAATCCAATGTCTGTAGCAATGTAAAAAGTTTAAAAATCTACATCAAACACAGTAGAATACCAAAACATAATGCATTTATATACAGTATTATCAGTATACATACTTTCTGTATGAGTGAGGAATGTCATATTTACTGATTATATACTTGTTGGTGAATAAATATCATACAGTCACAGAATATCAAATGACATTACAACAATGTTAAGAGACTGAATAGAAAACACATGATATTGGAATGTAAAATAAGATTAACTTTGGCAGCAGTCAAGTTGGCATATAATACAGGGGTTTCGTTAGTAGCCGGCAACCGGCGCATTCGACCGTCTACTTTTACATTTTCGCCGGCTACTTTCTGTCTACCTAGGCCTAGGCCTTACACGGCCTAGGCGAGTACTTTTATTAATCAAGAACAATACGTACGTGTTTGTTGTATTTATTACGTTCTCGCGACGACACGATAATGATGGAATAAAATAGGATTGTAATTAAATATTTAATCAATTATTTTATCATGTAATCTGTAGGCCTACACGAAAGGCCCGGACGTGTGGAATTTTTCTTTCAAACCTTTCGCACTGTGTGTATAGCATGCGTTTCCGCTTGACCAGTCAGAGGCATTGTTAGAAATCCTTCAACCGTGACATGATCTACCCGTCAACGGCAAATACACCAACGCAATTCGCTAAAAATGACATCATATGATGTACTGATATAAACAACTCGAATTATAAACTACCTAATATTTCGAGAGAAAAAAAAACATTTTTAGCACTTAGAATTTTTTTTTATAGATTTAAATGAACATAACATGTAGAACTATATTATCTTGGCGTAGGAAAACAAATTTTAATTTGTGAGAGGCTCAACCACACTGAAGGTGGGAAGTCCCCTTCTGGTGGACCGCATGTAGCCGTTTTGCGTTGAAATTTGTCGTACAGGCTTGTGGTACACATGTCGTTAACTGTATTATTCACATAGTTAATATGATGCATTGGAAATCAAACTTTTAGATTAATAAGTAAATAATTAGACACCAAAGCCATTTTTTCATAGTATATTTATTCTCAGAGTAATTGATAATCAAAAATTGTTTACTATACTAGTTTAGGCCTAGTGAAGAAAAATAGCACATCAAAGAAATCGCGCGCATAGTAACGTACCGTAGTTGAATCGTGGCAAGCAAAATACTGCTCTGGGACGCGTGCCTCTCGGACTCCCTAATATAGACCTAGCCTATATTATTATTATTAATAATATTTTATTAACCCTTTCACTGCGGAGCATTATTCCCACCTCTGTGCATAATATATATTTAAGAAAAACATAAGGTATTTTAATAAATTGCAAAAAAATACTAATTGAGATAATTGTGTAATTATTTTTGTGGTGTGTGATGGGCAAAGGGTTAGTCTACAGTTAGGTATAAAAAAAAAAAGTCATTTGCATATTGATGACGTCATGTGACGTCATTACATGTATTTTGGATTTCGTGTTTTTTATCGAATCAATAATAAAAACTATATTTTCTATAAGAAATTCTTATGGAATATGTTTTTCCAACTGGATATTGATGAAGATATGTATAACAAATAAAAATATAAAAAAAAAATTGAATTATTTTGATTGTTTTATAAAAATTATGCACAAATCAAAGTTTTGGGGCAAAATCGTGAAAATAATGACATTTTCCAAAAATTCACTATAGTACAAAAACCAGCTATTGTTTCAGAATTTTTTTTTTGTGTGTTGTGATAAACACAATGTTGCCCTATTGGGGCTGGTAAATTTTGGTTACTTTCAAAATGGCCGCCATTACGCTACTCAAAACTACTTTCCAAGATAGAATACTATTATATATACTATACTATATATAATATAACTATAGAGGGCGCACGATTTTCAAGACGATAATACAACTATAGAGGGCCGTTTTTTTTGCTGGAAACATTTTTTAATGACTTGCAAAAATATTCAAGTTCATCGAACAAATATAGAGGGTGCTTTATATTATAGGCAAATACGATTAAATCATTGTTTTGCCCATACCCGGTATTACCGTGTATACGTATTTCAACGACGTCTGTTTATACCCGGTAGTACCGGGTATACGCAGTGAAAGAGTTAAACTTCCTAACGTCATAAAATAAGGAACCACGCATTTTAAATTAATAAAGTACATAACAAATGGGGGTACTGTAAAACAATTGCTAAATACGTCGGGCCAAAAAAGTTTCGTGCGTGAAATCTAGAGGAGGAAAATATTTCTTTCACATGACCTTCCTTAGATAAAGGTTATCATCGGTTTTTGCATGCCATTTCAATGACGATGAGATGGTAGATTTTCTCTCCTATTTATTAGTGATTACCTGATCCTGTAGGAAAAAAAAATCATCATGACTGATAAGCCAGCTCGAACTATTTTAAACTTCTTCAAACCATCAAATCCAGCTAAACGTGCTAAACAAGGTAGGGCTAATTTTATTTTTTAACAGAGTGTATACACCAGTAGGCCTACACACTGGCTACTCCTTCCTAATAATTAGTTAATTCCTCTATGGTTAGATCAGGTTATATATGTTAGGAATAGGATATTTCACATCCTGCTGGAGTGTGCGAATATAACAATATATGTTTCTTTAGCTTGGTTTCCACTCGACTCTTTAAGAGATGTAAAATGTTACATATCCTTGGTAAAATCACGTCCTGTAGTTAGATCTCTATTAGGAACCAATCATTAGTTTTTGTAGGTTGTGTAGACGAACAAAAATAAATCGTATTTCATAACGAATTTTAATATTCTATACCACTGCAGGCTTTAATAGTACAACAACTGGCAATAATAATTAATGTAAAATAAATGTCTATGTTTTGTACTTTTTTAAGCTTGTGAGGAAAATGACACTAACAGCAGACAAAGCGATGATGATGTTGAAGAAGATGGGGAAACACCAATGGATGATGACATTCAAGAAATTAACACAATACTAGAAGACCCAGAAATCCAAAATGATGGGCCAGAAAGTGTTGAAAATAGTGATGAAGATGAAAAGAATGCAGATGATAACGACGATTCCTGGCAAGAAGATCCATCACTACAAAACTTGTACAAAACATGGGTGTACATCTTTGTCAAGACAGGAACAATTGTCTCAAAGTTCAAGAAAAGATAAGATAAGTAAGCTAATAATAACCATTATTTATTATTAATAATAACAATTAATGTTATGTTTTTTTTTTCAAATATAGGTACCGTAATAAATATTAAAGTATTGTCTGACAATGTCACCATGTTATTATTTAAAGATTTCAACATCGATGGATCTCAAGCAAAAGCCATTCGTACTGTGAAGAAACTCGGACTTGGTGGCTAATTTATGTTGAAGGCGTTGGTATGTTTTGTCTCATATGTAAAAATCATCATGGTCGAAATGAACAAAACAAGAGAGAAACATTTTCAAGAACACCATCAACCGGTTACAAAAACTGTACTTGTATGGAACACATGGCAACCAAGAAGCACAAGGACTCTGTCGAGGCAGAACTTCTAAACCGAGTGTTGATTAATGTCAGCGTTTTTATGCTTCTTTACGTATGATGAAAAATAAATTTGTTTTTTTCAGGTTAAAGTCGATGTGTTACATAAGGCATTCACTGCTCTTTATTTTCTAGCCAAGCAGTCCATTGTAAACTGCAAAGCTGAAGGTTTACTCTAGTTATTGGAAAAACTAGGTGTAGATGATATGAAGTATTTTCAGCACAGATCTGCACACTCCATGAGAGAAATGCTGATTACTATTGGTAACACCATCACCAATCAGTTGTTGCAATTGGTTAAATCTTCAAATTATTTTGGCTGGTTAATTGATGATATGACTGACATTTCCGTTCTTGAACAGATGGTAGTCTTCATTCAGTACTTCAACTACACTACCCACACAATTGAAACAAAGTTTTTGTCCATCAATAACTTGCTAGAGGATTCAACATCTGCAAATGCTGATACTTTATTTAAAGTTCTCATTGAACACCTTGAAGAAAAGAAACTGCCCATTTCAAAATTAAGAGGTCTAGTTACTGATGGAGCTGCAGTGATGATCGGAAAACGAAATGGCCTGGCTTCAAAATTAAAGGAACTCAATCCCACTATTATCAATGTTTACTGCATTTGTCATAGACTAGCCCTTGCATGTAATGATTCAAATGAAGCATTGAAGTACATTGACAATGTACAACTAATTGTCACTCAATTATGGAAGATGTTTGAATATTCACCTAAAAAAATGGCAGCTTATCTGAAGTGCCAACAAGAAGTGAAGTCTCTCCAGTTGGGTGAAAATGCGAAGAAAATAGTGACCAGGTAACTAAAAAAAGAATGCAAAACAAGGTGGCTGTCTTTTGATGCTTCAATCAAGTCAGTTTTTCAAGATATCATCCCCATTCTGCAAACATTGAGAGAAATTCAGGCTGATCCAACAGCTTTAGGCTTGCTCAAGAAAATGGACAGTGCCAAATTTATTGGTGCTGTATACATTTTACATTTTGTTCTGCCAAAGTTGTCAGAACTAAGTCGAATTTTCCAGAAGGCAAGTATCAACTTCTCACAGTTGATTCCCAGTGTAAAACACATACAGGGTAGTTTGAAGAGATTGTCTGAGACTGCACATCCCATAACCTGCCTCAGAGAAGACCTTTCTGACACGGGGAGACTTGCGCTGCTCAACCTGGCGTTGACTGTGGCAAATGAGGAAGCCTATAAAAAGCTTCTGCAAAGTTATTGAGAACATAGACCAACGATTGGCAACATCGTTACCAATTCTATCAGCTTTTGCAGTATTCAATCCAGTCATTCTCCCAGTAAGAGCATCACAAGAATTCTATGACTACGGTTTGCCTGAAATCAAGGAGATTACCATCTTTTTCCCCATGTAAGCTTTTATTTTTGTTTTATTTTCACATTTGACAATACAGTACTGTTGTGAATCCTTATCTTGACATCTTGTTTAAAAAACATATAATTATTTTAAATTTTTGTTATGTAGGATGAAGATGTCATGAAAGAGAAGGCTGCAGAATGGCAGAAGCTAAAATACAACATGGATGACTGGAAGACTGTTGTACCACGACATTTGACCAGTCCAGCTGAAGTCACAGAAGGGTGCATGCTAAGAATTTTGAAGCTGTGTACGGCAAACTTTTTCCCTAGAACAATTTCTCTAGTGGAGAGTATTTTATGTATACCAGTATCAAATGCCTGGCCAGAAAGAGGTGTGAGTAAAGTTAGACTGGTAAAGACAAGATTGAGGAGTCAACAAAGAATGACATCCTGAATGCACTACTCTCAATATCTATAAATGGACCAGCTCTCTATACACCAGACTGTGATAATGTCATTGCTGATTCTGTAAAGACCTGGTTACAAGTCAAGCAACGCAGAAAAGTACCTAAAAGGACAACTGTCCATGATCTTGTTGGTGATGAACCGAAACAACTAGAGAAAGCAATCCAGACTCTGAACCTATCTTCAGATGATAGCAGTGATGTTGACGATGATTAATATGATTGAGCTAAGCCTGCTGAGGTTACACTTTGAAAGGAATGTTAAGATAAGAAGGGGATGTAATGTTAATGTAAATACTGTATTATAAGAAATGAATGAGCTTACTGCCTGTTGAGGTTTTATTTGAAAGGTTTTTAATAAGAGAAGAAAGTTTTTTTTATGTTTAATTTAACTTCTTGTTTTTAACAATTGGTTATTATCTTTTAATAAACATATTTCTACAACCATAATATCATGAACTATCATTTATATGTTGTTGGCTATTTTTTTGTAATTAGTATTTTTAAAATGAAACACAAATATGCAGGTTTTTTTCTCTCAAATATTTAATATACATAAATGCAATAAAAATAAATATATTTATTTCAAATCAAGCATATATTTATGTGTCTGTAAACTAGTTAAAATGGTCTATATAGCTCTAGAAAGCCAGAGCTTCCAGCCCCGAATAAAATGTGATAATCACGAATAAAATGTTTTCTTGAAGCTATTGGATTGTAGATACAAAATCATTTCAACATTTTGCCAATCCTCATCATATGGCCAGTTAAATAAAAAAAGTCGTATTTTCATCTTTTGCGTCATAGTTCATTACATTTAAAAGAGCGTGCATCAATATTTCACGTATTCAAATTTCTTCAACACGTTAATATGTTGTTGCTGAGATAATTTCCTTCCGAAATTGCTACCTTAGTTTTTCATTTTGAAACCGTCAACATGTTAAAAATTGGAATAAATAGCGGGTCCCGTAATTTCACCTATTCTACACTGTATGTGATATGTATACAGATTATACTGTGTATGACACAGCAATAACAACATATCATATTCTTCAGTTCAGGTCATAATTCCATAATCTTTTTCTGTGTGCAATATTCCAACGTATGACGTGCACGTGGCATTTGTCGTGCGGATAACTAACTCGTCAAAGTGACGAGTTTCATGTCTAGTGTTTTCGTTTAATTTTTTTGTTGCTACACCATCTTTTTTTTTAGTTAAAAATAATGATGGACGCAAAAAAAAAGATATTTCAGTTGAAGAAAGTCTGGACAAAACAGGAAAAACAGGCTGTTGCATCTTACCTAGGATCATCACTTCGCACACGGTCTCTACCAGGTAAAGCTGTTATTATGAAATTACTTGAGGAGCCAGAGATTTTTCATGAGAGGTCATGGCGAAACATTAAGGATTTCATTCGCAATCAAATAAGAAAAAATGATCCCATGAGCTTCCTTAAAAAATAACCAAAAATAATGATTGTGAAAATGAGATTATTCATGTGACTAAAAGAGTAGTGAAAATGAGATTATTCATGTAACTAAAAGAGTAGTGAAAATGAGATTATTCCTGTGACTAAAAGAGTATAGTGGAGTTATGGCTGAAATAAGGGTGTTTAGTTCAGTTTCTTCCAAAAGCACCAAATTTTGTATACAGGTTGCCCACCCTATACAAATTCAATTTTTGATGGGCGCCAAGCAAAATGACCCCTTGGGTCACCTAATTTGCATAATTTAAAATGGCGGACATTTTCCCTTAAAAAGTCTATACCTCTGAAACTGCTGGTCATAGAGAGTTGATTTTTAGCTCAAAATGTTCAGAACATAAACATTCCTATTTACTCTAATGAAGTATTTTTTTTTAAATGACCGGAAGTACCAGTTTTAACCTTTGACCCATATTTTAAGGCATTGCCATATCTCATTCTCAGTAAATAGTTGTCACCGACAGTTTATTTTGGTGTCAAATTGTTCAGAATATATATGTTACTATTTAGTTTAATTTATTATAATTAATTATTATTATAAATAAAGATTGTTACATTGTTTGTGTTGTGCACATCCTTAAACTGGCCAAGAACAGCGACAAATTAATATTGTGCAGGAAATGCCTGCCCATTTTAAGTAAGAATGTGCAAGGCTTTCCTTGTCATGACAAATAACTTTTTAATAACAGTCTACCTAGCCTAGAAAAAAAAAAACTGCGCTGGGCATGGCCTACGGCTCTCAAGCTGAAATGGGCCTCCAGACATAGCAATATATTTTATCATTTTTAGGTGATTAGGATTGAAACCAGAACCCCAAGCTACAGCTAAACTACTAGTACTATAATTTGGGTTACATTACAGACTGTTTTAGTCCGTCGCGTAACATACAAATTTCACCGTAAACATCAAAGTAAACAGCAAAAATTAGGCGGCCCAACATGACGCGCAGCAATTTGGAATTATTTTCGTCGATTCAGATCAGCGTTTTCAGCATAACGATCGACAGAAAAAAAAAATAAAGTAATAAAAAACACAAAGTCCATCATGCAATCAATACTTGATTAATAAGGTTTTGATGCCTAGGATAGACTAATATGCTATATAACAGAAAGTGAAAAATGCAATTTTTTTCAGAAGATAATTTTTGCCATACTGTATCCTCAACTGTCAGTGTCAACAAATAAAATCGAACCATGATTTACAGTACAGTGATACAGCATGAACTTTTCCAAACAAACCTTAGCAATCTGGTAATCATGGGGACATGCCTAGTGAAATGTCGAACATCCTCCTTTCCATTCTGTTGTGGCCCAGCCAGATTGTAATTTGAAGTCATAGTAAACTTTATTGTCCATCATAATAAAACAACAGAAATGTGATTTGAAAACTGGCATACACAAATAATAACAATATAAATTTACAAACAGTTTCTGATATTGCACAAACTTGATGATATATAAAAATAGAGTTAAATTACTATACAATTGTTTATAAAATAATTATTTACACTATTTATGGACTTAGAAAATTATTAATTATTATTATAAGTCAATCGTTGTGTCATCAATTTTTCATCCCACGTTATTCTGGTATATGCTACCGTTCAATAATTTCCTCTATTGAAGCGTATTATTGCATTTGCTAGGTCATTATTGAATGGTGCGCCCACAGGCTCGTCCAATCCGATCGCTCTTTGACCGTGTGACCCATCAAATCATAACAATCCATTCGATTCCATCCCTTCACGCGCGAGCTGCGCCTTTGCCTAGCAACATCGCGGCATCATTATTATTGAATGGTATATCCAATACCCACTCTACTCTGCCTAGACCATACAAATAGGGGACCCTTGTAATTGACTTATAAAACAATTATTGTGAGTGTTTTTTTCAAGCAATATGGTAAATGATGGCCCTCAGCTAGCATTATTGCTTCCAAAAATTGGCTTCATCCAGCCAATTTTGTCAGCAATAATGCTAGCTTCTGGCCATAATTTACCATATTTCTTTCAAAACCTCACCATTATTGTATTTATAATTGCAGTTTATTAATATTACACTATATTACATAATTCAAATTATTTATTTATTTACAAAAATTATATATTGGGCTAATTCATAAATTAGGTATAATTTTAAATTGCACATCACATTCCTATTCCTATCGCTTGACTCCGGCGTTGTACAAGTGGATTACATTTGGTACAAAGGAACATCTAAATCTTCGTTCTGGTTCGTGGCGCAATTAATCTTATACCAGAGAAGGTCCGATACCTTACATGTAGCTCAGATTTGACCAAGACCGACTTCATTCTCCTACTTTGTTACTATGACTGTCTGGTTGAAAGTTATAATTTAGCAGTATAGTTTATAAACAATGTTAATATTCCAATACAACTTATATTAAACAATAATTGTTAGTCCAATATCTGCATAAACATGAGTGAATGATTTATGATGAGTATATTAAAATTAAATGAAATAAGATGTGCCATGGGTGTCAATGTTTCCATAATTAGAAAGTTATAAAATATATGTGTTATGTTAAAATAAACATTATTGTTTTCAATTGATTTTTTTTTTCAAACTGAATTATTTTGGAAATTTCAGTAGCCATCAATCGCCAGTACGAAAATCTCGCCGTCTATGTACAAAAAACCCAGCTGATGTTGCCACAGATTGTAAATTAAAGGGTGTTGAACTCACCAAGAAAAAACTAAATGTACAAGAAACTATATCTCAAGGTAATATTATTGTTTTTGCCTATTTGGTTTCATAACTATATACAATTTAAAATGAGGTGATGATTGTGAAGGGGATGGTGATGATGATTGTGTTGGTGGTGATGATGATGATAATGACAATAATAAAAAAATAAAAATGTGGTATAAACCCAGTGTTCGATTATTCTGACAATGGTGATGACGACGACGATGGTCACTCAATCAACTGTAGCCTGCTTTATTAACTATGCAGTTTATTTACGCTGCACAAATGCTTTCGCTGTCAGGCGTCGGCAGAAATTTTCTAGACGCACTGAACAGATTTTTTGCAACTACCCCACTTATAAAACGAGTCCATTGTTTATTTGACAATTTACATTGTTTGGGAAAATATATCGTTGGTGCGAGAATATACATTGTTCGTCTGGGAAAGTACATTTTGAAAGACATTATTTGTCAATAGACGTTGCTTGTTTGTAAAATATTAAATATAGGTGTCCGTTTTTTTTGTATAAAAAAAGTATGTTTTTATTGTATTTTGGACGTGATTGCCTTCCATACATAACATTAAACTGTTAACTAATTGAGGCAAATAAACTCTTTTGATTTGAGTTTTTTAATGTAAAGCTACTACAACCATTTTGATATTCCTAATTGTTTGTTAAGTTGGAATACTTGATTGCATCTACAGTAGTTGATTTCTCCTAAAGTCGGTTTTCTTTATCTTTAACAGTTTATAACTTATTATTTGGCTGGAGGAAATACGACTATTCTATTCACAGGTAGAGGTGTCTTTGCCACTGAGTTTATAGAGAGGGGGAATTTCTAACCATATACAATGGGGAAATCATTTCTAAGGAAGAGGCAGAGAGAAGAGAAGAGAAATTAAGTTCAGGCTTTAGATTTTTTTACAAATATACCAAACCAAATGGTACAACCTCAGAGATATGGTAAGAATTTTATTTTGAAATTTGTTTTTTTAGTTTACGACAACAAAATAATTTGAAATGTAATAATTGGGTTTATAGAATATTGTTAATTGTTAGGTTACAGTATCCAATATATGTTTTCACTAATTTTAAAACATGCTAAAATTTATTTGTCATGAAAAATGTGCTATATTTAAATCACTTTAGAAATCACAACAGAATTCTAGTAGTACTATATTTGCGTTCATTAACAAAATGTATAAATGCAACTTTTAAATGTATCAGTTATTCCTACTCCTCACATTTTTTGTTTATCCATGGGAAACTCGACAAAATACGAAAAGGTACATTTTGTTTTATTAGAGACATAGTTTATGTGGGGTACTGTACTTACCTATAATAATGTGTGTTTCCCAGGATGCAATCAGTCCCATAAGTAATTCTATGTGGGGTACTTGCCTCTAATAATGTGTTCTAAAGTTGCAATATCTCAGTCCCATAAGTAATTCTATGTGGGGTACTTGTCTCTAATAATGTGTGCTAAAGTTGCAATATCTCAGTCCCCTAACTATTTCTATGTGGGGTACTTACCTCTAATAATGTGTGTTAAATTATAATACAATATCTCAGTCCCATAAGTAATTCTATGTGGGTACTTACCTCTAATAATGTGTATTAAATTATAATGCAATATCTCAGTCCCATAAGTAATTCTATGTGGGGTACTTGTCTCTAATAATGTGTGCTAAAGTTGCAATATCTCAGTCCCCTAACTATTTCTATGTGGGGTACTTACCTCTAATAATGTGTGTTAAATTATAATGCAATATCTCAGTCCCATAAGTAATTCTATGTGGGGCACTTGCCTCTAATAATGTGTTCTAAAGTTACAATATCTCAGTCCCCTAACTATTTCTATGTGGGGTACTTGCCTCTAATAATGTGTGTTAAATTATAATGCAATATCTCAGTCCCCTAACTATTTCTATGTGGGGTACTTGTCTCTAATAATGTGTGTGCCTCAAATAATGTGTGTTAAATTATAATGCAATATCTCAGTCCCATAAGTAATTCTATGTGGGGTACTTGCCTCTAATAATGTGTGTTAAATTAGAATGCAATATCTCAGTCCCATAAGTAATTCTATGTGGGGTACTTGCCTCTAATAATGTGTGTTAAAATTATAATGCAATATCTCAGTCCCATAAGTAATTCTATGTGGGGTACTTGCCTCTAATAATGTGTGTTAAATTATAATGCAATATCTCAGTCCCATAAGTAATTCTATGTGGGGTACTTGCCTCTAATAATGTGTTCTCAAGTTACAATATCTCAGTCCCCTAACTATTTCTATGTTGGGTACTTGCCTCTAATAATGTGTGTTTAATATTGCAATGTCTTAGTCCCATAGATAATTAAATGTAATAAATTGAATTGCTAATTTATTGTCCCTAAAGTATTGATTAAATTGTTTGTCTCAAACAAATCTGCAGTGCATAAAAATTTCATTTTTATACATTGATCATTATGAATATCAACCTAATTTCATTTACATTACTTTCAAATTTGGAAATATTCTATGTTTCAAAGTAAGTTATTTCTGCAATTGAAGGTAAACTTAACAATAATTATACAGTGAAAACAATTCTGTTCCATTCCTTATTCCCTTTAAATGCCAATTTTAAAGGTTAGTTAACCATGGAACTAAAAAAGAGGTAAATGCAAAGATAAAGTCTTTGTTTATCAATCAGCAACCAACACTGTGTTTGTTCACCATGCGGAACGTATATCCTGGGGAAGAGATTCTCTACGACTATGGAATTCCCGAAAAAAAACTGCCATGGAACAAGCCACAGGTAAATACACAAATTATGTTTCTAAACACATTGATTTGTTAATAAAATAACAATACATTAGTGGGAACATGCTTGTCCAGGGATGGAGCTAAGGCTTGTTTTTGTGAGAGATACAGAGGTCTCAAGTCTCCCGAAAGTTGCGGGAGTCCCCCATAAGTCGTGGTGTCTCCCAAATCTTTGGGTCATCTTCCGGCCTCTGGAAAAAACATATTTTTCTCCCGAAAACCAGTGTGGATCCTTGGAACAATGATAATGTTCTGTTTTAACAACAGGAAGTCAATAACATGTTGCCATTTTCTTTTATAGCAATCAGCCAGTGGCCTCATGGAAACTGTGAAGTCACCAAAAATCTGTGCCACCATGGAATGTTTTTCTACCAGTGCCGAGACATATGTAGAGGAATCTTCTGATAATGATTCTAACATATCCTATGATATTCCGAAAAAACTGTTGTCCATGTGGATGACATAGATGTCTCTAATTTAGTTGACGTAAACTTGGTTGCTGATGGCAAATTAGTGTCCTCATCCTCCTCTCATTCTGTTGAAGGAACTCTGATAGCTACGGATGATGACACGGTGAAGAGTTCAAATGATGGACTTCCTGCTTTTTGTGTTTCTTCTGAAAAGGATGATGATGCTCGTGTCAAACTAAGCAACTATGATCATGATTCTAACATATCCCGTGATAGTCCATTGCCACGTCGTAGACCATTTAAACCACAATTGAAATCTGACAGTAGCGCACATAATGAAACATGTTCCACAAAGTCATTCTTGACCACACCTAAAGTTGATGATGCCATGACTTTGCTTTCAACTATGATGAATAATGGTGTTGATATTTCGTCTGTTTTTTCAGAAAAAACTGTTGTTCCTGTGGATGACATAGATTTCTTTAATTTAGTTGACGTAAACTTGGTTGCTGATGGCAAATTAGTGTCTTCATCCTCGACCTCTCATTCTGTTGAAGGAACTCTGGTAGCTACGGATGATGACACGGTGAAGAGTTATAGACTTCTGAAAAGGATGATGATGACTCCCCATCGGATAATGCTGAACCATATATGTGTAAAATGTTAAAATGTTATTTGACAAACCGGGTATTTCTTTTCCTCCTGTATCAAAAACCATGAGTGACCAAAAAAGAGTTTACAATAAACATCATGCCTGTTATTACTGTAGTAAATTGGTGACAAAATCAGCAAACACTTATTGACAGTGCACAAAGATGAAAACGAAATAAAAGACATTGCATCAATGCAAATTAATAGCTGTCAGAGGTCAAAAGCTTTTGAGTTGATAAGAAATCGCGGCGATTACTATCTTAACAAAAAGGTTCCGGACATTGGGAATGGTGAATTCATAATGGTAAGACGTCCAACAGATGAAGATAGTGCAAGTACTGATTACACCCCGTGTCCAGATTGTCTGGGTTTTTACAGAATCAGTGACCTGAAAAAGCACATAAACAACAACTGCATTGCATCAGAAAAAAGTAACATTACTAAATCCAGAGATGTTAGATTAGAAAGTTGTCTATTAATGGACAATTTTAAAGATGCGTCATTGTTGGTAAAAGACGTTATTCTGCGAAAGAAAAAAAATGACATATCAGAAGTTGCGAAAGAAGATCCTATGATCATTTCTCTAGGAAATGCACATGGTCGTCGGACTTTGGAATGGATGCACAGAGAAAGCAACACTATGTTGGCCAAGTGATGAGAATGTCAGCAAGACTGTTAATACAGTTACGGAAAATGACACAGCCAAATGCTTCCATGGATCACTTTATTAGACCACAGCAGTTCGATATTGTTGTTCAATCAGTACGCCTTGCTGCTGGCAATACTGATGAAGTAGAGCGACCTTCCGTTGCTCTAAAACTGGGGCATAATTTTTCAAAATTAGCAGCAATAAAAAGGTGTACAACACTAAGAACAGGAGATAAGGTGGCAGAACAGGTAGCCAAGAGTTTCCTTAAGTTAAAAGAAGCTGAATGGGCTGAACAAATTTCAGCTGAAGTACTTGGCACTATATCGAAACGGAAGTTTAAGCAAGTGACTGAACTGCCAGAGTCGGCCGATTTAAGCAAATTTACTACGTTTCTGATAGAGAATATTAAGGATGCTACGGATAAATTAAAAAAACCATCGGCCAAGACATTCAGAAGATGCTGTCAATTAGTTCTTGCTCGCCTAACTACTTTCAACAAAAGGAGAACAGGTGAAACCGAGCAACTTAGGTAAGTTATTTATTGCCTTGATGTCATATTCAAATAAATTACAATGTGAACCTAGCAACTGCTTGGTTACTACCCTCAGAGCACTAAAATTAATGTTAATTGTAATTCATGCATCATTGGATTACAGTACCGTAAAAATCAAAAGTGTGATGTTGCGTGATAATACAACCCCCTGTTTTTCGATTGTAATTTGCTATTTTAAGCCTCATCTTATATGCAAGAATATACAGTAGTCAATTTTTTACTGTATGTAAATTTAGTAACTACAATTATTTTTATAGTGTATGTGGAATACTGAACATTTGTTTTTTTAATTCTTGTTAAATGTTTAGATGCTCTTAATTGAGAGTTAAACTACATAGAAAACAAATCACTTTTTGGTATACATGAATTTAACACGCTCACTGCCAAGCCAATTGTCAAAGTTCGGTTACATGTGCCAAGCCAAATAGAAGGTGGCTTATATTCTTCTTTTTATTCACAAAAATAGAGGCAGTTATATTACCCCCAAACTAGAGGGTGTCATATTACCCCCAAACTAGAGGGTGTCATATTACCCCCAAACTAGAGGGTGTCATACTATCCATAACAATGTTTGCTATTTGCCAGCGACACAGAGGGCTGTACCAATTGTAATCGCACAAACACAATAATCGTCCTACGCATTTTGCACAACACCCTGTTGGACGAGTATACCTTGCTAACGTCTTAAATATTGTTGGCAGTTTTAGTATGATATTGCAAGAACAATTTTTCATTCCTAATAATACTGTACCATCATCAATGCAATGCATATTTCTACTACTGCCAGCTACTTGCACAGTTTATTATACAGTAATTTAAAAACAACATAAATCAACATACATTTTATGTTCTATTTTGTCAGCTTTCAAAAAAAATGTTCTAATGAAGTTGGACACGATAATAGAGAATCAAAGAGAACAGCTTTCATTCTTGCGGCGGCAAGCTGCAAATCACCAACCATTGGATTTCGATATGGAGGACATGTTCCTGCAGCCCTTAGATACAAAAGACGAACTTGATGACCTAGAAAAAAAGCTAAAAGGAACAGACTTCAGAAAGAACATAGTATGTTATTGTTATTCTTGTGATTGTAGTTTACAGTAGCTTTTTAAAAGTGTACCCTGCACAGTACAATGTATATAAGCTTCTTATTTAGTAGGAGGCCTTGAAGCTGTGTATTCACACCAACTCAACTACAGCATCTTTGATGATATGCTAATGATATTATTTTTAGAAAAAAATTATTAATTAATTATTGTTATTTTTTGTTCTAGATCAAGTATCTGAGTGTTCTTGGTGGGCCTACAGTAAAGGCATCCATTAAAATTATGCTTAGGAAGATCGGATCAAACAAATTATGGTCTTCCTATAGCATGAAGGAAAGGAAGGTAAAGCAAAGCTTTAAAAAGCTTATTCTTTCCAGAGTAATTATAAGTAAGTATCATTATATTGATTTCCAAAAAAACTAAAACTATTCATTTTCATTGTACTGTCTAAATGCAAGGCTGAAAGTATGTATCACTGTACACTCATGGTTTTCTTTTAGAATATTTGCAAGCAGTGCAATACCTGTTTCATTAGCTGTTGTATAGTTAATCATCTAAGTATAATTTTGAAATATTTTCTTGTTCAATGTGCAGGGTCGTGTCTCCGGGTTCACGAAAAATCGAAGGAGAGCATGATCAAACAGAAATTGGAGAATTTTTGAAATATGCTCCTCACTGTCCAGGAGGTACAAAGATGAAGGTAAGAATAGCAATTGAACTATTTTCAAGTAGACAGATTTATTTCAATCTAGGATATGAAATTCAATAGTCTGAAGTATTTAACTAAAATAGTCATTGTTTAATCATAGACAATGAAACAGGACTTGGAACATAGAAAGGTGGACCAACAAAAATGGTCAATTGCTTCAAACCTTATTATACTAGGCCTAGGCTAAATATGTATTGTCCATAAAAAAAACATAACAAATTAAAATTCTTCTACTGATGTAAAAAAAAAATATTTCACCTAATCGATCAAATTTTTTTGTCAAAGCGAAAATCTATTTCTTACTCGTAAGGGATATTCCTCAGAACGCGACATGCATGTTGGGCGCAATCAGAATACAGTACATGGAGCACACACATAGCCTAGCATATTTTATACATACTCACTGTACCAAGTTATTATATTACAAAAAATGCAGGTAATGTGTCTTTATAGCCTGCAAGCAGTGCAATACCTGTTTCATTAGCTGTTGTATAGTTAATCATCTAAGTATAATTTTGAAATATTTTCTTGTTCAATGTGCAGGGTCGTGTCTCCGGGTTCACGAAAAATCGAAGGAGAGCATGATCAAACAGAAATTGGAGAATTTTTGAAATATGCTCCTCACTGTCCAGGAGGTACAAAGATGAAGGTAAGAATAGCAATTGAACTATCTTCAAGTAGACAGATTTATTTCAATCTAGGATATGAAATTCAATAGTCTGAAGTATTTAACTAAAATAGTCATTGTTTAATCATAGACAATGAAACAGGACTTGGAACATAGAAAGGTGGACCAACAAAAATGGTCAATTGCTTCAAACCTTATTATACTAGGCCTAGGCTAGTAGTTGTACTATAAATATTGATACATGAAATATATCTTTATAATTTATTATCTTTCACACTGTATTATAAATTGCACCCTCTATATTTTAATTTTTAAATTGACTAATATATCTAGACCCACCCACCCAGCCAGCCGTACTCTTCCTTAAAGCCTACAGTATTGTTATTTGTAAAGTAATTAAATATTATTAAAACCATAATAAAGTAATTTATTTCAATGATAATGATGATAATTGTGTGCGTTGTCCGTTTCTAAAACAATTGTAAAGCAATCCAACAAATGTGTGAAAAATTACAAAACAAACATTTAACTTGGACTAATTAATATGTTCAGAACACCAGTAATCTTTTAAAGTAAATAACTCGCTCTAAAAACGTTCTTTAAATGTTATACCAAACAAAAAAGGTCCACATTTCACGTTAACCTAACGTTATTTTATATTATTTAATTACGTTCAACAAAACATTCAACTAAATGATATAACGTTCTAAAACCTTTTCCACGTCATCTTAACGATATTTTAAACCATTCAAATAATGTATAAACAAAACATTCAAGTAAGGTTTTTTAAAGGTTATTTTTAATTTCAAAAGTAACGTTACACAAATGTTATTTAAATGTTTAAGCTAACGTTCACTATAACGTTCAATTAACTAAAACAATGATCCACATTTTCACGTCATCCTAATGTTATTTTTACATTACTCACATAACGTTTCAACAAAACATTTATATAATGTTTTTTAACAGTTATTTGTAATGTAATATATAACTTTCTAAAAATGTTAAGTAAATGTTAAAGCTAACGTTAGCTCTAACGTTCAATTAACCAAAAAAAGGGTCCACATTTGAACGTCATCTTAACGTTATTTTTACATTATTCACATAAAGTTTCAGAAAAACATTCATATAACGTTTTTTAACAGTTAGTTTTAATGTAATAAATAACATTCTAACAATGTTAATTGAATGATAAAACCAACGTTAGTTAAAACATTCGATTAACCAGAAAAAGGGTCCACACATTTACGTTATCCTAACGTTACTTTTATACCGTTCAAATTACGTTCAAACAAAACATTCAAGTAACGTTTTTAAAGGTTATTTTTAATGTCAGAAATAACGTTATACAAACGTTTCTTAAATGTTAAAAGTAACGTTAGTTATAGCGTTCATTTATCAAAAAAAAGGGTCCACACTTTCACATTATCCTAACATTATTTTATAACATTCATATAATGTCATGGAAACATTCATATAACGTTCTGCAAACGTTATATTGTTTGCTGGGTTCAGTGTTTATCTAGCAGTTTAATAATGAATTCGAATGTTGATTGAAAGCTAAAACTAACGTTTAAGAGAAGTAAAAAAAGGGTCTATACCTAACGTTATCTGAATGTTTCTAAACATTTATAAAACGTAATGCTAACATTCAGCTAACATTTTGTGAACATTGATTTAACATTCTTTAAATGTTGAAACTAATGTCAGTAATAATGTTCAGCGGACGGCAGAAAGTCCACAACTTATTGTTATTGGAACGTTATATCAATGTTCTATTAACGGTTTTGTGAACATTGATATTAACATTCTTGGAACATTGTTTGGACGTTAAACTAACGTTAGTCATAACGTTCCCCGGACGTCAGAGAGGGTCCACAACTTAATGTTATTAGAACGTTATTTCCAAACATTCAAATAACGTCACGATAACATTCAACTAACGGTTTGTGAACGTTGTTTGAAAGTTACACAAACGTTAGTTATAACGTTCTTCGGACATCACAAAGGGTTATTTTATTATATATTTATTATCACAAACGTTATTTCAAAACATTCAAAGAACGTAACGATAACATTCAACTAACGGTTTTTGAACGTTGATATTAATATTCTATTAACGTTCTGTGAACATTGTTTGAAAGTTAAACTAACGTTAGTTATAACGTTCCTCGGACGTCACAATGCGTGAGTGGCCGAGCGGTTAAGACAGTGGAACCGTAATCACGTAGCCATAACATCGGCAGGGGTTCGAGGCTCACTCACTCCATGGTTCTGGTGGTAGAACGAGTCTTCTCGGACTCGTTCAAACACAAGACATTTGGACTACCATCTACCATTGATATTATCTACTATCTACTACCATTGGAAGATTTTGTGAAGAAACCTTTTTTATATTCAGTGTTCAAACAATTATAACATGTGAATTGAAAAAATAATTGACTTGCTAGTGATAAATAATCTAGGAAATTCGTGAAATGGTCAATCTTCCGACGACTCGTTATCATTAACCATATCAATTACTTTTGTAAAATTATACTTATCTGATGTAATTTTAGTCGGTCTTCCCATTTATAAAGTCAATTTTTAAATAATCTAGGATGTTTTTTTTTTAGCCGCTGATTGGAAAAACAGACAAACAAAAGAGGCGACAAAGAATGAAGTGAAGGCCGTCATTGTTAAGTTTCTAACAAACGCCCGGGATAGAGATGGAGGACGCAACAAACGGCAAAATCCAGAAGAGCAAGAGATAGGCCTATAGTCTAATTGATCATTTTAGCAGCCTATTTTTTTTTTATAATTACAATAAATTCTTGAACTTGTTTTTAAAGGGGGGTTCTGGTTTAAAATGAATAGTAAAAAATGTAAAATATATTTGCTTGTCTCTTGAACGGTAAAAGTTTCAATTTATATAAGCGCCCGGTGAAGCAGAACGAAGGCTGTGTAATGAGGCCAGATTACAAGTGCAGCTACGGCGATATGACACTGTGTTACAGAATAGGAAATTCGTGAAATGGTCAATCTTCCGACGACTCGTTATCATTAACCATATCAATTACTTTTGTAAAATTATACTTATCTGATGTAATTTTAGTCGGTCTTCCCATTTATAAAGTCAATTTTCTATGAAAATTCATCAAAACAGTGAAAAATTAGATATGTTTGCACTTTACGTTTGCCGATTTTCGCACTGACTTAGGGAAAGCCTTCAAAATCAATGAAGCGTAACGTATACATTCCTGCTAGCGAGGAGAGCGAGACGACGATACACGTGCTCTCTCTGCCCATGCCTGGCATTGTCACGTGATAAGCAGAGACAGTATACAATACCAAACTGGTCGGGTCGAGTATACCCCGTCTATAATCACATGAACGATGTACAGTATTTGATAGAAGGTCGACTCGACCTACCGGAATGGTATAGATAATATAGCTCGAATGAGAGAGTTGGAATATTTGTAAACATAAGTATTGTTAATTTTAACAAGTGTAGCCTATAGTAAAAGGCCTGGTAGTATCAATTCGCATAGGGTCTACTACACTAGCTAGCTCAATTTTTAACTGGGCCGGATCGGCTCGGTCTCCTTCCTACTACCTGGTCTACTTGCTTGATGCAGTATCCGCTTTTTTGGTGAGTAAACTAGGCCTAGGCCTATTTTAGGCCTACTTAGACGATCGGGACACCATACGTCGTGCGGACGGCGATCGGACCTTGTTTTGCCTCAATATTTACAGCCGATTTTGTAGAATGTTTTAGGTTTAGATTGTTTAGGAGTTTGGTTGATAGGATGGGTTTGGAATCCACTCAGTTTTGTTATTTATGGGCCAATCGTTTAGTAGTAGGCTAGCTAGGCCCATGATGGGCCCCAATGTTTTAACGTAGCCATCGTGGCATGGAATCCCTAGTCAGAATGGCTCTCACCGGGCCATGAAAAAAAATGATTTAGGCTAGGCCTAGCCTAGAACGTGAAGCCGATAATACGATCTGTACTATTCGAGGTATAAAAATAGTATCATTTATGACTCCGTAATCTGTACTAAATTTTGTATTTCATTAAATGTCAAATAAATATATGCTACTACTGTTATTATTACACTTTAGGCCTAGCTTAGAAAATCTACAAAAAATGTATTTCACAATGATCGGGTGGTTGTCGTTTGACAGGGGGAGAGAGATGTAAATTAGTTGACAAACACAACATACATGACGTCGCGAGTTTGGAATCCACTGATGACGTGATTTTGTGAATATCTCATGAATATTAATGAGCTTCCCTAAGCTGCTGAAAAACAGACTTTCCATGAATTTACCCTAAAATGTATATGAAATTTAATTTTTTTAATTTCTCGTTATTACTTCTTCATTCTGACATGTCTATATAGTTATAATATTTTTTATTTAATAAATAAACGATATTTAAAAGCAATTTTAAACCCAGAATCCCCCTTTAATCTGTATAGTAAAATGTCTTGAATTTTGTCGCTTGAAATTATAGCTAGGATATTTACAATTGACCACGATGTTTAAAACAAGACCATTTAATCATAACGCAGACGACAGTACAGACAAGAGTCCCTTTATGGGTCAATGATTTACACTTTCTAGAGCCATTTTTTAGCCCGTCCATAAAGTGTTTAACCCACACGGGTACATTAGGGGAAAATACTGACCCACAGTTTGGCCCATATTTCAGATTCAGGGCCCATCTATTTCCCATGAAGAGCCCCAAAGTTACCTATAAAAGGTCTCCTTAAGGAACAAGGGTGCACAGGTAGCTATTACCCGTATGGGCCTGTCTGTATGGGACCCTCATTTTGGCCCATATATATCCAATACAGGGCCCATATGTAGCCCATGAGGAACCCATAAGGTTCCCATAGATGTCCCGCCAGATAATTCGGGCAAACATATATGAGGCCCTTCAGGATCAAGCATGCTCTTTCCCATATGGGCCAATCTATATGGGGCCCATATTTTGGCCCATGCATTTCCAATATGGGGCCCATGTTTTTTTGCTGCCTGGGGAGCACTACATTAATGAACATTCATTTAATATGCTATAGCCTAGTCTATGTTTGATTACAATAAGTTAAAATAACGACTGATTAAACTGCTTTACCTTTGACGATACTGCTTCCATCGTGTCCTCCATAATTAAAATACACAGCTGAATGTTCGTTTCAGACAGGACGCTATTTCTTCTCACTACCGTTCTCAAATTTAGCGCTAAGGTAAGTCTCAAATTTCTGCACATGCGTGGATCACATTTCGGTTCGAATTACCGTACTGAACTACTTCCGTACTACAACGAAAGCTCGCTATTATCCAGATGCGACTTCCGATGTTTACAGTTAGATTTAGATGGTGCCTGGTCACCGTCTAAGAAGGAGTGCGACGGGTGTGTACGCATCCCCCCAAATTGCAAAAGGTCCACATTTTATAGGGTTTTAAAATAAATCTGTAGTGTATTTATACATTTTATTCTCTAGTCTTAATCTCGTTTTTTCAAAATAATTGTATTTTATAACAAAGAAATCATAGTCATTCAGTAATTTTTTACCAACCAGTTACAGTACCACAAAAAATAAAGTGAACAATATTGTACCGCGTGCCAACACACACACTCTAGTGTTAGATGGCGCGGCACATACAAACAAGTGAACAGCAAATAAAGTGAACAATATTGTACCGCGTGCCAACACACACTGTAGTGTTAGATGGCGCGGCACGTACAAACAAGTGAACAGCAAATAAAGTGAACAATATTGTACCGCGTGCCAACAAACACACTGTAGTGTTAGATGTCGCGGCACATACAAACAAGTGAACAGCAAATAAAGTGAACAATATTGTACCGTGTGCCAACACACACTGTAGTGTTAGATGGCGCGGCACATACAAACAAGTGAACAGCAAATAAAGTGAACAATATTGTACCGTGTGCCAACACACACTGTAGTGTTAGATGGCGCGGCACATACAAACAAGTGAACAGCAAATAAAGTGAACAATATTGTACTGGGTGCCAACACACACACTGTAGTGTTAGATGGTGCGGCACATACAAACAAGTGAACAGCAAATAAAGTGAACAATATTGTACCGCGTGCAATATTGTACCACGTGCCAACACACACTGTAGTGTTAGATGGCGCGGCACGTACAAACAAGTGAACAGCAAATAAAGTGAACAATATTGTACCGCGTGCCAACAAACACACTGTAGTGTTAGATGGCGCGGCACATACAAACAAGTGAACAGCAAATAAAGTGAACAATATTGTACCACGTGCCAACACACACTGTAGTGTTAGATGGCGCGGCACGTACAAACAAGTGAACAGCAAATAAAGTGAACAATATTGTACCGCGTGCCAACAAACACACTGTAGTGTTAGATGGCGCGGCACATACAAACAAGTGAACAGCAAATAAAGTGAACAATATTGTACTGGGTGCCAACACACACTGTAGTGTTAGATGGCGCGGCACGTACAAACAAGTGAACAGCAAATAAAGTGAACAATATTGTACCGCGTGCCAACAAACACACTGTAGTGTTAGATGGCGCGGCACATACAAACAAGTGAACAGCAAATAAAGTGAACAATATTGTACCGCGTGCGTCAGCCTGTTTACGGGTTGTATAAGAACAAAATGAATGTCTACAATCTAGACTCAGAAATACCGAGGTATAATTTATTACCTTTAGTTAAGCATTTATTACGATTTTAAATGTATTCACTTGTTTTCAATATAGAAAAATTGATTTAATAGGTTGACCTTGGGCAAGGTGTTTTGATTGGGAAAAGAAGTATGCTGATGAGTATTAGTCAATCCAGTAAAACCCAACGAAACTTGTTCGCAATCTATTCAAGGCTATTTTTCCTGTCCATGAAGTATTGGGAAAATCAATGCCCATCTTGAGCTATTTCTATTAAAGACTACCTAAATCTATCTTGGATATTAAAAACAATGACACTAATGAAAATGCCGCCGATGAAAATGACACTGCTGAAAATGAAGCTATAAAATCAGCCAAAGAATTGTTAAACAGTGTAAAGAGTGCACTTCTTGGGGGTAAAAAAGCTATCAACACACTAAAACAACTATTTGAAGATTTGAATATCACAAAAAAAGATTTTGAAGATGCTAATACCCAATAGCCACAAAAGATGATTTCCTGTTAAAGAGAAGTCATCCAGATGCTTGGGTTAATCAATATAATCCTTCTTTGCTAAAAGCCTGGAACACTAATATGGACTTACAGTTTGTATCAAATGAGTATGCATGTGTTGTTTTATACATGTCAAAAGCTGAAAGAGAAATTGGATTACTTTTGTCACAAGCAGAATCTGAAATTAAAGATGGAAATGAAGACGCTAAACAAAGTCTTAGAAAACTTGGTAATGTGTACATGCAAAATCGTGAAGTATCTGGACAAGAAAGTGTTTATTGCGTGTTGATTAAAAGAAGGTTCTAGAAAAGTAGAATTTTTTCCTGTTGGACCTAATCCAGTGAGATTGAAAATTAATGTTATTCAAAGCAAAAATGATGAGATCACGTGGTTGCCAAGTAAACTTGACCAGTATATGTCTCGACCTGACATGCCAATCTTTGAAAAAATGTGCCTTAATTGTAACATTTTGTTCTGAGTATAGAATACTGTCATCATCAGAAAATAGTGCAAATAAGAAAAAAAAAAAACATTTCTGTTAAAGAATAAATTTGGATATATCCAGAAACGTACACCAACCGGTAATGCCATTGCCAGATATCCAAGATTTAAACAGACTATAGCACCAGAAAAATACTATATGAGTATAAAGCAACTTTCCCTTCCATTTCATACAGATCAACAATTAAAAGATTTTTCTGGAAAAGATTTTGTTAAATTATTTGGGGATGATCTTCAAACAGTGAATTCCATTATTACAGAAAACATGAACAAATATGAACATAATGCCGATGCTATTGAAGAAGCACAAAAATATATAAATACATGTATTATTGATAGATAATTTCAAGCAAGTAGAACTCGACGAAATAATAGTTTAGAAGGAAAGCGCCGCCAAGGCACCGCCACAAAGACGGTATATCAAATTCAAAGTTTGATCTAAATTTACCTCTTTCATTATTATGTAACACAAGGGCGCGTGTTTGTATCACATTCATCATTCTATCACTAAACATGGCAGCGTCAACATCTTCCAAACGTTCGCTTACATCAATGACTTATTGCCACATCGTGGACAAGTTTGAAAAACGATCGGCAAACTAACCGCCTAAAACAAGACACTTTTTCAAAAGTGTAATTGTAATGAAACAGCAGAAAGCATTGTTGTGTGAATGTTTTCTAAATGATTGCAACTCGCTCACAGAAATGGAGCAACAAAAGATATTGAACTTACCAAGAGGCGCTTTTTTAGCAATTAGAGGCAATGTGATCATTGACAATGTCAATAAGAAGATTTCTATGCCACAAGACACAAAGCTAAACTGAAATGTGCATTTGTTTATAGTATTCATAAAATAAGTCAATATATATAACTAACAGATTACGGTTCCAATGTCTTGACCGCTCGGCCATACAACTTACTTTAATTCCATGTAACTTTTGTTAGACATTAAATATTTGTTGGTGCAGTTATTTTAGAATTGTATGTATTCATCCTGTATTCTATTAAAACAACTGTAAACTAGAGTGTAGGTAGCCTACATCCGTTATATAATGTAAAGTTTAATCATTTTTGTGCAAAATAACACATGGTCGGGTTCAATATTCTGTTTATCTCTTAGCAATAAAGCTTATAAACTACTCTAAACATTTCCATTGATAATTCGTTTTTTAAACATACTGTATTTATACAAAAATTCATATGAACCATTATTTTAAACAATATTACAATTTAGTTTATTTCTTTATTTTTTTCTCATTTGCAGTTTTTTTTCAAAGTGCCAGCATTTAACCTGGATCAGACGGTCATTGATGCCTAACAATTTCCTCCTGTACTCAAAATTGCCGACATCCCACAAAGTCCTACAAAACGTAGGATTTCACTACGTGGGACTGTTTCAGAAGTAAGTAAATTGATTATTATTATATTTACAACACAAATAGCGATTATCATGACGTCATATTTTACCTGAGGTTAATTCGTGAATATGGGAAAAAACCACAGAGTCAACCATGCTGTTTGGGAGTATGATCGAAGCATCAACAGCAGGATGTGGACTGACGAAATAACGTGTTATGAAATCATTTTGTGGGAAAAAACAAGTGGAAGGCTGCAGGGCAATAAAAAAGACTCATAAATGTATAAAAAAATTGCAAAATTTGTTGAAAAGGAGTTTAATGTGAAGCTAACCGTTTTACAGATCACGAATAAATTGAAGAGTCTGCTGCGATAATTTACTGTCGCCAAATAGAACAATGAAAAGTCGGGGAGGGAAAGGATAACCTGTCCTTTCTACGACCTCTTTGACAATATCCTCGGAGATCGTGCATTGCACAATCCCCCTCACGTAATGGAAGGGGGACAAAGGCATAATGCAGAAGAGAACCAGGGTAAGTACATCCATAAATAAATCATCGATTGTTAAATGTTACATATGGCCATGCCTGTCTCCCGTAGTAATTAAATAGCACTGGCCTACCCTATCTAGACTAGCCTAGCTGGGCCTAGACCTACTTTACTTAATTATTTAATAATAATAAAACCCCAATATTAATATATGACTGTGATTAAAATCGCTTGAAACTTTTCTTTATTTACTACAACTTTAGCCTCCATCTTTCTTAATCCCCGACATACAGTATACTGTAGCCCCAGGCTAGATTGTTCAGTGCCTAAGCAATATTTTATTTTTCATTTCTATAACTACTGATCCTTCTGTAGTGTAGGGTTAAATACTATAATTACTAAATAGTTTCGCTTTTTTTTCTTCAGATTTTGACCGTCAAGCTATTGACAATACAACAGGTAATAATGACAACAAATATTCAATTGTAGAAACAAATAAAGTAAAATGGCATATTTATTGATTAATACAATTAATGGTGGTAAGTGGTTCTCGTCTCTTTTCGTGTTAAAGAATACTGTAATGTTGCATTTTATATAGATGACAGTGAATTAGATGGCAGTAATGCAGATGCAGAAAGTATTGAGGAGGATACAAGGGAAAATCAAGACCAACCAAGACAAAATGCTGGTGAGTAATATTCATAATATAATTATTTCTGTATATGAATATCTGTCTGTGAAATCACAAAGAATTACAAACGTAGTCAATATGCTTGCAATGCAGCATCTGAAGGCAAGTTCTTATTATTTTAGGTGCCCAGCCACTAAAAAAAAAAACCAAGAAAACAAAGCTGGAACAATTGTTTAAATTGTTGACTGAAATGATGTCCAAGCAGGATGAACAGCAGCAGCAGCAGCAGCAGCAGGAAAGAGCATGCCAGGAGGATGGACCTGTTCAAGATGATGGTACAGCAGCCACATCAACAGTCACAATATTAACAACATTACCCACAGCAGCCACAATATACACAACAAAGACCTGGTCAAGCACAATATACACAGCCACCACTATATAAAGGGAATAGTGTCTTATTTTCTAGGTGGCACTTGGGCACTGGACAGAGAAGTTAAGACGCTGTTAGACAACCATAACAGGTGAAGAACGTCGAGAAAAGCAACTCCCATTAGAAGAGGTACAATCTATTTTACTGTCGGAGAATCAGTCCAATCCAACCATCGGAGCAGATGCTGACGCTAAGGTACGTTTTCAACTGGAAAGTAATAGATCAATTAGCTCAACCTAGAAGTGGGCAATTGAGAGCAGCTATTCAGATGTTGGAGGGGTTCAAAAAGAATATCAACGATATTGTGCCCAACTCCACCTGGGAAAGAAGATATCTATCCCTATGTACTGTACAATGCTGTACCACAATGTAAAATTAACAATAACTTTACTTCAAAACCTAAAGAACTACCTAAAATTTGACAACAACATGACCGAATTAGATTATGTAAAAATGGTTTGGGAAAGTTTATACTCCATGTTTCAAATAGTACAGAAAGAGCCAGAAAACAAAATCAAAGATGGTTGTCCGACAGGTTCGTTGAAGCCATAGGATTATAGTTGGGGATACTCAAATAATAAAAAAATCCACTATAAATTCCATGCCGAACGCCTGTACTAACCAATAATTTAACTCCATATATGATGAAGTTTATAGATTATGGTCTGAACTTTAAGTCGAAAGATATACCTTTGTGTAAAAAATATTTCCATTTTCTATGCAAAATGTGAAACATAAAGAATATGTTAAAAAAACAAAGTTACCTTCACAAAGGGAAAGCCACTTTGTTAAATCGCATTAGTAATTTTGAAGCGCCCTCTGTCGTTGAAAACTGAAACCAGGAATTTGCGTCGTCTGGCAAATAAATGCTGTTTTATTTAAAGCTCTCGTGAATATTTAAGACCCGTCCCACATTTCCTATTATGGTAAAACAATTTCCTAATAAGTATTAAAATGATAACCAATCGCCTTTTTTTTCGGAAAAAACGAAACTAATCAAAGCATTCGGCGGTAGAAGTCGAGACTCGTAAAATGCACGAATGTGGTACGATTTGTCTTCTGTTTTGTTGTCATTTTTCTGAATAGTCGGAGGTGCATCCCAACAAATAAAAACAATTGTTATCAATTGAAGAAATATGATGAAATATGATAAAGAGTAATATTAGTTGTCTGCCTATTAGCGTAGATACAGTAGAAGAACCTTTCGATAATGTGAGTACTGTACAAGTACATCTGATTTGAGTCACCTAGACATACATCTTAAATTTCTTACTGTAATCAGGGAAAGTATATTCCACCACATCACAAGTGAGGACCAGTGGATGCCAACAGTTGATGCTTTGAAGAATCATTGGTTATGGACATGTTGGGTTGCTTTAGTATGGTCTCAGGGAAGTACAAATTTAGTTATAATTCCTGACTGTACAAAGTATGGATGGAGCCAGACAGACCAAGGCAAGATTACTGTTATCTGGGACTCCGAGGAAAATAAATTAAAGCTAAGTGAATCAGTGAAATCTCTTGTGACAAGAAGACCACAAAGGCATTCTTGCCAAGTCACAAGGACAGGTAGCACATCGGGCTATGGTGTACCAAGCAATGTTCAATGCAGTTAACATCTGTGAGGACAAGTTAGACCCCATTTACACTTCATCGACGATTTCTTAGCCGGCCCGAAGTCGGCCCGACGCCGGCTTACTTTTTAGCCCGCAATGTGTTTACACTTATCCAAAAAGCCGGCCTCGGGCCCCTACTATTGTGTTTACACTTGCTCTCGTGGAAGAGTGCTCGATATGGTACGATTTCGCTACATTCACGTCATATCCGCTCATGTGCGCCACCAACCGTCTCAAAAGTTAATATTATTGTTTAGTAGCGTTGTCGATAGTAACAAAAAAAAATAAAAAATATTACGGTATTTAATATGGATTGTGTGATTGCTTTACTACTAATGTTTGCGTCTCGTTTTATGAAGAATAGTAGGGCGCTTGATCTCCACCAATTTAATTTCAAGGAAGAAACTAGGCCCATACTTCTCGTCTTTCGGCCATTTGTGTGGAAACTTCGCGCGTTTTGGTTTGTTTATATTTTACATACATGCATTTCCGGTACAGCGGTAAGTTTCGTAAACTTTAAACTATAGTTGACCCAGAACGTTCATTTTATGACCGCGAGTGTTTACACTATACGAAGTGCCGGCCCGAAGCCCGCAATTGCCGGCCCGAAGCCTACTCTAGACTAGGCTCAAAATTGAGCCGGCTCGAGGCCGGCTCGGTTGTTCCCAGAGTGTTTACACTTGTGCACTTTTGGCTCGGAGCCGGCCTCGAGCCGGCCTCGGGCTCGCTAAAAGCTGAAGTGTAAATGGGGTCTTAGACTACGAACAATGCACACCTATGCCAAGTAGTCCATGTTTGTCAGACCTCCAACAGGAAGTTTCTGGTGAAAGGTATGCAAAGCATATTAGTGTAGAGCATGAAACTATGCTACATGCTATAGCCACAGAAAGTCACCCTGATGAGCGACACCAACTTGCCAACAAAAGTTTCTGAAGACCAGGAGTTGTTTGTAGATGTCCTGATGAATTTTGACCAAGTTAGTGCTAGGGGTATGGTATACTGCCTAATGTATTGCGGGCCAACATTTAATACCCCCAACAACAGACACCTCTGAGCAGGCACATTGTTCAACAAAGTTGCCGAGGAAGTCAGTCTATAAGACTACCAGTGCTGTAAAGTTTCTCAACAAAGTGGCTGATTTAGAGTTTGGAGAAATGACTACAAATGACAACAAGGTAGTCAAGTTTAAGAAATTGTCATATTCAGAAATCACAGAAAGCTGTACAGCTACATTGAATGCACTTGAAATCTGTGAAGACGGGTACAATGTGACCATCCAACCAAATGAAAAGAGGTAAAAGCTTGACTGGTAACTGTGATTCCAATTTCACATGATTTGGTATAGTTTTGTTCACAGTTGTTTCTTTCAAATAACCTTAGTTTCAATTACATTCTACTTTAATTCAAGTTATGATTCCATTCCACTGCTTTTCCCTACATTATTTCAGTAAATACAAGATTTCGACTTATTTAACAATTACATGTATGTACACCAATTTCCAAATACTGGCACACGGTCATTTCTCTTGTTGTTATTTGCCTAAGTTTATAAATTTCCACTTCAAGTATTGGTGTCGAACTAAATCATATGTTGTTGTATTGAATAACTAAAAATCATGTTCAAATAGTTATATTTTTTTTTTCTTTGTTTCTTAAGTTATTTTACCTTTGACTATTGTTAAATTACATCATATCTTGTTGTTTTCTACTATTAATTATTTATTGTGTCACATGTTGAATACATAGTGATTGGGTTATCATTTCAGCAAACAAAATAAATTGTTGGATCACTGCAATATTATTCAGAAGCTACACATGCGCTAGCCTTGGGTAGACTCAACATGCCTAAAAACTCCAAAATGACCAATCCTTCCCTTTACTCAATATAATATGACCTTTGCTATGTAGGCTAGGTTATTTAATACTGTAGATATATTTTAACAATTACAGTATTAATTTTACTAAGTGTACAATTTTGTAACATGTTTTATAATAAAATTATAATTGTTGGTACATTTTTGTCTGATTTTGTGTTAATAGTTTACATTACACAGTATTGTAAGTTACTTTTAATCAAAGCATATACAGTACTACTGTGCATAAAACATAATACAATACACTGTAATACTTGTTTGTACAGTTTAATAATAATAATAATTTATTAGGAAATGACACCTTTGCATCGGTGGCACACACAGAAGTGGTGCATCCAAATTAACATAATACATCAAAACAATACATAATATGACGGATACAGGTTCTTAAACTATTTGCAAAAATATAAAAGAAAAATCATTATCAACATGGTAATACAGGTACTGTATTAAATTGTCCTACAGTATCATAGGTTTGAGTTGATAATTTAAAAAGGTATATAAAAATAAACATAAAATATATAGTAAAGAGTTTACATTACAAACCATTGTGTTTCAACATCAGGTACTGAAGACCTATAGTTGTTATCACAGGTGTATAATATTTACAAATCATATATAAAAGCAACAATACAAAAGAAAAACAATCTATATATTGGGAGATTTAAGTTCTGACCGTTTCAGTTTATTGATGCATGCACAAGATAGTTCCAGGAATGTCCAGCTGACCTTGTCTGTGTCACTACTGTTTATTTATAATCCAATTAGGGAGTTTACCAGAAATAAATCACAGTAGTTGACCAAATGATGGTTGCAAATCTGCTAAAAAGGGTGAACCTCATGATAAATTATTTTTATTAATTTATTTTATTTATTTATTTCCAAACCCAAGTTATGTACAAATTTACGTTGTACATGCTTTTTTAAAATCAACCAGAAGATATGGCACGGCACACCAAACTCTTTCTGAAAAACCACAACCAAGATCAAGAGGGTTGTACAGCAGGAAAGGCAATTTGATTCCATTTCATTTAGTATAAGAGATAGAAAACCAAAACACTAGATAACTTAGAGCAAATGTTAGGTGACTGCAGAGAAAGGAAATTAAATAACAATGAACCACAAAGAAAAACACATCAAAGGAAGTACAGGCCATGATTCTAAAACTAGAAATCAAAAGTAAGACAATAACACCAGCATCATGGATTTGTTTGATAGTTACCATGATTCATATTTAAATGATAGCTACTTGGAAGCTCTCATACAAGGCAAACCTCTTCTGTTGTCCATTATAAATACATCCATTTTGATTGGCTCTTAAATTAGGATAGATGAAGATAAGTTTTGAAGTGTGTCGTGAAACAGTGTCAAATGGACAAGCAGTTAAGGAGGGTAATGCAAACATTTGTAGTCACAACATCGGCACAGGTTCAAGGCTTTCCACGACCATACCATAGTTCTGGTGGTAGAACAATGACTTACAGCTGGCGGTTCAGTGTACACATCTGACTCGTGTGCACTTTAAAGAAAAAAATACGTCTTTCAAAAGAGAAAGATTAACCCACGGTTTACTGGTTCATTTCAGCCCCTGTTTTTCTTGGTAGGCCCTGCACTGTCCAAATGTCCTCATTATTCAAGATTATGTAATATAAACAAAGAAATGAACATTTCATCTTTAATTTCTTGGCATGGTTTGCTTGGCAATATTCCTAAAAGCCCTTCAAAACCTTGACAAAGTAGTTATTGCTGCTTAATTTTCTCATTTGTTCCACTTGACACCACATATCTGTTATGAGTTTTTTTATCACTTCTTCTGATGACATCTAAAAACATGATACAAATAATTGTAAAGCCATATTATCACTTATATAGCATACATTTCTATAACAGACTTATAATCAGCTGCGCTTTATACCAATTGCTGTCATAACATTGTCTGTAATTGTTTGTTTGTAGTCGTCTAAATCTTTAATGTCACTTGGCAAGTTGGTCTGAAAATGTCTTTCATTAATATTTTGTGCCATTGTCAGATTGTACTGTGAGCTTTATTACGTGTGGGGTAACTTGGTGCAGACTCATTACGCCAGTGAAAAGATAGCATAGCATTTGTTGCACTTTTTTGATGAATATAGTACAAATTAACAGCTACAGTACAGTTCACAAATATGTACTATTGTCTCATATGACCCCTTCATAGTATGCAGTTTTTGACTTGAACACAGCCTTATCATACAGGCCAGTTTAATTTAACTCGCACTTCAAAAACTTATCCGCACCTATCCTAATACATGACAAAAATGGAATACAGAAGAGGGCTGCCTTGTATGGACACTCTCAAAGTAGTGTTTGTAAAGTATGAATCAATAGCTTTAAAAAAACCAAAGAATCAAAAATTGCAACAACATCTCACAAAACATATGCCTCGCAATCATATAACCATAACAGGTTATTGCTCATTTGATGGAGACTAAATTAAAGATGTATTGTCCCTTTGACTAATTTAAAAAAAATAAAAGATTTTTAAAAAAGGTAGGTCATTTTGAAGTATCATAATAGTTATTAACTATCACCAAAAATTTGTCGAAAAAAAAATCATTAAACTGAAATACAGACGTTTTTTTGTTTAAAAAATAACTTTGACTTCCAGTCAAAGTTTTCGATCAAAACATATCCCATAATGAAACGCGCTTGTTTGGCTACTCTGTATGCATATTTCATAAAACTTCCTCACGATCTGTGTGAAAATACCTTCTCAACCATGACGATTTGTGAACAATCATAATTAGCAATATGCATAATGCGTACTCGTGGTTTGAAATCTTTGTTTAATTTCGCTCGCTACGATTTTCCAGACGAAATGTAATCAAAACTAATTTACCTGTTAATTACGTAAACTTTTTTTTTTTGGCTTGTATTTTCGACTTAAAGTGAATAACTTTAATATTATTTTGATATGGCCAATTTAAATTTAGAATATTTTGACTTTCATTTTTTTGTGTTTCAAGGGACAATACATCTTTAAATACGAGTTGTGGGAAGAAAAGTTTCTAGGACATATGTTCATACAGAAATTAGTAAAGTAAAGTTATTGTAAAGGAAGGCGAGGTGGAGAAGATGCTCATGTTTTTGTTGAACTTATGCAGTACCTGGACTACAGAAGTCTATCTTTGATAACGAGAGACGTTGGAAGAAAGGCCCTAGGAATCCTGCAAGAACATTATTTGTTCAAAGGTAAGCCAAGAATAATATTAAATACTGACAAACGTGTAATGGACTACGCTATTCAAGCATAAACAGTAGCTACAAGCTTAAAAACTGCTCAAAAACAAATAAGCAACAGTCTGCTTGTTTCTATGTGTCCTAAAAGAACTACCTCAATGATTCTGGACATTTGCGACGTTGATTACACAAAAGGAAGTGAATTGTACCAAATTCAAAATTGTGATAAGAAGCTTTAAAGTGTCAGAGAAGGCTCAACGAGAGACAAAAGCAGACGATGATAGTGTAATAAAAACACCAGAAAGTGAAAGAACTGAATATATCAATAAATATGTAGAAAATGAGAAGATTGTACTACTCATATGGGTTGATGATTGAAAAATGTTAAAAACTAAATTCCATATAAAAGATCTTGGTAAACTTTCATATTTTCGTGGTTGATTGTAGAATATCAAAATCACACAGAGATTATTGCCGATGAAGTTGCACTTGTCAAAAGTTGAAGTCTCCGGCAAAATAAAGTAGCACGGTTATTGACAAGTGACATATGTAATTTTATTAGTGGAATTAATTTCACCAGTAAATGTAACTTTCCATATTGTAAAGGTAAACTAGTCCTACATTCAGCAAAACCTGAGTCACAATCCAGTGTCATTAGCAACTACAGTGGCATGTCTATTTCAGGACACTCAGACTTGGACTTGTCAACAGAAATCAATTTTATGATGTTATTAAATTACTTTATCCTGTTTTTTTGTGATATGTTAGACAATGTATGCTCACTTGCAAAATATAGCATGAAGATGATATATTAGATAAATTAGGGTCATGGAAAAGAGCGGTCACAAGTGATGGAGTGTGGCTAACCAGAGGCGCATATAGTAAAATTCTACATACACTGTTCGTAATTACATGGATAATTCATTTTAATATGTTGTCCACATGAAGACAACAGATTATCACCCAGACAAATGGGCTTAATGAGAGCACAAACAACAAAATAAAACAGTAAGTAAAAACACACAATTGTGTCTAAGTCACAATTTAATTTATGTCTTTTACTTTATTTTGTCTATTCTATTTTCTGTGAGCAAATTAGTGAATGACAAACAAGGTTATTGGGAGTCATATCTGGATGCCACCATGTTTGCTTTGAATACTAAAATCTAAACAATGACAAAATATTCACCTTTTTTAAACTGTACCACAAAGAACCCAAAATTCCTGCTGAATATACTGACAAAGACCTGGTTTGGGTAAGTAGGTCTTATTTTGGTCTAAAACTACACTTGTGCATTAATACTTAAGTTACAATTTCTTTTGATAAAGACAAAAGGGAAAAAAACAATTTTCAATGGCGATTGTTACTAAGACAGCTGAGATGTCTTTAAACGAGGCTGCTCTACTAAAAAATGACAAAGCAATGCTGTTGAAAATAAAAGATGAAGATCTAACCGCTCAGAAGTTCAAGAAACATGAAAAATGTTACAAGAACTATACAATAAGCCTTCAAAGACCAGAAGTTGGTACAGATCATGCCTTTGATATGGTTTGCAACATGGTGAATGATCATGTTATTGGTAATAATAAAGCAATTTATCTTGAAACATGTTCTTTCCGGAAGCAGTGGTAACAGAAGATATCGTCATAAACTCAAGGATAAAATAATAACAAGTATGGTGAAAAGTTTCTTTTTGTTTCTGTAAAAAGTGACAAACCACAAATTGTAATACATTCAGAGTCATTAAACACCAAAGATGCCATTAATGAGCTTTTTACAACAGATGCGGAATATATGCGATGTGCTGCAACTATAATGAGGCAACTCATTATTGGATTTACAGACGATGCACCGTTGCTGGAATGGCTAGCTACAGTGGATTCAATAATGAATTCAATACGTGCACTGCCTGATAACATAACATCCTTTTTCCGGAATGTCCTGAAATCTATGCAGAGGATGAGAGTGTAGATCGCCTATCAAATTCATATGCTCAAGATCTCATTCATGGTGTCACTCGTAGAAGATTTTTTTTTTAACCTATAAACATGCGATAGACCAAAAAAAATAAATTATTGTGTTGGCCAAGCCCGACCGACCCTAAACTGACGAAAATAAAGGTCGGCATTATTTTTTATTTTGGGAGCCAAACAGCAGTTGTGAAACCAAATGGTAAAAAAATATTGTCTTCTTGCCAAATATATTTCCCCTCCGCCGAATGTGTAAAAAAGAAGCGTGCAACCAACCATGAATCAATCATGTGATAACCAGAATACGCGATTATTAATTTTGGGGGGATCCAAGTTTTAACTAAATAAACGTTACACAGTGGTTGAAACACGTTATTAATAGTTATCAAATTTTTAAACACCCTCATAATTACTCTACCAATGTTTCTCTGCAAACAACAGCAGATCGCACATCGCACGAGGTTGTTGAGGTGGTGTTTTTTGGTTTTACTGTACAGTAATACGATCCGAATACAAACTTGTTAAATGATTTAAAAGGCATGGATTCGCCAAACAAGTAGGCCTATACGTTTAATAAAAATTTACCTAAGATTGTTGTAAGCTCTTTTGTTCTAAATTGTTATTTATATAGCGATAATTCACCCATTCTGGCATGTTCACGCTAGGCCTCTAGCCTAGGTCTACTCCTCGATCGATCGATGGTCGCTGGTGGGGAATTTCCCCGCAATAAGAAATCAGCGAAATATGGCTCATAGTCATAAGGACTACATTTTAATGTTATATCTTTAATGCCAGTGTATACGTATGAATAAAACAATATAAACTCAATATTTTTCATCTTAAATAATATGTTCGTGTAATGTAGCATATAACACGGAAATAGTTATTTCGATCTTGATTGTTTTTGGCTTTAAAAATGCTAGTTACTGTAGGCCTAGCAGCAGCCCACATCATGAACATATTTCCCCTCTGACTGAGAGCACGTTTAAACGATAACAGAAAATAAGGTTGCCCGTAATTGAAAATTTACAAAAGCCAAAAGTATTTTACGAAATAAACATCCAGTATTATGTAGTACTGTACTTATGGTTTGGTCAAAGACCAACTGGTGCAGGACCTCCGTTTCCAAATGAGTCTTTTTGTATCATTTTGTGTAAATTGGTTTTTTTTTTTGCAGCAACACATTTTTGGCTTGAAAAAAAAAAAAGAACTACATTTTTTATATGGTGTAGGTGAACACAGAATTGATGTTGCGCTAGAGTTCTCAGGTCCCTGTTTTTGTTCATGTGTACGGATGTGCTGTGCATCGTGTGAGTCCATCTTTCTCAGACAGTGTGGTACTTTGTTTGAAAATGTCGGTGGTTGCAATTTGTTCGTTTTTTAACAATGATATCAAACTTCGCTCTATTGTTGCTCGAATGAGACCATCGATGAAATTTAATGTTTACGATATGTATAAAACGAACCACGATGGTGGATTCTCGAACGTGTTATGTTAGGGGCAAAGTCAGACGGCAGGCAATGTCATGAAGTAGATCGGTACGAACTGGTAGAGGCCCTACATGACAGGAACCTTCAATTAAAACTTCACCTGAGTGTAATAATTGGGCTGGTCAGGTCTTGAAACATCGTTAGTTATAGTCCAGTCAATCTATGACAAAAAAGGGCGTAACCCAAAACAAATTGCAAAAGTTTCCAAACCTTTTTTATTTGATTCTATAAGCATCTGGGAAGATCATTTCCAAAATCTACCAAAATCGGTTTAGTGGAACATACTTTTTAAGGGGTTTTAAGGTCATAGGGGTCAAATTACACATTTTTCTATGTTGAAAACTACTAGGCGTAGCATGTTAATGTTGGTGTCAAACTATTCAGAAGACCCATATTTATATGTACACTAATGAAACCTTTTTACCAAAAATTACAGGAAAGCATGTTTTTGACCTTTGACCTATTTTATTGTATATTTTCGTATATTCTTATCTTAGTAACCAGTGGGCGTAGATGAGCGTTATTTGCGTCAAACTACTCAGAAGGTCAATGTTTATATTAGCTCTAATGGAAAAGATTCGTGTAAAATGACCGGAAGTCATTATTTTTACCTTTGACACATATTCATTATTTTAGATTTCTCACTAAATACATTTTTTATATCTCAGTAACCACTAATCACAACTTCGTTAATTTTGTGTCAAAAGATTCAGAAGACTCATATTTATATTCACTATAATGAAAAAGTTTTTTAAAAAATGGATGGAAACTATGTTTTTGACCTTTGACCTATTATACCAGTATATTCGTATCTCAATAGCCAATGGGTATAGATTAATTTTTTTATTTGTTCCATTATAGAGATCTATGTTTATATTTACTCTAATGAAAACAAATGCAAATGTACAATATAACCGAAAATCATTATTTTGACCGTTAAAATTTTCTAGTCGTGTCATGAATAAATCTCGAGTCTGAGTATAACATTTTAAATTTGACCAAATAATAAGTTGTAATAATGTGAGTAAAAATATATTATATTATAAAATCATTTTTAAAAGAAGAAAACAGAGGTCACTAATTGAATATACAGCTTTCCGATTGGCTGAAAGTTATTGCCACAACATATTTTGAATTTTATATGAAGATTTTAAATGGTAAGTATTAACACTCTAATTATACACTAATTGATGTAAAATATTTATTATTATTAATATTTATTAAAGGTGATTATATTATTTTGTACTTAAGGTAGCAGAATAAACGTCGTGAGGTAATTTCCCGATTGATCGTAATCAAAACGGTACTGGTTATGGTCTACTATGGTCTTTCTGCTCCCAACCAGTACGAAGTATAGTCGTTATCTCGGGACCGTTCTATGGTTACCACCAGGTAGGCTAACTTCATCAAGGCTTCTATGAATGGATGTACTGGTTGGGAGCAGTTGTTTAAAATTATTCTAATAAATATACCCATTTATATATTTTATCAAATTCTTTTTTAGATACTACAATACATATGCAACAAGATACATGATTCGAAGTTGATGATACTATTCAGGACGAGCAATGTTCATGTTCAGGTAGTTATTTTAAAATTTCAAATCTCGGCATAAACTAGCAAGTATATATATATATTATTTGTAAAGGTTAAACAACAATGTTTGAATTGGTTTAACACGTATATATTTTTTGCCATGTAATACAATGTAATAATACAAAACTATGGTTATTTCAATTTCAGTCCCCGATCGTCATGTCATAAACAAAGTGATTCCACTTTTGACAAATACCCTGGAGAGGATATTGTTAGGAACAATTTCACCATTTGATTTGCAGAACGATCAGATTATAAGAGTTTTACAAGACAGATTTGAGGCAGAGAAGAAACGGTTAGGAGAATACCGAACAGCAAACCTTTGGTTCCAGTATATGGAAATGATAGATATCCTACGTACTTTCATCAAGGCAGAACGTCTAGGAAATTGGGAACTTCACCTACAATGTCTCTATGATATGCTGCCATTTTTTGCGGCGTCTGGACATAACCTGTATACCAAAAGTGTTCATGTTTATTTACAGAAAATGCTTTGACTTAACGTAGATCATCCTGAAATTTACAGACATTTTATGAATGGACTCCATGTCGTGCGGCGATCTGACAGACGTTGGGCTGGAATATCAACTGATCTTGCCATAGAACAGTGTCTTATGCGTAGCATAAAAACAAGAGGAGGTCTAACAAGAGAGCGAGGATTAACAGAAATTCACTGACTTGTCTGGGTCCTTTCAACTCCAGTCAGCGCCGAGATCAATCATTTAATGCAAGAGTTCACTAATGTTTCGTATACTACCAGTGAACAACATAAAGAAACAACATATGCCAGAAAGATGAAGGACCTCAGTGATGTACAAGACATATCAAGGTATCTGACACAGCGAAGTCCATTCAATACAGACAGTACAAAATCACTGAGAAACATTGCAACTGGAGTGACGGCACATATCAATGTAGACTGTGACAATGCCAAGCATGTAGGTCAACAAATTGTGCAATCAATGACAAACCAAAACGATTAAAAACTCAAGAACTGTGTTTGATTCAGCACTTTGTTCCGAGTGTGGATCACTAGTCAACGTATCTGATAGAGTATTTCCATCAAACCATTTAGGTACATATTACCTTCCATCACCATTATCAACCCATCCATAGTTTAATGGGTGTAGGTTTTGTGTTGGCTGAGGAGTATGAGCGTGTCTTACACATAATAGATACATAATTTGCCCTCAACAGATGCTGGGTGAGTGTGATTTCACATGGTGGCAATGACGAACAGTTAATCTTCTTGACTTTCTTCTTTCCAGTTGTCATTTTGCGAAACGATTGGTACCTGGCCTCATTAATACTGCTTTTAAACCCATATATCTTGCATACATAGGCAGTGACTGCGGGTTTGTCCATCCTGTCACCACAAAGCGATCGCAATGCAGCAACATGTTTCTTGTCCTTCACTAAATAATATGTAAATGGGATTGACTTGCCTTTGCGGTAAAGTCCAGTATCATTACAGTGTGACATAATCAAATTTATAAATGACGCTGTTACAAATCATGTAAAAAGAAATCCAATAGCCCCTATTGGTTTTTTTATATCGTGTATTCTGTTCAGCTAGTAATGGAATATAAGGAATGTACAATATTCAGTTATTTAATGCATACAGCCAGTAACCTCGATGTCTTTGCTCAATTGTGCTTTTACAGTGTGTCGGTAGTTACACTGCATGTAAAATATTCGACATGGGTTCAGTTAGAGAAAAATAATGTGCAATAATCAATACAGTAGTCGATCCATAATGGATAAGTAACGATATTTAATTTGGTCCAGTATTATTAATGTTGCCTTTTATCAGATATCACTGTATAATATTGTTAGTACAGTAACAATTTTAAATTTGACTTGGGCAGTCATAGTAAAATAATGTGCAATAAACAATACAGTAGTCGATCCATTATGGATAAGTAACAATATTTAATTTGGTCCTGAGTATGTTGCATTTTATCAGATATCACTGTCTATGTTAGTACAGTAACAATTTTAAATTTGACTTGGGCAGTCATAGTAAAATAATGTGCAATAATCGATACAATAGTCGATCCATTATGGATAAGTAACAATATTTAATTTGGTCCTGAGTATGTTGCATTTTATCAGATATCACTGTATAATGTTAGTACAGTAACAATTTTAAATTTGACTTGGGCAGTTATAGTAAAATAATGTGCAGTAATCAATACAGTAGTCGATCTATTATGGATAAGTAACGATATTTAATTTGATTCAGTTTGTTGCGTTTTATCAGATATCACTTTCTTATGTTAGTTAGTAAAATAATGTGCAATAATCAATACAGTAGTCGATCCATTGTGGATAAGTAACGATATTTAATTTGGTCCAGTATTATTAATGTTGCCTTTTATCAGATATCACTGTCAATGTTAGTACAGTAACAATTACAAATTTGACTTTGGTTCAGTTAAAGTAAAACAATGTGCAGTAATCGATACAGTAGTCGATCCATTATGGACAAGTAACGATGTTTAAAATGTTGGCAAATTAAGTTTTTTGTTGGTTTTTATCAGTCTAATTCACATGAAAACAGTTACTTTTTTAAAATTTAAATTGAGTTAAAAATACAGTAATAGTGTGCAATCGATAGTCTAATCTATACCTTACCAATTCTCTAAGTGATTATGTTGAATTCAAACTATTATTTACTTTACTATTATGTTATGTTATGTTAAAAAATGTTGCAAATTTAGATTTCGTTGCCCTTTTTCATATAGACATCACTAGTGTCTAGTGTGTAATTAAAACAATATTTAAATCGAGTTATAATAATAATGTACAATAATCGGTACCAGTGTCGATCATTATGAGTGTAATTATTTAGTTTATCTGAAAAATATTCCTAAATTATATTATTTTGATCGAAATAATGATTTTGATAATATTGATTGTTCAAAATGTTACCCTAAACTACAAATTTGCTGTTGGTTATTTTAAGTGTTTTTGTTGGTGTTATTTATTATTCCAAAATAAAGATATATTTCCATTATAAAATAAAAGTCACTCGTTATCGTGAATGTGTTTGTATTATCAACATTGTTGATCACGAATGGAGCCTCCGGCATTTGAGCTGCTGTGTACCGGATAAAGTGAAAAAAAAACATTTTTTTTCAAAAATGATTACATACTTCATGGATAAACCCATTTTGGGCGAGTTCCTAAGAGTTTGATGTTTGATGATTTGGTACAGGAAACAATTGCTCTCTTTATTTATTGTTTTAGCATTCTACTGTGTATTTATTGTCAGTCCAAGTCCGTATCATGTATTTCTAACTCAGCTGAACGCCATAGGACGACATACGCGCCGAGTATATAGCCGAATAGGGCGAAACTGCTGTCTGAGCTTATGTACAGGATAAAGTTGCCGTCATTGGTGTTTTTGTCATCCCCAATATGTAATGCTGCCATTAAAAAAAGATTCAACCTTGTATTGCTTCACATGAATAAACCCATTTGGGCGTGGCCCTAAAATGTTGCTGTTTGGCACAGGATAAAGTTGCTGTCATTGGTGATGTAATCATTAGTAGCCCACTGCGAATGATATCCAAAAAAGTTTATCCTTGTATCGCTTCACATAAATAAATGCATTTTTACCCCCCTATGTTATGATCCCGACAGGCCCAATGTACAGGCTGTGACCCGGCAGTAATGTCGAATACTGCATCTCGCCCTAATACGCACCTAACTACATCATCAAACCTTTTGTATCTTTTCACATGAATAAATCTTCCGGGCGCCCGGTCTATTATTCATACAGTATTATAGATATTTGTTGATTATTTTAATTTATGTGGTTATAATTATATGGGTTAGCTACAAACATATTATTTAGGATAATTTATTAAATTAAATGATTATCAAGTGTATGCTGCGACTTCGGGATATAGCCTAAAATAGGGTCGAATCGACCAAACTTATTAACGAAAGCGGCCATTCAGACCTCACTACTATCGTCGATCGTTGATGCAATCCAATAGTCTAAGCCTAGACCTACGCCCAGTAACATTTAATATGATTGACTTTAATAAATGATCTGTTAGTTAGGCCCATACATACATATTTAAATCTATACATATTTAAATATCACGCATCACTTTTATTATTGAATATAGGCCTAAAATAAAATAATTTTATGGTCTTGCTGAATAATTTTAGGCTAGCCTAAACTAGGCCTAGGCTACATACAGACAGTAGCTAGGCTTAGCTAGACCGGCCTGTATTATCCTACCTAGGCATAGATGTTTTCTAGCTAGAATCTACTCCTTGTAAGTAGTATTACTAAACTTGTATTGTAGTAGGGCTAATGGGCTAATTATAGTTTTATATGCTATAAATCTACTTACTTAGCCATGCTTGTGGTGCTAGTACAGTACTTTGCCCAAAATGTATAAAATATTATTATTTTATTTTATGAGAGTGATAGAGTGATAAAAACGGAAAACCAGAAAAAATGTTGTTGAACAAAGATGACGCTATAACTATATTGTGTAAAAATCCTCCAGGGAAAGAAGGCACTTATCCCCATGTCTTGGAAAATGTAGTGCCAAACGCTTTAATGGCTAATACTTTACCTTCGACCATCTGTCAGTATTTAAAATTGGATTGTAACCTCACAGAGCTAGACTGCGTAAAAATTATATGGGAAAGTTTATATATGATGTTTACAATTGTTCAGAAGGAACCAGAGCTTCGAATCAAAGATGGTTGTCTAGTAGGGTCTTTAAAACCTGTTGATTATAATTGGGGATACACAGATGATCAAAAAGAACTTTTTAAATTTCATGCTGAATGATTATACCAGCTTGTTTGTCTCTGATACAGCTGGAAAAACATCAAACCTTAAATTCATAGACTATGGTTTAAAATTTATGTCAATTGATACATGCATTCCACTATGCAGATTTTCCACTGCAGGTGGTGAACACAGCCACTATGACAGAAACTGTTTTTACTATCACCATACCACAAGAAATGGTGGAAAAAATAATTTTGATCCAAATTTTGCCCAATTCAGCACAATGTGGAGAAGTATTTCATATGAAATCTTAAATTGTAACAAAGAAGAAGTAAAAGACTCATTCAAGATGTATGTTGCTAAGCATGTAGCTGCTTCTAAAATTCAGAAATGCTTTCGACTATTTTTTGTAAAAAAGAATTTAAAGAAATCTGGCTATGTCAAAAATCCTAAAACTAAACAAGAAAAAGAAAACAATTTACTTTGCATTTCAAAGTTAGTAACAACTAAAAAGGTTCATATTACTGAAAAATTATTTCTTGGCAAAACATTTATTCTAACTGGTAATGTACCCAAGTATAGTAGAGAAAAAATGACGCAGGAAACAATTTCAAAATTGATTGTGGAGAATGGTGGAAAATTAAGAAAACATTTGCCCGGAAATTCAAAAGGAAATTCTACCAAAAAGTTTATCATTTTAACTAACTTATCAGTAGGAAAAAAAATACCCAACATTATCAAGAACGCTTTTCGGAAACATTGTCATGTAGTATCTTACAACTATGTACTGTATATGAATCGATAGACTCTGCTAGTATACAACCATATTCTGCCTATCAATCTCAATACATCAAACAAATAATGTCCAACACTTCTGTTCTGCCAACCCTCAACCAAATTCATTTCAAAAAAAATTTTAGAATGATATCAAAGTTAAAGGGCCCAAGAAAAAAGCCTAGGAAAAAAGAATCTCTAATAAAATGTGCCAAAAATGTTGCCATATTTTACGGTAACATGAAAAGGAAAGATTTCTTAAAAAATAATAGACTTATTTTCAAAATATACCAAAGAGTATGTCACATTGAGTACATGTGAAAAACGTAAATATGTGCTGATGTGGTTAAATTAAAAAAATGAAAAAGCTAAACAGGCAAAACGAATTGCAGAACTTAAAGCTTATAATTTTCCATCAAATACACAGGAAACTGGCAAAAAGCACCCTAATGGAAGGAAAGCAAATCAAATATTCCTGTATGCTTTATTTAAAAAAAAAAAAAAGTTTAACAGTATAATTAAAGTAAATGTAATTACAGAATTGTTTTTATCTATCACCTATAATATTCTAAAAAAACAGCTTATCCCTGTACAATTTCAACAATAATACTAATCTCAGCATAGAATTTGTTTGTATTCGACTCGCTTTCTTTTGTTTTTCCTAAGTTTACATACAGTTGAACAACTTAAAAATATGTTTTATTCTAATTCAGTGATACTGTATTATTTTATCATTTAATTGTTTGTCTTATGTACTCTAGTTATTATGTATACAGTATGTCTGTACAGTACTAGTAATACCTTTAATAATAAATACTATTTTTGTGTATAGTAAGTTGTTGAAATGAAATTACTTTGTTGAATCGACTATTATGTATTTTATCCGTTTATTTTATATTGACACTGTTGATTCGTCTATTTGTTATTTAAATATTTTTATATAGTTTATTTTATATCATTGTTGTTACTTTGGGAGTACGGAACCTGAACTCTTGTTATAGTGATTAGGTTCACTTTTAGGTTCCTGCCTACTCCCTTAGTTTCTGTGTTTTTGTTTGTTTGTAACTGGTTTTTGGCAATAAATAATAATAATAATAATAATACTGTTTATTTTATATCATTGTTGTTACTTTGGGAGTACGGAACCTGAACTCTTGTTATAGTGATTAGGTTCACTTTTAGGTTCCTGCCTACTCCCTTAGTTTCCGTGTTTTTGTTTGTTTGTAACTGGTTTTTGGCAATAAATAATAATAATAATAATACTGTAATATTAGTTTTTATCATTTATTATTACTTTGAATGTAAAGTCAAAACAATATTTACTTGTGCTTGATTTTGAAGAAGTTAAAGAAAATCAAGTCCTATTCTAATTATAATAAAGTGATATAGAAAGGATGTTGATGTATATGAATACATTATTTTGTTCACCCAACAAATAAAGTACTATGTTTTTTTTTGTATTGTATAGAATGAGAAATTACAGCATTGTTACTGAATATTTAAGTATTGTTTTATTTTTTGATAAATGTTATTATTCAAGCCTTCTTTAGATTAATTATTTTGTATTCATACTTCATTCATTACTTGTGTATTCTGTATAAAATTACAACAAATACAGTTAGGAATGGTAAACCTTTTTTTATAATCATGGTGTGTGTAAAATGTGTATATTCTTGTTTAAATTGTGTGGATCAATAAAAACTTGAGCGCATGCTGAGTAGTTAATTGGATAAACAAATAATTAAATCTCAACAATTATTGGAAAACAAGTATGTAACACTGGATGGCAAATCAATGTACTTCTGCTCCTGGTTAAATTCTGGTATCAAAACAATCAATGATATAATTGTTGATATTGAATTAATAACATATCAAAGGTTGATTCCAATTGTTATGTAATAAAGAAAACGAGTTGATTGAATACTTTGCTGTTATCAATGCCATTCAGCATCAATGGAAAACAATTGTTAAAACACCGAATGTTGAAAATGAAATAGATAAAACCTTTGACATAACAATGTTGCAGAAGACGATACTGCTGAATTTGCTGAATTGTTTCAGGAGCTTGGCTATGAAGAAACAGAAGAGTGGATGAATCCCAACAAATGACTAGCAGAAGATGCGGATGATCCGGGACATCAGTGGCTCACAGAAGACTAAATCATTAACAAAGCCAAATAACATGATACACATGATTCATCTGACGATGATGAACGAAACAGTAACGTATCGAGTTAGTGCACCAACAGCCTTCACTTCAGCTGATAATTTATTAATGTGGCTCGAAGATCAGGGCGACATCGATCCTATTCACTTGATGCAAGTAAGGAAATGGAGGGACGCACGCCTCGACGATAGGCAAAATTACCCACACGTCCAGGTAATAAGTATCCCTAGATTAGCGTAGAGTTATGATTACCTGCGTGGAGCCTAGCACATTGCATTGGCAATACAGTAGTGTAGGCTAGTGTAACATACCCTAAGTTACAGCACGTGTTAGCAAGCCTACAAGAATGGACACTCTTGGTTTCATGTTGCCATTACAACATCCCAAAATAAATGTTTCTTTGATGAAACGAGAAATGGTAGATCTGATTTTTGTTGTTAATAATGTGATTCTGAATTTTTTTAATATGTAATGTAAATGAAATTGATAATTGTTGAGGAGTTTGAAGTAATGGTCGCTTCAAATGACGGGAGACCGTTTGGAGTAGGACATGTTTTGATAGAAAAGGAAAATAAATTCATGTCTTGTTATGTAAATGACATGGATACAGCTGGTGCAAAAAAATTGATGGAGTTGCAAAGTGGGAAGACGGTTATACTAAGCAATGTTGTGGTGAAGAACGACAGTCAGGTTGTTGGCGAAATCAAAGGTTAGATTTTTATTAGTTTGTAATTAGTGTTTTTGTAAGGTGATAGATTGTTGTTTAGTTATTGGATGGCTTGTTGATTTATTTTGTTTTATAATAGAGTGGTGAGGTATAGATTAGTCATGTATGTTGTGTTAGTTTAGAGTTGAATGTATTGTTTGATTTATGTTGTAGTCATGTCTTGTTATTTATTGTGGTTATAGGTGTTATGCAAATTAGTGAATCAATCAAGAAGTTTTTGATAAATTTGTGAAGCCAGAGGTGGTTACTGTTATGGAAGCGAGGGGAAGCTTTTTGTGATTTAAAATAGTTAATTGTATAACCGCAAAATGGTCTTTTGTACAGCTATCGGCTGTAAAAATAGATAGAGTTCGTCAAAGGGAAAGTGTATAAGTTTTCATCGGCTACCTCTGAATAAGCCGGATCTGCTGAAGAAGTGGTTAGTGAACATCAGACGCGATAATCTTGTTAGTAAAAATGTTGTGGTTTGCTCAGATCATTTTGATTGTAACCATTTTCAACAGGATTTTGTGGGTGAATTAACCAAAAAGGCTTCAAAGTGCAAACTAACTGATGATGCAGTGCTAACAATGTTTTCATTCCTTAATAAACCTAGGCCTAGTACGTCAACAAGCGAGTCTGGTACAACAATCAGACAACAAATCATATGCATAAACCAAAGAAGAACTTTCAATTGTAAACATATCATTTAATCAAGGCTGTGTCACTAACCTAAAGGTTATGAATAGGCACCCTAGGCCTAGTACTATTAGCAGTACTACTACTACTAGGCATAGGCCTAGTAGTGTTTGAGCCACTAAATAATATGGGCCGGTGCTGGTCAAGTCGAACCCAAACCAACTCGTACCCATGCCAACTCATACCCACTTTGGCAAACCCGTACTCAAATTTTCGTACCTGAATCAAACATGACATGACTAGTTTTTTAAATGGCTGTGATTTTTGTCGTACGTTTGGCATATATATAGGGCAAGCCGCTAATAATAAATATATTTTTAGCCAGTAGTTTCTGCCTTTATTTATGATATCGTCTATTTTTATAATTAATTGATAACTAAAAGTGTAATTTTTCTCAAAATGAAATAGAAATGTACTTTAGATTGACTTAACTTTGTCAAAGTCAAACAAAATTTGGGTAATATGATATAAATAATGTACTGTAGGCCCCCAATAGTGTAGTAAATAATTTTAATAACACAAACATCAAGAAACATTATAAGGCAGATGGATTTTCCAGTATTCACAAGTTTTCATAATAAATTGACGCGCTGAGTGTGTGGCAACTCGGGCAGCTGAGGAAGGTATTGTTTTCCTCTAGAATTGTGTTTCCACTCTGAATTTATATGCGTTGATTTTTCTGTGTTACCTGTTTACTTATAGTGGCGTACCATTGTTGTTAATTTTGAATTATTATTGGCGTTTTGGTGTAATTATCCCGAGCCGGTACCTAGCCCTGACTCGCTCCGCTCAACAGCAAAGCAGGGGTCAATAGAACAGTTCTCGGTACCGTATTGTTCCAGCTAAATTCACATACTCGGCCTAAGCTGTTCACTCATCGACTCGCCTGAGGTATTACGTAACCAACATTCCAGAGCGATTGTAATTCGGCAACATCTAATTTGCATGTCGGAGCGGATCTGCTGTTTATATTATGCGGTGCTGAACTGTCTGTATCCAGTCTATTGTAGTCAGTGTTCCCGGTACGGTGTTTTTTGGTGATTGTTTTCGTGACTGTGTTTGGTGAATCGTCTGCATTATTAGTACTGTATTAATCTTGGTGTGTTTCTTTGGATTATACTGCAGTCTTTTTCCGTTGATTGATATTATTTGTGGTACGGAATTTTGAGTCGACATAGCGTTTATCAACATGTGTCTCACTAGAAGCGAGTTTTATAGAATTGGACAACTGAACTTAGCAGTTCCCACCAAAGATGTTTTTATGAGAATCAATGAGCTTGGAATAGCATCAACCAAGCCCCGCGGATGTCGTGCCGGAAAAAGAAAACAGAGAGAAATAAAGGTTAGAATTACACCACGTAGAACTAGAAACGGGGAACACCGATCGTCGAAAAGTCAATGTAGAACGATTAAGCAAGATAATCTAGTTGAACTCTCTAATGGGAAATGGACTCTTCCCTCTTTATTTATGACAAATGCTCGATCTCTAAATAATAAAATGGATGAACTGGCTACACGCGTTAGGAAATCTAAACCTGTCGTGATTGCAATTACTGAGACTCACTTAAATCCCGCGTTTCCTGACAAGTTGATAGAGTTAGAGGGATACTCGATGGTGCGACGTGATAGGCAAAATCGCAGCGGTGGAGGTATCATCATGTATGTTCGTGAAGACCTATCTTATCGAGTTTGGTCTGAACTTAATAACGAATCACTGGAAAGTGTGTGGATAACAACCCGGCCAAAACGTTTGCCGCGACAATATTCGAACATCTCCTACGGCCTTATCTATCACCCGGAGAGTTCTGTAAATAATGATTGGGAAATGGCGTCTCACATTACACAGAGTTTAGATTATATTTGTAGTAAACATCCGGAATCAGGAATAATCGTCACAGGAGACTTCAACCGAATGAGAGACAACCTTATTGTTAAGTATCCCTTAAAACAGATCGTTAAAGTTTCAACTAGAGATCGCGCATCACTTGATTTAATATATACTAATATGAGCGATGTTTTTAATGCACCTACTAAAGAATCACCTTTAGGACTGTCTGATCACAACGTCATCGTATGCACCCCAATCGTAGGAACATTTAAATCGCCTAACGTCTTCGCTTACCATACAAAGCGTAGCTGTAAACCGGGTGCCAAGGAAAACTTCGAACGCGACATTAATAACATTAGATGGCAAGATTTATATCGAATGGATGGATGCTGTAACCAGTTTGAACTGTATCATAAGAACATTTCTGAACTCTTAAATTTACACTTCCCCCAAGTAACGATTAAAAGACTTCTTAAAGATAAGCCATGGGTAAATAATGCGTTTAAAGGTATCGTTTCTAAACAATTTCTTAATCTCGGAAAGGGTACTAAGTACTTTAAAACTATGGCTAATGAATTATGTAACGGGAACGTATACGATCTTACCACGAAAATTAGTGGTTTTTTCCAGTCCCTGACTTCTGAGTTCAAACCTCTTGAACCAAAAACCAATGATTGTAACACTGTAGTACCACCCCATTTAATTATCACGCCAGAGACAATTGAGTCTAAGCTTAAACTTGTGAAATGTAATAAAGCCCCAGGCCCGGACGGAATCCCTCCGTGGGTACTACGTGATTTTGCCAATGTCCTTTCCAAGCCAATAAGTGCAATAGTTAACTCCAGTTTAAGGGAAGGGGTTCTCCCCATGCTTTGGAAGTCAGCCGATATAATACCCATTCCAAAGGTTAACCCACCTAAGGTTCTTGAGAATGACTTGCGTCCTATTTCGCTGACTTCCACCACCATGAAAGTTATTGAAGGGATCGTAGGGGAAATGATTTGGGTCCAAATTAAAGATAAAATCAAGTTGAACCAATTTGGTTGCTCTAAGGGTGTGTCTACCACTGACGCTCTTATACTTTTGTTAAACGAATGCTTTAATGCTACTGACCAAGGAGATGAAATGAGATTATTATTGCTTGATTTCAAAAAGGCTTATGATTTAATTGATAAGTTGTATAATTTAGGGGTCGAAGACCATCTAATCTCTTGGATCTATGCTTTTCTATGTGATAGAAAACAACGTGTTAAACTAGGCGATGAATTGTCCCCTTGGACAGTCGTTAAGGGTGGTATCCCCCAAGGATCCTGGTTGGGGCCCATGTTGTTTATCATCTTTGTCGACGATCTTCTGGATGGGGTGCCGTGCATGAAATACATGGACGACACCTCCATCCATGAACGCGTCGGCAACGATGGGGCAACTGTACTCCAAACCACTCTTGACGAAACTGTCCAGTGGGCTAAGGATAACAATATGTACCTTAATATTAAGAAAACGAAAGAGATGAGAATTAGTTGTAAAAGGTCAAAGACTGCTTTTGAGCCACTCCATGTTGGAGATTGTAATCTGGAACGTGTTGACGAATTTAAACTTCTTGGTGTAATTATTTCTCATAATTTGTCATGGCAACCTCATATTGATCAAATGATTAGTAAATGTAATTCTAGAATGTACTTTCTCAAACAGGTGCGGAGGGCAGGCCTGGATGCCCCCGCACTTGTCCAATTTTATACTAGTATCATTAGACCAATATTAGAATATGCGGCCCCAGTTTGGGGATCAAATATTACGAAGCAACAGAATCAACAACTTGAACAAATTCAGAGAAGGGCCTTCAAATGTATTTTTCCGCATGCTACTTATTCCGATGCCCGCAGCTTCCTTGGTTTTTCTACCTTAGAAGACCGCCGTGTTCGACTGTGCAAGGATTTTTTTGTTAAAATCAAAGACCCCAGTCACAGATTGAATCATTTGTTACCGGAGGCTCCTTCTGCTGCTTATAATCTTAGAAGACTCCGTGAGTTCTGTATCCCTAGAGTTAAAACTAACCGTTCAAAAACGTTTATTATTAATCACGGATTATTCCAAAAATGGTAAACATTTTGTGTTATGTTTCCGCGACCTTCCGTACCTTTGTGTGTAAATTTTATTGAAAATTTTTGAAGTTTTTAACATTTTTTAAATTTGTAAACATTTTTAATACTTTTAAATTTTTATCCTGCAGGCCTATGTCTTTAACTATTTGAATTTTATATTTATTGTTTTTATAATAAGTGATTTTTTATTGTAATTTTGTTTTAATTTTTTGATTGTATGTTCTACATTTCTGAATGTCTTTTATATTTGTATATTGCATTTTATTTTTCTGAGTGAAACGCTTTTGTTAAACTTCAATCTTTCGTTTGATTGCAATAAAGTTCTATTCGTATTCGTATTTCAGCAGGGGCAAAGAACTGTAGAAAGGCTATGGACTTCAAAGGTGTACTACATTTTGCAGTCTACCTCAAAAGATACGCTGCCGAACATGGACTAGTCCTACCAGGAAGGGTATCAGGAATCCGCAAGACCGATGCAGCTACAAAGACCAATCACATGTGCAAGTACAGTGATTTTGAGTAATTGTAATTATAATAGACAATAAACATTATTTCTACCTTCTTAATCCAAATTAGTTGTGAACATTATTAAAAACGAAATACAGTACTCACTAGCTTCAGATGTACACTAATTAATCTTATGATAATACTGTAATGGAACTCACGATGAAATTCTGCATAGACCCTAAATAGGGTTCCAAATTTACACAGATACTCCACTAATGATACAACCATTGCCTTCCACCGATCAAATTGCACGTCGGCTTCAGTATAATGACACGATATCACACTAAAATAAACATGTTAATACAACAGCGATGTTACTGAGATTTTGCATGTTACAAGAATAATATAAAAACAAAATAATTCTGAAAAAAAAACATCTGATAACTAGAACAATAATAAAACCATGTTCTCAGTGTCCTCTTGTCCGTTGCTAGGGCGTTCAATCAGCCTCACTGTTCAGCGAAGGCCACCGCTTCCCAGCAGCGCCTCGGTAAACTTTGAATGCACATTTCTCCGAAACATAATCCATAGAGTTCCCAACACAGACATGTTTTAAATTTCACATAACTTTATAAGTAAAAGTCGGATTACAATAATTTTTTTACCATTATAAAAGAGATAATTATCTGCTTAATAATATGTTATTATTATATTATTCAAATGGATAGATATGTAAGCAAATGCTATGCATTTCAATATAATAAAGCAGAATGAGGCCAAACATGCTCTCAGAATCAAAGATGTATTATACCATTATGGTTTTGAGGATGTTTGACTTGCACAAAATGTCAATAGATTTATTTATTGTTCATGAAGATGTATTGATATTGAATGCCAGAGGTGGTGAAAGGCTATCTATTTATCCATCTCTTTCCTTTTACTCGCCGTATAACTTCAAGCTAAAATGTGAAAGGTATTTAGATATAATAGAATTTTATATAATTTTAAAAAACTCAATTATAATGATCTTGTAAACACTCTAAATTTTATTCCATGGAACATACTTGACATGACTGATAATGTTAATGAAGCCACTATTTTATTATTATATTATATGATATACTCCATGCAACAATCAAAGATTTAGTTGCTGTGTTTAGACCAAGGAGAAAGCTTCCACCTTGGTTTGACCATGAGCTATACAAAGCTTTAAAACATAAAGAAAAATTATTTAGAATTAAGAAAAGAACTAATACTAGGATTGCTGTGGAGAATTTCAGGACGGCCAGAACAAGTTTTAAAAAACTTTGTAATGACAGACACAGACGGTATGTTAATAATTTATCCAACGAGATTAACATCAATCCTAAAAGATTCTGGTCATTGATTTATCTATTTCTACCGGAAAATGTCCTGATGTATGGAAGCATGCCATTGTTTGTATCACTTAACCAAATTACTAACTACCGACCTATTTCCTTGCTTCCATGCATCTCCATTGCATTTTTTGATGTAGGACGACATTTTATGGTTTTGATTCCAGCAATCAAAACAATTAGGTACGCACTTGTCTATCTGTGTCGCGGTTTACGCGTCTATATCTGGGCTGTATCATGTTGCATTCAGGGACTGAAACACAGTTATTAGAAGGGCTATACACTTTATTGCATGCATCATTGCCACCGATCTGCACATAGGGAAGCGCACTATGGGGTGTCCCTTTGTCCGAATTGTTCAACATTCGCTAAGTGGTCCCAGCTCACTGCGGTTTACGCATCCATATTATAACTGTATCCAACAGTTACAATTCATTAGAATGAGCACTAGTAACAATTGCAACAATTGCAATTATATTTTCCTTGCTTTAGGCCTACCTTGGTTTTCGAGACTCTGTAATAATCTTCATATGTTTTAAATCTTAGGTTGAACCACAGATATTGCAGTAGATAGTAATAATAATTTGCTAGGAATCTACTATTAAGACATATCAATGAAAAAGTCATTTGCTGCTTTCCCGAAATGATTTTCATTGACGCTACATATAAACTAAATGAGCTTCTACATTATGATGGGAGAGGACAGCAATGAGCAAAGCGAGATATTTGCCACCTTTCTTTTATCAAGTGAATAGAATAATGTTATTGCCAAAATAATAGATATTCAAGAGAAGCAATCCAGATTGGAGAAAGACAAAATCAACAATGTCTGACAAGGACTTTACTGAAAGGCTCGTCTTAAAGAGTGAGTTCCCAAAAGCCAACATGTTGATTTGCCTTTTTCATGTTCTCAGGACAATTTGTAGAGAGGTTACCACAGCAAAGATGTGCATCACTGCTGACCAGCGGAATCTAAGTGCACAGGAATGACCAGCATTGGCATGATAACCACCATGAGTGCGCCAAAGGGCTGAAGTCTGAAAACTTAATGTTCAGAACAAATAATCGACTGGAATCGCTGAATCAGAAGTGTGTAGATGCCATGCAAGTCTTCATGAATTCTGCCATGATTTAAGGATTTTTCTCAAATCCACCAGACAATCCTAAGACCATAAAGCTATGGCAGTATTCCAAAAGTACAGCTATTAATTACTGCTTCGTTTCCAAGCCTAACCTTTCGTAGCCTATGCGTGGGGCATTGCTTTATAATCACAAACCCACAAAGTAGTATCTTTTGATCGCAATCCCATGGGAAGGTATTGTTTTTTTAGGATTGCGATACTACGAGTAATACTGCATGCTAGATTGGTACTTTATAGGAACTCCAAAGCGTAGGGTGCGTGGTACTTCGTTGTTTTTTTTTAAACATTATTTGCTAGACTCTGGGCCTAGCTAGCTAGGCTAAATAAAAATATCGGGTGTAACTGCTGTATTTTCAATCATTGTTCCCCTTGATTCATTGATAACGATGTTGTTTGTTATCACATAACAATAGACGCGTGGCAAAACAATGCCTCTCGTAGGATTGCGCTAAAAAACTACGCAGTTTGTAGGATTGAGAAAAATCGGGCATCTATAAATTTTCCACGGACACCCCTAGATGTTTTTCACCTTTTTTGTATACTTTTAAAGTCTGATATTTCAAATTAACAAGCATAAGTAAACTAAACCTGTAACTTTTTAAATTTTCATGTGGGACCGGCTGCGCATTGGTTTTGCATAAATTCTTGAACAATTGCGTAAAAATGTGTAAATTTTAGCGGTCCGGCTCGATCATCGTTATAGTTATTTATTTTTAATGCAACTTGCCGTAACATTACGTCGACAGGAAAACAGGCTTTAACATCACCTTCACCTCAGTGAAAGCTAGAGCAAATTGGACCACTGGACAGCAACACTTGTTTATAGTAACTCCCATTAGAAATCCCATTAGAGCACAATATACCAACTCAGTGAACAGTTAAAGATGTATTGTCCCTTTGACTAATTCAAAAAAAAAAAAAAAAATAAAGATTTCGAAAAAAAGTGGGTCATTTTGAAGTATCATAATAGTTATTAACTTTCACCAAAAATTAGTCGAAAAAAAATCATTTAACTGAAATACAGACGTTTTTTTGTTCAAAAAATAACTTTGACTTCCAGTCAAAGTTTTCGATCAAAACATATCTCATAATGCAATGCGCTTGTTTGGCTACTCCCTATGCATAATCATAAAACTTCCTCACGATCTGTGTGAGAACACCTTCTCAACCGTGACGAGTTGTAAACAATCCTAATTAGCATCATGCATAATGCATACTCGTGGTTTTAAATCTTTGTTTACTTTCGCTCGTGATGATTTTCCAGACGAAATGTAATCAAATTAATTTACCTGTTAATTACGTAAACTTGTTGTTTTTGGCTCGAATTTTCGACTTAAAATGAATAACTTTAATATTACTTTGATATGGCCAATTTAAATTCAGAATATTTTGAGCTTCATTTTTTGTGTTTCAAGGGACAATACATCTTTAATAGATTATCATATTCTCTCTAGTCTTTGGACAAGCAACATTAGTTCAATTCAATAAAGCTCATATATATTCAACAGTATAAGTGTATTACTTGTTTTAATGTAAAACAACCGTCAACGTATATCAGAAGATACTACAAGGCCTAGGCCAGATTTTAGGCCTAGGTAACTAGTGTCTAGTCTAGACATCGCAGGCTCATCTGAAGCCTCCGTATTTTAGTCAAAAACTGTCATTTACGTTGTTTGGTTTATTTCATCAAAAAGTAGTAGAGATATAATAAATGTTATTAAACATCAATTAATTTTTTAAACTTTATTACTGAAGAGAAAAATAAAGAAATAAATAAGCATACGTCTATTAGTCTATGAATGGTGAGTACCATGACAAGATGTGGTGCTCAGTCTGTGCTTTGCACGTCAATAGAATAAATAGATACAGAAACTATAGTCCGGCATTTGTAGACGGCATAAGCGATCAAACCGCATTAAAACGGGACCAGGTTACCAAACATTCCAGGTCTGAACAACATCAAAGAGCCATGAATATGGACAATACATTTAGCCGTGCCCAACTGTACACTCAAACTAAAATTGGAAAGTTGATGGCCAAAGGTAAAACGGAGGAACGAGAAAAGGTACAAAAACTTATGGACATTTTTTACATGACGGCGTTGGAAGAGATTCCATTCAGTAAGTTTCCTCGTATTGCCCAGCTGGAAATACAACACAAAGTGCCACTGGGTCACACATACTTAACAGAGCCCAAGTGTAGGGAATTCTCCAAAATAATTGGAGAGGTAATCGAGAATGAAACCCTACATAAAATCAAAGAAGCAAAGTATATTTCTATTTTATCAGACGGCTGCTCTACCGATGTGTCAAACATAGAAAAAAAGTTAGTATATGTCACTTTCGCTACAAATGCAGTATCAACCAAGTTGCTATTAATTAGATAAATATTAAATACGTCCATGCCGAAGGTTTGACAGAGCTCCTGCTAGATGTAATGAAGTGTGCTGGCATAGACCTAAAAAAGCAACTGGTGGGCTTCTGTGCCGATGGGGCCAGTGTTAATATGGGGTGTGTCAACAGCGTCGCAGCTTGTCTCAAACGGGACGTTCCAGTACCTTGGATGGTTGTAATCCATTGTGCAAGTCACAGGTTGGAGCTTGCCATAAAGGATGCCTCTAAAGGTGTCTCGGGTATCGAAATGGTAATTGATATGCTGAAATCAATTTATTACTATTGTTGCCCACTTGGAGGCCCAGGGAGCAGACAACTCCGATATTCCAGCTGCCGAAAAAACCCGTCTAAAAGGATACCTCAAGATTCTTAAAAGCCTGAAGTTTGTCTTCCACCTTCTATACATGAATATTGTGCTTGTGCCATTATCACAAGTTTGCCGTAACTTCCAAAAAGGCAGCATCGATTTGTTACAGGCCACATCATGCTTGGAACAGCTATACACAACGCTTAATCATATTGTCAAAGTACTGAAAACATTGCTACCATGGGTCCACTTGATGACCTAATCGTACGGGCGGACGCTGATCCTGGTAATGCAACATACAAGCTTGTCCGACTTTCCAATGGCTCACCCGCAGTTATCACGGTCTTCAAAAATCAAATGGTCGTAATTGCCGAAAAAATAATGGAGTATATGTCCATTCGATTCAGATACATTGAACATGACAACAAAATCACATGCCTCAAATTACTTGACTGCATGCTGTGGCCCAAAGACAAAGACCAGCTATCTAGTTATGGTATCGATATCGAGTTTGCCGATCTATTATCTGCAAATCAGGTAAACACTGACAACTTTCAAATTGAATGGGCTAACTTCAAGCACTTCTGGTTGGAAAATCTTGCTAATCTCCCCAGGCATTATGCTGACGTATACCCTAATCTGATACATGTCATCAATGTGTTAATAGTCTTCCCAGGTTCGCCATATTATTACTGTTATTTTACAGACCGATACTACAGTAAAGTAATAATATTAAGGCATTCCTAATATCGTCCAAAAGGTAAGGTTTTTTTTTTCTTCAGTTTTTTAGTTTTGAATGCTATAGTCAAACGTGGATTTTCTGCTATGGGTAGCGTGAAAACTGACGACAGAAACCGTTTAGGAGAGAATACCTTGGAGCAGCTGATGCGAAACAATTTAGTGAACACTTTAACTCCACACCCGCAACAGACCTATTTTTTTCTTCTGTGCGTTACCCAAACCGCCAACCCTATGGAAAGCGCACAATGGATGACCCAGAAGGCGATGATAATGTTACAGCCAAACATGCCAAATAAACTTAGATACAGATGATGATCAATAACAATCTTAAGTGTGTTGTTTGTTAATGTTAATAGTTAATCATTTTATTATAACTGAACATTTAAGACGATCCATGTTAAGTTCAACTTAATCGTAAGCGCATTTCTATTGACATATTAGATGATTGTCAATTCCGAAGTGTTGTTTGTTAATTTAATAGTTAATCTTTAGTACAGTTTGAATCAAAATCTCCATGTAATATGGACATCTGCAACAATAATTTTTCTTAAAAGTTGGAACAAATTTAAACAATCCATGCTTGCCATAAGTAAAACTTAATCGTAAAAGTGCATTTCTGTTGAACATATTATTATGATGATCAATAAAAACATTCCTGAGTATTGTTTCTTGATTTAATAGTTAATTTTTGTTTATTTAAAACACATTTATTTGAATTAAAACCTCCACGTACGTAAAAACGGTAAAATTTAGATTTTAAAAGTCGAATCATTTAAGACGATCCATCCAGTAAAACTTCTGTTGAACATTATAAATTAAGACGATCCCCAAATCATTCGTTCCATCATCATGGGGCATGCATCCCCTTCACGAGATAGGGTAAACAATGCTGTGTGCCGAAGCGTAACCAACAGAAATAACATATAGCGTCGTGAGCATACCTGTATTTTCCGAGGAAGCAAGTACTTATTTACACATAATTCCAATCCATAACAAAATGTCGTAGTATGAACATACATGTGTATGGTATGTATGTTCAACCTTGTAATAAAAGCAAAAATATGTGTTGGTTTCGACCAATGCTGTAATGAGAGCCAGGCTAGTTGGATGCATACCATGTTACAGTACAGTAGTTGTGGTACCTTGACGCACCACACACATTTCATTTAAGCTTAGCCAGGGCAGAATTTTAGGCCTAGGCCTACTGGTATACTGCTGGCCTGCACATCGGATAATGCGCGACGTTTTTAACTTCGACCTTTTTAAGTAATTACCAAATTTGTATATAAAATACAATATAAAAGATGGTTACTTTTAAAACACTGTTTTCTTTCTACATACACAAAAAAATGCTACACAAATTTATTAAATTGCTAATCAATTTTCAAATTGATTAGCAATTATTGCTATTCAAAATTTTGCCATGAAATTTTTCCCTGTCTATATCAAAAATCTCCCCTGTCTGTATCCATTATAATTTGAGAAATTAAAAAAGTAAAAATTCCACCTGTAATTCGAAAGCTTGGACGACCAAAGGTTGCAGATTTAACAGTCATTGGATTACCTTCGAAGTACTCCAGAAAGAACGTTGTCAAGTGGAAAACCTGTGCCATTTAGTATAAAAGCAACTGAAAAAGACAAAAGTAAGACATTTAGCATGACATGTGATAAAAGTATCAATATCATTATTATTCTAATGTTGTTTTTCTTTTTCAAAAAGTAGACAATATACTAAAAAAAACCTCTTGTATTAATTGTAATTACATACAGTAAAAATACAGTATTCATATGTCCCAAAACTAAAAATACAGTAATATTCTATTCTACTCAATTATTATATATCTACAGTATAATATAATAGCACTAAGCCAAAATTTGTTCCTCTATCTCCTCTTAAACCGCAAGTCCGATATTAGCACCGTTCGAGCTGGGGCACCTTTTAATTCCCCTTTATCCATTAGTCTATATTAAAATGGCAAATTTAAACGAAAAATGTGTTTTTTAGACCAATTTCTTTGTAACTGCAGAATGCTTGCGATTGGTAATCCTCGGCCATTTTCCTACGTCACAATTTGGTCACTCGGGCCATTTGCAATATCGAGACAGCACATGTGAACTCCGCAGCTGCAGTTATAGTATAGCGGCAGTGCTGTTGTGCGCCATTTCAAATAAAACGGGCGTACAAAAGTATTCTTGCTCATGTTTCTACCTCAATGCCCACCGCTCCTGCCAAACATAAGATTGAGCACACTTTTACCATTTTTCCAAACACCAAATGCACTAGGCTTACTAGGTTATGTGTCTTACTAATTCTTAAGCTTCTATACAGTTGGCATAGTTGAATGCAGGATGATTTGGCCCAGGTGTGACGGGACGAATCGGCCCACTTTTAGGCCGATATCATGTCTGACTAAAAGTGGCTTCTAATTACATTAGGTCCCAGTAGGTTTTTATGATTTGAAATATAGTGAAGTACATTATGCTAACATTATGTTTTGTTTTTTTTTTGGGGGAATTTTAAATGTTCGTTTTATGTAATTTATTTCCAATGGAAGTAGGTCTACAATGTGGTAGGCCTACAAACAAGGAGGATGAAGTTGCATTTTTACTTCTTTCAAATTAGGCCTACACCACCAGAAAACATACATTGTTGTTCATCTTAAAGACAAACCACTAAACATTCTTACCACCACAAATCAAGACATTTAAGTGAACAACAATTGAAAAGGCGGTTCATTCGCAATTGTATGACTATATTTTATAACATGACTTACTAAGTCACTTGCATTTAGGCCTAGATTTTCAACACTGACCACAGTCGTTGATGTTTCTGACACTATTTATAGAGGCATAAATAAAGATATGAGCGGCATTCTAGGACCTAAGAAAAGCCTTTGATGTAGTAAATCATCAACTGTTACTTAAGAAGTTATTCTGTTTGGTATCCAAGGAATGGCCCATACCTGGTTTTCAAACTACTTAACTGATCGCACTCAACTGACTCACGTTAATAGAATTAAATCTGACCCCAGAGCAATGACAATAGGAGTGCCCCAAGGTAGTATCCTGGGGCCTCTCATGTTTATTATATTTATCAACGATTTGCCCCGTTGTGTTAAGAATTGCAAGGTCTCATTATATGCAGATGATACTGCTCTAATGTATAGTGCATTGTCTAGAGACGAGGTCGAAATGAACTTAATGAAGATTTATAAAGGATAAATACATGGTTGTTTGAAAATACACAAACCAATAGTGGTGTTGGTAGTCTATGAATGATAGCTTACCTGGATGAACCGACATAGGCCTTTTCCCCTTCAAGGGGAGAATATAACCGAAAAGTAAAATTTTATTCATTGTATATTCTTGGTGGCGCTGTTCTTATGGCCGACGCCTGATACACTACAAACTCTCGTTAAAATTTTCTCGTTTATGATCTAATTTTGTTGTTTTGTGAAACACACTCGTTTACGTAGAAGGTATCATGTATTCCTGCAAACTACTTCTGACTATTGTATGTAGTATAATACTCGTACGATCGGTTGTTTTTGGAGCTAGGCTCACTGGCCTGGTTGACAGCATTGCTATTGTTTACAATAGAGACGCGTTGATACGGCTTCGTGATACATTGACTGCTACTGAAAATACCGCGATCATATCGAAAATCGATCCAGAATTTGGACGATCATCTACAGCAGGAAACGATGAATCTATTCAAAGAAATAGGGTAAGGAAGAGAGGTAAAAGGGGTGGTGTCAAAAATAGATTAAAACGAAGGCACGATCACCCCTCTTTGCCAAACATTGTTATGTCAAATGTATGATCATTAAATAATAAGATGGATGAATTGGCTGCATTAGTCAAGTACGATCATGTGTACCGGGAAGCAAATCTTATCTGCCTAACTGAGAGTTGACGGAAAATATTACCGACTCTGTTATTAACCTGGATGGTTTTTCTGTTGTGCGAGCAGACAGGACCGATGACTCAGGCAAATCCAAAGGAGGTGGAGTCTGTGCCTACATTAATAACTCGTGGTGCAAAAATGTTAATATAATCAACCGTCAATGTACCCCCGATTTTGAAATCCTCTTCATGTCAATGAGACCATTCTACCTCCCACGGGAATTTGGCTCTGTTAAGGTAGCAATCGTATATGTACCACCAGACGGAAATGCATCAACAGCTGCCGAGGAAATAGCTGAGCAAATCCACATCGCGCAAAGAAAGTCACCAGAGTGTCCAATTTTTGTCTTAGGAGATTTCAACAAGTGCAGACTCGATGATGTCCTTCCAAATTTTCAGCAGTATGTCACGTGCGTAACCCGAGGTGACAATATAATAGATATCTGTTATGGAAACATCAAAGACGCCTACAAATCTATGGTAAAGCCAAGCATCGGTTCATCAGATCACAATGTCGTGCATCTCTTACCTTTATACAGACAACGATTAAAAACTGAAAAGATTCAAATAAAGTATGTTAGACAATGGTCTACAGACAATATCGAAAAGTTGCGCGGATGCCTGGAAGCGACAGACTGGGATATTTTTACTGACTCTTCTGTAGGTATTGATGAAATGGCGGAATCAGTAACATCATATGTAAACTTCTGCCAAGATATCACTAAACCAACCAAGAAAGTAAAGCAGTATCCAAATAATAAAGCCTTGCTGACCAAGGAGGTAAAAACAGCAATCGTCGAAAAGAAGCTAGCTTTTGCAAGTAAAAACAAAATTAAGCTAAAAGAAGCACAGAAAAGGCTTGATATGGCTGTAAAAAGAGGCAAAGAAAAGTTCAGAAACAGATTAGAAAGGAATATAAATAATAGGCAGACTAGGAAAGCATGGAAAGACATAAAATATATAATTGGAGGATCAAACAAAACATGTCCTCCCAAACTTTTACCAGGATACAATGATTTGCAACTAGCTGAAGAACTCAACTTATTTTACAGTAGGTTTGATGTTCATGACTTTAAGTCGCAGTTAGCGGATACCTGCAAGAATATTGACGTAACTGATGATGCAGATTACTTCACAGAGAATGATGTTGTCAACCTTCTGAAAAAAACAAATGCAAACAAAGCTGGTGGCCCAGACAAGTTATGTGGAAAACTTTTGAAAGAGTGCGCTGCTCAGATAGGACATGTCTTTCAGAAACTTTTTTAATGTTCTCTCCCTACAACCACTATCCCAGCAATTTTGAAGCACTCTTTGATTGTACCTATTGCCAAATTAAATAATGTTAAAACGCTTAATGATTATAGACCAATTGCCCTAACGTCCCTGGTTATGAAATGCATGGAAAGAATAATTAGTAAGCGTGTTAAAGATCAAAGTGACCACCTGTTAGATCCTATGCAATTCGCATATAGAGCACACAGAGGGACAGATGATGCCACAGCCACTCTCATCCACAACACTCAACAACATCTCGACAAGAACAACACATTCACACGCCTTCTTTTCATTGACAACCACATTCACCAATACAGGCTCACCACAAGGCTGCGTTCTGTCTCCCCTGTTATACATTCTGTATACAAACGACTGTAGAAATGCCACCGACTCCTGCCGTTTGATAAAATATGCCAATGACACTTGCATAGCTGGTAACATTAAAGATGCTGAATCGCTTTCGAACTATTTTACCGAAAAAGTTATTTACAGAGTGGTGTAAAGAAAACTATCTTATTTTAAATTCTAAGAAAACCAAAGAAATGATTATCGATTTTAGAAAGAAACAAAGTAATCATGATGATGTAGTAATTGATGATGAATGTATAAAAGTTGTCAAAGAATACAAGTACTTAGGAACAATCATAGATGATAAATTAAAATGGAGCAAAAATACAAATATGCTATATAAAAAGGGTCAGCAACGACTGCACCTAATGCGTCAACTTAAGAAATTTAAAGTAGATAACAAAATTCTAACCATGTTTTACAAATCGATGGTACTTAATTAGCGTGATATCTTTCTGTTATGCTGTGTTGGGAAATAGTCTCAATGTAAAAGATAAGGGAAAACTACATAGAATCGTACGAAGAGCTAGTAAAATGCTAAATATCCCTGAAATCGATCTTAATATAAGATTTGATGAGTCAGTGTTATCACTTGTAAAACGAATAATGGCAAATACAAACCATCCATTATATGCCGAGTTTAACTTTTTAAGGTCAGGGTGCCGTTTACGGAGTATTCTCTCACGAACTACGAGATATAGTAAATCGTTTGTATCAAGTTCAAATAAAACTTTTAATAAGCAGTGCAATAGATAAATATACAATTATGAATGGACTGATTTTGCGATATTTTACATTTTTAAATATCTAGAGTATTTTTTTTATGATATTTTAATATAGTACATACTTACTTCAATAATTTGCAATAATCTGCAATACGCCTAGTCTTTCCTCAACATAATGCATTAAGTTTAGTTTAAGTTACGTGTGCTTTTTTATATTTAAATTTTTATTTCTTTAGTTGTAACAAGTTTTGTGAATGATGTACAGTATAACTCTATATAATTTTTTAATTGTTATGTATGTAGTGTATCAAATGACACATTTCCAATGGCATGTATCTATTTTGTATGTAATTGGACAATAAAAGATTTTTGAATTTTGAATTTTGAATGAACTCCCCTCCAAGACAGTGGTATCGCCCATGTGCCACGCCCTCAGGTGGACGGCAACGCCCATGCATACCTCACCATTTCTTTTTCGAGAACGAAATGTATACACGTTCCGACAAGCGAGAGAACAATAGAACCTATTGTATTGTATTAGGATAGCCTATAGTATTGTGCTATACTGAGCCTAGAGCCTTGCCGTTGGATTGGATTTATATGCGAAAGACCTGTTTGTTGTGTGAGCAGCTACTGCTAGAAGTTAAAGCAACGCTACTCACGCTAAGCTTATCTCCAACGAAGCTAAGTATTATAGTTTCGCCGTAATCCGTGGGATTTCGGTCTGTTGTTACTGTGTTAAGTGAACATCTCTAGCCAAGACCCGGTGCCGGGTTTCCTTGGTCGATTGTTGTGGGCTGTACGTGTGCTTAGTCCCCATGCCCAAAATCCCCATGCCACAATAATAAACACATGAAATGTTTAGCCTGTAGAGATTGCAGCCAAGCTGATCCTTGTGAAGTGCGTGTCAGGTGGCCTCCGGCGTGATTCGCCGCTCTTCCAGCACGCGCTGAGAAGACGTCTAGACCTGCCTCGCCTAGGCCTGAGTCTCCCGCGGAGACTCCGCCGTTGCCCCCGATTCCGCCGCCGATTCCGACTATTACACCGCCGTATGTTGATCAGAATACGCAAAGTCAAGCTCCTGCGGAGCAACAATTTGACTTGTCTCCCGCCTTTCTACAGGCGGTTGCGGCGGCTGTACGAGCGCTGCCCAAGGATGGCCCTCAGCCGGTGCCATAAATGCAGCCCCCTCCGACTGTCCTTCTTCGAGCGCTGGAACCTGAGGACATCGACATGGAGGACGACGAAATACTTGTCTCTTTTTCCGATTATGACGACGGTTCGGGGGCACCCCGGCTCCAAACTTTGGTTAATCGTGTAGTACCTGCGGTGCTATCTTACCTCGGGGTAGAATACGCGTACAAGGAGGCTACGCTGCTCCCGGAGTACAAGCGCTTTACGACGTTCGGGGTACGCGCTCCGGTGCGTCACGCGCGAACGAGCCAATGGTTGTTTGAAAACAAGTTAACCAGCCTTAATGTATCCAAAACTAAGTCGATGACATTTGGTACTCCCCAAAGACTTAAAAGTACTGGGAAGGTTAACTTGTCTATTCAAGGAGAAGAAATTGAACATGATCCAGCATCTAAGTATTTGGGTATTACTTTAGACCCATTTCTCAAATAGGATAAGCATATTAAAAAGGTTCATTCGGTTGGTATTCCAAATAAAATATAATAGTTAATTATTATATTTTATTAGGATAAGCACATGTAGATAAAGTTGTATCTAAGTTATCAAAATCACTTGGTATTTTCAGCCGTGTTAGCTATTTCGTTGATGTTAATACTCGCAAGACTCTTTATCATGCATTGGTCTTGCCTCATATCGATTATTGTTGCTCAGTATGGAGTTGCTCCCCAATTAAATATGTCAATAAAATACAGGTTTTGCAGAACCGTGCTGTTAGAATAACTTTAGGTTATATGCTAAGAGATTATCACACTGAAGAGCTCTATAGTAAGCTAAAATGGATGCAAGTTCAACAGAGATCCTTGTACTTTATTAATGTCTTAACATTTAACTGTGTGAATGATGCCCCATTAAAAGTTAATAGCATACATTGCCTATTGATATTTTGTATCAATATTAAAATAAAGAAAGAATTATAAAAATCTGACTTGTAGTTTTCAAAAATAATCGTTTTTAGCCACGAACAAAGTAAATAAATTGCGCCCTCAGTAGGATATTTTAATATTGATACAAAATATCAATGGGCAATGTATGCTATTAACTGTTAATGTTGCATCGCTATCCCTAGCTAGGTAGTAGGCCTAGACCTATATACTAGTATGTGGGCCGGGTCATTAGGGAGTTAACACTCCTACCCTGGATTGATAAGCTAGCAACCGTATAAACAGTGCTCTGTTTTCATTAAAAATAAAGTAAGGTTTTGCCAAAATAACCATAAGACAACTGTGCTACATAAGTGAGTATTAAAGTTTGGTTAATGTTGTCATCGTCTTTTTGATCTAAAATCAAGAAAATGGTCAGAAGAAAGGATCAAACTGAACATACCCCTCTGGACACCTCAACGACACAGGCAACACCCACCGAAGAAACCAGCGAAATCCAGTTATTAAGGCGGGAGATTAAAATGCTAACAACTGAAATGCAAACAAAACTGGACTCCGTACTTAAAAATCACACCTCAATTATGAGTAGAATTGACTCAATTGAGGCAAAACAATTAGATATTGAAAAAATCTTGAAAAGAAATGAAAGATGTCAACAACACTTGAAACAGAAAAGAAAAAAATTACCAGCATACAAAATGATATTCTGAATCTTGAATGGTATTCAAACAGTTTTAACCTGAGATTTGGTGGGATAACTGGGAACCAAATGAAGATGCAACAAAAAAGATCAATGAATTACTAAATAAAACACTCAAACTAAAAAACATGCTCTACTACACACACTAGAAAAAATAACATCAGCAATTGATAACAAATCTTCATCGTAGGTGTTTTGCTAGATCTGTCGAAAGCTTTCGATATGATCATAGAATACTAAATCAATAAAATGGAATGCTATGGCATACGTGGTATTGTGTTAGACTGGTTCAGGAGTTACCTAGACCACAGAACTCCTATGCTCACGCTAACCATTCACGTTTTTGCAGTTGTCAATTTGCGAACAAAAAAATTATATCATTCGCAAAACTTGCGAAAATATAAGCCTATAATAAGTGACAGCGATGTAGCGTTACTTGCCATCAACAACATTTTTTTTCGCGTCACTCGAATAAATTAAAACAAGTTTTCCATTAGGAGGCTTATAAATTGTACAGGCGAATAGTAATAATAATCGCGTTATCTGTAAATGTACACGCGCCCGACTAAGGAGAATTTATTTCATGAATAGACATGTCACAGCTGTTTCAACCAATGTAAAATAAGTAGAAAAAGTCAAGCGCCCTCAATATTGGCAGACGGCGATATGTGCCGGAGTGTAAAACCGTGTGAGTGGTTGAATCTCGTTCAACTTTCGCGACGTTTGCATCTTTTATTTAGTACACTTTAAATTAATTTAATCAATTTCGTCATAAATATTATAAAACCATTTTTATACTATTTGTTAGAAAATAAGTTTTTTAATTATCGATTGTTTTGAAATAGTAAGTAATTAAGCATAACATTGAGTTTTACGAAATTATTTACACCCGGAAGTTTTGAAAATTAACATCGATCGGCCTAGCAAATGTAAACAATGGTAAGTTTGAAAAAATGTCTGTCAATTTGTACAGTTTTTGTTTTTATTGGTAATTTTCATAATTATTTGGAAAATCTAGGTAAATGTTTGATTATATATGCTTGCATGAGACATTGAATTGTTAGGAGGTGATGGTGAAAATCTCAAGAAAATTTCATTGAAAACCTTGAATGTTTTGTTTAATGCGAAATAGCGTATTTGGCGAGACGTCAATGAACGCGGCTAATGACCGCTCGCTAGGCTGTGTGCAACTAGGCCTAGGTTGTGGCTAGGCCTATTTGGTACATATAAGTAGTGCAATCATGCTATACATCATTTTAATTTAGATAGATAAATAATAATAGATTAAATAATAAACTTAATTATTATCATTGTATTATTTCAACTGAATCTGATGAATCATAAAATGTAAAACATTTAGTACTAGGCCTAGACCTACCAGGCTTAGTTAGGGCCTTAAAATCAAGGCCTATATAAAAATACTTAAACTACCGTATGATAAATATAATATAAAATTAAATTTTCTTTTTTGTAGGCAACAGAGTTTCACGAAAGGGCTTTACGTTCCATTTGCTTTTGTTGTGGAACAAAATTTAAAGAAAAGGATAAAAAATACAATTTAGAAAATATGAAAAGCCATCACAAATTGGCACTAAATCAAACAAATTCACAACCTATATACATTTGTGCAACCTACCATTCGCAAATTTGTAATGGCTATACTACCACGCCATCATTTAAATTTAGAGAGCATGGACCAAATTGCTTGGCCTGCTACTTACTACAACAACAGCTACGACCTGGACCAAAACTGCAAGAAACCAGAAACACAAATGGTACATTCAGTGAAAGAACACACTGTGGCTTAAATCAACAGTTCTTTGTTTCAGAAGACCGAAACAAAGTATATAAATGCACCATTTGTATGCAGCTTCTGTCCGTTGACAGCATTCAGACGCCGTGCCAACATTGCTTTTGCAAATTTTGCATACACAACATATTCAAAGCAGTTGGTAAAAAGTCTATTCAATGTTTGGACTGCAATTGTAATCTAATGCTGAATGACTTAAAGAAGATACCCCCGATTATAGAAGAATCACTAAAAACCGTAAAACTACAGTGCAACATTTGCAAAGAGCAATTAATTTTAGAGGAAACTCAACACCATGTATGCAAATCACACAAAGAACAGTCATTTCTAAAGATTAGGAATGCAGTAACAGAAATTGAACAACTGACAACTGAAAGTGAAGTTTGCCCGAGGGAGTTAAAATTAGCTCACAAACTAGTAAGGAACGACCTGACGGATGGTAGATTGGCACTCCGAACTGAAGGACGGGTAAGATGCATACAAAATATAACAGCTAAGCGTGAAATAATTAATTTACAATTTATCCTTTTAACTACGGTAATATTCTTTAAAAACCTTTCACACAACCAGGCTTTTCTATGTGGTCAAAAATGGTCCCAAATTCTTTCTTATTTAAGAACCTAAATATACCGGAAATCTCTAGAGTGTCTGATATTCACTCTATAGACTTGACTGTAAAGAACTAAAAAATATCAATTTGTTTAGCCTTTACAGATAGTTGCTGAATCATCACATGCTACACTTTCTGTAAATACTAATACTACCGGTGAAAAGCAACAAAAGATGGATGCACAGAAGTGTTTGGCAATAATGAATTCTTGTCGCATAAATTGGAGCCAACAACGAGCATTACGCAGGTAATTGATTAAAGTAAATTCTGAATACTGTGAAAGATATGTTAAAGCAACAAAAACACAAATCAAATCTTGAGCACAGTAATTTTAACTACATATAGTACTACTGTATGTGTAACCTACTTTCAATAAAGAAAATGGATGTCCAAAACTGCCTGAACAATAAAATGCAAATAATTTAAGTCTGTTATTTTAGATATTGCCTAGGTTTATTTGCATCCGAGAGAGCGATAAGAGTATGCCAAGAAAATATAATAGGAGACCACCTGGTAAAGACACATGAGTACATGTTTGTTAAACGAGATGGCGCGAATTCGGTTGGGGGCCTATCACTAGAGGAAGTGGCTGTGGTACGGCTGAAAAACATTAAGCAGCTTGTATTCAATTATTTGAATCAATATGCAATGTATGTACACTGAACTTACTTTTATTTTCTAACTTAAATACAACTACTATATAATTAATTGTATTGTTATCGTACAAAACCCATCTTCATTTCATAATTGCTGTTACACTTACAGTACATTATATATTCCACAGGTCAGATGAATCGATAAATTTTCATAATGATGAGATTTACATAAAATTTGGAGGAGATAAAAGGTGGTAATTCTACCAAATTCGAGGTTCAATTGTGTTGCTTGGACAAACCGAATGCTTTACATAATGTGATTGTCGTGCTTGTTTTTCAAGCCCCAGATTTAACAGTAAACATAGAGAAATGCCTAAACCTAATCATAAATGAAATCATGGATTTGGAAGGCAGCAAATGGATATCTCCAACAACCCAAAAGTATATAACATTTATCAATTGTTTTCTTTTTCTAGATGCCAAACAATTAATACATTACTAATACTTTACATAACTTTTTTCTGTTTAATAACAAATTTAAAATTAAATTAAATATACAATGTGCTCAAAGTTCAAATTCAACAACTGAGTAATTCTAATAAAAAATTATTTTTCAGGAGTCATAACATCCGCCTATTTTTTTTTGCCGACTACGACTTTCTGTGTCGCATATATGGCCTTAATGGACCAAATGGTGAGTATACTTATGCAAATTTAATGTTTATTTCACAGTTTTACACAACATTAGTCAATACTATATTAAGTAAATGGATATTAAATTTTATAGGAAAGTACAGTTGCATTTATTGCTACTGCAGCCAAGAGGATGTTCGGGTAAATACAAAGCCAAGTACTCGCAGATGTCTTAAAGATTACAACAAAGACTACAAGGCATTTGTTGACAATGGGAAAGACCCAAAGAAGAGCAAGCACATATCACATAGTGTTGTCCAGCCATACATGGTAGAAATTGAATTAAACATGGTAATGTTAGAAGTTAAATATACTGTATCAACAAATTATTGTGTTATTAACAAAACAAAAACTAATTTATATTATCAAAACCATGTTAGAAAAAATATAACAAATAATATGCATACCTTTTATGTTTTTAATACTGTATATTCTTAATAACTGAAATATAAATGAATATTTTCCAATATTTCTTTAGGTGACAATACCAGCTCTACACATTTCTCTGGGCCTTTTTAAGAAGATGTTCGACATGCTAGAGAAAAGTGTCCACAACCTTGATCTTTTGATTTAATATGCGACAAGATGCTACTCTACCATCTGGTAAATATTTGGCTGGTACTAGATCAGTACTTTCTATGAATGGGTGACTAGTTGGTTCCAGTACCAATTTGAGCATCATATAATCAATCCAAAATTGTTGAAGCTGCAGCTCATCTGCTGACCGAATAGAGTCACTGCATCAAAAGATAGAGGAGTTGCGAAATAAGTTGTCTCTTTTACTTGTGAAAAATGCTTATGATGCAGATGTAATTGCAGATCTTGGACATAAAATCACTATGAAAGAACAACAAATCAAGGACTTAGTAAGCTATTGGTTTAACTTAAGTGCGATTATAATAATATATATATAACATTAATTCTAAACCGCCTGGTGATATACTGAAATTTAATTAATTTGAAAAGATAAGATGAGGAAATCATAATGTGTTTAATATATATATTTAAATAAGTGTAAGAATTATGATAAGTATTGAATTTTATATTTTGTAGCAAACTACTGCAAATCAAGATCTACGATTTGGTACAGGGCCACTGGTGACTAAGATTGATGACATTTTAAGGACACATAAAATACCACGCCAACAATATCATGGAAAAAGCTTTGTTGGTAATCATGTCCATCAAGCCTGCAAGGTATTTTAATGCAAGGCTATGAAAGCAGAATAATTGATTTTACATGACAATACAGTATAAAATACTTTGAAAACAAATTAACTGCACAGTATGTTTTTTTTAGTCGAATATCATAGAAAAAGTGTTTGAAGGCATCGGGATAACACTGAAACAGCAGGCACACCAGTGTCCTCCCAACTGCAAGGATGTATTGGAAATTAAACTCAACAAAATAAAAGAATCATTTACGCCAGTATTTAATGCATTTAGTGAGGTGCATGGATGCATCAACCACACTAGATGCATTGATGATGCAGAAATTGATAAATATGGTAAGTAATATTATTGTAAATAAAATGAATCTATACTTATCTTTTATTGAGATTGATTGCTATTCCAAATTTCTAAAATTATAAAATGTATCTATATATAAATTATGGTTAATTCTGACATAGGCGAGCACAATGCAAAAACTTTGGTACAAATCTCCGCCTTGGATACCTACCTTATCTATCTCAGATGTACCGCGAAATGTAGATTTGATAACATTAATGTGCAGTTCGACGCTATTTTTCCATATTTCTATCTTAGCAAGATATTATAAAGAGTTTTTTAACAACATTTATGATTTCAACAGTAGATTTTCTACTCAATTTCAATTCTTGGCGGTCAAGTTATTTCCGGGTTTATGATAAGTTCACCTTGCAGCAACTTGGTTTCAACTATTTTGTCTCTTTTATACAGTTAACATAATAGATTTGACCCTAAAGGTGACTGGAAACAGGCACTTTCCATCAATCAATACAGTGTCCCTTTGGAAGACGGAAGAAAAAAAACAGATACTATAGTAGGACTGGAGCTAAAGTTGGCCATTAGTCATAGCCATTTTAGTTTTTTGTTTATTTTAGGAACGGACCGCGCGTGTGAAAGGTACAGTAGTTAAAAAATAAAAATTATACTGCAAATTAATAAAGATCAAATTAAATATACGCCATAAAGAATCGGAATATATTGTGGGGAATAGTATTATAAAATTACATAGGGAGATTTGATGATAAGACATTAATCGAGTGAAATCCCGATAGCTGAGTTTTATTAAGTAAGCTGGCAGGAATAACTGTAGGCTATCTGTGTCCTGTTAGGACCGAGATGTCTGCCCATGTTGCAAGCCGTAATGTCTTCTTTCTTGGGCCGAAATGGCCCACTCTGTCACGGCAGTTAGTTTCAAAAGATGTTTAAATTAAATAATGTATTAATACTTATTAGGATGATATTTATTTGAATAAACGCCTCTCCAATAAAACATCACTTTGAATAATAATCACCACCTCTAGTAAATGTCAATTAGTATTAAAGTATATTTTAATTACAGAACAAATCATACAAGTATTCTCAGCCGAATACAGGCGTGTTGCACCAGGTGTAATACAGCCTAAGCTGCATATGCTTGAGCACCATGCTATTTCTTTCATGAGAGAGTGGAGAGTTGGTATTGGCCTTCTTGCCGAATTTAATTGTAGAAAACGAGCAGTGCATGGATTAAGATCAAATTTAGACCAATTAATGTCTATTATGAAGAGTCATCTTACATTCACCTCTCCACAGATACAAAACGAAATAATAAAACCAAAAAAATACAAGACAGCAAAGGAAGAATGATTCTTTAAAGTGCCATTCCCTACAATGTGTCGTTTTCTACTGTATTGATGGATAGTACTCTGTTATACTGTACATAGTGTTAGTGATTGATTGTTAATGTTTACTAAACTGATTCTTAAAATAAACCTGTATAGATGGTATAAGTACACATCGTCCAAAACTGTGTAAATGTTTTAGCCACTTAGGGTTGACGCTATATGTATGTACCTAAACAATAGTATAAAAACAAAAATTAACTTAACTTAAATAAATAATTAAATATCATTGCATACACACTAATTTGAATATGCAGTGATGAGCAAAATATTATAATATTATGATGCTTGTATACTGTAGTGTAAGGCTGCCATTCCTTTTCTTATTTACCTTAGTAATTATTTCATATGGGGTAGGCCTAGGCAATATGTCATTGCATATGGTATAACCAATACAATTATCCTCATAATAATTATTAATTTACTGTATTTGTTATGATCACTGTAAATATATTAAAACTAAAATTAATAATAATTAAATAATATTAATAATAATTATATAGGCGTAAGCCTAATAATTATGTAGCCTACTAAACTAACCTAACTAGGCCTAGGCTATACTATCACCTCTAACCCACTCTAGGCTAGGCTAACCCGGAAAGTTGCTTCTCTGTAGGCTGCTAGGCCTAGTCTAGGGAGCACAGGCCTAGCTAGTAGTATCATATATTAAAAATGTAACATTTCCAAACTTATTGGTCCGCTGTCACATGAATAAGGCAGTGTGTGCATATACAACACACGTGTTTCAACTAGAGTAGACACAAGCCTAGGCCTAAAAACGACATAATTTGCAACGGCCATAAATCAAAAATTCATCCATCACCTCCCGACCATTACTACGTTACAACATTCACAGATAACTAAATTATCATGCAGTACCAAGGAATTAGAGTGAAAATTACATTTTTTAAAGATACGGACAAACAAAAACATGTATCTACTTTGGAAATGTCACTCACGTGCGTTACTTTGGTCTATCCTTGTAATTTATGGCCCACCCTTCAATTAATTTTCAGCTTTACATTTCTTGTTAAAAACAAAATCGACAACATGCGCGGTTCATCCAGGTACTGTTTAATGAATATTCATATATATTTAGCAATGCAATGTTTTTTTATCTCATTCTCATTGGCTGTTTAAAACATGTCTTTAAATGGTGATTGACTCCGCCCCGCACACATGGATTTGTAAGTAATTGTTTATGTATTGTTACTCCACCAATCCGACTGCTAGGCCTAGTCTAGGGAGCACAGGCCTAGCTAGTAGTATCATATATTAAAAATGTAACATTTCCAAACTTATTGGTCCGCTGTCACATGAATAAGGCAGTGTGTGCATATACAACACACGTGTTTCAACTAGAGTAGACACAAGCCTAGGCCTAAAAACGACACAATTTGCAACGGCCATAAATCAAAAATTCATCCATCACCTCCCGACCATTACTACGTTACAACATTCACAGATAACTAAATTATCATGCAGTACCAAGGAATTAGAGTGAAAATTACATTTTTTAAAGATACGGACAAACAAAAACATGTATCTACTTTGGAAATGTCACTCACGTGCGTTACTTTGGTCTATCCTTGTAATTTATGGCCCACCCTTCAATTAATTTTCAGCTTTACATTTCTTGTTAAAAACAAAATCGACAACATGCGCGGTTCATCCAGGTACTGTTTAATGAATATTCATATATATTTAGCAATGCAATGTTTTTTTATCTCATTCTCATTGGCTGTTTAAAACATGTCTTTAAATGGTGATTGACTCCGCCCCGCACACATGGATTTGTAAGTAATTGTTTATGTATTGTTACTCCAACAATCCGACTTGTAACGTTGAGGGCGCATGACTTAATTCGTATGTTTGAAACAGCTGTGATGTGTATAGAAAAAATATTGCGCAATAACAAACATGCTGCATGGACATTCCGACGTCGTAGTTTGTGGTGTTTGTTATGATGTTTTCGCGAGTGAATAAAAAGCATATAAAACACAAAGGATTTATTATTTTATATTGTTTGTGATAAAAAACTTTATTCAGGCAGGTTGCATATGCTGATAATTGATACATGACTGGGCCATGGCATAGTCAACCATTGAATAGGCCTCCTATAAGCTATGGCCGTGGCGACTGGTATCGCGTCAGGCCGGTGAGGCTGCAGTAGATAGGCCTAACATATTTTAATGCGGTTGCGAAAGAAAATTTGACCTTAGCATGAGCGTAGAACTCAGTATGTTACTATTGTCAAAACGACAAACACACACCTTATGACAAAGATTGATAATATTGAAGGACAAAGTAGAAGGAATAATTTTATTTTATGGTTTCAACAAAAAGGGGAACGAGAATTGGGACGAAAGTGAGAAACAAATTAGATCATACGTAAAAGATAAATGCGGAATTCGCACTGAATTGTTAATTGAAAGAGCTTATCGACTGAAAACGAAATCAAAGCCAAGACCAATAATCGTCAAATTTGAAAATACAAACAAAAAGAAGAAGTGTTAGAAAAAGCTAGACAGATGTCAAAGGAAAGAAGGACGAACGATAGTCAACGAACGAATGACGAAACACAAGGACATACCAGACGAGACACAATCAGTGTTAGTGAAGTCTTCACATACAGAGTACGGAACATAAGAAAGAAATTGATAGAACTAATTAAAAAAGAAAAACAATCAGGGAAACTATGCAAACTAAGTTTTGATAAAGCATATATTGATGGTGACACATACACATACGATGAGGAACATGAAGTATATGTCAAACTGAACAAAGGAAAATAAGAATTAGGTCAAGGCCCTAAAAACAATTTTGTTCATACAATTAATCAGGGAAAACAAAACAATTACATCAAGCAGGTAAAATGTCTCGCATGGAATATCAATGGCATTCAAGACACATTTAAAGACTCGCAATTTATAGATTATGTACGTAACTTTGATATTTTTAGTTTAATTGAAACATGGACAGAGTATGAGCAATGTTATAATATTAATGGATATGATTGCATTTGGAAGATCCCAGAAAAAAAATCAAATTTAGGTAGAAACACAGGAGGTACGTTTGTATACTTTAAAAATAACATTCCCATTAAGGAATTACCAAGTTTATCGAAAAACATAATCTGGTTAAAATTATTAACTAATAATTCAATAAATATCATTATCACATTTGTATATAGGCCACCAATGGGATCCACATACGCAATCGAAAATTTTTATGATATTCGAACTTGTTCAATTCAACGCTAAATATGATTGCCCAATTTTTATAGCAGGTGACCTAAATGGCAGAACAGGGACAGAGAAAGACTATATTCCCAATGATAATAATCCCACTGAACGGAATGAATTAAATATCAATGACAACAAACAAATAGAAATAAGACATAATGTAGATATTACGGTAAATAAATATGGTAATGAGATTCTTGATTTTTGCAAAGAAACCGGCATGCGTATAACGAATGGAAGAATAAATAAAAACGAAACAAATGGTTACACGTTTGTCGGTCATCAGGCAAATAGCGTTTGTGACTATTTACTTGCGCAGTACGAAGAATTCAACAATATTTCCTTGTTGATAGACAAACGTGTGGAGTCTGATCACATGCCGGTCAACTTTGAAATTAAAATTGAAAATACTGAATTTAATAATCTTTATAATAATAATATTGAAAATGATAATTTTAAAACGCTAAATAAATATCAATGGAAAGAAAACTATATAGACACATTTAGGGCACGTTGGGAACATGAAACAGTTAAGAAGTTGGATAACAGTTTCATGAGCGCAATAACTCAAAACAAAATCGACGAGGCTGTAACATGTATTCAACTTTTGAATACACTTGTAGCGGAATATGTAAAGTATTTACACATTTTACCACTAATACCACTATTCGAAATGTTAAGAAAACAAATAACTGGTTTGAAAACAATTGAATAAAGCTTTAGCTGTAAGAAATAAAGATCAACATAATTCATTTAATAATTATATCAAACTTAAAAAGGAATATAAAAAAACAATAAGACAAAAGAAATATAACCATCAAAAACAAAAACGTAACGAAATTTTAATAGAAGCCAGTAATAGGGACTCAAAACAATTTTGGTCAAAATTAAAAACTCGTAAACAAACAATAACTTCTGAAATAACAATTAACGAGTGGCGAAATCACTTCCAATCCTTGTTTGAACCCTCCGAGCCAGTTAACAAAGTTACAGACGAAATTGTACATAACATTATTAACGAAAACGATAACCTCAATTCAGAATTTGACTTGGATGAAATCAAACAGGCATTGAAAATGCAGAAATCAGGAAAATCTCCTGATATGGATGGTATGTTTTTAGAATATATTTTAAATGCACCCAATTTATTATTTGATAATCTAAAACTTAACGAGCATGATAATTCCTATTTACAAAAAGGGCAAAAAGAATAAGCCAGAAAATTACAGAGGCATTGTTCTTATTCCGATACTTGGCAAAATTTTGTTACACATCCTTAAATCAAGATTAGACCACTTCACCGAAAATAACAACATTATTTATCAAGAGCAAGCAGGTTTTCGTAAGGGGTTTCGCACATTCGGTAATATATTTATTTTAAATAGTATCATTGCAAAATATTTAAGTAAAAAAACGATATAGGGTATTCTGCTGTTTCATTGATCTCAAGCGTGCCTTCGATAGTATAAATCATAGTTTTCTTTTACTTAAATTAAAACGAATAGGTGTAAATGGTAATATGTACAATATAATTCAGTCTATGTATAACAATTTGTCTGTACATGTAAAAATTGGTAACAAAGTAACATTTCCGTTTGACTGTTCTATTGGAATACAACAAGGTTCACCTTTATCCTCTTTACTTTTCAACATATTTATGAATGATTTAAGTTATGATCTAAATCAGATGATCTAAATCAGAGTAGAGATAGCGACAAAATACAAGTTGAAGACAGCTTTATCAATCATTTATTATACGCTGATGACTTTACGGCAGTGAAATATGGGGGTTTTCTAACCAAATAATTATTAATAATTTCCATATGCGTTTTGCGAGGTTTATTTTGAACATTGGAAAAAGTGCCCCTAGCGCAACCGCAGAGTTTCCTTGCATGTCGATTGTTTAATTTCAATTATTCGTTTTTGGTTGCATATTATTGACATGGATAAAAATAGATTTATTTTTAAAGGTTACAGTTTTCAGTTTAAAAAAATTAACAGAAATGAATTTTGCTGGGCTAGTCAGGTAAAACATTTACTTTGTTCAACTGGCTTTGGTTTGGACACAAAATTGACAGAATTCAGCACTAACAGCATATCATATTCTTCAGTTCTTGTCATAATGCCATAATCTTTATCTGTGTGCAATATTCCAACGTATGACGTGCACGTGGCGTTTGTCGTGGTGCGGATAACTAACTCGTCAAAGTGACGAGTTTCATGTCTAGTTATAATAATTAATTTTAATAATGGTATTGATTTGGTTCCATATATATATATTTGTTATAATAAAAAAAAAAAAATGCTAGGGCCTACATGCAAATTAGGATACATCAAAGCATGAACCAATACAAAAATTACACACATTAACCCCTCTTTTTATGCAGTATATGGGTCTGTGTGTGTTTTTGACACAAACTGCGCCGTCAACATTATTAAAATTCATAGACTCGTTCATCATTTTATTTGTAATAATTTGCCTTTATTATTTTAATATTGTTCATACCTTTTTCAGCATATTAACAAATATATCCGTGACACCATATTATTTTATTTAGTCATCAAAGCATGCATATACTGTATATATGGCTCTGGGTATTTACTCTGAATACACTGTATATATTATATACATGCAGCATAGAAGAAATTACGAGACCCATCTTTTATTCCATGTTATAACATGATATTACATAGCTTATGTAAATACGTGAACGTGATTGGTTGAAACTGCGTCACATGACTACCGCTGCGAGGATCGTAAATCGTATATATCCTCGAGAACGATGATATTGACCGATTAATTTTCGCGTAATTATCGTGTCCCCTGTCATTAAACATATACATTCTCGAGTTCGATGATATTGACTGTGTAATTTTCGTGTGGCAACACTCGCGTTTGCCGATAAATAAACAAAAGTCATCTACTGGATTTGAACTCGGGTGGAATTGTCACTCCATCGCAAGACAACGCTTCCACCGTTGCGCCACGCAGCTTGCTTGAAGAAATTATTCATCTAAACTATTTAAACTATGCATACATAGCGCCCTCATTTGTTATTAGTCCTCCCTAAATGTGATGAAACACCGTTTGTGATTGGTCAATACTCACGGTAGTAACCTAGTAACTAGTACGCGCTGAACATCCGGTGATTCGGCTCCTCGAAGAGAAGACGATGAATTGTTTATTCGGCCTACCTGATTATAATATTATTATTAATAGGCTTATTGATGGAAATTCTTCTGTTAATTTAAACGACCTAGGCCTAAGTGAATATTTTATTGCCAAGGAATCATTAATTAGTAATTATCTGTATATTATTCTTCGCAAGGTAAGGTGTCTAGGCAGGAGGCTTGTTTACACAATACAAATACTATAGAATAGGAGGCCTAGCCTAGCTTCACCCAACCCAGCAGACTTGTTCTTGGCTATATAATATAACAGATATCGCCTTTTATATCGGTAAAATATAAGATTTAACATCCCCTCGGGATGATATTATGTTCTCGGGGAATTATATATCCCTCAGCTGCCGCTTCGGGATATATATATTCCCTCGAACATAATATCATTCCCTCGGGGATGTCAAATCTTATATTTCACCTCTAAGCAGGCAATATCTGTATAATAACGTCATCAACATGGAACAAAGATGAAGATAACAATTATAGAAGGTAATTATCTAAATAATAACATTCATAAAATATGGACGGTTTTTGGGCATGTAAAAGTGAGATGGGTGGTCTTTTAAACGCGATAAATATTATTATATCAACTGACCATATGATGACGTGACGACATCCAATATACAACATGAATCATATTTACAATTTAACAGCTTCTAAATAATAAGTATAGATCACGTGGGTAACTTTTCATTTCGAGGAGTTATAGTATATTGAAATATACGTCACCTGGAAAATGTTAGCCTGTCTTATTATTAGCAGCTATTGGAAAATAAGATAAAGGCCTTATATTTGACAAGTTCGTTAGACAAGTGTGTCGGCAATGCGATAAGAGGGAGAGAAATGTACTCTGAATTTCCAAATTGATTATAACAATAATTCTAAATCGTGAGAATTTGAAAAAGTTTCTCAACCGAGAATCGAATCTACAAACTTCTGTTTTGATAAAGCAGACGCTCTGACCATTAGATCAATGGGTTTTCATGTTATTGTTCGACAACAATTTGGTGTCATTGATTATCATTAACAATTGACGTAATAGCAAAAAAAATACATTGGGTGGACCTAGCGTCATGACGTAGGGTATGAGCTGTTATGGCCTATATTATTTGTACGGCTGGCGAAACGTGAATTCAGCCTCATCTCATGATTGTGATTGATATAATATTTTAAGTCTTTGAATAACCTAGGTCACTTATTTTTATCTCATGTAATGTAATTTTAATGGGAATATAAAAGATATGTTGAGTTCTAAGAAATCGGTTATGTTAGCTGTTATTATTATTATGAAATCATTTATGTTCCTGATAGAAATAAAAGGACGGACATTTATGGGAAAGCGGTTGGAATTTGAAGGTTTGCATTGATTTGATGGTGTCATTGATAATGTTGGTGAACTTTGTAATATATAGGCCTACTTTTGCAATTGTAGTAGGTCTACGATCTGTGACTGATAATGGATTCCTGAACTTTTTTATCCTATGTTATTTTTCTTTCTTGACCGTAAAGTAAATAGTGCCCTTATAATTGACAAGTTCGTCTGATAAGTTTGGCCCCACCTAGATTGAGATAATAGGAATAGCGTGTTGACAGTTTAGAAAAAATTAATTTTGAAATTAAAAATGCGCTTTCGCTTGTAATTGTTTGTGAAATGTATAGTAAGGTGTATACCGTATTATACAGCAATTCATGGAATTATGGGACCCACTTGTATTACAATATATTAATATGATGACGTCTTAAAACAAGGCCAACAGCCATTAAGTCGCGTGCTACAATGCATAGTGATACCGGACCGACAGACAGACAGACAGACGGACGGACGGACAGACCGACAGACCGACCGACCGACATAGTGAACTATAGAGTCGCGTCCACGCGACTAAAAATATGAATATGATCGACATTCTCGTAAAAGAATGGTCAAAGCAAGAATACCTCTATTAAGAATGTAATGATATTTGAAAGGAAGTATGAGCTTGATGTGCGTGTTCCTTGAATGTGACACTTAATTCTGTCAACGTTATAATTTCACGGAGGGCAAATTTGTACATGCATTCATATCTATAATAGTTTGTTTAGGTTTTTTTCTTTGGTGAAGTTGTTGAATGTAAATGAATAAGTAAAGTAAAGGTTGAGAATTTGTAACGTTTATAATATATGGCTAATGTAATGGGAGTCCAATACCTGTCAGTCCAAATGATAACAGTGATTGTTGCCAGATTTCAATGTCAGGAAGTTTTATCTTGAGGTGAATTCCCATGGGTTATATTACAATATTATTGCCTGTAGAAGTTTGATAGTGATACACTGTAAACTGTAAGTATAGGTCATTTGTTGTGTGGATAACTGTTAGAGATGTCGAGTATCCGTAAGATAGTGAAGTTTGTTGTGGCTGAAAAATTTAATAAAAGAGTAGTTTCGAGAGATGGCAGGAAGTTTATACAGGGAAAGGTGTTGGTGGAAGGGAGCAACGAAGTTGTTGCGTGCTACGAGAATAATGTAAATAGTCCAGCAGCAGCGAAATTGTTGGAGTTAGACGTTCGCCAGCCAGTTTTGATTACGGATGTGTCGGAAAAAATTAATGTTTCCATAAGGCTGTCTCCGAAGTCGAAGGTAATTTTTTTTTATTGTAATTATGTGTATTTTAGTTAATAAATCATTATTTGTTTTAGTGTGTTGTTGAGGATGGATGGAGTATACTAATAAATTTAAAATGTTCTAATGGTGTATTTAATATTTTAGGTACTAACCAATGTTGGGGCATTTGAAATTAATGAGGATGTATTGAATGAATTCATACGGCCTGGTTCTATTTCTGTCATGGAGGCCAAAGGGAGTCCCTTGAAGAGGCGGTTTTCCTTGGAGGGAAATGTTTTAGAGGTAATTGAATTTATTATATTCTTGTAGATGTACGTTTGTGTATAATGTTTTTTAAGCATATCTACTTTAGACTTTGAGTTAGTATGAATATGTTATGATGAAGTGCTGAAAATGAAAATTAAATGTGACAATACGTTTGCAACTTATTTTGTACGCGAATCGCATTGAAAAAGTTTGGTTTTATTATTGTTACCAAACAATTTGATTTGTAATATTATGAAAAATGTGATAATTATGTTATGTGTGGTTTTATTTTATATATGTAGGTCGGTGAACTGGTGGAAACGTCAACTTATAAAAGGAGGTGTTTGAAAATGGGAACAGAAGGTTGTAGTATAGATGTGATGTTGTGGGGTGAGGCTGCTGTGGGTGTTCCAAGCAATGTGAAGTCACGAGATATCTTAATTTCTGCTGTGGAAGTCGAAGAGGAGAATTTTAAATTGAAAAGCTCTCCTTCCACTGTTGTGGAGGTAAGTTTAATATTTTTAGGTAAAATAACTGAAAGAAATTTTTTTTTTTATTGAAATGGAAGATGCTTTAGGGTACGGGTTACAGTATAATATCTTATAAAGACAGATAGTGAAGTGAAATGGTAAAAAGAAATGTCTATAAATTGGTTATTAAGTTTGTTTTAAATTGAACTAGGTATTATTTTTGTTTATTTTTAAAAAATATTACACACATCTAACAGCGAACACATTATTATTATTATTATAATTATTCCTTGTACTTGATCAACTGATTTGAGGCTTCGGGAGTGGAATTAAAAGAGTCGTGAGTTATTTGCACTAGGTCAGGATTGAACCATAGACCTTGGAATTAAAAGGCAATTAGTTAAGCTCCAATATTGTACCGTAAGTTTGGTTTTATTAGCAAATTTCTTTCAAATTTAGTATAAATATGAATCTAATTTTTATTTTAGAGTGATAGCCTTGGAGAAATGGAAGACACTGTGATAGCCATAGGTGATCAAGATGATGGGTATGTAGCCTTACATAACTCAATTGTAGTATATTTAATGTGTTTTGTATTGTAATATTAATGGAAATACTTTGATGTAATTAGTGAAATTATTACCTAAGTAGTGTATAGTTCTGAATCGGAAATGTAAGTGTAGACGAATTCCACGTATTTAAACGCTATTGGTTGAAAAGTGGATAAAAATAATTGTATAGTATAATGTTATACGAAGTTACTGTTATGTTTAAATTGAGAGCGTTATCAGCGGAAAAGAACTGGCCTTAATTGCTTGTAAAAACTGCCAAAGATGTAGGTTATTGTAATTAAATATGTATTGTGTAAATGTTGTCACTGAATCGGTTGAATATTTTGGTTTTAAAGTAAGTTTTTACTTCTTTCAAATATAGCTTTCCTGTAGATATTGTAATGCAGGGTGGTGAAGTTTATCACATTCCCGAAGACATTGATTTTGATGGTCGTATGGAGCTTCCATTTTTAGTAAGGTACACGAGTAATTCCGAGGTTATTATTACATCAATAGAAGTAGTGAGTGAGTGATTTTTATGGTTTTTTGGGGTTTTTTTGCATGGTTTTTTTTTACATTTAAGCAAAATTTTAACAATTATGATTTATACAATATTCACCTTTTGGATGGTTTAGAACTGATGTTAAAGTTTTGTTTACATGTAAATTACCCTTATTAACAATTATGATTTTTTCACACTTTTGGATGGTTAAGAAATCAGATTAAAGTTTTGTTTATCTGTAAAATACCCTTATTACAACTATGATTTATATACAATATTCACACTTTTGGATGGTTTAGAACTTATGTTAAAGTTTTGTATAAATGTAAAATATATTTATTAACAATTATGATTTTTTCACACTTTTGGATGGTTTAGAACTTATGTTAAAGTTTTGTTTAAATGTAAAATACCCTTATTAACAATTATGATTTATACAATATTTACATTTTTGGATGGTTAAGAAATCAGATTAAATTTTGTTTATCTGTAAAATACCCTTATTACAACTATGATTTATATACAATATTCACACTTTTGGATGGTTTAGAACTTATTTTAAAGTTTTGTATAAATGTAAAATACACTTATTAACAATTATGATTTTTTCACACTTTTGGATGGTTAAGAAATCAGATTAAAGTTTTGTTTAAATGTAAAATACCCTTATTAACAATTATGATTTATACAATATTTACACTTTTGGATGGTTAAGAAATCAGATTAAAGTTTTGTTTAACTGTAAAATACCGTTATTACAATTATGATTTATATACAATATTCACACTTTTGGATGGTTTAGAACTTATGTTAAAGTTTTGTATATAATGTTAAATACACTTTAATATTAACAATTATAATTTATACAATAATCACATTTTTGGATGGTTAAGAACTCAGGTTAAAGTTTTGTATAAATGTAAAATACACTTATTAACGATTATGATTTTTTCACACTTATGGATGGTTTAGAACTTATGTTAAAGTTTTATTTAAATATAAAATACCCATATTAACAATGATTATTTATACAATATTTACATTTTTGTATGATTAAGAAATCAGGTTAAAGTTTTGTTCTGTAAAATACCCTTATTACAATTATTATTTATATAATATCCAAACTTTTGGATGGTTTACTTACAATATTCACATTTTTGGGTGGTTTAGAACTCAAGTTAAAAAATGTGAATAGTTAATAGTGAATATAATAGTGTATAATCATTGTTAATAATTTATAGCATTTGTAGGGTGTTTTGAGTTTAATACTTTTTTATTTAAAGAATAAGTTAAATTCGTAAATGAGTAGTTATATTGGTACTGTATATTGAATAAAAGTATACTGTCGTTGAATGGATGATATTTCATTTGTTATTTTTTTATTTAATATGCTAGCCAATTTGTCAATACTACTGTATTATGAAATCTTACCAGGAATTGGTACTTTTTTGTTTTTCGTTTGTGATATCAGTGGATGCTGGAAGGAGAGAAAGCAAAGGTGTTATCAGGATTGTTTACGTAATCTAATGTCTCCCTCTATTGATGGTGTTTCTAAAGCTAAGACCATACAGAGACAACCGCGCGCGGAAAAGCCAAGGAAGACCTTACGAAATGGTAGTGTGCACAAAATACAACTCAAAATCGTACAAATTCAATGATATACACCGTAGATTACAATGATTTACAAAATCTATTAGAGCTAAAACCATGACAGAGACAAGACCGCGTGCGCAAAAGCCAAGGAAGACCCTACGAAATGATAGTGTGCACAAAATCGTACAATTAATCAATGATAACATCGCATTTACTTACAGAATCTATAAAAATATGTTAATTTTAGTCTTTAGATTTTCAAAAACAAAGCATGTTTTTACTTAACTTTGTGTTTTCGTCATTAATCGATCAGATCAAAAATCGAAAGACCAAAATTAACATATTTTTATAGATTCTGTAAGTAAATGCGATGTTATCATTGATTGATTGTACGATTTTGTGCACACTATCATTTCGTAGGGTCTTCCTTGGCTTTTGCGCACGCGGTCTTGTCTCTGTCATGGTTTTAGCTCGGTCCTCTTAGCTCTAGAAACACCCATCAGTAGAGGGCGACATAACAAATTCATATCCAAATATGTTTTCGGTATTTAGATTATTTGATTTTGTTTTCGGTTTGTTTTCGGTTGTTTTTGGTTGTTTATGGTTGTTTTCGGTTATTTTCGTTTGTTTTCGGTTGTTTTGGGTAATTAGACTGACTGGTGATGACTATTTGGTGGAAAATGAAACACAGAAGACGTATTTGTGATTTGATTGTTATTGAATTATTACAACACATAGTGGGCGCTATATATATATTTTTTATTTTATTGTCTCCGAGTGGAAAAGTTGTAGCATATAATCAGGTCGCGAATTAAGGGTTATCGAATGGAACGTCTATCTAAATTTTGATAATATGTTAGTTATTGAGGGCACGCAACTTAAAGGCGTTTTTTTCTTCCAAAAATATGAATAATGAAGAATAATAAACAAAATAAGACTTTGAATAGTTTATTTCTTATTTTTATAAAGTGAATTACGCGTACATTTTTTTCCCGGTAAATATTTTTGTGCGATGCAATTTGGTGAAAGAAAATAATTATTAAATGTTTTTTAAATGGTTTATTAAAAACATATATTGCTTAAAATGAGGCCTATCATAATTAACTATACAAACTAGTGACAAAAAGTATGATTTGCCCAAATATGGTAGAGATCATATTTGGTAATGGTAGTGATATGACATCATCATATTCATATATGGGAATATCATCCTCGTTGTCAAAGTTTGATAGTGTAGACCGAGAGCCTAAAACTTAATTATTGTGTATAGGCCCTATCTGGTGGTCAATAAAACAAAAGACGATCAATCATAAGGTTTTAGTTTGAGAAACTTCATATAACAAATAATTGGGCGGTTGTGTACAGTTTTTATACAAAAGCGGCCTTGAAACAAAATTGTTATTCTTTTCGTTTTGGTGTTTTTGGCGACGATTGCACGTCATAACTGTAGCATCAGCGCAATTAAGAAAACGTGCTGTCTCTTTGTTTTTGAGATTTCGTATGGACACTTGATATTTTTGGACATTAATTTATACGCCAATGAATATTACTATTTTCAGAACTTTTAAAATTTGTTGTTGTAAGAAATAGGTTAGGTAAGAAGTCAATTGTTGACTTGTTTTGATTGTTGTTTGGTTTGCAGTTTGTTGGTCATGCTTGAATAATGTGTTTTTTTAGGTCTGGTGGTATCCCAGTACTAGGCCTAGCTAGGATGAGGCCTAGCCTACTCCATCCCTCTCTATACGTAGGCTAGGCCTAGGCCTAGCTAGGAGGAGGGGATGTAAGCGCCTAGCTGGCTAGGTCTGTCATATAGGTTAGGCTGGTACGTAAATTGGTGTTGTTATTACGTGTCCTCTTATTTAACAACAATGAGGTTATAAGGTAATAGGGAGGTTTCGCAATCTTACGAAAACGGATAGGTCGTGCACACTTATTCGTTTTTGTAAGCCAGTAAAAATCTGTGTCGCACCGTGCAACTCTCGCACGGCAACGAAATATTGAGGGCGTTGTCCAAAATATGACTGCGGTACATTGAGAGCGAAGCGCAGGTACGTGTTGCTGCTTGGCTGCCTAGGCCTAGCGTAACATCAAAGTGAGGGATGACTTTAAAAACTGCTATTTATCAAAATTGACCTGGCAATTTAGTAAATTACTTTAGTAAATTACTTTCAATAAATCCATAATTATATTATATAATCATGAGTCATTCCTGATTCAAATGCAAAATAGATCAAAAACTAGGCCTAGGCCCTATACTCGTTTTGTAGTTACAAATATGACTGGTGATATTCATCAACACGAATACGCTTTACTAATATGAATTAAAGTTAGAACAGGTGTTGTTATTTTAGATAAACAGTATAATAATTTTACTGTGTATTAAAAAATGTTTTATTTGTTTGATGTTTGTAGGTTGTACCTGATTTACAGTTGTACTTTACTTGAACGTGTTGCCTGCTATACCTATATGTTAGAAGATTACAAAGTGTTTTTTGAAGACAATTACTTTTTAAGGTTTGTAAAAATAAATAATTCATAGAAATCTGATATATCTGATGATATGGGGATCTTTCCAGTGAGTTGTAAGCTGAATGCTAGAGGGCGAACTCCAGACTGGAAAGTGATTATTTAATATAAAAATTAATAATCTAATATAATACATTAAGACACCATAAATTACAACACATATTCTTGCCAAAGCACAGTAAAGTTTTTGTAAAATTAAATATTTTGATAATTGCAATGGAATGAATAATTTCTTGGTAATATAGCATTTTTTTGTATAACGAGGATCATATAGAATGCGTTCGCATTTATACGCTTAACACGCTGCGTTGTGTATCGTTCTCACGCAGATAGGCTCAACACAGGCGTACAATGTAGAGCATATCTGATTGGTTGATTGCAGCCGCCATCTTGTTTGTTCCCTCTCCATGGAGAATCACTTTTGAACTGTGATAACATTAAAAGATTGCCATCCAGCCTTCGGCTATTACAGATCACTGAATCTTTCTGACAGGGAGGATGAACTAATATGGAGTGAAATATTGAGTCATTATTTAATTCAGATGAAGGAATGTGTTGTTTTAGTAAGATGTAATAAAAAAAACTGAGTGAAAATGTAGGTTGTAACCTGCAAGCTTTTTAATCTTAGTTTGGTTTGTGAGAAAATTCTGAACTTTTTCAGCATATTGTAAATGTAAATGAGGTAATAACCTGCGACTTGCAGCCTACTGAGTTGAATTGCGAACAAGTGTAGACAACACTTACCAAAATATAAATTAATGTAATGAAATACTGTAGCTGTATGCTTATATTGCATATTATAATATTGTGAATGTTGTTATTGAATTGTATACCAAATTTGTATTACTTTAATGTTGTCTGGTATGTTTGCATATTTAGATTGTTTAAGCTCCTGTTGGAGGTGACAAAACGTTTTCAGCTAACTTATCAGCTACATTGTTTATGTAAGTGTTGGTTTTGTGACTATTGATTGGTTAGAGGGTGGACTCCAGTGTAATTGCAGCTAAATAAGTGATTCTTCATTGAGAGGGTACGGTACTTAACAGTATGGTGACAGCAATTCACTGTTTAATATGCTAGACTTCTAGGCAGCCATGCACTATTGCATCAGCCTTGATTGTATAATGTGAAAGTTATTTTGTCCATTCTTGTGTACAAACGCAGCGCAGTGTGTTGGGTATCAACATATAAACTAGGTCTGCTGCTTTTATGCAAAAACATATATTACCAAAAGTTAATCATTTCATTGTGATTAAAAATATATTTATTTTTATGTAACCTTCATTGAGGTTTAACAAGAATATGTGTTGTTAAGTAATAATATTGGATTATTATTTTATAACTAAAAATACTATTATTGAACTGATTTACCACGGTTATATTTATTATTATTTTCTGTTTGAATCACTTTTGTGTCACAAGTCCATCCTATAGCCAATCAAACAGGAGACAAAAGAAACATTGATGAATTAGAATGGGCAGACAAATGCAATTTGTTAAAATCGAATCCAGTAACTGTTGCGAGAATGTTTGACAAACGCTTTCATACTTTTTTGAAAAATGTAATTTTGTCTGAATCACAACCTATTGGTAAAGTTGTAGATTATTTTTACCGAATTGAATTTCAAATGAGAGGAAGTCCACATGTTCATATGTTAGTTTGGGTTGAAAATGCTCCTGTTTTTTGTTCAGATGAAGATAAGGAAGTTATTAATTTTGTTGATAAATATATTTCTTGTTCTGTTCCCTGTCAAACTGTAGATCCTGAATTGAATGAAATTGTTACCAGTGTGCAGATTCACAGTAAAAGACATTCTAAATCGTGTAAGAAGAAAGGAACAATTTGTAGATTTAACTTTCCAAGACAACCTTCTCAAAAAACATTTGTTATGAGACCTACTGTGAGTGAAAGTAATGATGATAATAAACAGGCAAAAGACTTATTAACCTCAGTAAAAGAGGCTGTGACTAATGAAGAACCATATGAAAATGCCAAAGAACTTTTCAAAAGTTTAGGTATTACACAAAGTGCATTTGAGAAGGCAAATAATTGTATAGCTACTGAAGAAAAGATTGTTATGAAGAGAAACCCTCAAGACGCATGGGTAAATCAGTATAATCCTTCCTTATTAAGAGCATGGAATGCTAATATGGATATTCAGTATATAACAAATGTATATGCATGTATTACTTATGTTGTGCAATATTTGTCAAAATCTGAACGGGAAATGGGCTTACTTTTATCTCATACAGCATCAGAAGTGAAAGAAGGAAATGAAGATGCTAGACAAAGTTTACGAAAAATTGGTAATGTGTACATGAATAATCGAGAAGTTTCTGCCCAAGAAAGTGTTTATCGTGTCTGTGGTTTGAGATTAAAAGAATGTTCAAGGAAAGTGGAATATATTCCAGTAGGACCTAATCCTGTTAGAATGAGTTTACCACTAAGTGTAATTAAAAACAAAGCAGATGATAACGATTGTGCGTGGTTGCCAAATAAGCTTGATAAATATAAAGCTCGACCTAATAGTTTTGAATTTAATAAAATGTGCCTTGCAACATTTTGTTCTAATTATAGAATATTAAGTACATCAGAAATGAAAGGCAAAAAAAAGAATGTATTTAAATTAAAAAAGCAATTTGGATTCATACAAAAAAGAACGAAAACTAGCAATGCTATAGTCCGATACCCTCGGTTTCATATGGATAGAGATCCTGACAAATATTATCTAAGTATATTGCAGTTATTTTTACCGTTTCGAAATGATCAACAGTTAAAACCACTAAATTTTCAAACATATGAACAATTTTATGAGGACGGATCGGTTAAATTATGTGGTAGTCGTAAATTGCAAAGAGTAAAGTCCATAGTTCAAGGAAACATGAAACAGTATGAAAAAAGTGCTGACGATGTTGAAGACGCAAAAGAGTTTTTAGCAAAATTTGGACCACAAGAAGATGCATGGAGTCTTTTATGTCCAGAAACTGAAAAAGAAAGGTTAGACAATCCAAAGCCAAATGTAGACATTGATGATGAAGAAAACGAATTTTTCATTCCAGATTTTGGACTTCAAAAAAATGATATATCTAAAGTAGAGTCTAATTCATCTTATATTTCAAGACCAGAATTAAACAAAATGATTCGATCTTTAAATGAAAAACAACAACATATATTTTATAAAACAAGACAATGGTGCTTAGACAAAGTTAATGGTAAACGACCTGAACCATTTTATACTTTCATAACTGGAGGCGCTGGTACTGGGAAAAGTCATTTGGTAAATTGTATTTTTAATGAAGCAACACGCATTCTTGGCAAAATTATGGAGAACCCTGATGATTTGTCAATATTAAAATTAGCTCCTACAGGGATTGCAGCATATAATATTAAAGGTCAAACAATACATAGCGCTTTGTCTATCCCGATTAGTATCTCATTTCCATATCAACCACTTGGAGAAGAAAAAATAAGTGCACTTCGTAATCAGTTGAGTCAGTTGCAGATTGTTATTATAGATGAAATATCAATGGTAAATCAAAGGTTACTTTGGTATGTCCATGGAAGATTAAGGCAAATCAAGCAGGTACGCAATGATAGTCCATTTGGTAATATTTCAGTAATTGCAGTTGGTGATTTTTATCAGTTGCCCCCTGTGATGGGTACTTCTTTATATAAAGATACATTTGAAAGCTCATTGTGGATAGATAACTTTAAGCAAGTACAGTTAGATCAAATCATGAGACAAAAAGAAGATAAAGAATTTGCTCTATTGTTAAACAAACTGCGCACAAAAGAAAGAAATGAATGTTTGTCTGATAAAGATTTATTAGTTTTAAAATCACGGGAAACAGGTAAAGAATGTGAAGATGCTGTTCATATTTACCCGTGCAACAAGCAAGTGGATGAATGGAATAAGAAAATGTTGCATAAGACATGTACAGATATTGTATGCATTGAAGCAGAGGATGTTGTAGTCAACAGCAAGAGACAAAACAAAAAATGTGATAAACCTCGGAAATCACGTCAAAGTAGTTTATTAAATTATTTGTGGATTGCACTTAATGCCAGAGTGATGTTGATTAAAAATGTAGATGTTAAAAAAGGTTTAACAAATGGATGTATGGGACATGTTGAAGAAATAATCAAACTCAATCAATCCGCTAAACCAATATCTATTAAAGTGAAATTTGACAATAATGAAATTGGGGTTCAGGCAATTGAAATGTTTCAAGAATCTATTGGGAAGAAATACAGTTGAAAGCAATTTCCTCTCAAATTAGCATATGCATGCACAGTTCATAAAGTACAAGGAATGACAATGAATAAAGCACTGGTTTGTCTTAAAAATACTTTTGCGCCTGGACAAGCATACGTAGGACTCAGTCGTGTTACATCAATATCTGGACTTACCATTGAAAATTTTAATCCCAAGCTGATTTATTGTGATCCACACATACAGAAATGCTTATATAAAATGAATTCATACGTACCATATGATAAACAAAGTCATGATTTGGATTCTAATTTTTCAATAATGTTACATAACATTCAAGGACTTAAACAACACTTTGTTGATCTTCAGTGTAATGATTTGTTTATGCATTCTAGTATCATATGTCTAACTGAAACATGGTTGAAAAAGGATGACGATTTTTTTGATGTAGATATACAGCCGTATAAATTGTATCATCAATCAAGATATGACTCGTATTCTAATACAAATCAAGTGACTTCAAAATTAAAAAGTCTTGCTCATGGTGGCGTTGCTGTGTATTCAAAAAACACATTTTCAAGCAGATTAAACATATGTATTAATGATATAGAGGCAATTTCAGTTGTTGTGTCTGTAATTTATCGACCTCCAAGTTATGATATGAAGCAATTCTGTCAGCATTTGAGCAAGTTATTGGAAGAGATACATAAAGTATGTACTAAATGTATCATAATGGGTGATTTCAATGAAAATCTTTTCAAACAACCTTCCAAAGTGAATACATTAATGTTAGAGAATGGGTACCAACAACATGTCACAAATTCTACAACTGAAAATAATACATTGATTGATCATGTCTATAGCAAAGGTCTTGATTCAGTACAGGCTGAAGTAATTCCAATTTATTATAGCTATCATGAAGCCATTCAAATTAAATTTTAATTGCAATATTTAAAATTTTTCAGCTTATGTTTATTGTTGTTTTAAGAATATTATATTACGTTTATTAAACGAAAAAAAAACAAGACAAAATGGAATATATACTGTTTTTTCACTACATGTGCAATCTTGGTAAAGATAAACTGAAAATATATTAATATATAGTTAATCCACATGAAAGTGAAACTAAAAAAACATGTTTTATAAAAGAACTTGAAAGTCGGATTTTTACAAGAACTTCAGTAAAAGAACTTATTACGAATATATAACTGTAAAAACTTGAAAAAAAAAAGAGAATAAAGACATACATTAGTATGTCTCCCTGTGAATGAGAGGCAGGGAACTCTAATCCCATGTCATTATCTCGTACTGGAGAAACAATATCAGGTGAGTTACAAACATTTCTATCTTTATTTAAGAATCATGGGCCTATAATATTATCTCTCATCTCTTATAATATGAATATTGTTTTGCAATTTGAATATTATTTAGAATTTTTTTCCTTTTAGGTGTTCAATGAAATGTTTTTATCTCTTCAAGCAAAATGGTATCCGACTTTTAAGACATCCATTAATGCAGTCATTCGCTCTTTTACACGCTCCAAAGCATTCAGTTATTGATATAAGACCGTAATGTAGTTGATTAGAGATTTAATTTCAGATAATTTTAAATTGAAATTCGTGTATTGATGTATCAATAAATATGTCTCTAATAAATCCATGATGACTAACTAAGCTAAAAGTACTGATCACAGTGTATATCAACAGTAAAAATATATAAACTATAATATTACTAAATGTGTTCAACTTTCAATAATACTACATTTACATTATTGTACGTAATAAGTAAAGTGAGCTTTATAAAAATATATTTATATTGTATCCAATCATATCTCATTGTTTTTGTCAGTACAGAGCAGAAAAGTTTTTATTCTTGTTCGGAAAAGAAAATAATATAACTCGTATTATTTATATAATATAGAGCATTGGCAAGCGCGCGATTTTTTAATCCTAATTTTACATTCAACGTCTTTTTGGTCACCCATTAACAAAAGTCAGTGCTGAATAACTATTCTTTTTGTCATAGTATAATATATAGAGTGCAGCATACCTAAACTTATGGGACCAACATGTATTCTATAAAAATACTGCAAACTGTATGATACAAAATAGACACAATTCATCACTGTAAACGTTCACTTCATGTAATAGGATGGCATAACCACTACAGTGCAGCCAAAGATAGGGTGGCATAGGAGAAATTACGAGACCCATCTTTTGTTCCAATTTTTAACATGATAACGTCATCAAAATGAAACATGAAGGTAACAATTTTAGAAGATAACATTTAAATAATTACAATCATAAAGTTTGAAAAATAAAATAGTTATATTTTTTGCACAAATTTGCATAAAATTATCTATTTTTCAGCACACGATTATTAAAGTTTAACTTGCACATGAATCGTTATTTTGCCATTAGTTCATAAAAATGAATGAAATTTACTACAGAAGGTATGAAAAACAAGAATCAATCAAAACACTTTTCTGCGCTTTGTACCAGCTGTGCGCACAAGTGCGTGCACAAAAAAATTTGAAAATTTTGAAGTGCTCAAAATGGCCTGAAATGTACGCGAAATTGATTAGAAACTAGACATGAAACTCGTCACTTTGACGAGTTAGTTATCCGCACAACGACAAACGCCACGTGCACGTCATACGTTGGAATATTGCACACAGATAAAGATTATGGCATTATGACAAGAACTGAAGAATATGATATGCTGTTAGTGCTGAATTCTGTCAATTTGTGTCATATAGTATATACATGCAAAGAGTATAATCTGTATACATATTACATACAGTGTAGAATAGGTGAAATTACGGGACCCGCCATTTATTCCAATTTTTAACATGGCGACGGTATCAAAATGAAACACTTAAATAGCAATTTCTGGAGGAAATTATCTCAGGAACAACATATTAACGTGTAGAAGAAATTTGAATACGTAAAATATAGATGCGCACCCTTTTAAATGTGATGAACTATTACGCAAAATATGAAAATACTACTTTTTTTATTCAACTGGCCATATGATGACGTCACAACATCCGATTGGCAAAATGTTTACATGAATTCGTATCTACAATCCAATAGCTTCCAGAAAACGTTTTAATCGTGATTATCACATTTTATTCTTACGAGCTATTACAGATTAAAATTTACTGTAAAGATGAAATTAATGACCCACGTAATTAAAATTTTTAGGCATGATGACGTCATAAAAATTAAAATATTTTTATCTCATGTTAAAGAAAGTTGATTGACCTACACAATATATAAATTTAGGAGAAAAAGGAATACAGATAAGCGTGATGCGCTCCATTGAATGTGATGAGCAATAACGAAAGAGACAAAAATCCTAATTTTTACATTCGTGTGGCCATACGATGACGTCACAATGTTTTTTTAGCCTTATCGATGCATGATCCGATATCTACAACTCATCAACTTCTAGATTTTGTAATAAAAATAAACGGATCACGGTTTACTTTAGAAACTATGACTGTTTAAAAAAAGACATAATTTTGACGATTTTTTAAGCTTTTTCATAAAAAACGCGCACGAATTGTCTAATTCAACGTGTTCGTATGGCGTTATTTAAACTGGAAAAGGTCTAAATTGTTTTCAAAATTACTAGGAAAGACTTGAAAAATATAATTCAAGAGAAAAAAATATGTTTTTAACGCTACGTGCGCACCGCGTGCGTAAAAAATTGCGCGCCCGTGGGAATTTTTGACATGCTCAAAATGACAAGAAACGCATAAAAAGTTGATTAGAAATTAATTTTGCGCATTTTGAAATTTTAAATGCGCGTGCGCGCGTAACTTCTTGTGAAACATGCCATTTTTAATCCGTAGAAAGTTTGCCCCTGATATGACTTAAATTTTGTCAAAGTGTCAATACTAAATGACTTTTGGTTTTTAATCTATAATCAATCATTGAAATTCATAAAATTGCGCGTAAGTCACGTTGCGCAACTTTGACGTCATTCAAAAATAGGAGGTGCACAACTTCACGTAAATGTCCATATGTTGTCAAAGTTATGAAATGTTATGTTTACACATTTTAGAGAAACGCGACTCACAAAAAGGAAGGAAGGATCCAAGAATAATACAGAAAAAAACTATTGATCCCATACAATAACAAGGAGTTATCCGCTTGGTATACCAAGCGGATAACTAATTAATTGCGCATTTAGAAATTTTAAATACGTGTACTCGCATAATTTTTTGCGTAGCACGCTATTTTTATCATGTTAAAAATTGCTACATATTATAAAATATCATTGAAAAATACATTTTTATTCAGAATTTATGATCAACCATAAAATTTCATAAAATTGCGCGTAACTTACGCTGCGCGAAACGCCACGTGCACGTCATACGTTGGAATATTGTACACCGAAAAAGATTATGGCATTAACCTGGACTGAAGAATATGATATGTTGTTAGTGCTGAATTCTGTCTATTTTGTTTCATATACTATATACAGTGTAATCTGTATACATATTACATACAGTGTAGAATAGGTGAAATTACGGGACCCGCCATTTATTCCAACTTTTAACATGGTGACAGTATCAAAATGAAACACTAAGATAGCAATTTCGGAAGGAAATTATTTCAGCAACAACATATTAACGTGTAGAAGAAATTTGAATACGTAAAACATAGATGCGCGCTCTGTTAAATGTGATGAACTATGACGGAAAACATGAAAATACGACTTTTATAATTCAACTGGCCATGTGATGACATCACAACATCTGATTGGCAAAATATTCACATGAATTCGTATCTACAATCCAATAGCTTCCAGAAAACGTTTTAATCATGATTATCACTTTTTATTCTGACGAGCTATAACAGATTGAAATTTATTGTAAAGATGAAAATAGGTGACTCACGTTATTTACATTTTTAGACATGATGACGTCATAAAAATTAAAATATTTTTAACTCAGGCGAAAGATAGTTGATTGACCTAGACAGTAATAAATATCTGAGGAAATGGAATACGTATAAGCGATATGCGCTCTATTTAATGTGATGAGCAGTAACGAAAGAGTAAAAAATTCTATATTTTACATTCGTGTGGCCATACGATGACGTCATAACATCCGAGTGGTAAAGATTCTGCATGAATTTATATCTACAACATATCTGCTTACATATTAAATTTTAAAAATTGGGGGTCGTGGATGATCCTGAGGAGCTATAATAGATTAAAAATAGGCAAAATTTTGACAATATTTTGTCACTTTTGCAACTAAAACGTGCGCAAATGGTCTAAATCAACGTGTTCGTATGACGTCATTTTAATTTGAAATGATGTCAATTTTTTTTTAAATGACTAAGAAAGGCTAGAAAATCACAATTCAAGAGAAAAACACATGATTTTCATGCTCCGTGCGCACCTTACGCGTAAATTTTTTCGCGCGCGCGGGAATTTTTGACATGCTTAAAATGTCATGATCAGCGCAGAAAATTGAATTTTGAAACTTTAAATGCGCGTGCGCGCGTAACTTTTTGTAAAACATGCCATTTTTAATCCATAGAAAGTTTGCCCTTGATATGACTTAAATTTTCACCAAGTGTCAATACAAAATGACTTTTATTTTTTATCCTATGATCAATCATTGAAATTCATAAAATCGCGCGTAAGTCACTTTGCGCAACTCTGACGTCAGTCAAAATATGGAGGTGCACAACTTCAGGTAAATGTCCATATATGACAAAGTTATACAAAAGATATATTTACAAGAAATAGGGGATATGCTGCTCACAAAAATCCGGGAAAGAAAGAAGAATAAAGATGAAAATGATTTTTACAATCACAAGGGTTATCCGCAACTAAGTTGCGGATAACCAACTAGATTTGAACTCGTCACTTTGACGAGTTCGGGTTATCCGCGCAAACGCAACATGCACATACTTAACCATATGAACCTCGACAATTATTATGCCATCCTATGACATGAAATAAATATGTTTACAGTGCTGAATTGTACCTATTATGTAGCATACATCATATTACAGTATTTTACAGAATAAACTGTATATGTTATATACAGTGTAGCATAGACAAAATTATGAGACCCATCTTTTAAATCCAATTATTAACACGATGACGTCATCAAATTGACATATAAAGATAACAATTTTAGAAGATAATTATCTAAATAATTACATTAAATCAAATTTGAAGAATTTTGGGCACGTAAAAGTGAGATGCGCTCTATTTAATATGATGAGCAATAACGAAAGAGTAAAAAATCCTATATTTTACATTCGTGTGGCCATACGATGACGTCATAATATCCAAGGGGTAAAGATTCTGCATGAATTCATATCTACAACATATCTGCTAACATATTAAATTAATTCATGATCAGTGTAGAAAGTTGATTAGAAATTAATTTTGCGCATTTTGAAATTTTAAATGCGCGTGCGCGCGTAACTTCTTGTGAAACATGCCATTTTTAATCCATAGAAAGTTGACCCATGATATGAATTATAATTTTATTAAGTTTCATGAAAGAATATTTGTTGGTTCTAAAGTTATGATCAATTATAGAAATTCATAAAATATTTTTTTTACGTTATAATGATGTTCCTCTCTGATCACGTAAGATTACAGTGTTTGTATTAATTGTAATAATGACTGTAATAATTTTTTTTAGTTAATGTTATTTTGTACTTTAGTTGCCTACTAATAAATCATATTACAGCAAAAGAGTCAAATATAAACCTACTGTTTGATTTTCAATCAAAGACACTAGACGAAAGAAGTTTGCACATTATAACAATAAAAGCATTATATGACGTGTGTGTCGGTACATATTAAATTAAAAAAATTGGGGGTCATGGATGATCCTGAGGAGCTATAATAGATTAAAAATAGGCATAATTTTGACAATATGTTGTCACTTTTGCAACTAAAACGCGCGCAAATTGTCTAAATCAACGTGTTCGTATGACGTCATTTTAATTTGAAATGATGTCAATCTTTTTTAAAATGACTACGATAGGCTGTAAAATCACAATTCAAGAGAAAAACACATAATTTTCATGCTCCGCGCGCACCTTACGCTTAATTTTTTTCGCGCGCGTGGGAATTTTTGACATGCTCAAAATGTCATGATCAGTGTAGAAAGTTGATTAGAAATTAATTTTGCGCATTTTAAAATTTTAAATGCGCGTGCGCGCGTAACTTCTTGTGAAACATGCCATTTTTAATCCATAGAAAGTTGACCCATGATATGAATTATAATTTTATTAAGTTTCATGAAAGAATATTTGTTGGTTCTAAAGTTATGATCAATTATAGAAATTCATAAAATCGCGCGTAACTTACGCAACGCGGATCTGACATCATCGAAAAGCTTGGCTGCACATCTACACTTCAATGTCAATCTTTTTACCAAGTTATACAAAGTTATGTTCACAAGCAATAGGGGATATGCTGTAGACAAAAATCCGGGAAAGAAAGAAGAATAACAAAGAAGATGAAAAAAAAAGATATTTACAATCACATGGGTTATCCGCAACTAAGTTGCGGATAACCAAAAATATTGATCTCATACAATAACAAGGAGTTATCCGCTCTACCAAGCGGATAACTAATAAATTATATTAAATATTTTTTTTACGTTATAATGATGTTCCTCTCTGATCACGTAAGATTACAGTGTTTGTATTAATTGTAATAATGACTGTAATAATTTTTTTTAGTTAATGTTATTTTGTACTTTAGTTGCCTACTAATAAATCATATTACAGCAAAAGAGTCAAATATAAACCTACTGTTTGATTTTCAATCAAAGACACTAGACGAAAGAAGTTTGCACATTATAACAATAAAAGCATTATATGACGTGTGTGGGTACGTGTTTGTGTAATTCAACAAAAGAAAAATCAGAGCGCGCGTTCTGAGGAAAACCGTAAAACAATTGACATGTCTTTACAATACAATGCTTTATCATTGCTTTATTATACATTGCTTTATGATTTCGGTACCTTAATATAAAATCTCTCAATATTTGGGATACTTCATCATTCAATTATGGTTTTTCAAAAAACAACATACAAGCAATAGATCCTGAAAGTGGAACGTGGCTATGTGCCCGTGTAAAATCAGAAAAAAACGACGGCTCCACTATCCAAGTTGTCTGGGTAGGGTATAAAACATCATCTTATGTATCGATCGACAATGTCAGAACACCACTCCCAAAAAGATCATTTAAGTTTGAAAAAAACAAATTCCCAGAAATTGGAGAGCCGCGATTTCTTCAGAAAGATGATCTTGTCTCAAAGGTACTGCCATCTGGAAAAAAAAGAAATGCGGGAATTGTTGCAGTCAATGATCCATTTTTAGGAGAGGTTAGTAAATCTTATTTATATTTAAAACAAATGTTTTATGAAATCCGAAATTATTTGTTTACTAGTACTTACGACACACAACGTCGTCTCATTAAGGTCCATTGGTACTGAAGGTCTATAATAATTATGCTATATGTTATTTTTTTTGGCGTTATTTTACTAGTTTTTACGACACACAACGTCACCTATATACATTATAGGTCCTTTCATACAGGAAAGCTATTAATTATTTGCTTGCGTTATATTTTAAATCTTTTTGATGTTTTTGTTTTAGTATTCTAATTATTGTTTATCCGCTTTAGGCCTACTGTATTCATTTTACAAAATAGTTTTTTTTTTAATTATTTGTTTGCGTTATATTTTAAATATTTTTGATATTTTTGTTTTATATTCTAATTATTGTTTATCCGCTTTATGCATTTTACAAAATAGTTTTTTTTTAATTATTTGTTTGCGTTATATTTTACTAATTTTTACAAGTTTTTTGTTTGATTGTTTCATTGTTTAGGTTATGACTTGCAACGAATACGTTTCGGAGAGAAGTGGAGATGAGGAAAGCGATGTAGTGGATGATGGGAATGAATTGGTTGAGAATGTTTCATTGGAGATGGATGTGATGGCAGAGGCAGCATGGGCGACAATACCAGATACTGAGGAGGAGGAGGAAGAAGCTGGACCGAGTACACCTACTACGGCGCCGACAAAGAGAAAGGCAACTGAAAGCAAAGGGGCAACAAAACAGAAGGCTAAGGTCCATGTAGAAAAAAAGGTACGTTGACGTTTTATCACCAATCAAGTTATCTTTTAATTTGAAACATTTCATTTTCAGATGTCACATGTGTCACAAATTGTTAACTAACTCTTACACTTTACAGTATATAATTCATTACATTTGTCTCATTATTTTTGTTTACTACCTTTCAATTTTTTTAGCAAATGTACATGCCATTATCATTTGGAAACCACATCCAATGTACATTACACCTTTACCTGTACTAATAACGTATATATATATAATTTTTTTCTTATTTTTATCTTTTTTTTTAGGCAGCTTCCGTCATCGGTATGGAATTTAATGATGTGGTTGACGACACTCCACTGGACGTATACACCTTCCCTGTTATGGTAGCTGATCCTGATCGGGACCAACGTATGGAAAATATTCGCGTTGAAACGGGAAAGGTTTTGTCAACGAGCAAGTGGCAAGAAACAGACCAAACTCAGTGGATGGCAAAGATTGAACACTACATGCGTCAAATGGAAGAAGAGACTAACAAAATCAGAAAAGAAAAGGAAGACCTAGCTGCACTCGTAGAAAGTAATGGAAGGGAAATAGCACGATTATATCAACGAATCAATGTTTTAGAGCAACAAATACCAACCGCACAACAACCAGTAGTTAAACAACCTGAACCGGACACACCAATTCACGACGATCAGATTCCTGAAGATTTTAGAATTAACTTACTTAAGTTCTCTAGTGATAGGTTAAGAGTTGCTAGGCTTTTAGTTAACCAAATATTTACGGTAGAAGAAAGATTAAGTAGTAATATATCTGGAAAAAATGGAGCACTTAAGCTAGATCCAAAACGAATGCAATTAGTTAAAACTGAAACTTTTAATGTATGTCCAGCACCCGCTGCTGAAGTTGAGAAATGTTGGCGCCAATGCGAAAAATCAATCGATACAGCGCGGCGACATATGAAGGCTCGAATGAAGTAATGTAAAAATGTAAATAAAGTTTGTAAATAATGTTGTAATTGTGTAAATAATGGTTGTCATTGTGTAAATAATATTAATATTTGCGAATAAAAGTAGACGTTGTTAATCTGTTGTAACAAGTTTTTTTTAGAACTTAGTTCTTACTTAGACCCCAAAATTGGTACAAAAAAACAAGGGCGGGTGTTAGAATTTGATACACTGAATAGAAAAAGACAATAGGATACGGAACAACACAAAGGCATTAAGGCTTGGTACAAAAGCGATTTAAAACAAAAAAGCCAAGGGCGGGTGCTAGAATTTAATATAATGAATAAAAATAGGTTGAGGATATTATATAGTGTTACAAAACTACATGTACTGCACCATTCGAATAATTTTAATAATGTCAAGAACACCAAATTCTGTGTGCTCAAAAATAATTAGGTTATGTCATGCTGGTTATACGATTAAACAAATATATGAACTTCTAGAAATTGATGGCGTGGTACCAGACCAAACAACCATCAGAAGAATAATTAAACGTTACAACCGTACCAAGAGCATTGGGGACAAGGCCCGCTCCAGAAAACCTACTACATTTCAAAAAGTCCACATGGATATAATTGACAATGTAATGGAAGCAGACGATGAAGCAACAACTGAAAAGGTCTGTGATGCTATTATGACAAGAACTGGTGATTAATTCTCTCTATCAACCATTAGAACGACCAGAAGAAAACTTCTATGGGTTTCGGAAGGTGCGAAATACTGCCAACTGATTAGACTGCCAAATCGAGTGCATTAAAAATGGAGAACAATTTCATGATGTGCTATTTACTGATGAATGTAGTGTTGAACTGGATAACCACGCAAGAGTGACATTTCGTCGGAAACATGAGCAGCCACGATTGAAGTCGAAAGCGAAACATCCACTGAAAGTGCACGTCTGGGCTGTTATATCTACCCGTGGACCAGGTCCTCTTTTAGTGTTTGAGGGAATCATGAAGAAAGAATTCTATGTTGATGAAATTGAAATGTCCTAAAGCCCTATTTAGATATCAAATTCCCAAATGGTGGACAATTCAACTGGATCGGACATGTAATTAGAAAAGAAAATGAAGATCCTACAAAAATTCTTACTTTTCACACAACCCAAAGTAAACGAAGAGGTCGGAAGATACCATCAATACTTGATAGAGTTGTACAACAAAGTCAACTTACTAGATGCAACTTCATTAGAGCCTGCTTCAACAGAAATTTATAATTCCCAGCAATGTTTTAACTGTATATATGAACTGTTTATAAGTTGTTTTGTGACTGTGTAATTTGGTAGTAGTCACTCTCATACTGTAGGCCTACATTTAAAAGTAACACATCCAAATGCCAACTTTAAGTCAATGGCTACCAGATGTCTCTGTGAGACGGTTATTTGAACCAGTACCAGTACCAGATTGTTGCAGGACAATAACCCAAAACATACATCAAACTATGCAAGGGAATATATGGCAGCGAACAACATTAATTGGTGGAAATCTCCAGCCGAGTCTCCGGATATGAATCCCATTGAGCTGGTATGGCATCAAATGAAACATTTCTTGCGCACGGTAAGCACTATCATCATCGTTATAAAAAATTATTACTTTATCAAATGTTCTGTCTTGTTTTACCATTTGTCCTATTTGTAATTCACTAAAAAATATTATTTTTTCATTCACAGGTACACAAACCACACACAAAAGATGAGTTAGTTGACGGTATAAAGCTATTTTGGCGGACAAAGATGACTACCCAACTTTGTCGGAATTAAGTAAGACACCTGCGAGTCGTTCTGCCTGCAGTAGTAGAACGTGAAGGAAAAGCAACTGGCTACTGAGAAAATCACATCCTACTGTATTAATGATACTAAATAAAAAATAATTAAAGGTCACACCGCATTAATATACTGTTTTTTAATAAGGAATACACTAATGAAAATATAACTATATATATTATATAGTAGTCCATGGGATTTAGACTTTTAAATCAAACTAATTGCAAGAAAAGGTTTTTTTGATGAAATGTGTTCTTTAATAATGTTCCTTAATAACGTACTCTGTATCTTGGAAACCGCTAGTCACAGATACGTAATTATGGTGTCAAAATCGTTAGAATATATGTTTTTATATTCACTTTAATGAAAAAGTTTGTCCAAAAATGAATAGAAGTGCTATTTCTAACATTATTGACCTTTGACCGATGGGAGCCACAAACCAAATGACCGAATCCCGCCATCCCGAATTTGCGATATTTTCGACAGGATGGCCGTTTATCACCGGGATCCCGTGATAATATCACAAATTTGCAATCTTTTCCCGATCCCGATCCCGGCGGGATGCCCGATTCCCACCGGGATCCCGTGATATCCCGAATTTGCGATCTTTTCCCGATCCCGGTGGGATGCGCGAATCCCAGTGGGATTCGGGCATCCCGACGGGATCCCGGGACATCCCGGTGGGATCCCGGCGGGATCCCGAAGTTATTTTTTATGGGGCAGTGCATATAATATATATATATAATATTATATTTAGTTGTGTGTAGTATTTTGCTGGGTTTGAACGAAAGCATATGTGTACCGCGCAGTATGGGATACATTATTGTTCTTTTTATCTTTAAAATGTGTGTTTTTTTTTAATCAACCGCACAAACATTTATGAATATTTTTAAACTCATGTATTTTAGAGCTAATTATCACATTTACAAATAAAGATGGATTGGTGTTTGTTGTTGTGTGGGTGGGCGTTACGTTAATGAGAAAAGCTAGTTGACCAATTGTGTTTGTGCATGTTAAAAGTTGTATGTTCTCCAGCCAATCAGAGCAGGGCTCACAATCTATAAAAGTACGAGCATTTCAATGTTCATGTACCAGTTCAGTTTTCTGAATCAACAAAATGTTTAAACCTATGTCAGCTCGTCAACGTTCAAGTATTCCACGCGAGGCGTTAGTTTACTTTCCCGAAGAAGAAAGTTTAAGTATCGTTAAAACTAAATTGATCGTCTGTGATGTTTCGTCTGGAGCAGCAGTGGAGGTGCTATGGGAGGGGAATTTGCTGCCTGCAGTCATCCGCAAACTCTCCAATAATCTCCATGAATTGCGTGAATTGGAAAGAAAATTGTTGAAGAGTGGGCAAGCCCAAGACACTGACGTGGATAGCGAAGAAGACTCTAATAGTGATACCGATGACGACGAGCAACCGACAACGTCAAAGCGTGCAGCAATGCTAACAAAAACGTCGACACCGAAACCAAAACAGGCGGCAAAAAAACCTAAGGGCAAAGACGTAAGTTGATTAAAAAAAAGTTTATTCAATAATTTAACTCTGGGGTTGTTAACACACACATTTCAATGCCCATTTTTTTACTCTAATTTACGATTTATTTTATCTATTGTACAGGTACCCAGGGTGTTTCTTCGCGGGATGTAACAGCCGATGGTGGTATGAATGTTGAAGAGTCCGATGTAGAATTTCCAGAACCTGAAGTACCCCCAGCAGTAGATGTGTTCGACAGTATTGCAGGAATGGAACGGCGACTACGAGAGTACATCGACACAAAACATAATGAAGCCCCTCCTTGGTTGGCCGACCTGACGCAAAACATAAAAAATATCGTCTCTGAACTGATCGCCCAGGAATTTCAAAACAACCGTGTCGCCGCCCCCGCAGAACCAGAGATCCTCGACAACTCTGTGGGTGACGACGTACTTCATGTCGTTGCAGAGGTCAAAAGGTGGGCCACGTCTGAAAGAAATTTTGCACTCGGACTTGTTAGAAAACTATTCACCAAGAATGAGATGCGAATGGGTAACGTTAATGGAAAACAGGGCCAGCAGCAACTAGATGTCGTACGCATACAATGTATAAAGGATCGAGTCATCAAATCCTATTAAATTCCATTGAATGAACAAACACGAACGTGGAAGCTTTGTGTGTTAGCGATCGACGAGGGATGCAGGCGTCTGCGAAATCCCAGACAACGAGTACCACTCCAACCACGAGTACCGATTCAACAAATTCAAGAACCCCAACCTGCTGAACCAGTCATCGATTTCTAATTATATCTCAAAACAAACGGCTCTTTTCAGAGCCACCAAAAAAACAAAAGAGATTTAAAGCATTTAAAATGGCAAACCTCACATAAAAACCCGTCACCTTCAAAACATACCACATTAAACTCATTTTATTTACATAATAAAAATTATTATTATAATAATAAATAACATGTTGTGTGAAATAACACACAACATAAAAGGCATACACAAATAAAAATTAATATATATATTGACAGATTGAATAATTTCAGGTAAATTTGACGTTTCATTTTCGCAATGAATCTGACTTGATAATTATCAAATTAATTAAGAATTGGAATTACCATAGTTTTATTTTGATTAAATTTAAGCATGACCGTACAACATTTCTATTCCATTTTATGTTTTCAATCCCAGGTCTTATTATACTGTGTAGACGCGCTGTTCACGCTCTAGTGGTCACATAAACAACAAAATACATGAAACGGAACAACCGTACATACAACACAACGCTGCAGTCATGATAATAAATAATTTATATAGCGCACATATCCACTAAAAGTGCCCAATCATATATATTATTTTATTTACTTTTTAAGGCTTAGCATTTCTTAAGTTGTTTGAATAAAACTAATTTCCATATTTTAATGAATGGAATGTATACTATACTTTTATATTGTATGTAAATATGATGAATGACTCGTTTTTTGTAAGTATGTGGTTTGGCAAAATGTAATACTTTCAAATCTCTTTTGTCAATTTGTGGCTCTGAAAAGAGCCGTTTGTTTTGAAAATATTGGTCTTAAACTTCAGTATCCGGAAGCTCTTCCGTTTCGTTCGATCACGACTGGTATCACTTTATGAATATGTCGGATGTATCTGCCGCATAATTCAGGTGTCAATGTGGTCTTCCACCAATTTTCTATGCCATTGATAAGTTCCTGTTGATTTTTTGGTTTTACATGTCGTCGAAGATTATTCTTCAGTTGATGCCAGACGTTTTCAATCGGGTTGAGATCTGGTGATTCGGGTGGAGTCTTCCACCAATTTATCCCATGTTCTTCCATATATCGTGTGGATAAATTACTTGTATGTTTAGGATCATTGTCTTGTTGGAACCTATGTGAATCAGGGAACATGTGACGAATATACGGTTGCAGCGTGGCCTCAAGTATTTCGTTAACATAAAACTCCGCATTCATGTTTCCCCCGAAAATTAGGAAATTGGTGGCACCTCTGAAACTGATTCCCCCCAAACGTGAACCTTTACCAGGTGTTTAGCCTTTGGTTTAAGTTTTGGCTCCTCTCCTTTTTTGTAGAAGCACACCTTTCCATGCTGCTCCAGGTGAATGGAAGTCTCGTCTGTCCATATCACGTCTTCAAACATATCTCCATCCTCTAGCATTCGGGTACAAAATTCTAACCGCTTCACCTTATTTACATCGCGTATCATTTGGCAGTATTTTGGTCCGCTTTTCTTCCATCCTAACTTGTTTCTGCTTCTTCTTATTGTGGATGCTGAAACATTTAGATCAAATACGTCACGGAAGATACCCGATATTTGGTAGGAAGTTAACTCATCATCATCTCGGTAAAGGTCGTCAATGAAGTGAGCGTGCTCGATAGTGAATTTTGGTTTACGCCCTGATCGAATTCTTGCAGCCCATGAACCGGTTTCCTTGTAAGTTTTAATTATTCTCCCCACAGTGTGTCTCTCAACTTCCACCTGCTCTTCTTCCCGGAGAACATCAACAATTCTTCTTTGGCGCATGCCCAGCTCGTTCAAACGGACAATCCGTTCTCTCAGATACAATGATAGTTGACCTTTCATTTTTGGACAGTGAATTTTTTATTCAGAAACACAAAATTTATACCTGTCAAGAACCACGCCCAAATCTTATAAAGGAATTATCCAATCGACGACGTAAACAATCTGATTGGCTGATATCTCCTTCACGATGATGCATGATAAAAAATAGATACCAATTTTGCATATTTTAAATGAATGTTTAAATGTACATACATTTGGTTTTGTTTACATTATCTATTTTGCATTACAAATATACATTTATACATAAATATACGTCGGAAACGTTTAAAATATAGAGGTTTTTAAAGTCTTTTCTGGATATCGCGTCAATCATTCAGACACAGTTCAAAAACTTTGTAATATAATACAGTAATATTATTTTTCATATTAGAATATAATAGAAGTTTCCATCAACTAAAGTATTTTCAATTTAAGTTTTTTTTCACTTTGGCCGAATTCGAAGCAAAGCCATTTCCGTCATCAAAAACGAACGAATTTAATTGGGCATTCGCAAATAATGATGTAAATGTTATTGTTATTTTGATGTGTATTTTTTCATAAAAACTTTCGTTGGTTTTTATGAATATAAATTTTACCTTGTAATGTAATTACTAAAATGACTAGAAATTAAATCCGAAACTTTCCGTATAAATACTGTAGAGTACTGTGGAGTGGAATGCGTTGATTGGTTGGGTCATACCATTTCCTAAGGTCATAACCAACACGCTATGCATGCCGTAGAGTGTATAGTGTGAAATAGGCCTAACAATAAGTAACTGTTTTTTTATGACGGATTATATATTATACGTTGTTAATTATTAAAATTACTAGAGTAACTGGAAATGTCACGTTGTAGGCCTATCGTTTTTCAAACACCCTACTCAACAAGTACAATGAGCCAGTGGAATGGGTTGATTGGCCGCCAAGAGCCGTTATCGCCTGATGAATAAACACGCAATGATTTGTGGCCTTGGAATAATACTCGATTGGGCTAATTTTAATGGAAAAATATATGCATTGCAATTTATACATCAAACCGAACAGAATATTTATTATTAAACCAATTCGACATTCGGTGTTTGGATTATTATTTCAAACATTTGGCCTTCTAAAATCATCAAATTCTCATCCTTTGTTTTGGTTTTTTTATGGGTAACAATAGACAGAAGTAAACTTTGTTACATTACAGTGACAGGCGTGTTCTGGTTACATAATCATGGTCGCGTTTCTTAACACAAATTAAATAAACAACAACTATTCAAGCACGCACTGTTTCACGATCGTCATGGACTGTGAATTCACATCCACGTCAAATAGTGATAATGGGAAATTAAGTGTTCCGAGAGCCGTTTTAATTTAAAAGTTAGCCAGAGCCTTTTTCGATAGGCTATAAATAGAAAGTTACCGAACATTTCGAGCGACGCGAGTTCTGACTTCCGTATTTTATAGGCTGTCTAAATTTCCTTTTTAACTAGTTTATATTAAATTATATTGCTGTTTAATTGATTTCTGTGTATTAGGAACATTTATATTAAACAAAAACCACAACAGTACCAATTTTTGTTAATTATGGATTCATTTATTCGAATTCTAAGATAAACGTCTAAGCCAAGTGTAAGCTTAAACAAAGCGAGTCATACGACGAAAACAAGAAAGTGAAAACTAACTAGTTTGTTAAAATAGTTAACATTAATTTGGAACTTTTAAATGAAATTCTGAAAACGGTATAATTAGTCTTATATTGTATTTTCTAAGATTTCCAAAAATAAGCTTGGTGTTATTTTTCAAACAAATTCTATAAGGAGTTGAATATAGGTCTGTTTTAAGCGAAAGCACGGTGTGCGTAGGCCTAGGGAGACGCGGCAGGGCTGGAATAATCGTTTTCTTAGGCGAAGAGAATGAGGGAAGATGCGCTTCATCATTGGCCCCTCGATTGTTATTCTTGTTAAGTGGCTGATTCATAATCTTAAAATATGATGACAAAGGGCTTATAAATTTTGAAATAAAGTGTTGCACTTTCATTTTTCTTAAAATTATTAAGAATTGGGTGAAGTGGGTGGGGGGGGGGGACTGTCTGCAAGCTAGGCCAGGACTGCTTAAATTGGTAAAATACTATAAAATCAATAAATTCTTGGGGCTAAATAATTAATGAAATTTCACGATTCCCTTCTTTTTATTATAATAATGGAGCAATAAATGAAATACACACCATTTAACATAAAACCTTTAATATTATCACAAATTAGACAACAAGTTTTGTACATTAAATTAACATCTTTTGTACTACCTACAGTAGGCCTTTTTCTATTTATAATGATTATTTATTGCCGATTTGGAAATCATATTTAAACTTTATAACAATTACCGCACAACAACCAACCTCCGCTTGAACCTTTAAATAAGTAAATTAGGAAAATATCAAGTTTTTAAAAATTAAATGTCCTTTGGCAATAAAAATCTGTAGATATCCATAATTACTGTATGTGTTGTTTCACATATGGCGGTAAATTAATGAGAAATTGTTGTTGATTAATGCTATTTCTATTGTATTGAAGTATGCAGACAGCTTAAGAACATCCCTCTGTGATCTGTAAAAAAAAACAACATTAAATTAATAATAATCATTATTTAGTTATATTTGTAATCATTTATTTTTATTTCCTTAGGCCTAGGCCTATAAATACGCGCGCCCGACAATGAACACGCGTCAACAATACATGCACTACTCCACTATAATAACAGGCTAAAGCCTAGCTCTCCTAACTGTAAACTAGGCCTAGACTATATTGATTTTAAAATAAAATAAAAGAGGCTTTGTAAAGTTTTATGATTAAAAACAGCTTTCCTATATATTATATAATGTTCTTATTATTTTAAAAAGCAACATTTTTAATCTTATGGTGTAAAAAAATGATTTTAGCTACAACCATGTGTTCCATTTTCAGCAGTAAAATAACCAAAAAGGCACATGTTTAAGCAGCCATTAAAAAAAAAAAAAAATAACACCAACAAGATTTTTTTATTAACTACTATTGAAAAATTAAATATCCAGAAAATATAAAACCCACCTTCTCAAAAAGTTAGGTTGTTTTATTACAGCCTCAACAAATTAGACGAAATTTTAACATTCGAATACCCTAAAATTGTTTAAAAAACATCGGTGTCATTCACCCTTTTTTGACACAGATATAATGGCTTTGTCGATAAAAAAACAATATCACATGGTTCGTAGATGCTGTGTCAAAGGTTTTCATGAATTATTCATTAGTAAATAAAACCAAAAGTTCCAATTGGCCAGTTACTTAATATTTATTTTTAAAAACAAAGTTGCTTCCGGGTAATTATTCACGCTGTCTCGTGTGCAAAAACGATTCGCTGCCAATAGAGGGCTCACTACTTTTTTGCCCTGGTGAATTGAATGTGAATTCCACATTGTAGCAGGAAGTAGCTGACGTCATGGACCACACGGCGATTACAGGTCCGCTGCAATTACACAGATTTTACACGCGTGAAAAACGCGGTTTATGGTACATGATTTGTAGTCAGTACTGTATACGCTGTTTCTTGGCCTAAATTTTATTCCGTATATTTCAATTTAAAGTGCAACTTTCGGTTAGAATTATCGAAAGGGAAATAAAATTAAACATTATACTATTGAAGTAATTACTTAAATTTAAAATTCGTCTGTTTCTTCCCGATTTTCTTAGGCAGAATTTAGCGTTAGGCTTTTTTTTAGGCCTATTATATATACTTAACTTGTAGGCGCGGCCGAGTCTACATCCGGCCCGGCGCTCGAAATGGAATCGAACACATAATAAGCACGGGCTTAATTCTTATTTTTGGTGGTTCGAAAATCAATTAAAACAATATATGTGACCCGATCTGGCAAAACCCTACTTTTGTCGGAAATATTCATTTTGTATTTTTTTATATATTTGGATTATTTGAATCATAAGCTTTGCAATGGTGTTTATTTCATAAAAATTGAGTAAATATTTAAAAAGTTATTATATTTTAAAAACTTACAAATCATTCAATTAGTTTACGAGAAAATCGCGTTTGAAGTTTGCAATGAAATTCTTTTTAATACGCGCTGAAAACTCACTCCGTAGCAACGTGGTATTTTGGTCAAAGGCACAATGACGTCATACCAGGAAGTGTGTGCGATATAGCAGCAGCGTGGACACTATGGTCAATTTGACTGAGTTCAGACGTCGTTTTAACCTATTTAGTCACTCGAATTAACTATTTTGCACTATTGAAAAGCAGCATTATAACTACCAAGCTAATGTTAACTGGTTTCGGAAGTGTTTACGATATCAACAGCAAAAAACCAAGCAGGCCTAGCTTGGCCTAGGCGCGCCTATTCAGATTTTCGCCGTCATCGCCTGTAAGACCTACTGATGATGGGTGTTCATCAGGCCGTGTATGGCAGCGGTGCATCGACACGGGGGCTAGCGTTAGCCTAGACAAGTTAGGCGCCTTGCAGAGTCACAGCTAATTGCAAGCTAACATTACATTGTATTGACGATTACATTTGTTCTTTTTATAACGTGGAAGATTCGCTGTGATGTTTGGGCTTGAATCCAATGATTTAAAAAAACATTTAATATGAAAGGAATGGACAATAAATTAAATAAATAAATAATTAAGAGCCGATTGGATATATAAATGTATAAATAAAACTATTGACAATAATATAAAGCTAGGCCCAGTAGTAGTAGGCCTACAACCATAATAAAAAAATTAGGCCTAGGGCCTAGGGCCTAGCCCAAAAAAATATAGAAAATACAATTGAATTTATGACGTGAATTGTTTTTGACTTGTCTATTTTACTATGGAATAAACAAATACACACTACAGCTATTGCAGAACACTTTACTTTGAATATTAAAATCGTTTTTATTCCAATTTACGACATGCTGTGGCTGTGTGTAAAATAAAAATAACCTCACAAAAATGTAAACAACTTTTTTTTTCCGCGCGTAGAGCGTATAACATCTAGCGCGTTGACCAATAACGTTTGTTATTGCGATGATGCGCCATAGCAACACACGCAGTTCGTTGTTCCAGAAACTTCGAAGAACCGAATTTTCTGAAATTATGTCATAGTAAATCAAAGTTTTCATTGGTTCCTTCTTTAAACTCCGCCCTAAAACTTCCATATTTGGAATGTCAAATGGATGAGCTTTATTTTGATGTGTGACCTTTCAACATTGTGCAGCGAACTGGCAATCAAAATGTCGTAAAACTCGGCAACTTTCAACTGAATTTACGCAAAATTTTAGCGTAGATCGTGAATAAATTGTTAGGCTTGAGGAAAATACATGTTTTTAAAACTCTCTTTTTTCATAATTTTAGGTAAATTTCGGGAGTTTAAATCAGGTAGACGTATTCTTAAATAGTGAAATATTTCGAAAATGCAAAAACATGTAATCTGCCAGGGTAGTCGATTTGGACGTATTTTGACTGATTACGTGAATTTTGAATTGCCGACAAAGAGAGGGTTTTGCTAAGATCGGGTCACATATGATTATAATTATAAATTTAAATACTAGAATTATAAAAAAATGTATACTTACGAAAAATAATATTTAATGAAAAGAAACAATACCCACACAGTTTTTTAACACATATATATTTTTTTTCACATTTTAACCTTTTTTAACAATATTTTATGTTGTATTTCAGAAATACCTACCTGTCAATATAAATAACCTTACCAAAATACATATTACATTCTATACAATGCAAAAAAAAGAAGTTAATTCACACACTGGTTCAAAAGTTACGAATCATTTAAAGACGGGAACTTCTTGGGCATTTTTTAGACATTGGGGAAACACGCGCAAAAAGCCCTCGGGCGAATTTTGGAGGGCGATATCTAAAAAAAAAAATTTTGAGGACATCCCAAAAAAAATAGTATTGTACAACTCTGTTGTATCTATGGGTTTGGCAAAAATAAGGACTTGAAAGTTATTACTATAAAAGTTATAACCCTTCAAAAATGGTTCCAAATATAATTGGAAAAAATGTCATTTTTCAAGCAAAATCACTGTTTTTTGGGCACTTTAACAGACCATAACTTTTGAATGGATAATCCGATTTCAATCATTTAAATTGCAAAAGTTTATGTTCAGTAAGTTCCTTCTGATTAACTGAAAGAAAAAGTACCATCATTAATTTGAATTTTTACATTGGGATACCTAATGACAGCGATGTGTATCACAAATTTGCAACCGGCTGGGAATTCCAACACATAACAACAAGTCCAGGATTTCCCCAATCTAATGGACAAGTTCAAAATTCAGTCAAATCTGTTAAAAAGCTCTTAAAGAAAGCGATAAAGACGGGTAATGACCCATACAATTCACTCTACATGATTTAACGATTTCCTCGTATTTAACATAGGTCGAAAACCAAATAACATTTCAAATTGAAACTTTCCAAAAGTTTATGCGCAAAATTAATTTCTAATCAACTTTCTACGCGTTTCATGTCGTTTTAAGCATGTATAAAATTCCCACGCGTGCGCAAATTTGCATTGAAAACCTATTTTTTTCGCGTGATTTATGTTTTTCCAGCCTTTTCTAGTAATTTTACCAAATTTTAAACAATTTCGACTTAAAGTTACGTCATACAAGCACGTCGAATTGGACAATTTGCGCGCGTTTTTGATGAAAAAGTTCAAAAATATGTTAAAAATACGCCTTTTTTTAAACAGTCGTAATTTTTAAACTACACGGTCAACTTTTTGTGGATGACATATTCTGGAAGTTGATGAGTTGTAGATATCGGATCAGGTATTAATATGGCTAATCGGACATTGTGACGTCATCGTATGGCCACACGAATATAAAATTTAGGATTTTTGTATCTTTCGTCATAGCTCATCACATTGAATAGAGCGCATCTCCACTTATTCGTTTTCCATTTTCACCCCGATTTTGATATTGTCTAAGTCAATCAACTATCTTTCGCATGAGTTAAAAATATTTTAATTTTTATGACGTCATCATTCCTAAAAATTTAAATTACGTGTGGCATTAATTTCATCTTTACAGTAAATTTTAATCCGTTATAGCTCGTAAGAATAAAATGTGATAATCATGATTAAAACGTTTTCTGGAAGCTATTGGATTGTAGATACGAAATCATGTAAAAATTTTGCCAATCGGATGTTGTGACGTCATCATATGGCCAGTTAAATAAAAAAGGTCGTATTTTCATCTTTTGCGTCATAATTCATTACATTTAAAAGAGCGCGCATCAATATTTCACGTATTCAAATTTCTTCTACACATTAATATGTTGTTGCTGAGATAATTTTCTTCCGAAATTGCTACCTTGCGTTTCATTTTAAAACCGTCAACATGTTAAAAATTGCAATAAATAGCGGGTCCCGTAATTTCACCTATTCTACACTGTATGTGATATGGATACAGATTATACTGTGTATACTATATATGAATCTAAATAATAAAATTCAGCAATAACAACATATCATATTCTTCAGTTCAGGTCATACGTGAACACTTCCTTTTGTCCTCAACCTATCCCCTTAATGTTAATGTTGCACCACTTGCGCGGCGGATAACCAAACTCGTCAAAGTGACGAGTTACATGTCTAGTTGTTGTTTTTGTTATTATTCTTTCTGTACACTTTTGTGTAACAATTATCTCAAAAAGTTGAATAGCAATGATCACAAAAATTGTACAATGTCTTTCAAATACTTTAACTTAACCATAATAAGCTTTTCAGTGTGATCACTCAACCGTGACGTCAATAATACGCGATTTTGTGAAATCACACTATCAACCATATATCTCCATAATTCATTATCACATATCAATGAAATTCACTACACGTAAACTTCATGCCAAGGGTAAAAATATAAGCAAATAAAAACTTGCGTGTTTCAAGGTCATGCGCGTGAAATCACGCATTAAAAATTTAAAAAGCTCAAAATTGAGTTTTGATCAAATTAGAGCATGAATTAGGCCATTTGCGTGTTTCAAAAAATTACTGCGCAAAAACACGTTTTTGCGCACAAAAATTTTAAAAAGCATAAAAAATAAAATTTGATGTATACATCACATTCTACTCAAGATCCTTAGTACATTCACCGATTTTGAGTCCATTCCGACTTAAAATAACGCTATACGAGCACAAAATGCGCACATTAATTTCACAAAAGTTCTGAAAATGGTGAAAAATAGGTCTTTTTTAAAATGAAAATAACTCTTCAGAATGCAAGATGACCCCCAATTTTTTATCTTATTCGGGAAGCCATTGAGTTGTAGATATGAATTCGTGTACACATTTGACGTACAAAATGTTGTGACGTCATCAAATGGCGACTTGAATTTAAAATTAAGTTTTTTTCTCTTTCGTCATATAATTATCACATTCAATAGAACGCATCTCTGTTATTTTGTGCCTGATTTTTGCTCAAATTTTAGTATGTGATTTCTCAATTAATTGGCTTTCTCATGACTTGCCACTATTTTCATTTTGATAACGTCATCACGCGTAAAACCTTGAATAACGTAGGTCGTGTAATTTCAACTTCGCCGTGAATTTAAATATCTTACAGCTCTTCAGAATTGAAGGTTACCTTGATTATTATAATTTATTATGAAAGCTAATGAAATGTAGATATGAATTCATATAAAAATCAAGCCTATCGGATGTTGTGACGTTAAAATATGGCCAGATGAAGTTAAAAAGTAGTTTTTTCATCTTTTTCGTCAAAGTTATACAAATTTCAAAGAGTGCACACATCGCTTCTACGTGCCAGATTCTCTTCCAATTCTTATATTTATTTGCTCAATTCATAATCTTTCGAAATTGCCATTTTCGAATTTATTTTGATAATTCCATCATACGAAAAAAATTGATATGTGTCCCGTGATTTCACCTATGCTACACTGTATATAGATATACAGTATATACTGTACATATTGTATATGGCATATAATAGGCACAACTCAGCACTATAAGCGTATAATAGGATGGTATACATCAACATTTTCTGATCGTATGTTAACGTACGTGCATGTTTAAAAAAAAAAATTAATTTCAGTAAAATGATAAAAATGATCACCTATAATTCGTCAAAGTGACGAATTAAATTCTAGTTATGAGTTATTGTTTTATGGTTAATAGAAATAATTATATGTACGCATTATTCACGTTTCAGATATACTTTATTGTAAGAAATCCATGTACAGTACAACATGTTAAATCATAAGAAAAATCACTATTTGTATTACTGCTAAAAGCACCATCTACTCAGTATTGTAATAATATGAAAGGGAGCATGTAATGTATGTTAACACTAACTACATACTCCAACATATGATGTTGTCGCCCTCTATAGGGATAATAAAAGACAGTCGTACACAAACATGGCTCCTGTCATTATTTAACATCACAAAGAGGACCTAGCCTAGCCTAGTAGCTAGAGTAGTAGATGAGTGAGACTGAGGCTCTAAAATCTGAAGAGTCAATCCCTCAATAATCATGGAGGTGTAGTCTAACCCCATCAATCCGTATCACGATGATTTTTATCACGCCTAGCCTATTATAAACACTCACCAATTAAACATTCATAAATGTATAGGCCTTGTTTATCCATTGAAGTTTTATAAAGTAAATAACTTCTATCAACTTTAGAATTGCAGCTTCCTCTTCTTCACACCATGGCATCATGCACGTACAGTACACGCATGGAGATATAGAGATAGAATGTTCGGCTGGCCGTCGGTAGTTTTGGAACGGCCAAATTTATGGCACGTCATTAAGGACAAAATATGAATTGTTAATTTCATTGTTGAACATAACAAAACAAAACAGTTATATTCCCTGAATATATAAAACTCATACAATTTACAATTACCCTTAGAGTACACAAATGAACAAGAAATATTGCTTACAAAAAAAACCAGTTTTTTAATTATTTTTTATATGCTTTTTTTTTATTCATATTATATTTAATAATTTAAGAAATATTATTATCATTTATTTTTATTTAACATTCAGTAATAAACATTTTTTGTAACATTAGCCAAAATAGCTAAGAACAAAGTTTCAAAATGTGTGATTGATACCATTAAGCCCTTGATTGATAAACAACAATTTGGGAACAATGAAGGGATTTCCACGACCCACTGCCTGATAGATATTTATAACTTCTTAATGTCAAGTGAGAAAAGAGGATCAATATGTGCTCTGGCTCTTACCGACTTTACCAAAGCATTTGACTTGATCGATCATCGAATAGCTTTTAATAGCTTATCAAACTTTGATTATCTCCATCTATCTTGCAGTGGGTCGTCGGTTTCTTTCAAAACGTAAACAAGCAAATATAACAAGGCCATGGCTGCAGTCGCGTGCGCAAATTTGAGTTAGTGTTTACTGACCGACCGACCTATCTACCTACCTACTTACCAACCGACCGATCGACCAACCGACCGATCGACAAACCGACCAACATAGTGAGCTATAGAGTAATGTTGAAACAATTTTTTAAACATTTATATTGCCTCCAAGTATTAATATCCTGTGTCAAAATAACGAAAACTAAATATGAATATGAGTTAGTGTTTACCGACCGACCGACCAACCGACCGAAATTGCTGAAAATGTTAAAAAATGTTAAACATTTAATTAAACTGAATGTTTATTCACAATTCACAATTACAATTTCAATTATTACAACTTTACAACAACAACACCCAACAGTACACCAAAAAGAAGCGAGTGCTTGTCAGATTGGTAACTATTATTTAAATGCATCTACATGTAGGGCCTACATACATACAACATACAACAACAATTATGTACAAAAAACAGTAAAAACATTGGTCGCCTCGACCGGTCAGCACCTCCTGCGGGGCACTCCCCTGTAGGGATACGGAGAAAATTACCTTCTACTTTAATAGTGACCACCACCATTCAAAGTGACCACCACATGTGTGGTATAAAATGACAAAAAAAACAGGACGAACCCTGTTTGTCCCACGGAAGCACTATACCGATCGTAGTAGTAGTTTATTTTAGTATATACTCAATATCATTTCTTTAGTTTCTTTTTTAACAGAGTATAGAGATTTTAATCTATTGGTCTTATAGAGCGCGTTCCAAGTATTTGGTCCGTGAATGAATATGAATCTATGGTAAGCACATTTTCGTTATTAAGTATTAATATCCACTGTCAAAATAACGAAAAAATATGAGTTAGTGTTTACCGACTGACCGACCAACCGAAATTGCTGAAAATGTTTAAAAATGTTTAAACATTTTTAAAAACATGTATGTTTGCCTCCAATTATTAATATCCACTGTCAAAATAACGAAAAATATGAATATGAGTTAGTATTTACCGACCGACCGACATAGTGAGCTATAAAAACTGCTAAAAACTGCTTTTCTGAATGGGAAATGTTAACTGGAGGTGTTCCTCAAGGAACAATTCTTGCCCCGATTATTTTCCTTTGCATTATTAATTCCGCCCTTAATGATGACCCTGTGTCCTGTTGTTTGGGATCATGTCTGGAAGTACGTTGATGACTTGACGCTTGGAGAAAGTAGATTAGTGAGGAATCTAACCTTGATTCTCTTTCCACTTGGGCTGAGAAGAACCAACTAAAACCAAACCCTTCCAAGTGTCAGGTCATGCACGTTCATTTTTGTCGCAATGACGTTCCAAACATGGACATCCACATAAATAACAATCAATTGTTGACAATGTTTAATTTCTGGAAGTTGTGATCTATGGCATAGACATGTTGATCTTATGATAAAGTAAATAAATAATTGTTTATGTTAAGAAAGCTAAAAGAGACTGTAAGTGCCAAATCCAAGCTAGGTTACTGTGCTTGTGTTCACTGAAGGGTGTCAAGTGAACAGGTGACCAACCATATGGGTTATGCTAATGAGGGCATAGCTTGCTTGGGCTGTGGCTGGCAGTTGGATAGTTAGGCTTGTTGGGTAAGGACCTAGCAAGCACAAAAGGCTTACTTAGAAGCCTATAGAAGTGGTAGATGTACCAAGGCTTACTTAGAAGCCTATAGAAGTGGTAGATGTACCAAGGCTTACTTAGAAGCCTATAGAAGTGGTAGATGTACCAAGGCTTACTTAGAAGCCTATAGAAGTGGTAGATGTACCAAGGCTTACTTAGAAGCCTATAGAAGTGGTAGATGTACCAAGGCTTACTTAGAAGCCTAAGCTGGCCTAGCTATAGATGGTAGATGTACCAAGGCTTACTTAGAAGCCTAAAGCTGTAGTACGGTAGTAATTGATATAGTGTATAGCTATAGCTGCACATGTTATCCAGGCATATCTTTGGTAAGCAATTGAGACTTATCTTATTATTATTATAGTTGTAATTATTTTGAACCAAGAATTATTTATATTGTACTGTTTTATCTATGACTTATTTAGATACTTATGTAAGGTCTATTATTATTGTATAGAATTATTTATGTTGTACTGTATGATAGATACCGTATATATTATTTGTAATCATTATTTATTTGTTATAGTAAATCGGATCAAGTTGGAGAACAATTAAATTCCGCATTTGCAAGAAACTTGTTTGTGCAGTTATAAAATTTACAAAGTTATATCCACGATGGCTGAAGCTGCTTCAGAGAAATCTGTTAGAGTAAAACGTAAGACCGAGAAGGGTGCAGAGTATGAAAAGGAACGAAAGCTGAAAGGAATCAAAGAGTTGTGGCGTCGTGTTAAATTTGTGTCAGAAGCGTTGAAAGCTTCTTTGAATAAGGAAGTTACAAGAGAAAATCTGATTAAGGTGCATCAAGATTGGTTAATGGTGTATGGTGAATTTATGTTCCTTCATGATGAAATTTGTGACTTGCTGAACGAGGAAGAGAAAATAATGTATAATGAATGGTTTGAAGACAAAGATGTGTGGTTGGCAAACTTAAAAGCTAAAGTAGAGGATTGGTTTGCGGTGCTTGAGGTAGAGCAGTCTGCGGCGGTAAATTCTCATCGCTCCGCAAGCAGGAAATCAACTAACAGTTCAAAATCTTCTAAGCGATCACTAAGTGCTTTTGTGATGCAAGAAGAGCAAAAACATGCAGAGTTGCTAGCCAGGCAGAGGAGTCTCACAGAAAAGCAGAGAATTCAACAGGAAGAGTTCAAACTCAAACAGTTAAAAGAAGAAAACGCTTTAAAAGAAGAGATAGACGTCGCCGAAGCAAGATTGAATGTTGCAAGGGATTTCGCAAGCGGAAGTGGTTCTGGTAGCCACAAAAGTACGTCATCAATGGAAGGGTTTCTAGATAGTGCATACCGACGAAATGTGTTATCCTTTGCTCCAGCGGATCCTGCTACTATTCCTGTATTAGATTTAGACCCATTGGATCCTGTTGTAGTCCCTGTTGTTCCTGGTGATGTAACACAAGCCTTTGCTCCAGCCGATCATGTTACAATTCCTGTGCTAACGTCAGTTGCTCCTGTGGTAGTACCTGCTGTTCCCGTAAACGTACTGGCAACCCAAAACTTTGCTCAAGCAGATCCTGCTCCTACTACAATTCCTAACTTAGCTTCGAACACAGTGACTCCTGTGGTAGTTCCTGTTACGCAAACTCATCTGTTTCAGCAAAACCGGCAGGGTTGTCAGGATTCTTTTTCTTCTAATAGAAAAGTTGGTTCTACTGATATGAACGAGGTGATAAGGACTATGCGGAAGCCACAAATGGAAATTAAGAAATTTGCAGGTGAATCCTTGGAATTCAAACGTTTTATAAGACAATTTAAGTCTAGAGTGGAACAGTTTTGTTCAGCAGATGAGAAATCCAATTGCTTCCGGAGAAGATGGAAACAAGCTCAATATTTGGCTGATCGTTTCTGGGAGAGATGGAAAAGTGAATATCTTCCGCTGTTACAAAGAAGACAAAAGTGGTTATCTCCAAAACAAGGATGGGTTTGTTCGGCAAGTAAAGGTAAAGACACATGCAAGTATCCTGACAAGGCCTGTGAGTAAACTATGTTTGCTGTTGGAGAATGATGATCCGGAAAAGTAAATCCGAGGCGTTGTCTATATTATTCTGAATTCAACAAAACAAAGAAGGAAGCTGAGAAAACTTAAGAAACTTTAAATGAACTTTATATTTAACTTTATTTTTTTTCGCTACTTATATACATTGTTGTTTAACATTATATTCAATAAGTTGATGGATAATTTGTGTTATAGGCCTGGATTTTACACTTTCATTGTATGAACTTTATATTTAACTTTATTTTTGTCGCTACTTATATACATTGTTGTTTAACATTATAGTCAATAAGTTGATGGATAATTTGTGTTATAGGCCTGGATTTTACACTTTCATTGTATTTGTATGTAGAATTGTGCAATGCGCAATTGTGGGTGGGTATGTAAGTGCCAAATCCAAGCTAGGTTACTGTGCTTGTGTTCACTGAAGGGTGTCAAGTGAACAGGTGACCAACCATATGGGTTATGCTAATGAGGGCATAGCTTGCTTGGGCTGTGGCTGGCAGTTGGATAGTTAGGCTTGTTGGGTAAGGACCTAGCAAGCACAAAAGGCTTACTTAGAAGCCTATAGAAGTGGTAGATGTACCAAGGCTTACTTAGAAGCCTATAGAAGTGGTAGATGTACCAAGGCTTACTTAGAAGCCTATAGAAGTGGTAGATGTACCAAGGCTTACTTAGAAGCCTATAGAAGTGGTAGATGTACCAAGGCTTACTTAGAAGCCTATAGAAGTGGTAGATGTACCAAGGCTTACTTAGAAGCCTAAGCTGGCCTAGCTATAGATGGTAGATGTACCAAGGCTTACTTAGAAGCCTAAAGCTGTAGTACGGTAGTAATTGATATAGTGTATAGCTATAGCTGCACATGTTATCCAGGCATATCTTTGGTAAGCAATTGAGACTTATCTTATTATTATTATAGTTGTAATTATTTTGAACCAAGAATTATTTATATTGTACTGTTTTATCTATGACTTATTTAGATACTTATGTAAGGTCTATTATTATTGTATAGAATTATTTATGTTGTACTGTATGATAGATACCGTATATATTATTTGTAATCATTATTTATTTGTTATAGTAAATCGGATCAAGTTGGAGAACAATTAAATTCCGCATTTGCAAGAAACTTGTTTGTGCCTATTATATAAGTGGAAGTTGTAAGTGCCAAATCCAAGCTAGGTTACTGTGCTTGTGTTCACTGAAGGGTGTCAAGTGAACAGGTGACCAACCATATGGGTTATGCTAATGAGGGCATAGCTTGCTTGGGCTGTGGCTGGAAGTTGGATAGTTAGGCTTGTTGGGTAAGGACCTAGCAAGCACAAAAGGCTTACTTAGAAGCCTATAGAAGTGGTAGATGTACCAAGGCTTACTTAGAAGCCTATAGAAGTGGTAGATGTACCAAGGCTTACTTAGAAGCCTATAGAAGTGGTAGATGTACCAAGGCTTACTTAGAAGCCTATAGAAGTGGTAGATGTACCAAGGCTTACTTAGAAGCCTAAGCTGGCCTAGCTATAGATGGTAGATGTACCAAGGCTTACTTAGAAGCCTAAAGCTGTAGTACGGTAGTAATTGATATAGTGTATAGCTATAGCTGCACATGTTATCCAGGCATATCTTTGGTAAGCAATTGAGACTTATCTTATTATTATTATAGTTGTAATTATTTTGAACCAAGAATTATTTATATTGTACTGTTTTATCTATGACTTATTTAGATACTTATGTAAGGTCTATTATTATTGTATAGAATTATTTATGTTGTACTGTATGATAGATACCGTATATATTATTTGTAATCATTATTTATTTGTTATAGTAAATCGGATCAAGTTGGAGAACAATTAAATTCCGCATTTGCAAGAAACTTGTTTGTGCAGTTATAGAGACTATTGATTTTAACGACCTTGGTAAAAATTATGTTTCTTAAAATGATGCTCTAGATATACCCGATCTAAAATCTTTGTCGCAATAGAGTTGAATTATGCAAAAAATTCTTCTCGACAAACAGTTTAGTCACTGGTTCCCAAATTAAAGAATCTTAAATGAAATTGCGTAAAAGTAAAACTTTTGAAATACCCTTCATGAGAACTGAACGTTTAAAAAATAGCCCTACCCCATATCTGATGAAATTGATCGAGTAGGCCTAATATTGACATCTTGTGTCTGTTCTTTGTATTCATTATGTGTAATTTGCCTATAATATAAATAATTTTTGTACAAATATTGCAATTCAGCTTTTATTCTGCAATGTATATTTTTTATATGATTGAATGAATAAAGATACCGAATAAATATATTCTAAAATGAAGTCCGTGGCCTATAATATTATTATGATCCTAAAATATAGTACTATTAGGCATACATATACCGGGGAAGAGCGTTACTTTGATATAGCGACAAGCATTTCTAATTTCCAAGCCGCCGACAAACGTACTCTAATCAAACAATTCTTCATCTCACAACACGGTCTCAGCAGTCGCTATCAGTTTTAGATATTGTTTGCTACTCAAAATGACACGTTTTAATTTTATTTATTAGTATGTATGCACCACGGGTAAACCCCCAAAAGGAGATTTATAACATCTTTTATCACGAAGGTTACGCCCTACTATCATTAACTGGGTTGAGTTCAGCTTTAACTGTTTAATTTGTCGTCGTTAAATATTATTTTGGTTACTAAATTACACTTATTTATTATTTTCTGAATTTAGTATGAAAGAGGATGCTAACTTGAAATGCGAGGATCCGGAAGAGCAGAATGTGCAATATCTTGCGGTTGATCCAAAGATCGACCATCACAAGTAAAATTAGTATTTTGCTTACATTTGACTTTTTTATTTGATACATCTTCTTCTTCTTCTATTTTAAGGAGCAAACTTCATAGTTGAAGGCTACTGCTCCACTAAGGGTCCCATTGTGACATCGGCAGCCAACTACGGCGCCAATACGTCTGTAACCCCCTACTCGTCTCGAAAGATGTACTAGGTTCTTTAAAGTGCACATGAGCCAGATGTACACTGGACCTACGGTTTATAGTCCTTATCCGAGAAGACTCGAACCCTTGCCAATGTTATGGCTATGGATTTCGGTTCCACTGTCTTAACCGCTCGGCCACACTCACTCCCCTACATTATTTATTACATCCCATGTTATCTTTATGTTCGATCTAGTATTGGAGAGTTTTTCATTATAATAAGCTAATTTAGATATGTTTACAAGAGTATTAATGTTATTTCTAAAAGTTTTATACTTTAACTCATTTGGGCCTGTTGGAGATTTTAAGAAACCCTTTATACATTTATATTTACACTTATTTAGACTTTAAAATCCCATTGGTCATAAATGGTTTTAATTTTCTCTTATTTTTGTATGCAATGGAAAATTGAATCATAAGCATTCTCCGAGTTACATCATCCTAATCGTTGTAGCCATCAATAATTTGAGGATTTATTTAGACGATACGGCTGAATCGGGGGCTGACTAGGGTCGTCATTTTGAAATGAACCAATTATAAATGAACTGATTTAAAATATTACCAGATGATCGCTAATGTCACAGTATAATATACTTGTGACAGGTAGATCATGTGAATTAGTTATAATTATTATCAATCAATTTAGCAGTAGGCCTACTACTAGTGATTCGAGTTGGTCTATTTATTAAGGGTAAATGAAAATTGCTATAGGCCTAATTTTAATAAATTAAAACAAGGCCATATACATGGCTGCAGTCGCGTGCGCAAATTTGAGTTAGTGTTTACCGACCGACCGACCGACATAGTGAGCTAAGAGTCGCGTGCAAAAAAAAAAAATCTTGCGTTGAGTTTATACTCGTATATAGTAAAAGTTCTATATCACCCTAAACTAATGAGCAATGATAGAGATGAATATATGAATACAGAAATTGAATATATTAGAGGAAATATATGCATACAAGGCAAAAGGGACTCAAATTCGTTCAAGAGCGAAATGGGTAGAAGAAGGAGAAAAGAATTCCAAATACTTCCTTGGTCTGGAAAAAAATAACGGGGAAAAAAACAAATAAAAAGATTTAAACAAGAAATATTTATTAAAAAGATGTTCTTTAATCGCAAAAATACATACAAATCAAAGTCCTTTAATTATGAATCACATTATGCCCATTTTTCACTAGTTAATTGTATACTATAAACACAATTTTTAATAATTTATGGAAAATATGTTTTTGTTACCATGGAAACGTGTAACAAAATAAAAATATGTTGGTTAATCGCAAAAATACACAAAATCTAACATAGCTATTTAATTATAAATCACATCATGCTCATTTTGGTGGGTGTTAGTAACCTGGTTGTATTTCATTGGATAATTGATATTTCTGCTAATTTTCAACAGCATTTGAAAGAAGACGTGTACCTTTCCAACAATGTATTAATAATTATTTGCCAACAAATATTAATCTACTAATTAAAAAATGGCATTTAAAAATGGTCATTTTTAAACTTTAATGTGCTGTGTGTGTGTGTGACCTCAACCTGTAGGCATGCAAGAGAATACCCTCTGTAACGTGACTTCACGGCGGTACAAGTGAGAAAATATGATAAAGCTTCTTAATGAGTATGGCTTCTTGGGACATAGCTGGCTAAAGCCGCGGCGCGAAAATCTGAAGGAACATGCACCAAAACAACTAAAGATATCCTTATTGAAGAAGTTAACACTTTGCAATTGATATTCAATATATATATATTCTAAATAAAGCGACTTCTATCAGACATTATGGCCCAAGATTGACGTATTAGTTTGCAACGCTCTCAATCTATGTTTTAAAATGGATCACTATCGAATACGCAAAGAATGGGGGAGTAATTTTTTAAAATATTAATATTTAAAAACGGTGATCATGAAGACCTAAACAATTGGAGTATACTGACTATAAAATTGCCGCCTTCGTGTTAACAAAAAGGCTACAAAATGTTATTAAAACAATAATTGTGAGCAATGATCAAAAAGGGTAAATATAGGGCCGATTTGGTGGTGAAAACATCAGATTAATCGAAGATGTAATTGAATATATGTATACTAGCAAGTTAACAGGGGAATTATTAAGTTTAGACTTTAGAAAAGCTTTTGACACAGTAGACAGAAATTTTCTTGTTAACACTTTGTGTCATTTCAATTTTGGACCGTCTTGTATTGCATGGGTCAGAGTTCTATGCTGAAACGGAATGTATTATTTTGAACAAAGGATGGTGCTCAAAAAGCTTTAAAATGTTTAGAGGTATAAGACAAGGTTTTCTTTTATCTGCCCTCTGTTATCTGGTTGCTAACATTATAGCGTTAAAGATAAAACATGATAAAATGATTATAGGTATACTCTTACCAAACCCATCAGTTGTCGAGGTCAAAATTGCACAACTTGCAGACGACACGGTCTTATTTATAAAAGATGAGAACAGCATAAAAAGTTTATTGATATTTTTATAGAATTTGGTAGTGTATCTGGGTTAAAACTTAAAGAAAAAACAAATGCCATGTGGCTTGGACAATGGAAGATGAGGACAACCTATTTGACATTAATTGGATTTCTGACGGTTTTAAAGTTCTAAGTATTTATATTGGCCATGACAAAGAATTCTGTTTTGTTAAAAACTGATTCGAAAAAATCTATTTATTACAAAACATACTTAATTCGTGGCGAAAAAGAAATCTGACCATTTTTGGAAAAGTAATTATCTTAAAACCACTTGGTATGGCGAAACTTGTTTATGTTGCAAGTATTATAGACACGCCTGAAAGTGTTAAACGTAAAACGTGTTGGTAATATAATTTTTGACTTTTTGTGGGATGGAAAAAGAGAAAAGGTTAAAAGAGTAGTTCTTATGAACGAATATAAATGTGGCGGCGTTAAAGCGCCTGATTTCGGGTCACAGGTTAAATCTTTAAAAATGTCTTGGCTTAAAAGATTGTAACAATGAGGATTCAAAGTGGAAAAGTCTGCCAAACACGTATTTCAATAGAATAGGCCCAAAAGATATTATTGAAAACATATCATATATTGATATGAAAAATATAATTTTTTTAAAGAATACCCGATTTCAATAAATCTCATTTTATTCAAACTTAATTGTTGTATGATTAACATTTGGTATAACAAAATGATTTTATACAATGACATGTCATTATTTTTTAGAAACTGGATAAGATCAGGTGTGCGAAATATTAAGAGCATTGTAATTGAGAATAGGTTCACTTGATATGCTTAGGTATAAATCAAATTGGATTGCAGAATGGCAAATTGTATTAAAAGCAATTCCAAAAGAATGGAAAGAGAAAATCTTTTTAAGGTGTAAAAACCAAAATCACTCAAAAACAACACATGTTCGATGTTTGAATATGAGTAGTAAACTTTGTAAAAATTGTCTACAACCATCCAAAAGTAAAACATATTTTAACATAGAGAACGATTGGTCTCTAACATGGAAAAGATAAATTAAAGATATTAAAGATAATAAACAATGAAATAAATGAACAGTTGAACATCAAACCACTGCATTGTATAACACCCACCAAAAGCAGGCTCTTAAAATGGAAAATTAGTAACACAGATACTTGCCTGCAATGCAGTAGTAGAGTAGTAGAGGATGATGCGCATTTCTTTTACGAATGCCCTGAAGTAAAAGCATTAGGCTCTATGTATTTCGGCAATATAACCTTCCATTCCATATATTTATTCTGTTCCGAAAAAGTGGTTTCTTACCTTCATTATAGGCTTTCTGCACTATTTCTCAGTATGATCTCTTTTTAGCAATATCAGCAGTCCTTGATTACGAACGTGTCACATTCCTTGAGTTGAGTTTTAGCACGCTTTAGCACAACACGTCGTTCGATAGACAAAACGAGCGATTATGTCGGGGTTTCGTCAGCTGACGAGCCGCCTCAATGTCAGCGTCGGGATAGCTTAGCTTGTTGGTTATGAGATCTTTCAGGGTTTTTTCACCCTTTTCTTCTTCTGTGATGCCACCAAATCTAAGGTAAAACACACGGAACTGAGGTTCAATACTTACGGTGTGTGTCTCCAGTAATGACAATATAGTATTATCCATTGCCGTTGAAATATTTGCATCCTTCGTAATAATTTATCTTGGTTTTTAGTCGCATGCAACGCGACTCTACAGCTCACTATGTCGGTCGGTTGGTCGGTCGGTCGGTTGGTCGGTAACTAACTCAAAGTTGAGCACGCGACTGCAGCCATGTATATATGGCCTTGTTCAGTAGTACGTCAAGCCTACCTCGCAGTTCTCCTTCGAGCTTTTGAATTTCCCGCCGAAGATCAGTTAAGCCCTCTCCAGAAACGACTTGGTAACAGATGTTAAACGTATATATTCACTCATAAGCCAGAATTGGCTGGTCTTGTTTTTCACAAGAGTGTGATTAAATAAATAAATACCAAAAAAAAACGTAAGTTAGTTTTACGAGTTGAGTCGATGTTTAATACTAGGCCTATTCCACGGCGATCGGATGACGATGGTTCAGGAATAAGTGATGTTGGATCAATTTTGGCGGAGCTAACTTACTTACGTTCTACATGACCTTTAAATGAAAAGGCGTGTAGAAATCAAAGACAAGGAGAATATTAGTTCGTGTATGATTTCATTTTATTTATTTTAATTTAGTGAGAAGTCTAGGCTATTCCTAAAGCCATAGATGGTGAACTGAATATGGTAGAAGACTCAGATGGAAAACATAGTTTGTGTTCGGATGCAGACGTTGAACAATACAAATATTTGATTGAAGAAGGAAATTGGAAATTACATTTTATAGGCAACATTTTCCTGTATTTAGGTTTTTTTAAAACGAAATGATTATAAAAGACTGTTTTCTCGGGACTGTACATTTTAAACGTAATATCCTTTATAGTATCCCATTAGCATAGTTCAAGAGTTATTTAGATTTTCACTCCGATGAAGTGCATACATGGTATATTGTTCCATCCAACCTAATATATTTATAGAAAACATAACGAGGAAAATTTCACCTATAAGACACACAGACCAATGCGATCAAGTTGTTTGAGAGCCTTGCACAGACTGATGAAAAGTAGTAAAGTTCTTGACATGGCCACGGGTTTGTGAAGGAAAAAACGGGTTACAAGCAACAAAAGACATTACATGGGCTATAAGAGGTCTCATTACATGGGCTATGAGAGGTCTACACTACGTACAATTTTTGGTATCTTTATGTATGCCTACCTATATCCACAAAACCTATAACACAAACAATCAATGTTAACATTAAATATTCCCATCCCTAAGGTAGGATTTTAACGCATTTCTAATTACCAATCAGTTCCAGATTTTTGGACAATTTTGGGGTAGGGTAATACAAGGAATCTGTAAGTGCAGTTTTCCTTGGTCATAATTGTTGGTATCAATGTATAAAGCAATATCAATGATTGTAATTAGCTAATTAATGACGTCACATAAGGACATAAGTTTATGTTTTTTTAAATAATGAAAATGTTCGTATCTAAAATGCAAATATTATTTTTAACATATGCTAAGACTATATATTATTTTTAAAATATCTAAAATTCTCATATATATAATTATATAATATATGATAGGCAAATACTCTGATTCATTTAAGCATCGTTATGTACAGTATATATTTCTGATAAACTAGGGCATAATATGGAAGTATGCAATAACTGGTTGGTTGAAAATAAATTATCCATGCACCCACAAAAAACGGAGTGCATCCTTTTTGGATCCAAAAAGAAATTAAAGAATATCGAACACTTCGAAGTCCTCTATAATGAACATACCATCCATAGTTGCAATTCAATTAAATACCTTGGTTTACAAATAGATAATTGTGTGTCTAATGAAGAATATGTTAACAATATAATTAAAAAAGCAAATTCCAGATTAAAGTTCATGTAGCAGACAAGCTAGCTGTTTGGACATGCAAAGTCGTAAGCTGTTATGCACGGCGTTAATTCAAAGTATTCTTGATTATGCTGTCTCGTCCTGGTATTGTGGTATCAGTACTGTCCTGAAAAATAAGCTTCAAGTAACACAAAACAAAATTGTGAGATTTATTCTCGATCTCGCCCCTAGGGCACATGTTGGTCAGGCCGAACTTTCCGTTACTGGATACCTGAAAATAAGTGATAGAGTTAAGTATATTAGACTAATCCACGCTTTCAAAATATACCACGATATTGACGCTCCTTATCTTAATGAACATTTTACAAAGAAATCCAATGTAAACTTTGTAATTCCAAATATTAAAGGCCAAGCCTCTAAAACATTTTATTATAATGCTATTAAAGACTGGAATGATCTACCTTCCGATATCAAGAGTATACAAAAATTAATTGAATATAAACGTGCGATAAAGGTTCACTTTGGTATTGTGCATTAACCATGCTGATGATGTATTGTATTTTGTATATGGATGTTTCTGTTTATTGTATTAGTATGCATTTATAATGTACACATTATTATCTAACTTGCTTGTTTAAAGGACCCCATTGGAATTAAGCTGTTTCAGCTTTATGGATCATCCTGGTATTTTTGTTGTATTTCTAGAGTACCGAATAAAACAAACAAACAAACAAATACATGTTTATAGCTATGAATATGTACGTACGTAGGTTTAGGCCTAATAAAAATAGCCATAAGTACAGTTTTTCTTGCTCAAACATTTAATTTTTTAGGCCTATATCAATATAGCGTAGTAATTTCTGCTCTACATTTTGGCTTTAATATTTGATTCAATTTGAATTCAGTTCAATTTTTATGCCATTACTTTACAAAAAAATATATCCTGAAATCAGAAAAAATACAAACTTTTGTGACAACACCGGTATAACAAAAATATATTCCCCAAAGTTGTTTGCCTATTATCCATATTCACACAAGGTCCATAGAATATATATAATCAAGAACAACGCAATTCAAGTGTTACCATAGACGTTGTGAAGCTCCAAACTTTTGATTTTTTATACCACAAGTAAAAACACCATATTGAAAATGAATGGTACGGTCCATTTCCATGCCCGACCAACAATTTTATGCTTTTAGTTTGTTTATCTAAGTCTTTTATCTTGTATATAAAATTAAATTTCAATAATCCATGTAAGAGCTATTGAAATCAACGTTTATCTTATTTTACAGTGAAATAATAATAATGAAAAATGACAAGAAAATGTTGTAATTTTTAAAATGGCCGTTACTATGGCAACAAGATACAGATATCCAACATTTTATCTGTGCATGTTTTAACCAAACCTCTTTCACTGTGCAATTTTTTGAATGGCCATATTTATAGACAGCTGCTCATAAGATCTTACGTCCATTAAATGGATTAAAGATTAAAACATTAAGGATACAGACAAACGTCCGTGTATAAACCAAAAAAAAAAGATTTTAGTGTCATTTAGTTAAATTTAACACCACTATTCATGCAACGGTTACGAAATAGACAGGGTTTTTCTCTCTTTCGTGGGTTTAGCCCACTTTTATTCATTATTCCATTCATTTAAAAAATGTGTTTATAACATGTATGTACAATAATATGGTTAAAAGAGATATCTTTTTAAAACATAACATAATTGGATATCTTTTACAACCTAATATAATTGGTTATATTGGCACATACCCTCTTACAAAATTGGCTAATGTATTGAAGCGTTGTTTTTTTTTCTATATTTCTTTCCTTCTTTTTCATCTTTCTGTTTTATAGTAAAATGTACAATAAGTATATTAAAAAAAGTTACTTTTGTATTGTTTTTTTTCTCAATATTGAAGAAATAAAAATAAAGAAAGAGAAAAGAAAAAAATGAGTTTTCATTTCGATTTTATGAAATGTGATTCTTTGATTTACGAAATAGACAGTTGGTGGACAAACACAGATAAACATGACATGAACCCGAGTCCTAGATTGTCAACTTTCAAAACAAAAAATAACAAATATGGCAATAACAATGTAAGTCTTCACATGCACGTTTGCAGTCCGTGTGTATACGCCGTTATCACTAACAAATATTTTCAAGGTCTTTTTTTCTCGTTGACTATATAAATATAATAGTTGAAGAGCCTTATTATCTCTATGATACAAGTAAACATGTTCTTCGTTCTTAAACTACAGTACCGTACTCTTGCACAAGTCAGACGTCTCAATTCTGTATTTTACTCAATCAATAAAATGATGTACCAAAACCTAAAAGGCAATCAAACATTTGAATGATAGTGTTAATTGGCAAAATAGTAATAATGAGAACACTATTGAAGAATTTAATTTTAGCCTAAATGATGTAGCCATAGCAATAACATATTGCAAAAGCAATAAAAGTTCAGGAATCGACACATTAACAAATGAAATGTTGAAGAATGGAGGTAATCAGATGACTCTTTGTTTAAAATGTTTCATATATTGAAAGAATTGCAATGTATACCTAATGAATGGAAAAAGGGTACAATAATACCATTTTAAAAAAAAGGGATGCAATAAATCTGAATAACTATAGAGGTATAACATTAAACTCTTGTGGATCGAAAGTGTACAATAGGATCATTGCCCAAATAGTAGCATAATCGCAACCAGAAAAGCTGAAGATAATCAAAACTTACCTCGCTTTCATAGACTTCAAAAGAGCATTTGACACTGTTTGGAGAGATGGCCTCATTCAGGCTATCAACAATATAGGTATCAAAGGCAATTTATACAATATAATTAAGAACCTTTATCTGAATGTATACAATGTAAAGTAGCATTTAGAGACACTGTTACAGATTATTTTGGTATTGACGAAGGAGTAAGCAAGGATGTACCCTATCACCAATATTGTTTTAAATATTCATTAACGAACTGTATAAAATTATTAAATGTAAGAACTTGGGTGTAAATATATTTAATGCAAAAATAGATAGCCTCTTTTGGGCAAATGATGAGGTTTTAATTGCAGAGAATGGACGAGATTTGAATTCACTATTAGAAATGGCGGCTAAATTCTCACAAAAATGGAAACTTTCGTTTAATTATGAAAAATCAAATGTTTTATTCACAGGCCAAAGAATCAATTTACACAGAAAATGGCGACTAGGTGAAATTTATATATTGGACAGAGACCTATAAATACCTTGTGTAGGCCTACATATATCTCGCTCATTGTATATCATATAAGTGAAGTAATTAAACAAGATAACCGCATGATTTGTTTAATCAAATCTATAATATCTGAACAAGTAGGCTTTAACAGAGTCTACTATGGTGATTTGCTTTGGAAAATTATAGGACTACCTACCATAAACTATGCTAGTTCTGTTTGGCTTTGTAATGGGAAAACCCCACAAGAAAAAAAATGAGAACCTACAATATCAAATGGCTAGGATAATACTAAAATCTAAAATGTTGCCAAAGAAGCATTATATGGTGATTTGGAATGGCAAAGTATTATCTCCCTACAAAATGATTACAGAGTTCAATACTTTTAACAGATTAAAGAATATGGAAGATTGTAGGTTGTCTCGATTACTTTTCAAGGAAATTTTATCTGTTGAAGGAAGTATGACATGGCATTGGTTATCCAATGTAAAAGATATTTTAAATAAAACAAATTTTATAGAAAAATTTAATCAAAAACCTACTAACTGGATAAAGCCATTACAAAAAAATAATAAACAAGTTGATCATAACGAGTGGTTTCAAAGGCCAAATGCAAAACAACGTTAACAATATTATGTATAAAGGACTCCAACCCTTGAATAATATTTGTTAAATAAAACTTATTTTAAGAGCATCAAGTTTAAAACAAGATCAAACTCTCTATATCTTGAAGCTCGTAGACAATCCTGGTCAAACAATAACACAGGATTATGTAAGTGTCATTCATCAAACTCTGTTATTGAAAATAATTTAAGTATATGTATAATTGGGATAATTTTAATTGTGGATCTCAAGAATTATAACACTACTTTATGCTAGACAATTTATTCACAAAGAATAAAGCATTAGGAAAAATTTTTTATTTTTATTGTAAAAAATATTTAATGAACTAGATGGTTCCCTAATTCATAGTAAGATTTACTTAAAAGTATAATGCAGTCGCAGAAAGCTGTTTAAAAAATCTAAAGGCCGTGCTCGGTTTAGAAAATGACAAACCAATGCCATAGACCTACCATTGCCAAACGTGCCAAAAAGCGAGACCCATGGATACTGTTTAGTTTAGTAAAGTTATTTGTAAAAGCTCCATGCTTATTAATTTTACCATAATCAAAATGTTTTATACTACAGTATAACATGTTTTCCATGCAAACCATTCTAGATCACAATTTTAATTAATTTTATTTTAAAACATGTAATGTTACAGTATATTTTTTTGGTAGCTGGTAGCTGGTAATATTCTAGACCATGGATAAGCAAAATCTGCACAAATTACTACATGACTTAAAAAAACACTTGTACCGACCATGACACATACCGAGTATTACCATCGACATAGATCTGTTTCAAAAGGTGTGGGTAGGGGAAGATCGAGAAAATTTCGGCAGGGAGTGAGATGGCTGCCAAGAGCTCTCCCCGGTGGAAGCCCGGCTCCTTCAGCAATTGTAGGTTGTTTTAATCGATTTACACATCAATATAGTCATGTCAAAGAATTTAATTGATAGGAGGCTAAATAAATGTAAACAATTTTACACGTGTCCACAGTGTATCAGAAAATTCAACGACTGATACGAACAAATAACTTTAGTTACTTTGGAATTACTAAAGTTACTGTGTTTTGGGATTGATGGACTTGGTGGAAGGGACATTACTACCTCAGTCTCACCGTGGTTGGAACTTAGGTAAAAAATATGAACTTTTTTAGTAGCCCAGCACTCTTTAGACCTGGAAAATTCACTGATTAAAGTTTGTGTTCATACAGTACCCACACTCAAAGAAATTTGCGATTCAAATGGCGACCAAAAATAGTTAAGTTAATATGTATTTATAGTATTGTATTATCTACAGGTTTTAAGTTTATCCTCTTGTGTTAAACCAAAATAATTATACTGAGAGATTGGAATGTTCCATTCATCGCACACATTTTGTATAAACATATTATAAATCTATCAAAATAATATTTTTAAAAGAAAATCGGCCTGTTTTCAACATTATGATGCTGTACTCGAGCTGTTGAACCGATTTTCAGCTATTAAAAACAATTATCGTAGGAGGAGACAGGTAAATGCGAAGCATCCTCGTATTATTGTGTGCGGGTATTTTTCAAGATGGACATCCATTCGGACAGTGTAGGCCTATACCACGACCGGAAAACACCCCTATTTGGGACAAATCGTTGAACCTAAATTCGTTTTAATTGTCAATAACTAATTATCTAAATCTATTAAATTAGAAACAGGGTTAAATCAGGTGGTTAAAATAAGTACAGAAAGTACGAACTAACTTTATACCATCGAGTAAACATTCTAGAAGTAACGCGCGATTTACAGAATTTTGCCCTTACGTAAATTTATGTATAGAAGCATGGGTTACTAGATCTACAATATTATCAGCGTTACCTCTCTCAACACGTAACTAATAAATTAATAATAGAAAACAAGATACACCCGTCTTTATGAGGATGTATATATGTAATCTATACATTTTATTGGGCCCTATTATTATTATTTTTTAATATCCTGTATCTTTTTGTTCTTTTTTGGTTTATTGATATATTTTTTAACTTGTATTTTTTGTTTTTTTGTTAGAAATATTGTACAGTTTCAATATTGTTATTTCCATACCATGATTTAATTAATTAATTAGTTTACATTTTTTTTTTTTTATGTTACGTATTAGTATTTAAAACTTTCGGGCTAATGCTATTTGCAATTTTGTCTGTAAAATGGTTGCATTATTTAACTGATAAATGTGTGCCACCGATATGAAGGTGATTCCTAAGAATATTATAAATAAATAACTTAAAAACAGGTCGAGTACTTCCAAGTACCTCACTCATAGATTCGCCACCATCATCATCTTATCATCCAATTGGCTTAATAAGTTTCTAATTTATGTTTCTAATTAATTGTCTCTTATTATAAACACCACTTTTGTTATAGGCCTATAATGTTTTTTTAAAAATACATATTTTTCAAATAAACGCCTCGAGAGGGAGGCGCCACGACGACGGGAAGTCGTTTTTGTATGTAATATTAATATGGTTACATACTAAACAAAATAAATTTAATGTTTGAATGTTTTATTCACAATTACAATTACATTTACAACAACAAAACACCCAACACGCAACCGTCCCCCTAGATGATATGAAAAATATAACACAATATATTAAGAAGTGATAATACGTGGGGCGTTTGTTCGAGGAAAATGGTATATTATATCGATATGAATAGATTTGTAACACATTTTAGTCTTCTTCTCAACCAAATAGTTTTAATAAACTAGTGGCGCTCCTATCCCGATCTTCAGACGATAGTGCGGAGAGAGGAAGACGGCCGGACGGACCGGACGGATTGTCATCTTTCTTTTTCAACAAGTTGCCTGCTGCATGCTGTACTACTGCTGTACGTATGGAGAGAATGTAGGCAGAGAAGTAATAATGTATTATTATTATTAATAAAAATCAATTACGAGAAGGTAAGGCCAGATTTAAAGAAAGAAAGTAGGCTATTATAACGTATGTTATTAAGATGGATGAGTGATTGCAACAATATAAAATACTGGCTAGGCCTAGCTGTCTTGTGGCCTATTTTCGGTGGCCGTACGCCGCGTCCTCTCGACGACATGCAGCAAGCATGCAGTAAAGAGAAGAAGGGGAGAGAGAGAAGTTTCAAGCCATTCGGCATTCATTTATAGCCAGGCCTACACGAACGAAATACATAATGGAATGGATGGAGAGAGAGATCACAAATAATGACATGATGTTTTTTCCCTGTGTTAAAAAAACGTTCTTTAGGCCTATATTTATTAATTAGCCCACATTACATGCAAGGTTAATACCTCCATGGTTAAACACATTATTAGGCCTAGACTATGCCTAGCTGTGTTAGGCCTAGAAGCCTAGGGGGCGGGGAGCGGAGGCCTAGGGGACGGGGAGCGGTACCCCACAAGTTCCGGTAATCAAGACACATATTTTGGTAATTGTGTATTCAAGCGAGGGGAAAACAGATCAATATTATTAGCCTGTCCCATGCAATATTTTTGGATCAAGTTTCAACTCCAATTCATCTTCAAACTTTTTATCTGCCACAATATTAATTTGCAGGCCAGGTAAGTGCACAGCAGATAACCATATGTTATGTTAAATACACCATTCCCATAGGTTTTTGCTAAATCATTACATTTTTCAGACTTAATGCCTCCCATATTATTATTATATGCAATGGCTGTAGTGTTATCTAGTTTAATCTTACATGAATATCTCTTTTTGAATTACAAAATGATATATTAAATATATGTATTTTATCCGTTTATTTTATATTATTGACACTGTTGATTTGTCTACTTGTTATTTAAATATTTTTATATAGTTTATTTTATATCATTGTTGTTACTTTGGGAGTACGGAACCTGAACTCTTGTTATAGTGATTAGGTTCACTTTTAGGTTCCTGCCTACTCCCTTAGTTTCTGTGTTTTTGTTTGTTTGTAACTGGTTTTTGGCAATAAATAATAATAATAATATAGAGTCCTTGTCCATATCAGCTGGTCCCCAACGACTTCTAATATGAGAGTAATGCCATTAGAACCACCCCATCCTAATCCTAGCATCGGACTCTAGATTTACCTGAATTTTGTATGAATATTTCTAACTACCTGGCCGACATTCACATGCCACCATCTAGTTTCTTCTATAGCACATTGAGCTTTATTTTTGCTTCAAAATTATCTCTATTTATAGCAAGATGTTTTAATTTTCTCTCTTTCTAATTCTCTATAATGTAACTTCCCATACTCTGCCCCAGTTAATGATCACTACTACTTTTCTAATATAACATGCCAATTGTCAAATTGTTATTCTATTTGATGTCATTATTTGTTGGGAAAATTAAGTAATTTGTTCAAAACGACAAACCCAAGAAATAGTATGAGTAGGAATTAAAACAGACTTGGTAGGATAAATATAAAACCCAATTGTTGTAGCATCTGAACAGTATCTGATACTGCTCGTGTTTGCAATGAGCGTATCATCAATATATGCTACTATCTCATGACCGATACTTCTGAGGATGGACATAGGAATTTTAGTAAAAATCCTTAAAGCTGATGTTAAATTGCCATTTCTTTCCCTTCCAGAGAAAGCGAAGGTATTTCCTAAATTGGTATTGAATAATATGCATCTTTTAAATCCAGGGATGCAAAAAAGCAAGGTTTATGACTTGTTCCAAGGAATCCATCTTAAAATGATGGTAAACAATGTACTCATTTAATTTTGATAGATCTTAGGCCATAAGCAGTAAATGTATGTAGCTCAAAAAAGGCCTAGAAAATGGATTTCGTTCCAACGTTTGGGGTCTAGATTTTGAGAGTTGATATTTTGAAATGAAAATATTTCCCACACTATTATAAAAAATTCTCCACATAATATCCAGTCAATTTCGAGCAATTGCCCCTCAAAGGTACCCCCTTCTGCAAAAATAGCACTTTTTGAGGTCTGGACCATTCATTCATTCTTTATTTAGCCTTTAAAATCGAAATACATTTGAAACATATGAACAAGACAAGTGGAAATCTAAGGGCGCGTTTATACAACACGCATATTCAACACGCCTACGAGAAGTGTGTTGTATAACATCGAAGAGGTTCCGTGTAATGAGATTTTAATTGCAAAAAAGGCTTGACTGAATCCTAAAATTTTGTGGATTCCCGGTTGCTGTTGGACTGTTGGAAGTGTCCTCAGGGTTTGGTTTTGACCTCTCGTTAAATAAAAGTATGTGCTGTGAAAATGTTGACCAAATCTAGTAGATAATTGTGCTTTGTTTGCATATTTTAACCGATTTAGCACTTAACATTAACGCTAATCAAATGTTGGCATAATTTGGCAAAATGTAGCATAGTTTTATCCTAATTCTAAAATGCTTTTTTTTTTAATTTCAAAAGCAGATTTAAAAAATCAATAACTGAATAAATTAAATTTTAAACGAAATCATCCTTTATGAAAATCCTTAATAAACTCATATGAATTCATAATGCATGCGAGTATATACAACTTAGGATTATGAACTACGGTATAACACGGTACTACGATTTAGGTTTTTGTGGGGTTGACCTCAGCCCGTGCAACACGCTAAAAATTAAAGACATGTTCAAATTTAGGGTGTTGTATAAACACAGCCTAAGGAGGCAAGGATAAGCAAAAGCAATTAAAATCGCTGTAGCTCACAGGCTTGCTTATCCATCCTTAGACATCCAGTATAAAATACACATTAACGATCCAAATATAAATATTTCTAATTAAATGACAAAGTATAGCCTTTTACTACAGTAGCAAATTATTTTTAATTTATTAAAATTTCAGTACTCAAGAAATTTAATATTTATAATGTTCAATTCATAGCAAATGTATTAATATTGTCAAGAACTACAGAGTCCTTAATTTCATTTGGTAGATTTTTATGTAGTAATATAGTGTTATTATATTATACCATGTGGGTAGTCAAGTGGATTGTAAACACATATCTAACATTTCAAATTTAAAATCTATGTATTCTGTATGTGAGAAAAACTGAACAATTTAGATTATTTAGTCAATTTGAGACTTTTTGGGGATTTTTGAGATGCAGTATCTTCATAAATAATTCACATACCATGTTTATATTTTTTGTATGACTTCTTGAGAGGGTTGGTAAACAGCATATGAAATTTGGTATTGTAATCTTAAATAGGTTTTTATTGAGGAAGCTGCGAAAAGTGTGATTTTTTACAAATTGTATAGATAATTTTGAAGTTTTGGACATTTTAGAAAATGGTTTATAAATGGCTCATAAATTCCAACTGGTATCCCTTGATAATCAATGTGAAGAAGTGAATTTATTCCACTCTGGTTCATAGTTTTTATCTGTCCCCCAATAAACTGATTGGGATTTAAGTATATACTTACCTCATTAGTTATTTCTTTTCTTGTGTTGACAACGGAGCTTTGGACTTTGTGAAGGGTTTCTTTTGGCTTGACCACTGTCCTCTCCAGAGAGGTTGTCGTAAAAAAGTACCACTAGAGTATCCATGGCCTCTAGTTCCTTTATAAGGGTTAAACAGAAGTGCCTAGTACCTCTGTTAACGACTATTCCGCTGAATTGAAAACTCTGCTACACATTATTATAGGGTTGTTTTTTAGTTACAGTTTAGATTCTCTCTTTCATGTCTTGGCTCTTTTTGCCAATCATCTCCAAATAGCAATGTAGAGACCGGTATGGACGCATTACACAGCGCCTGCTTGTATTTTTCATCCAATTCAAGTTTTAAATTCTCAAGTCTGATTAGACTTAGTTCAAAGTTGGCGTGTGCCATCAATGCTTTTATATCTTCCTTTGTTGAGGAAGGTTCACTTTCTTGTTGGTTCACCATGGCCGAAATATCCCCCACCATACTTCTCTGCATGTTGTATTTCAAGTCCGATGACTTTGATGCAGCTGAAATATTATCCAATATAATAGGGTTAACCTTTGGTACTACCAAGTTTTCTAGGTTGGCCTTAAATCGAATTGGGCCAGTGGCTTTTGCTTTTACTCCCTTTATCTTTAGAGTCAGAAATGAACTCACTTCCTGTGGGAGGACCCTCATCATCATAATCATAGTACTGTGTACTGCCAGCAGTGGCGGATCTAGGATCTGACGAGGGGGGTGGCCACGAAAGTGGCAAATGAGGTGTGTAGCACCGAGTGGGGGTGGATTTGGGAGGGGGAGTCCCCATTCCCAGCCTCAGAACATTTTTGAAAAAATAGATGCTTACACACTGTTTAATAGGCTAGAGCAACTGTTTCCATCACATTTAATAACAAATGTTACATAATGTAAATTTAAATAAATCCTTAAATACTGTACAGATCTTTTCCGACAAACTAATAATAAACTTTGAAACTGTTCAAACGAAATGAACATTTGGTAATGCGGTACTCCGAAAATGCCTCAATATAGTGCATGTGTTGTGTACTGTGTTTTGGTGGTCTGATATCTGATATCTGGTCTCAGATATATACCCAACAGCCGGGTGAATAATTCAATGTAATTGCAGAATGATTGCAGAAATCGCTGTGTCTATAGTATAACACAAATCAATAAAATGCCATATACGCCACACACCTTTTTTCGGCTGTGTACATACAAGACATTTCATGTTTATTTTATGCCTATGAAATAATAAAAGAACACCATGTTTCTCATTTATTTTTATCGTTTATACTGCATACAATTATTATAAAAAAAAACCATCATCTTTTTCTATTGGGGTTTAATGGCGTATAATTCTCTTCTTCAAGCCAAGATTGCAGCACGTCGTTCTTTAGAATAAGCAGCTTGTTCTTGTTTTTTCTTTGCTTCTTTTGACTTGCTTCTCATACTGTTGTCTTGTCTGTGTTTTTTTGGTCTTGTCTTTCTTGCCATTCCTGGCATTCATTCTCACCATCCTAATTCATAAGTCAGTTTCATTACACATTTTTTCTCTGAATCCATATCTCTGCTTCTTCCTTCCTTTCAGACAAGTCTCTCTTCTTCAATGTAAACTCCGCTGAGCCTGCTATACTGCTTCTCCCATCTCCTACTCTGTTCAGCTTTTTCCTTGTCTGTCTTTGTAACATGGACTATTTTTTAGTCTTGGACTTTGGTGGAGTACAATCAGAACCTGTGCTTGTGGAGGCGTCATCGAGGGCTCGAGGTTCCAACCTGACACATAATTGGAAAGGGCTTCTCTTTCTTCTCATAGATGATGGCATAGCTGGCATGTCAAGAGCCAATCTAAACCTACAAATAAAAAAAACAGAGCATATCAATACATTTTTTAGTATTGTCCCTCCCGAGGAAGCTGATCAGACTGGTGGTACTCGGAATTTGGCCAAAGTCTACTCGCCATAATAAAAATTTGATGATGAATTTTAAATGTGATGAACTATGACGCAAAATATGAAAATATGTTCACATGAATTCGTATCTACAATCCAATAGCTTCCAGAAAACGTTTTAATCATGATTATCACTTTTTATTCTGATGAGCTATAACAGATTGAAATTTACTGTAAAGATGAAAATAAGTGACCCAAGTTATATACATTTTTAGACATGATGACATCATAAAAATTAAAATATTTTTAACTCGTGTGAAAGATAGTTCATTGACCTAGAAAATATCAAAATCGGGAAACGGATAAGTGGAGATGCGCTCTATTAAATGTGATGCGCTATGACGAAAGATACAAAAATCCTATATTTTATATTTGGGTGGCCATACGATGACGTCACAATGTCCGGTTAGCCATATTAATGCATGATCCGATATCTACAACTCATCAACTTCCTGAATATGCAATAAAAATAACTTTCACCATTTAGTTTAGAAACTACGACTGTTTAAAAAAAGGTATAATTTTGACAAAACGCGTAGAAAGTTGATTAGAAATTGATTTTTCGCATTTTTAAAGTTTAAACACGTGTGCGCGCGTAACTTCGTGTGAAACATGCCATTTTTTTTTTCACAAGATATAAATTAAACTTGTTAAGTTTCAATTTAAATTGTTATATGGTTTTCGATCTATGTTAAATACGCGAAATTCGTAAAAATGCGTGTAAGTCATGTTGCACTACTCTGACGTCATTCACAATAAGAGGTGCCCAATTTCACGTAAATGCCCACATGTTGACAAAGTTATAAAATGTTATGTTTACACGTTTATGAGATACGCGAGACACAAAATTGACAAAAAGAAAGAATAATACAGAATAAAAAGATGATTTCATACGATTACAAGAAGTTATCCGCTGAATGCAGATAGTTAAAAAAGACAGAATAAGGAATACCTGTTGAAATTTCACCTGGCCCCCATAACAATGGAACAACCCAGATGCATATATCGGTTAGCGACTCTGAAAAATTACAACTCTCTACTATAGATGCATTTAGGCCATAGTCAAGGTCAAAAATTGAATTATCCCTAAGAATCAAATAATTGTATCAATAAAATATACACTACATTCTAACAACTTAAAAAAATTAAATGAATTAGTACAATAGTTCAAAAGTTATTTATAGATCATTGAAAAACTGCAGGTTTTTATTGTTTTTGAGACATTCAGCAAAAATGGGCGCAAAATGCTTTCTGACCACCTTTGCAGGCCAATAATTTAAAAAATATATTTCGTTGATGCTCCAAAAAAATTACAGTTGTACAACTCTGTTATATATATATAGGTTTACCAAAGTCATTGTAAAAGTTATAACCTTTAAAAAATGCTTCAATTTTTCAACCAAAAACAATTTTTACAACTTCAAAGAACCATAACTTTAAAACGTAATTGGATTTTAATAATTTAAATTGCAAAATGTTATTTTTGGGTATCTGAAAGAAAAAGTGTAATAATTAATTTAAATGTTTTCATTGGTATACCTACTTATTTTGAGCAACAAATAAAGCATTAACTAATAATTTAAAAAAAAAACCAAAAACTTTTTATGGAGGTATATTTTTGCGCGATCAGTGCCTTTTTAGCATTTTCACTTGTACAAAGTATATAAATGCACAAGTACATCATTTTAAACCTTCAGAAACACATTTATTGAATTAATGCTTGGGTACTGGTCATTATTACACTTTATATAACACCTAAATAAATCCTTGGACGAATTTTGGCCACATGGCATGCAATATTAAACGATCGTTTAATAGTACTTTTTTGTGTACGACAAAAAAAATCTTTTCGCGTTTGGAAAATATTTTGTTTTATGCTATTGCTTTTGAAATACCTATTTTGTACGTTCTTGGGAAACGAAACAAAATGAGATTTTTTTTATTATCCGTATTGTTTGTTCAATATTATTTCTTAGTGTATAGATTATACACATGATTTATAATGAAATCTAGATAAAACTTATGTCTTTATTATTATGTAACAAATGTGGTTTATGACGCAGAGGGTTTTTTGATGAGATTGTGATACCGGCTGTCGTATTTGCGTTAGCAAGATCCTATCATATATTATAAATAATTAAAGATTCTGAGAAAATCAATCAATCATATCTTTTAAAAATCAATTATCTTTATTTAAATCAATGCATATAACCTATAATTCTTCTTAGTGACAAATTAAATCTAGTTTAGTTTTTTGTGGTATTAAACTTTGTTTTTTCATTATCACCAGATTACTACCACAGTACAACACCAAAACCTCACATTTTTTATTGCAAAAGGCAAGATTACAGATTGAGAATGTGAGTCATAACTAAAGCAGTACTAATGAATGGCAATGCAGTTCAAGGTAGGAGATTTTATTTTTCCATGCGGGTAGAAGAGGTTAAATACAGGCATGAGGGAATTTCAGTTTTTCGCAGGACAAATAAATTTGAAAAAGTCACAAATATGACTTGTCCACATTATTACGCAATACATAAAAAAATAAATAATGAACACAAGTTGATGTCCATTCCTTTATTTTGATTTTTTTTCCAATAATAAATCACAACTATTTGTTGGACTCGGCTGTTACTTATTTTTTCAGTTTTCATGTCTTTATAATTGGCAGGATTACGTTGTCCATGAAGCCTAAGAACTTGTCCATCTTCCGGACCGTAATTAAGTCATTGTTCTCTGAACGTTGCCTACGAAGTATTGTTTGTAACCTACGATGTATTGTTATAATTATCTATGCATACCATTGTCGTTGCCTTTAGAAGCATGGACAATGCACACAATGTATTGTTCACTAATTAAAATCCTATCTAAAGTTAGAAGACGACAAAGATGTTTTTGTAGCCGCTCTACGCATCGGTTATCTTAATTTAGCTGGACATCCACCGACAAGATGACATCAGGCCCGTGGGCCTCAGCTCATGTAGAGTTGAGGCTAGCCTAGTTTCGGCGGCCTACACTATAAATTATTTATTCCTACCTTGGGTTAGCAAATTATAAAAACAACAACACCTAGTTCTTGGAAAAATTTCATTTAGCTTCGATTTTATATAGATGACAAAATTTCGTTTTTGTAAAAGCTAAAACGGAGTACTTACTCTGACGTTTCGATCTCTATCAGAGATCATTCTCAAATGACTGCGGAATGTTAATGCAGCTTGGTCATGTTTGACGTCATCTGTTGATGACGTCGTACGCCTCCGGTTGTAGATTGGAGGTTGTGCGGGGCTCGGCCAGGTGATGTGTGCTAGAGATTTACATCAAGAACAGGATTTATCCGGTAAGATCTTAAGAGAAAAATGGGTGGTAAATCTGTCTAGTAAGTTGGTTAGTGAGGACGAAATATCAGCGTTACAAAGGGGATTGAACTATGCGGCGAGCCCACGATCCATGCCCATTGACGATCTCATAGTAGCGGCTGAAAAAGCGGCTGATCTCGTCCCCCTGGAAGAACAAGACACCGTCCGCAGTAAAATTGTAGCCATTGTAAAATCTACAACTCTACCACCTTCAAATTTAACCCCCAAAGAACGAAAGGCCATAAACAACTTGAAGAAAGATAAATCTATTCTTATTCTCCCAGCGGATAAAGGTAGATCTACTGTCATCCTAAATACTAATGATTACAAAGATAAAGTGGGAACCATGGTAAGCGACACTAATGTTTACGAACTGCTAAAACGGAATCCAACACAAAACTATAAACGAAAAGTGGTCAACATCATAGGCAGGTTGTTCAAAGAAAAGAAAATCAACTACAGAGAGAAAGAATGGCTATTTCCCACGGCTGAAATCGTACCTAGGTTGTATTGTCTTCCGAAGATACATAAACCAAATTGGCCATTAAGACCTATAGTAGATAACATCAACACCGTTTTTTACACCGTTGCACAATTCCTCGCCAAAATCCTGGGTCCGCTTGTCGGAAACACAGAACATCATGTAACTTACTCAGGAGAATTGGCGAGTGAACTAAAAGAAATAATAGTCAAACCAAGTGAAACATTTGTCTCGTTTGACGTAGTATCTCTGTTTACAAAAACACCAGTAGAAGAGGCCCTCAAAGTTGTCGAAAATCGCCTAACAACAGATCCGACACTTCCGGATAGAACTAAACTACACGTGACAGACATAATGGAGCTCCTCGGTTTAATTGTGAACAAAACCTATTTCTCGTTCAATGGAAACATTTATAGGCAAATACAAGGCATTGCTATGGGAAGCCCAATAAGTCCTATATTGGCGAATTTGTATCTAGAGTGGCTCGAACATCAAGCCATAAACACGGCACCCACCAACATCAAGCCTGTGTATTGGAAACGATACGTTGACGATGTATTAGCTATCATCCCCACAGGTACAGTAAATACATTTAACACACATCTTAACAACATCGATATAACGGACAACATCAAATTCACCACAGAATCCATGACAAACAACACAATACCTTTCCTAGACATGCTCATCACACTCAATGACAACGGAACAGTTACCACCTCAGTCTATCGGAAGCCCACCCACACAGACCAATATTTACATTTCAACTCACATCATCCTCTCGAACACAAACTGGGGCTTATAAACATGCTTGTGGACAGAGCTGAGAAGGTAGTGGGAGATATGGATTTGAGGAAAGTTGAGATGGATAACATCAAGAAAGCGTTACATAACTGTCAGTATCCAGAGTGGTCCTTCCAGAGAGTTATGGAAAACCGAAAAAGAAAAAAGAACAAAGGACACGAACCACAGAAGGAAAAGATCAAGATGAGAGGTAGCATAGGAATCCCCTATGTAAAAGGAATGGCAGAAAGAATACGACGCACTCTCTCCTATCACAAAGTCGGAACCTATTTCCTACCACAAAATAAAATCAAGAATAGCCTCGTCCACCCAAAAGATAAAATCGAGAAGATGGATACATGTGGAGTAATCTACGAAGTCACCTGCCACAACTGTCCACAAGTTTACATTGGGGAAACAGGGAGGGCATTACAAACACGAATTAATGATCACAAAAAAGATGTTACAACAAACACGGGGGGAGTAATGACTAGGGCTTCCAAAACATCCACATCATCGATCATACACAAATCTGCCATTACAGAACATGTCATAAAACACAATCACGTACCGAACTGGGAGGCTACCATCTTAACCAAAGAGCCTAAACGCAAAGACAGACAGATTAGAGAATCATTACATATAAGGAGAAATAAAGAGAAGACCATGAACCGGGACACTGGAGCCCACGAACTCTCGCATTTGTACAATGATTTGATAGACACATCACCTGGCCGAGCCCCGCACAACCTCCAATCTACAACCGGAGGCGTACGACGTCATCAACAGATGACGTCAAACATGACCAAGCTGCATTAACATTCCGCAGTCATTTGAGAATGATCTCTGATAGAGATCGAAACGTCAGAGTAAGTACTCCGTTTTAGCTTTTACAAAAACGAAATTTTGTCATCAACAACACCTAGGTTAGGACACCAACAAAAAAAAGATATATTCCATGTTAAGATTTAACATAGGCCTTTTAAATTATTATTACGACATGTGTAAAGAAAAAGGCCAGTAATTTGGAGTGGAAAACTTTTAAATTAGTTGTAAACACCAATTGAAATTTAATGAATTATTTATTAAATTGTATATAAATTGTAATTTATATATAATGTATTAAAGATTTTTAAATTATTTGTAAACACCTATGGAAATTTAACGAATTATTCTTCAAAAATTGTAACTTGGGACTGCAATACAGCTAGCTCTAATTCACACTTTTGTGTTGCAACTTTATAGTATTTGGCCTCGTCATCTAGTTTAATTTTCTCTAATTCAATTTTCTCCACTTTCTTTTGAGCTAATACCATCTGCCACTTTAAAAAAGATTGGTAGGTGTCATCATCTACAACATGTTTGGTTCTTTTCCTCTTCGGCTGTGCTGATTCTTGAGATGATGTCGAAGGAATATTGGTAGAAAGCTCTAATAATGATGACAATGGTCCTTAACATAAATTCTTTAATAACAATTTTTTTATGAATCTATAAATGTTACTTACTGTGATGAATTGAGTATTGAGGGCGCTGCGTAGTCATTCTGTAATTGGAGTACAGGTGACACTGTGTGATAAAAGACCGTGCGTAAGCAGAGCGGGTCTTTTGTTCGTTTTGTTGGCTCTCGCTATGTTACTACAGTTTTGGTTGAGAGTTTGTTTAAGCTATTGATATGTTCTTATTTTGTAAGTACTAAGCTTAACTTGTATATGTATAAGCAACTGATTTAGATTAGACATTACTTACTTACTTGGGTTTACTTGGGTTTAGAGGCTGGAAGCGTTGCTTGTTTGCCCCTCATTACTTCTCCAGTACATTTGATGTAAGGATCGTACTTCATTGGGTGGTTTGTCCAATATTTTTCCAATGCTGATTTGAATCGGTTTATTGTATTGGCTTTCAACAGCATGCCCAGGTAGAGAATTCCAATTATTCATGGCTCTGAATGAAAAAGTGGTTTGTCTGGTCCTAGTTCTGCAACGTTGTTTTTTAATTTAAAATATATGTCCTCTTGTTCTTGAGTTCTCGTCCATATCGAAAAACATGTTGGCATCAAGGTTATCAAATCCTTTTATAATTTTGAATTATGTTTTTTTTTTCTAAATAATTTATTAATGAATGTTTCACTGAAACCTCAATATGACCGTGGTCGCTGTGCGTTCAATTCCAACATTGTTTAGTACAAATAAACTTTTCTGTCATACAAAACATAGGTAGGTAGGATTTTGGCTTTCATACTCAGAAGCTGAAGCTTAAAATAGAAAATAAAAAAAATTTAAAGAAAATAAATGTATTATTAATATTATATTGATATTGCCTGCTCGAGGTAATTAATATTTCCCAAAGCACGTAGCACTGAGGGGTATATTCCTGAGAGAAAAATATAATTCCATCCTGGGGGGAAGTCAAATCTTATATTTCACCGATATAAAAGGCGATATCAGTTATATATAGCCAAAATAGGTAAAAATAATAAACTGAACACATTATTTATTAAATTAAAAAAAAACTTTTATTAAACTATTTACAGACGAAATGATCGATTGTTCATGAATTGGTGTTAATTATTAGTAATATATACATTACACTTATTCAAGTTCAAGGTGAATTTTGCTAATGTCCATTTTGTCCAATTATTAAAGTTTACTGTTATATTTCAATTCTAAATGTTGACATTGCAACCATGGAAATTGTATGTCAGACTTTTACTTCGTCGAATTTATTTGCAACAACATTTACAGTCTGAGGTGATTGAGAAGGTGAAATTAAAGCGGGAGAAATTGGTCCTGGACTGGTAGGAACAAGGTTTTTTTGCCTCATCAACATGGACATTTTATGTTTAATACAAGATGTGGATTTGTGACCAGAAATGAACATCAGAATCAGAATAATTTTTTTAATCTTCAAAGGAGAAATTCATTTGCTCAGAGTTAAAACTATTAAAATATGTATGTATATGAGTCCTTTCACAGTAAACCAACACCAAACCTTACATTTTTCATAAAAACTAAATGTACAGTATATATTTATTGTTCAAACTTTGGGTATTATTAGGTAATTTAATGTAGTTTTATAAAACAAAAGTCAATAGATAACTTTTGGGTGTGTTCAATATAAAAAATGTGGTTGTTTGTAACGTGGTGAAACATATCACGGGTGTAACATTGACATACACAGATGCAAGAAACAGATATAAAACTACAGAGGTTAGTCAAATTTATTCAACTATTTTATTAAACAGCATGAACTTAGAAAGTTTAACAATAAAAATTATGAATGGTATTCTTTTTTTTTCAAGAATCATGAAATAAACACTTTCAGAATCCATTCTTACAAATCGAAACATATGAATTTTTATGTAACATGGAATTTTTAATCAAAATTGTTTACTAAGTTTTTATATAATTGATTTCATCCAATCACACCACTATCTATTTAATTAAAAGTATACCATTAATTTTATTTTAGCAAAAATCTTCTTTAATGATGCCCACGTATTTACCATCTTAGTATAACGGACGAACATTGACATACATTTTAGTAATTACTTTTATATTTGGAGCTGTGATAATATGAAACAAACAAAAAAGCTAATAATACATATTACAATGAATGATTATGAGTTAAATGGAGAATATTTGGAAGTTGAAAGATTAAGTTTAATAAAAAGTCAAGTTGAATAAGACAGTCAGGTAAGAACAAATAAAAATACTCTCCTCATTCAACTAACACAAAATGTTTTATTTGTTTATATAACACCTAAGTTTTAGAGTAAATTTATATACAAGGTCTTAACAGACCAAACAGATTATGGAAAATCTACAAACATGAGCTGGCCCCGATTCGAAACGGGTATTGGTGGTGCAATAACTTTCATAACATTCTCCCTACTGTACCAGATCAAATCTTTCTCACCATCAGGCCATCTCCAATATTTGCCACTTTTAGCCATGCAGTCAACTTCAGTGTTAGTGTTTATTATCTGTGTGACAATGGTGCTTCATTAGACAAATCAGGAAGTAGGTTCTTAGTCAATGCTGTACAACTGTCAGCAGTACCTGTATGTAAGATTTTATATTTTTTAGAGTATAATATTTAAACTAAACATTTTTTATTATAAAATCAAATCACTTTATTTCTTTCTCAACAGGAAAATAATTTGAGTGCATGACTTATGTATTACATATAAAAATATATAATTTGTTGTTATTCAATTTTGTCATATAATTATTCATAAATTTGTATTATTTTAAATGATTTGTTTGTTTCTTCTTCATACCAGTTTCATGAATTGTCATTGTAGCAGTTCTCAATGGTTGAACATAGGCTTGGTTTTTGCAGTCACCATCACTAGCTTCACAATTACAACAGAAACAGGACAGCCGTCTGATAAGCAGTTTTCCTGGTTCAAGTCCACCCTGAACAGAATGTAATTGACGTGTGCCAACAATCGTACTGCCATCTCTTCCTTTACAGGAGTGGTTAATTTTCGGCACCAACAAAATTGAACGAGAAAATGACTGTCGGCTGTCACATATCCGGTCACCAGTGTTGTGCAATTGCTTCGAAAGATCAGTGTTGCAGAAGACTCTTCAGCATTCGATACAACAGTCTGACCATTCTTAACGGCTCTTGTTACAGCAGCTTTTAGCACACCCCCTTCACCGTCACAAGGGCCTTTATTGTGTCTAGATCCAAAAAAATGGCGCTCCAGTATTGCCTTATGGTCTAATTTGGAAAAGGAGATATCACAGAAAGGACCTCAGGATTTGTATTGGGAAGAAGCCCCATCAGTAAACTGGATAACACGGTGAATTACTACCCCCTTATTTCGAAGATGTTTGATAGATGTGTCAACAAAGGTTGCAACAGCATGGTTGTCATGGAGATTATCAGGGCTGATGAAATCCAAGTATTTTTTGACGATGACATTATGTTCGGGACATTTATAAAATGCTACAATAGGATGAATTGTGACAACATTATTTGCCCAATGGGCAGATTGTATTTCTTGTTGATAAAAACATGAGAAATTTTCAGCAAAGTCCATCACCATAACAACACTGTGGTCTGGAATATTCTTCGTAATGAAGTTGTATTGGTCATGTTGCCATTGAGCATGGAATAGATGAGCGGTGAAAGGCTTTACATCTTCTAACAGCATATCTACAAGGATATTGATAGTCGTTGCTTTTGTCACAAGAACACGCTTTTTGCCCTTCGTCAAAGGAGAATCTTGATACTCCCATACTTGCCATGTAATATTAGCGTCGTTGGAGCGCTCCGTCAATGGTTTTAATTTGTCTGCCAAAAGAGATATTCCACAGTTTTCACAATTCCGATCTATGCATTTCAATTTTGGGTACTTTGATTGATGTGGACACAATGTGCTTTCAGCTACTTCAAACTTATCTTTAAGCCCGTCAATAGAAATTTTATATTTGCATGATATTATGTGAATACCTTTTAATTTGAGACTTATATTTGTGCAGTATTCACATAAGCACTGAATAGTTGTCCGGTGTGCCTGGGTCTTCACTATTGTTTTCTGTCGAATTTGAGTGAACCTAATAAATCCCACCTTCTTATTAGGGTTTTCCTCCTTCCACTTTTGCCATAATTTATGTAGGCACCTTTGAGCTACCCTCCTAGGTTCCAAGGAACAGCTAATGGACCTCTTGTCGGGCAACTCAACAGAGTTGTCTGGTCTGCAGAGGAACTCTTTAACGCTTGTAATTGTATGTTGGTCTGTGCAATCACTTCGTCTTTTTCTTGTGTCGCAAACATCATGATTGAAAAAGTGCTTCGTTTCCTGCCAAGAAATACCTAATCCTTTACTGATAGCCTTTGAGCCAACATTATATTTATGTCTCAACTTAGAGACAACATTTCTAAGAAACCGTTGCCGTGGCAATGCACCTGCACGTTTTTTGCGCAAGGCCGACTTAACATCACAAAGACATCTAAACACATCTTTTTCTGGTAAAGTACACTTTGGAGGTTTTACTATATTTTCTATAGCCTTACGTCGTCTTGGGGTAGTATTGTGTATTAAATGCTGCAAGACTTCGGCATATTGGTTGGCACTTCTAGGCATTTTTTTTTTACTCGTGATGAGGCAGTGTAAATGGATCCTGGTGTTGAAAATCCTTGGGAAGTTGATGGCAGGTGAATGTATTTGTCTTCATTCTGTAATTTTCTTTTATTTTGATTTCTTATTCTGTTCTTTTCTCTCTCGCGTCTTTTCTTCTGACTGGATTGTCTTTTTCTTGATTCTTGTTTCTTTCTGTTGTACTCTTTCTGTTTTTTAACTTTGTCAGCTGTTTTTCTAGTCATTGGTTGAGTCGTCGTCTGCTGATCAACATTGTTGTTAGCTTGTTTTCTTTGTTTATCTAGTAGTCGTTTCTTTCTCATCCTTAGCTTGGCTTTTTCCCTATCCTGCTTTCTCTGAGCATCTGTCTGAGTTGCTCTCCTTATGACACTTCTAATTCTATCATTCTCTTTATATGCTCTTAACTGCTCTTCATTTAATTTTAGTTTTTCTCTGTGTTTACGCATTGCCAAAGCTCCTTGAGACACGTAACTTGTTTCATCAGGACCTTTTTTATTTTGTCTGATCTTAACGAACAATGGCATACTGGAAACCTCTGTTTAAAAAAAAAATAATAATTCAAATATTGTAAACCTAATTTATTGTTATAGAGTGTTACTAATATTTTATGTTATTTATCAACAACTATTGAAAATAAATAATTGTAGGTTTTATTAAATTGTGTCATGCACTGATTTTTGTTTAAATAGAAAAATGATAGGCCTACCTCATTATCTTAATATTAAACAAAAAACACCCTACTTACTTTTGTGTTTAACACACCTATCTATATTATAATTAATTAAGACCCAGTACATATTTAAAAAAAGAAAAAAAAAAAAAAAAAAAATTCCCCCTCCCTCTTACCGCCCCCACCCCCTGTCCCCATTCGTCACTGACCCAGGGGATAAGACACATAAATAGTGTATCTCAATCCCTTCCCATCGCGTGCGCCTCCGCCCACCTCCCCTCCCCATTAAAACTCGGTACATTTTAACAATAAGTTTGATATTAGTTTTTTAGTTATTAAATCACTAAACGTACTGTATTAAATAAATGGGTTTCCCTGTGATTTGACGTCATCACCAAGACTGTTCATTGGTTGATGATGACGTCATTCCAGTACATTGGCTCACCGGGGTATGCATTATAACGTTTTACCGAGTGCCGTTAGAGGGGATTAAATTGGCTTTATTTTCATAAATTTAGCATAAAAATTTAATAAATGTGTTGTTTATAATATAATTAATTGATATCCATCAAAGATATGCATAAATATCTGTTAAACTACGTGATATTAGCTTATTTACACACCCTTTTATGGCTAATAGTCAGTGTGTGTCAATGTTCGTCCGTGAATGAACTCTAAACTGACCGATCTCTACTTTTTCGAATCTAGAGATTGTTTACGTTGTCAAAATTTCGTCATATTGTAGTCGTTTTGTCCCTGAACGTTGTTTGTTAATTTAAACAACAAAATAAAATAATAGTAAACCTGAAACTTTCTTGACATTCACAGTGATTTTGTGGTAAGCTTTCGCTTGCCTGATTTTCCAGCCCTCAATTTTGCATTGGCGCGATAAGGCGAGAGCGCGAGAAAATGTCATCGCCTGCCAGACTCGCTTATTGCCTGCTACCGACCTGGTGTGATGTTGGCTTTTCACGGGCGTAACATAAATTTTGACATACAACGTTAACTTCATGTAATAAAGTTATTTGATAATAAAACAACTTTTTATGGAATAGCTTAGATTATTTACGGTTAATAATTCTTGTTGGACAATTATTTTGTCGCATTTTTTTTATTACTTTTTATGTACTTTCTAGGAATAGTGATTGTGTGAAATTGGGCTATTTTTTGACATACGACAGTTACGTCCGTTAATGCCATCTTTCATTAACTTTTTTTCATTGTTAAATATGTTCGATTTGTTTGGTCTTTTCACATGATTTATTTTCGATATTATTGTTGAATTATAATAATGAACACACATTGTGGATTTGGAGTAAAAATAAATATGCCTTGTCCAGTTATATAAGTATAAATCAATGTAAGGTTTTTTATAGTGAGAAAGTGTCAAGTACTAGTTTGTATTAAGTAACACAATGAAAAAAAAAGTCCTATGGTGTCTATATTGTTTATTTTATATAAACATAAATGCCATAATAAAAAATCATTATCATATTTTTTTAGTGTATTCAGTATATAAAAAATACACCTTTATGTGTTGGTTTACTGTGAAAGGACTCATATATAAAAATATCAATATCAGAAGCTTTACATAGAAATGATTATTGTTACGGGCGCAGAGACAGCATATGTGTAAGACGGCCATACAACTAAATCCCAGAAAACCATTTATTGGCGTTAGCATGCTCAATGCCAGCCGTGAGTGAATAGAGAACAAACAATAGCACACTGTGCATTAAATACAGAGTAGTTGTTACGTAATGACAGAAGGACCATGCAATATGCTAATTAGCCATGCGTCACATTGTTATAAAAAGTACCATAAAAACAAACACACCCCAAAACGAACATTCATAAATACAAATAAAAATATAATTTTCGTCGTCATTATTATAATTATTATTACCATCACTATTCTTATATATTTTTTATTTCAATGTATTACTGTGCATTATCTCATGATTCATATTGAAAAACATGATGCTCATTGGGACAAATGAATAAAGATAACGATTGGTGCGGGAGTATGGCAGTCACATCCTACCACTTCTAGGTATAATAGAACTGATCATAAAGTGAAGGACTATTATCATCTCTGTTATACGATCGATCCTCACAATGTCCTGTTTCAACAAGTTACTACCCCACACTGTAATACAATAAGCCCATACACCACAAATAACGGATTGGTAGAACATTTATTTAGATTATTATTATTATATATTTCACTGAATTTTGCTGGAATATGCAAATTGCAGGGGCTCGACAAAATCCTTAACTCAGCCTCAGCCGATTTATTATAATTTTCTCACACACTTTCATGGCAAATGACATAAGCGCAATAGGCCTTAGGTCATTCATGCATTTGATGACCGATTTCTTTGGCATAGGAACTATACAAGAGGTTTTCTATATGTTGGGAATATGAACATGATGTGTCTTGCTTCAAAACATTCAGAGTCTAAAATGTAAATTGTTGTTCCTGCTTCTTTAGAAATTTTGCATTTTGTTTCCTAATGTGTTTTTCCCCACTGCAATATCAATATCTTTGGATGAAGCCAAAATGCATTATTTTTAGGATTAAGATGCGAAATGTACTTACAAAACAAATCTACAGGGAAATCTGGGAGATGAGTTTCATACATTCTTCCTGACTGACTATGAGAGTCATCGCCATGATGATTCTTATACCCTATTCAGACGTGCATCCTATTGCGATCCGTTGTGATGTAATGGATGGTAATCGGTTGGTACAGTAGTTACATCCAATCGTAATTTTCGGACGTATTCAGACGCGTTGTTACAACATTCGATTTTGTAAAAATTCCGAGGTCAACGATGCGACGATAAAGGGTGTCCTTTTTTTTTTTTATGTACCTAGAGAGGGCGGTCCCGAATGTAAACAATCGGACAACGTACGCACTGGGGGAAGGCAATTTCTCTCATCTATTTTTTGCTCCTCTATTTCACTCTTTTTTAATAGTCGCATGCAACGCGACTCTACAGCTCACTATGTCGGTTGGTAAACACTAACTTGAGCAATTGAAACAAATCCCTTTAACTGTTTGTAATTTTACTTTTGCTTATAATAATGCTAGAAAATATTGTTGATCATGAGAACGATCAAACATTTTGATAGAAACATCAAATTCAACAGTTCTTTTCAGAATGCTCGAAGAAACTTACTGTATTTATCCGAATAAACGGCCCAGGCATTTATTGTTCAGAGGGGTTTTTAGTGCGTCGGAGGCGTTTATTTATTTTTAAAAATATGCCTAGTCTAACTTATCTAAAATAATATAATAAAGACAATAAAGATATGCCTAGTCTAGCTTATACACCAAAACAAATCAATAATTTAATAAATTTAAAAAATATGCCTAGTCTAACTTAATCTAAAATAATAAAATAAAGTCAATAAAGATGTGCCTAGTCTAGCTTATACACAAAAACAAATCAATAATTTAATAAATTAAAAAAATATGCCTAGTCTAACTTATCTAAAATAATATAATAAAGACAATAAAGTATGCCTAGTCTAGCTTATATATAAAAATAATAATGTAAAAAAGACAAAACCTAGTCTAACTTGCTATACTAAAGAGAAATTTGAAGTCGGGAATGGCATTATAAGCATAAACCTATGTTGCCTATGCCTATATTGGAACAGGTGTTATAGTTTATTGTTAATGTAATAGGTTATACTGTAAACTATTTATATTGAATTTTGTGATAATCTTATTATTTAATATTAATTTTTTTATGTTTTTAAATTTAAACCTATTTAACATCTAATTTTATATTTAATTTGTGAAAAGCTTATTAATATTATTTGATTTAGTTTAAAAGCTACATCCTATTTAGTGCTTATTTTAATTTAAACCTATTTAATGTTTAATTTTATTTACCAATATTTACGGTTAAAATATTTTAAGATATTATTTATTACCTTTTGGTATTTAGCCATTCCAATGCGGTTCATATGAACCCCATCACGATGGATATAAAATTGACTAAACATGCCTTTGGCATTCCAAATTGTTATATTATCAGATTTAAATGAAACCTGTTCCAACAACTCATTAAATTTACTTACTTTTAGTTTAAATGTTTGTAACGGAACCTGGCCATTCCGCATCCCTCCTGTCCTGTTAAGTACAGGAAGAATTACTATTTGAAGAGGCTTAATGCCATTAAGCCAGTCAATAAATTTAGTCAGTTCATTAATTAGATCGTTAGGCGATAGATTAACTGAACACAGGTCATTAGTTCCTAAATCAAGAATTAGAATTTCAGGATTAAAGTTAGCAATTTGTTTTAAATATTTAATACGATTAAAGGTAAAGTCTTGACATAGTTAGGCCACCTTCACCAATGCATTTCAGCGAAATTGATTCAGTACCAGTGTCAAGACAGTATGGATTACCATACCTGAAACTGAATCTCCTAACAAAACTATGGCCAAAAAGCATATACTTCATTATGTGATGGTAAAGGTGTTATTAAGTTAAATTATTTAAATTTAGAATTTTAAATTATGTCCGTGTTCAGCAATATTATTAAGGCAACACAGATTTATTGCTTACCTTTAGAAGTATACCCAATGAATTTAAATCTGAAAAAAACAAATTTTGATATGGTTTACATTTACAGTCAGCAATGTGAGAAAGGTCTATAAAATTATGTTGAGGTAAATTAACATTAAAGATTCTGAAAAAGAAACTGAATGGCTCAGACTTTCTTTGACAGCTACTCAACATTTTGAGTTCTTAGCATGTTGTCTAATCTAAACATGTAATGTGCACATTTGACTGCCAGTATTCACTGACAACATCAAGATCATGCACATCAACATTATCATCATCAGAATTATCATCATCATCATCATCACCTTCTACAGACAAATACACAACACAACAAACCCCATTGGTGGTTTGGGATGGCCCAATTACCCTTCCCTTTAATCCTACTTTATGTCCATCATGGTTAGTTAAAAAATGGATGATGTTTTTCCCAAAAAAGAAATCTGGGGAAACATCTGGCACAACTAACTCTTTATTAGCTAAATCTGTTTTAATTTCTTTTAGTGTGTATTTAAAATCATCACCATTATCATATCCTATTGTTAGCCTAGTACCTTTTATTTCCCTAACTAAACCTTTACACCAAGAGGCATGGTCCTCCCCCTCATCTTTACAGTAATGCTCAATTAACTTACCCACAAGATCTTCAACTTCAGAAATTTTTCTGACTTTTTTCATTCGTTTAGGGGCTGGTTCAGCTGACTCAAACTTCTTTCTTTCAGTTTCTGCTTCACTTAAAAACCTCTCCTTCAAAACACCCAAATCTACATCACTCACCTCAACACTTTCATTCTCATCCTCTTGCTCTTCCATCCTCGCTGCCTCAATGACACTCATTAGATTAGATTTTAACCTATTTAAAGAAAAGGCCCGCCCACCCTCTGAAAAATTTAGTATCCCATCTTTATTAGTGTTTAAAATTACAAATTTACGAAAACGAAGTTGGGCCATCACTGCATTCTTAACATCCTTGTCACACTTATCCTCTATCCATGCCTCCATCTCTCCTACAGTGGACCACAACCCGCCGCATTCCATCAATTCCTTAGTAGCTTTCTCTTTTCGTACCCTCTCCCTCACATCCTTCGCATCAGTCACTGCTCTCTTCTCTCTCATCTTCTCCTCACGTTGATGTTGGAGTCTCGGTTTTCTTTCAAGAGCTCGATTCCGCTGAGTTTTTTTTAAAACTCTAGCTTTCTCCATCACTTCTGCATACTTCTCATCACTCAGCATATCCCTCCACCCACTCACATCATTCTTCTGCATCATCATCATTGCCTCACAAGCTATCAGGTGCGCACTAGGTTTCTGAGCAATCACTCTATCAAGCAACCCAAAATCTCTCTCTACACCAACATTGGAAGTTGGGACACTTTCTGTCTCTCGCACTTTACTCTCATCCATTGTGTGGTGTTCACCCCCTTCCAAATGATCAGCTAAAAGCTTACGCATAACCTTTTGGAAGGATGCAAACAGCACCTCAAGGGCTTGTTTAGTACCCCCCATCAAACTCCACACTCTCTTTCAACAGCAACTCATAAACATCATCCTTCGCAACCTCCACATCCTCAAACAAGATTTTCTCACCTCTCAGAAACCCAGTAGCATCCTGCGACCAACTCTCAAAACACTCCAACATTCTCTCAAACCGTTCACTCATCTCTCGCACATGACCACACCCCTCTATCACTCACCAAATTGGTCCAGTGACAAATTTGTCAACGAGACCTAAAGCACGGGCTCCACACATAAAAAGGGAGACTCCTACATCAGCATGCACTGCTTTCATCAGAAGATTCTCATCCTTGACTCTATCAAAAAAAGACCGCAATTCTTTTGATAGAGCAAAGACCCCAGCACCGTTGTGAAAGATAATATTAAATCTATTACCTTTAAATGGAGCTAGGGGAACCTTCTGCCTACCATACTCCGTACTAAGGAATGTCCTGAATGCAACAGGTTTGCCACTTTTCTCACACCCTCTATCTTGCACACTCTTACACACAGTCCTAATCATACGTACTGTCCCACTTTCTCCCCCCTTTACATTAAAACACTGCAAAGCTGCAGCACCTCTCTTCTCTTCCCCCATTACCACCTTCTCCCACACTTGCAAGCTTTCGTTAGCTTGATCGGCAAGACCCACCAGAAAATGAAGGCCGCAAAAAAATTGATTTAGTTTAGCTAATTTAACCTGTTCCCCTTCATTTAACCTATCCCACCCATTAATGACATTGGGCAACACCTCTTCCCTATACTCCTTTAACAACCTATTAAACTTGCGCTGTGTTGCGCACATATCACTCATCACATTCTTAACACTAGCAACAATCCTCTCCACACCTTCTCTGCCATATCCATATATGTTCACCACCTCATCTAAAATATCTTTCAGCACATCCACAGCTGATTCAGCTGAACCGGAGGCTGTTTCCCTTACCCCAAGGAGTAGTGCTTTATTGTTAACATTTACATCATACGCAAGGTAATGATGTCCAAATTTTGTTGTGCCATCACTGCACAAAGTGGTGTAAGAACTACTACCATCAACCAAAAGTTCATCAATAATATGTAAATAAGCAAGAGCTCGGGCTTCAAGAAACATATCACTTGCAAACGATTTTTTTGGCAAGCGAGTAGCCTCCACCCCTACCATTTTTTTAAGGACCTTTCGCACAATTGCTTCCACATTACGGATACCTACCTAGTTTAAGGAGATCTACATATACATCCCTTACATTATTGGTGTATTTACCCTCTGAAAAGTTTCTAATTTATGGTCAACTGTGACCCTATTAAATAAACTTTCTTCTAACTCTAATGTGGTGTTCTCTAGAACACTTATGTTAGCATTTAATTGTGAATTTTGCTTTTGCAAATCCACAACTTTGTCTTTTAGGTTATCTATTTTAAGTCCCTTATTAAGGATACGGTTAGATTGTTCCTATACTTATTACGTTGGGACTGTAGTGATTTAATTTTAGTACACTGAAGTTGGATGACATCTTCTAATTTAGTTTGCTTATTTAGTATTACTGCTTGCATTTCAGAAAGGTCTTTATTAAATTGCCTTTCTTTTTCAAGCAGGGTCCTATCTTCTTTAAGCAATTCGCTACGGACAGTAGCTTTCATTGCCTCATTTTCTAGGTTAGATTTTAGTTCTTTAATTATTTCATTAGACTCTAGGTTAAGTTTTGTTAGCTCATCTATTTTAGTTTGTTTACGAGTTTCCCTGCTTTGTGAATTTCTGAAATTTAGATTATTATTAATTTTTTTTTTGCATACTTTTAACAGTCTCGCAACTTTCAGTGTACATTAATCTAACTCTGTATACAACATATCTCTCTCCTTCTCATCTTTTCTCACTCTTTCTTCAACAGCAGCAACTCTCTTACTCCATGCTTCAACCTCTTCACACAATCTCGCATTCTCTTCCTTATACACTTCCACTTCACCCCAAAATTACAGAAAGGTCATTACTGTCATTGTCAGGTGAAGCCACAATCTCCTTCTTCTTCACAACAAACACTTCAAACATGTACTCTTTTCTGTTTTCACCTGACAATGGAGCAATACCTTTCAATAGTGACATAACACAATGACGCATCATTGCATCGCAGTCAGATTCATCTTTGTCTATGTCAAAAAAAGTTGAATTTGAATATTTGGGCATACTTATTACCACCCCGACTTCCGCATTTCTCCTTTACAACCCTATAAAAATCTAGGACCACCCCATTAACTAACTTATCAACAGAAAGCTTAGGCCTAGACACATCTCCACCTTCCCCTTTCATTACATTAATTATCAACTCTTTGGTAATATTAAAATTACTAAGGAAACCCAAAGAGTCTTCATTATCATTAGGATAGAAACAATGAACTACTTCATGTTCCTTTCCACTAACGGATTTTAAAACTAACCTTTTAAAGTTACGGTATGCTGGCTTACCTTGAAAATACCTAGCAATTACCCCATCCTCACCATCTAGTCTAACCAAGGCATCAATGACATGACTGGCTTCGTTGCCCTCCAATTCCCCAGAGCCTAAAAACCCTCTAACTATCAATTATATCTCTAACTAAACCATACGTAACTCTATCTATGCCAACATACCAGTTACCTAACACTTCCTTATCTAGAATAAAATTATGAACGTCTAAAATCTACATTATATTATTATTATTTTTACGGTATTAATATTAAATTTAAATAAGGAAAAAAATTCAAAAAACTTTACTGTGCAAAAAATACACACGAAAAGACCGGAGAACTTTCCCTGTTCAGATTTTTCGGTTTCGTTGAGGCACGCACAGCCGTTCGACTAATCACATGCTTTCTTTGAAATCATCCAACCGTGAACCCAAAAATATGGGTCATTTTTTAGGCATATGTGCTTTTTCTATAAAAAATTCAAACTATAAAGGCTTCATATAAGGAAAATATCGTTTTATAAACACTTATGGGGAAAAAACTTCAGAGAAAAAAACATGTGACATGCAGAACTATTTTATCTCGGCGTAGGAAAAAAAAAATTCGAAGTTGTGAGAGGCTCAACTACAAAAACCTGGATGAAGTTTGCACGTCCTATGACCAAATGACCTTTTTGCTGTAATAGACTGTGGGCCAAGGCCTTCGTTTGTGTAGTTTCGTAGTCCATACCAAAAGGCAAGAAAAGAAGGCATTTAATATTATGATAAAAATATTTAGAATTTAAATAAAAAATGTTCCACCAATAAAAGTTGCACGTTTTTTAGATATTAATTAAAAATCGATATCGGTTATTACTGCGAGTTTGACTGAAAGAGCCTGAAACTACGTCATTTTAAACCAATTGCCTTGCGGTTTGTGTGTGACGTATACGAAAATCGGCTGGTTGACAACGAGCCTCGTCCGCCGATACGACGCACTACATACAGTACACATGTGTTTACATTTTCGGAAGACATTTTTCACGGATTTAATGTTTACTCAGGTAAATTTTTAATATTTAAATTGTTTGAAGTGTAAGTAAGGATGATTAATCTATTGTGAATTATCCCTATACTATTACTAAAAGCTAGGCCTTACCTAGGCCTTCCTAGCTAGGCCAATACTAGCCTACGTACTACCAGGGCTCTACTACTACTACTAACGGTCCACCCTACTAACTAGGCTGGTTAGTTAGTGGTGGTAGAGGTACGTCTGTAGTTAGAGAGGGGCCTATTTAGCCTATGCCTTCAGATTGTTCGTACTAATTATGTCAATTATTACAACCAATTACTTCCTATAGTATTTTATATTTATTTAAATGGTGTTGTCATGAGTTACCTAGCCCTAGCTAGCCAGGTTACATTCATTGATAATTGTAGGCCTTATTATTAATTTACTGATATTTTATTATTATTGCCAATTGGGTAAACAGACGTCTGTGGGAAACTACGATTGGGCCCTGTATTATCGTAGGAACATTATACTTTAACATTACAATACTCTAAACAGAAATAGTTATAATAAATAAACGATATGTTTATAATACTTTATTATAATACAGTATATTATAGGCCTATATGCTTTAAAATACCGTCATTATAAATAATATTTAATGTACCGTACTAGGCCTACCTAGCTACAGTAGGGCCTATTTATGTTTTTTTTCTAATCTCACTAAATAAAGAGAATACTAATGGTGGAGTAAATAATTTATAGCCTACAGAACTACTGGCCTAGGCTAGGTCTACCTTTATTATTATTTAATATTTTCAAATTAAACATGACTATGTCATATTTTATTTAGAAGCATGGATACCAAACAATGTTTCATGCACTGCATGAATGAACCAGACTCTAGCTGGAAACCATTTACTGTAATCACATGGAACCGTTTCCTTGAGTATGTGATTAAATGGAAAGACTGTAATAACACAGAACAGGGTAAAATCTCCAACTCATTTTTGGAATCTACTGAATCTGATATTGATACAATTTCCCAACTGCCGATACCTGATAAGGGAGGAGGATATCATCGTAGATGTTATCAGCGATTTACTGATACCTACAGACTTCAGAAGGCCAAGAAAAAAATAAAGAATACCAAATCAGACACGGAAGACCATGGTAAGACTAATCTTCCTTTTTTTCACTGTCTACTAATTTAATTTGTTTAATAACTCAAATTTACAGAATGAATTATTGACTTAATCACCTGTCGCTTCTTTGTTTTCATATCTTTATAGGATTTAATCCCCAGCCATATTGCAAGATAAAATACTGTTGAGTAAAAATTGTTATGTTTTTTTTAAAGGCAATGTTGATGAAGTTCCACTGAAAAAAACGCGTCGTTGTCTGAGATCAAAGGTGTCTAGTAGTGATAGTAAACCTGCTAGAAGTAAACATGTCCTTCCTGCTGTATGCATTATTTGCAAAAAACTGCGATATGGAAGAGTGGACCGATTTAAAGGGAGTAGGACCATGGAGAAATTGATGATGTGTGAACACATTAATGGTGGTACCCTTCTTGAAGCAGCGGAATTGAAACAAGATGAACGTTTGCTTCAACAAATTAAAGACCAAGATTGCGTTGCAATTGAATTAAGGTATCACCGTTCATGCCATAAGGAATACACACAAGTTCTTTATCGGAAACCTCAAGCCAGTGATGCTGATATTTCAATTTATTCAAAGTCGTTTGAATTTTTTTGCACAGAAATTGTGTATAAAGACCTTATTCAAAAGAAAAACATCGTCAGGTTGAATAAGTTGAAAGAATTGTTTGTTCAAATTGTACGTGAGCAAGAAAATGTTGATGCCAGTGCATATAAAACTTGGAATTTAAAACGCCAACTTCAAAAAAGATATCCCCAGCTTTTGTTTCTTAAGCCAAAAAGAAATAATGAAAGCGAGTTTGTTTATGTAGATGAGGTCAATGCTGGGATGTTAATTGTCGATATGGATATTGATTCCAGTACTGATACAACTGATTCAGAAAGCATGCCTGGAAGTTCTAATGTTATTAGACCCACATATCATCAGACAACATTAAAAGATATGTTTACATGTGCTCTCTCGATAAACATGGAAATTCATGAACTGTCTTCAAAGGAACATTTACCATGGCCACCGAAGCCAACAGATATCAATTTAGAAACAGCACAAAAAATGATACCTGTGAAGTTGTTTAACATCCTTGCATGGATAACAGGTGTATCTTCTGATCCAAATGAAACAGAATATGTAAAAGTATCTGATCATCATCATCGACGATTGCTCTCTATTGCACAAGATATTATATACTTGGAATCAAGAGGTAGAAAAATTACGCCAAAGCATACTTCCATTTCAATGGCATTACGCCATTTGAGTGGATCGTCTCAACTCATTGGCTTGATGAATGGCTTTGGCCATTGCACTTCTCACTCATCCGTTCTTCAACATGACACAGCGTTAGCTACTTTACAGCTCAAACAAGGGGATTCACTTCCGTCATGCCTCACAAAACAAATTCCAACAACCCTTGTGTGGGATAATAATGACTTCGGAGAAGAAACTTTGTCTGGGAAAGGATCAACCCATAACACCAATGGCATTGCCATACAGCACTGGTCTAAAGAAGAGCCAAATGCATCTGTTGCACCTTCACCAAAGATGAAAAAAAGTAGAAAGCGTTCATTACCAGCACCACAGCATATTATTCACCCATTTTTTGGCAATAAAAAATCCACACCAGGAAAGTTTAGTGAAAACATAAACATTTCGAATAATACATTATGTCAGAAAAGTTCCCGTCAGCTAGATTTATCATACTATTTGATAAAGGCAACTAAAAATGATAAGGAGATCCTGCCAGGCTGGACAGGATTTAATCAGCTTTTGACTTTACATGTGCCGCCAAAAGCAACCATTGCATATTTGCCTGTAATTGATGCCTCACCCACTGAGCTCAATACAGTCAACACCATACTCAAACGGAGCATTGATATTGCCAATTCACTTGAGCTTCACTCAGTTGCAGTTGTGTTTGATCAGGCAATTTATTGTAAGGCACAATCGATAAGGTGGCAAGAAGATAACTACAGAGAGCGACTTGTTGTAAGACTGGGTGCCTTCCATACTGCTATGAGTTTTTTAGCATGTATTGGAAAAAGATTTCAAGAAGCTGGTCTTCAGGATATTCTGATTGAATCAGAATTAATTGCAACTGGTTCAGTCAAAGGTGCGATGAATGGTAGGCACTATAACAGAGGTGTTCGGTGTCATAAAATTATGGCAGAAGCCCTACATCGTTTAAGGTTGGCATCTTTTCTTGACTCTGTACCACTAGAAGTAGACACTAAGTACTCCATGCTAATATCTAGCCTGAAAGGTTTTTTCCCAAACAAAGAATACTTTCAAAAATTAAAATCCACCGAAATTGACTCTATGATCGAGGCCTACAACCAATTCATTGTCGAAAAGAGTGTCGAGAACAGCACATTTGCTTTTTGGAGCTCGTACTTAAATATGGTTGAACTTCTTCTTATGCTTATACGCAGCTCAAGACAAGGAAATTGGAATCTCCATCTATCCGCAGTACGTTCAATTTGCCCATGGATGTTTGCATACGACAGAGTTAATTATGCAAGGTATTTACCTATTTACTGGATGGAAATGCTGGAGCTACCAACAACACATCCTGAGATATATGCTCATTTTATGAATGGTAATTTTGCAGTGCAACGACAACAAGACCATGGATTTGCTCGTGTTGCATGTGATATGACAATTGAGCAGACGGCGAATAGAGATTCTAAAACAAGAGGGGGATTGACCGGCTTTACCCTGAACAAAGCGGCTGTTAGCAGGTGGACAGCAGCTTTCCACGACCGAGCTTCAATAACTCGGCAGTGTGAAGCAATGGCTGGAAAAAGCAATGCAACTTTGTACAGAAAAGAGCTGACAAAGAGTCGAATAAATCGAGACGAAATGGATGTTTGCAAAGTTATTGACATAGTTTCCCACATGGTGGACCCATTTGATGTTCAAAATTTAGAAAATGATCCAGAGGAAATTGTTAATTTGGCATCTGGTGTAATTGCTCCAGTCGATATCTCAAAACAACTTTTGAAAGCAGAAGAAAAAGGAGAAGAAGCATTCACCAAGTATTGTAACAACCGTTTAAAGGGTGAAATATCAATCAATGAACCTCTACGTAAAATGAACTTAAAAACCTTCTACCATCTTTCTGTTAAGCCAAAATCAACAGTAAAAGGAAAACAGAAAGCAATAAAGAATGATCGAGACCTTTACGCCAGATTGCTAATCATAAGCCAAACTAGAAGTGTGGACCTTCGTAACTTAATGGTTTATTCAATGGGTACTTATCCTCTTGCTATTGCTACATCCAATGGATGTTTAGTTAAAACCAATAAAGCTATGTTGCTTCACACACTAGAAGAAAACGGTAAAGATAAAACCATGCTAGAAGTTAACCCACCCCAGGGAAGCGTTTGGGTAGTAGACGGTATGGCTCTATTGCAACAGTTGAGTCAAAAGTCTATGCCACAGAGTTTTGGTCTTTTGTCAACTAAAATATTGAAACAACTTGTAAATATTTGCATTTTCAACCATTCTACCTGTATACATTTTGTAACTGATACTTATCCTGACATGAGTATAAAAAATGCAGAACGTTCTAAGCGAGCAGCAAGTGGTTCCAATAAAATCAAAATTACAAATGGTCAACAAAGTGTTCCAAAGCAATGGAAAAAGTTCATGTCAAATAGCCACAATAAACAGCAATTGGTTAGGTTTCTTTTTGCAGAATGGTGCAAATGTGATCCTGCTGAACTAAGAGGTGTGGAATTGGTGGTTGCTCATGATGCTCAATGCCATTTAATAAAGGCAATAGATAATACAGTTGTTGTTAGCCCTGTAGCATCACTTTACTGTGACCACGAAGAGGCAGACACCCGGCTCATCCTCCATACAAATTACATTTCCGATAACTCGCTTGGTAATTTACCTGTAGTAATATGTAGCCCAGACACAGATGTATTTGTTATTGCGACAGCATTTACAGCACAGATTAAATCAGACATATTTTTTCATACTGGAAGGGCTGACAAAAAGAGAACTATTAATATCCAGTCAGTGCAGTGTTCATTGGGTGATGACCTAACCAAATCTCTGATTGGCTTTCATTGTTTTACCGGTTGCGACACAGTGAGTGCATTTTTCTTCAAAGGTAAAATTAAAGCTTTAAAGTTAATAGAGAAAGATGAAGAATCTATGGCAGCATTGAAGACACTTGGTGACAGCTTTCAAGTCACAGATGATCAGTTTATAGAGGTTGAAAAGTTTGTTTGCAAGCTGTATGGTTACAGAGATTTGTCATCTGTGAATGAAGTGAGGTTCAAAATGTTCCAGCAGGTCAAAAAGGGAGAAAGTGCTTTACCTCCAAACCAGGACTCACTTCGTCGCCACATTTTACGTGCAAATTATCAAGCAAGGATATATAAATTAAGCCTTGTTCAGAAACAAGATTTACCTTTACCAATTAATAATGGATGGGAAATTGATAATGGTGAGCTCTGTATTCACTGGGGATCTCTACCTTCAGCTCCAGAAAGCATAACTGAACTTGCATATTGCAAATGCAAAAAAACAAAATGTGTTTTATCAAAATCTGATAATGAGTGCTGCGTAAAGTTAGGACTACCATGTACTGCATTCTGTGAATGTAATGGATGTGAGAACATAGCAGTTGATACTTATGATTTGGATGAGCCAGAATGCAGTAGCGACGACGAGTGTGATGAGATCGATGATATACAAGATTAGAATTACAGTAATATTTGTAATTTAATATTGTTGCACTTTATTGTTGTATTTAACTACTAAATGTTTTAATTGTGAAAATTTAAAAATGAACTACAAATTCTCAAAATTTCCATAAGATGTGACTCTTTTATTCAAACACACTAGAAGTTGATACTGAAAATACAAAATGTTAAGCAATATATGTGCATGTTATTTATAATTGTAGGCCTACACTTTGAGCCTATTACAAATTGAAACTTGTTGTTGTTCGTAAAACAATTCTATTATTATTCTACATTGAAAAAAAAAATCCCTTTTGACATTTGAATGACCTTTACCCCCTTATAGAGTGACTTATTGTAGTAGAGCATATCATGTTATTATTCTGTACATTGTAAGCTTTAATTTGATACCAATCAAGATGAGTTTGTATAAAGTTGATAATTTGATCCCTTTTGACCTTTAAATGACCCCTGACCCTTAACGTGCAACTTTTTTTGGTGGAACTTTTTAGTTTTCGGAATTTGGTAATATAGTGAACATGTTCATGTAAAAATTTTGTTGCCTTCAGGTGTGGACTGCGGAACTAAAAAACTAAAGGCCTTTTTGAGCCTTGGCCCACAGTCTATAAATAGTACTGTACGCACTGGATTTGACAGGCCATTTTAGCAGGTCTATTCACATACTTGTTTTGATGTAATTGAAATAAAAACGTGTAAGCTTTATGGCTGATAGGTAAATAAACAAACACACACAACTTTATTTTTCACAGTTAGTTTATTTTGTGATTTATTAGTAATTAAAAGTAGTAGTAAAAAAAAGTAAAAAAATACCGCGTCAATGACGTCGCGCACATAGTTACGTACGCGCGCTGTTAGACTGTGGCAACAACAATGGATACAGCTCTCGGAAGCCCTAATAAAAGGTATCAGAGACAACTATAATAGACCAATACATTGTCTTCATTCCGTATAACACTGCACTGTTGTATAATATTTTTGAATGTCACTGACAAATTATACATATACACGTCTGTTCCCAGTGTAGATAATAAAACATATATTTCTTGATATTTATTATCAATACCGCTAGAAACTTTGACATGTTTTAGGTACTGAATGCATTGACAATAAAAGCATCAGAACTGTATTTTAAAATCATGTTATAGATCATGATAAAATCATACTACACACTAGTATGTTTTCATGAAAGCTGGACATATTGTACAATGGTAATGAAACTATGTATTGGCATTCAAAAATATGCAAAAGGCAGTGTTGATTGTTGACAAATTGATAGATGATAGAATGAAGATCCATATGAGCAATGGGACGGAGTGCAATTGTGTCTCAGGGTAATGATGTGTCATTGTTTTATATCACTACACTGGCACCTGGAGAGTATTCGTTAATGGAGCCTGGGACAGTGTCACTTTTAATCGAAAATACAGACACATTTTGTTACAAAAGCATAAAGAGGAAAACGAATCAAAATAATGATAAAAGCCTCCCTCGAATAAACACGCCCCCCCCCCCCCCACCTCCTATACAATATCATTTGGAATAAAAGCATCAGTTATTGCATAACATTACTGTCTAAGGATAAGTTGTGTAGAGATATGTTTTTTGTTTGAAACATTAGTATTAAATAGTATTTCAGGTTATTTCTATTGAAATGAATGTAAATATGTATACTTAAAAAAATTTACAGAGATATGAAGATGCCCTGGTATTTGGGTCAAAGGTCAGAAATGGCATTTATGATCACTTTTGACTGAAATTCCCCATTAGACTGAATATGAATGCATACCTTCTGAACATTTTGAGACCAAAATTAACTTGCTGCGACCAGTGGTTGCCGAGATACAAGTACCTATTTATATTTGTTCATTTAACCCTTGACCCTTTGACAGTCAGTATCAAGGACATGTCGGGGCTTTAAACGATTTCTTGCTAACTAATTTTTTGTCAGGAAGTTGATTAGAGTTTGTTTCGTAAAATTCTTGTATCAATTGATTGTTGCAAGAGGCTATAGCTACACACTTTTTGGCATTTGACAGTAGCTTTCTTATCCCAAACTTCCTGCTTGCTGCCCTTTGAAGTTTGGCCTTCTTCATCACATTACCAAGGCAGCTGGCTATGTTCTTTCCCAATGCAGAATGTCTGGCACCTTGAAGGCTGGTGGTAACTACTTTCACAATTTTATCCTCTAAGCTAGTTTGGTTCCAATTATGGCCAGACTTTAAAAGTAGCAGCTTTCAAAGGAGATGCTTTATTGATTAAATCCAACGATGTGTTTACAAAATGGGATATTTTGTTTGGTAAACCCCTTTTTGCCTTATCTCTGGCCAATCTTGTATCTACTTCGTCTTCTTTCTGCAAACTTTTCTTTCTTTCAGCTCCTCTTTCTTCATATTGATCATTTTCGCTATCAGTTACTTTTCTCCTCTCTTCTGTCAATGCCATCATCATTCTTGCTTTCTTTTTCTTTGCATAAAATTCTCTCACTTGTTTTTGGAAGTTTGGAAGGCAATAAATTATTGCTTATTGAAGCTTAGTCATCACTTTTTAACTTAATACGCAAGCAGTATTGTCCTGTCCTTTTTTTTCCAAGGGGCATCTTAAAATATTTTAAAAAATGGATACTGTATAGTAATATGATATCTATTATAATAAAATAGAAATAAAATTATACTATATAATAATATGCTTATAACATATAATATTGGCCTATTCACTAATACTGTTTATAGTAATATGTTTAGGCCTATAATAACTATATACTGTAATAATTCTCTCCCACACCCAAATCCTGCTCAAACACAAGAAACCCGAACCCTGTACCCTCAACCTTGTGTATATTCACTAACCCCATTCAACAATGCCCACCCCTATTTGTAGGACTTTTAGGTGTATGGGGAAAAGGGTTCTTGAATTGTACATTTTTTGTTATGATGTTGATGAATTTATAAGGAATCTTATATTGTGCCTATATTGAGAAATCGTGACGTAATTTATTTCTTCACGCCTTCAATATGCCAGTTCATGATGTATGATCATATCAAGTCATACTTTACCACGATGAAAAAATACCCAAGAAAATACAATTGAAACGGCTGTCATAGCTTTTGCTGCTACACACACACACATGTGATCAGCAGATACAAATGAGACAAGAGTGGACTATTCCATTTATAATAATGAGGTTTGGTAGCTATATTATTACTTTTAAAACATTTAAATCTGAAAAATGTCATTTGTCAAAATTTAAGTCAAGTATCAAGTCAAGTCAAGTCAAATACTTCACACAATAATAAATTATATATATACCCTTTCATTAAATGGAATGGTCTGATCTTAGCGGAAAGGATACATTTCATTCATTTCTCGTACTACAAAAATGTATTTACGAATGTATTATTGTTTGTATATTAAATATTATGTACGTTTAAAAGTGCCCATCGCGGTCTATAATTCAAGAAAAACACATATTTTGAATGTATCGATAACAACGTAAAATGGGACATCTTTATGTCACCTACAGTCTAGGCCAGGAATAGCCTACACTCCATACAGGTTCGTAGGGTGTTATATTTTCCCCTGAAACGTTCTGATTATCAACAAAATTATTTTCTACGAAAATACTATGTAAAATTCACTGACAATCTACAATGTTTTAAACTATTTAATTACAAATTTATAACAGCGCAAAAACGTAACCAACAGGACTGGAAGAAGTAATTACCTTGTATCTGTTGATTGGCAAAATACCATGGGAAGCTGAGAATATACAGTCCGTTGTGGAAAAAAAGGATTAAGGAAATTACACGGTGTTTAAGTCATTAAGTAAATTGATTACATAATTTTAATGTAATCTGTTAGTGTTAGATAAAATAATTATGACTATGATCATATATTTTATATAAAAATTCATCCTTACAAACATGTTCTTAATAAGAAACTAATCATTTTAGTTTTGGAATGGAAAAAAACGATGCAGTATTTACAGAGTTACGATTTTAGCTTTGCATTTTGTACAAGTTATTGTGGCTGTTGAATGTTTTGTTCGCACCCCTCTCTCTCTCGAAGTGCCATATCATGAGACTTTGGCGATCATGTTGTGCCACAATTCTCTGTCTATTGCCATGTTCAGCAACTCCACTTCTTTGGTATTCTCGCCTCTATTCCGAATCCATTCAGCTATGCTGGCCAACCAAGCGACTCTTTTTCTCCCCCTGCTCCTTCTTCCTTTTATTTTCCCAGTTAATGCCAAGTTCTCCAGACCTCCCTTCCTCAACACATGTCCCATGAATCTCATCTGTCTAATCCTAATATCCTTCAGTAGTTTCCTGCACACTCCAGCTCTTATCAATACATCTTCATTACTAACTCTATCTGTCCATGGAATTCTCATCATTCTCCTTAGAAACCACATCTCACAGCTTTCCAATCTTTTTCTGAGATCAGTTGTGATTGACCAGGCTTCACTTCCATACATCAGCACAGGATAGATGTAGCAGTTTAATACACGCAACCTGGTTTCCATACTCATCGCACAGTTCAAGATATTTTCCATTTCTCCAAATGCGGATTTCGCAAGGACTATCCTTCTCTTTATCTCCGTTACACACCTGGCATCATCTGTTATTTTGCTCCCAAGATAGTTAAAAGGTGACACCTGCTGAATTAACTGCTCTCCTGCTTGAAGGTTACACGTTGGACTCTCCTTTTTTGACACTACTATTACTAAACACTCTGTCTTACTACAATTTATAGACAGACCCATCTTTTCGCTCTCTACTACAAGCACATCCAGCAACCTTTGGAGATCTTCAGCTGACTCTGCCAGTAGAACTGTGTCATCTGCATATCTGATGTTTGTAATATTTCTACCACAAACTCTCAAACCCTTCTCATTCTCTAGCTCCCTCAAGATCAACTTGCTATAGTAGTTAAACAAGTCTGGTGACATTACACAGCCCTGTCTCACTCCTCTTCCAATACTTGTGTAGTCACTTCACTCCCCATCTACCCTCATGCATGCAGTCTGTTTCCAGTACAAATTTTGCAACAATCTAAGATCCTTTCCATGTAGGTCAAGCTTGCTAAGTTCTTGAAATAGCTGCTCATGCCTTCACATCTCTTCACATCTCTGTTTCCAAGTCAAACTCTGTTATTTCCGGACTTTCCGTTTCATTCTTTTCATCGTAAATTCATCCAATTTGAAAGTCATCGCCTCATTTGTTTCATATGCTACACCTTCCAACAATGATCTGTACTTGGTTATGAACTTCGATGGGGATTGTAAAAGTGCATGCTTCAGTTTTGTTTAGTTTTAGTTGATCTTTTAATGATCCGTCTCGATTATTGTCCATGCGTTCAGCATTCTTGACTTTTCTTTCTAGCATATTGAGCCTAAAACATTCAAGTTTATTACTCATAATCTGTTTGAATACAGCTTCTGGTTTGATATCTATTCCGATATGGCGCATTTGGATTTCAACTATTCTTGTTGCGGCATGGTTGATACAGTATTACGATTTGTTGGATAGGTATTGCAGGAACAAGTGAATTTTGGAAAATTCTGTTGAAGAGCTTACTTAGACCCGATCGAAATCCAGATGATGGATCAATATTCCTTTTTGTGGCTATATCTTCATCAAAGTATGCTGTATCCATCTTTGCACAAAGGCTCGAATTCACCACTTTTCCCAAGCATAGCATCAATGAAAGAATCACCTTGGCCTGATTTTGTGTCTGAACAGATTCTATCCACTCATTCATCCATCCTGGACTACCACATTGTACACCAATATTAGCTTCTAAATTGTAACGTTTGTCACTCCCATAAAAGATTGCAATTGGCCAAATATCTTCTGTCCCATGGTATTTGATCCCATTTAACGCTTGTTCATTGTTCACACATGAAATTGTGAAACATACACTTTGACTGTTTCTAATGTTTCAGCCATAACCTCCAAAGCTCTTCATCCTTGATATAAAAGTATTAAAAACGCAAACAATGTAATAAACGTAGGACATCAATCCTGTACCCTGTTGATGTCCTCCTGGGTCGAAGAATAGCCCTAAATTCACCTTCTAACAATTTCATTGAACGTGCAATACTATATCTTTAAGAAATACTTGTGGTATTTTGTTTTGCAATTCAAAATATTGCAAAGCCATTTTTCTTGTCAACAATATCAATAACCTCACCGCTTTGACGGCACACCATTGAGAACCTCTACAAGGTCATCACTTGTAAGGTTGATACCCAACTTCCGTCTAATTTAGTCTTCCTCTGCTTCTTATTAATGTCATACTTTAAACTATAAATGAATGCTCTCTTTCCTTCTTTGTGTATCTCTGCAACTTGGCTTTTCTAGACTTCCTCAGTAAGGATACCTGTTTTGATAAGGTTCTCTTGTACTTCCCTTCCCTGCATAACTTGTCACTTGCCACAGTTGGTCTTCCAGGTCCAGAACACGATACCTCTACGTCTTTACCTTCATTTATAGTATCAGTGGTGTAGTCACTTATTGTTATTATTTCCATCATGTTTAGTATGTTATGTAACAGTTCACGGTTTGCATTATCTGTTGTTTAGTATGTTATGTAACAGTTCACGGTTTGCATTATCTTTTGTTTAGTATGTTATGTAACAGTTCACGGTTTGCATTATCTGTTGTTTAGTATGTTATGTAACAGTTCACGGTTTGCATTATCTTTTGTTTAGTATATTATGTATCAGTTCACGGTTTGCATTATCTGTTGTTTAGTATGTTATGTAACAGTTCACGGTTTGCATTATCTGTTGTTTAGTATGTTATGTAACAGTTCACGGTTTGCATTATCTTTTGTTTAGTATGTTATGTAACAGTTCACGGTTTGCATTATCTGTTGTTTAGTATGTTATGTAACAGTTCACGGTTTGCATTATCTGTTGTTTAGTATGTTATGTAACAGTTCACGGTTTGCATTATCTGTTGTTTAGTATGTTATGTAACAGTTCACGGTTTGCATTGTCTTTTGTTTAGTATGTTATGTAACAGTTCACGGTTTGCATTATCTGTTGTTTAGTATGTTATGTAACAGTTCACGGTTTGCATTATCTTTTGTTTAGTATGTTATGTAACAGTTCACGATTTGCATTATCTTTTGTTTAGTATGTTATGTAACAGTTCACGGTTTGCATTATCTGTTGTTTAGTATGTTATGTAACAGTTCATCTGTTTTCAAATGTTTTTTGTTTGCTAAAAGTACAGCGCAGCTGCCGACAATGAAATATGTGACGGTTTATGGAACTTATTCCGTAAGATTTAATTTCTTAGTTAAAGTTAGCTAAATCAATATTTTTTTTAATACTGATTATTCCGTCTTTTTCCTTGCATTTCCTGCAAAGAAAGTCAAATCTAAGTTCATCGGTACTCCTTGCTTTCGATCGGGATCCATATAACAGGCACGTAAACTCTTCCAGTTCCAACATTAACTCTTCTTCTATTTCTAACTTTCTCCTACTTTCTTGAAAACCTCTTCAAATTTTGGATATTTTTCGACAAGTTTAATGGCCTTTAATTTTCCCTTGAACGTGCTGGTCGTGTCGCACATGCAGCCCTAGCATGGCATTACGTCGACTTGGGGTGATTTCAGTGGCTAAACTGGTGAGATCGATTATTCGTCGATTCCTGCCACTGCCTATATCGAATAGGACTTTTGCATTAATGGACGAAACAAAATGTAACAATATAAAAAAACATTGCTGTCTGGAGAGCGAACAATAATGCGATCATGTCGCAATAATGTGATTGTCTGGTACAATTTCACCTATTGTTGTGGCCTTAACTCTGTATTGGTATGAATTGAAAGACTTTTGTATGTTTCACCTAAAATTAACAATTTGTTTGACAAATGAATGGTTATTTGCAACTACAGTTAATCAGATTGTTAGTATACTTGAAAAACTTGAGAAAGGATAAGGGATAGAATAAATTTGGGTTTTTGATGATTTGAACATGTTTACACACCAGTTGCAATAAAACGAAGCGTAATTGCTAATCGTTCTCCTGGAGAGAAATTCTCTAGCGCCAGTTGGTGTTTTGTTTCTGTATAATGGGCTTTACCAAACTCAAGAGGTTGTCAAATGTGCCAGTATCCATTCGTAGAAAAATTCTGTAGGATTCCTGGTCCTGAAGCCGCAGTTCTTGAATTAAATTTCCATACGCTCCTTGTTGCTGTCGTTTCAGGATCCAGGGCTTACACCATATTCTGTTGCTTTGTCTTCGCCGCCTTCTTTTGGCTGCCTTATCACACATCATTTTTTCATTCATCATTTATTCATAACTTACGTCCTTATGATAATCCAATTTTTGATTGGGAATCCAGGATTCAATGTTAAAAAAAACCCTCTTTTTTTGCCTGCAAGATGAGAACAAAAAAAATGCAATCATTTTATCATCAAGATGTATTGTCTCTGTAAAAAAATAATTTTAAACAAATTTTTGGTTGAATATTTTGATTTTGATATTGAATATATTCTCTGATTTCTGTATTCATGACATGTCGCATATGCAGCATACCGTACAGAATTTTTGTCTATTGGAATTATAGTATGACTAGCATGTGTGTTCGGCAACGTTATAATTCCGTCCCATCTTAGATCAAGATCCGCTTTAGTGGCATCCACATCTTGTTTTGAAACAAACACTACACTGATTGCCTTTGTCCTTTTAGATGCTTCTAGTGCAAATATATGACTTGCATTCCATACAGTAAATACAGGAAATTCTTGCTTCAGATCGGAAATGATGCGATCTAGGAAAGTAGCAACTTGATATTTTCCATGAATTAAGTCATCACTTATCTTAAGTCATAACTGCATCTTAATGGATATTAAATAATACAGAATTATTTTTTTTAAACTTACCTGCGAGATCGTCATGGTTGTAGGGTCATCTCCTACAGAAAAAAAAACAATTTATAACATTAATATTTTATACATTTTCGTTCTTGATACATTGTACATTTGTGTTTTCAAATGTTTTGCTGCTAATATTGTAGTAGACTTACCTGATGTGGCAATTTCTAGTTGTCCATAATCATCAGCATCATCTGCTGATGAACAACAACAATAAAATGTTAAAAATGTAATGTTTACGGAAATCTAATTTGTGTCTGATAAGTGCCATTTCCGGAATCTACAGTTGCACAACTCTTTTAAACATTTCTCATGACACAGGGACAGCTTGAAATGGAAAATGGAACAAGGATTAATTAATTTTAACACTAAAAAAGATTGCAACTTCATAGGAAAAGTCAATCTTAATTTCTCACCTTAACCCCAGCTGGTAGATTTTTATTACTAATGTTTTATAAGCTTTACCTATGGCGGAGTCTGGATTATGCAAATTTTAGGAAAATTATTTTTTTTATATCTTTGACTACCAAATGCATGAAATTGCTAAATTATTTATGATAAAACTATTTTTTTCCATCAGAATCTATCTCTTTTCTTCAAAATAAGACCAAACTTGACCATTATGAATGACCGGTTTCGAAGTTATGAATTCCCTGACCCCCAATGCCACCAAATATGGGCCCTCTTGCTCCCAAAGGTACCACCAACTGTGGCTGTGTTCAGGCCACTGGTGGAAGGCCTATCACCACCAGTAGAACCTGACCCATTTGAGGTTACCTCCATATCTCCGAATGTTTCGCCCCTCTTCTTCTAATTCCCCCTCCTCGTAGATGGACTCGTCCGACGATGACCATATAGGCCTATGGGGAGCCGCCTCGGGAGCAGGACCGCTGTTTGAGTTGGACGAATTCTCATGGCTTTCACTGGGAATGTAAAAAAAAACATCCCGAAAGCGACTTAGAATTCACATTTCTTGCACAGGGCGTTTCTTGGGAGCTTGGTCTGCCATCTGCGATGTGTAGTTTGCAGAAAATTAGACTAAAAAACAAGTTTGGTATCAAAATGTTTGTCAAAGTGTTTCAACAAACTGACCGTTGCGTAGAGTTTACAAAAATATTTCATGCCCATAATGCATCTGACATGTCAGGGTTCATTTACAGAACAGAGGTAAACAAAATAGCGCTGTCCTAGGAGGACACGGCCACAATTTTGCTCCGTAGAAAAATCTCATTTTTACATGGAAATAAGACGATTTAAATACCACAACTGATACATATCTTCATTTATTATATATTTATTGTATACAAGCTTCAAAATAGTGATTATTACAAATAATGATGGATTTTAGACGATTTTACGTTGTATGTTCACAATAACACGCCCGTCGCGTTTCAAACAGCGTGCTTCGAAAAAACAGTTATGTTTCAACAATTTTGTTTATATATATGGAAGCATATTTTTAAAAAAAAAGTGAGTATTTTGTATAATTTGTTGTCACGTTTCATCCACAACAAACTGCGCATGTAAATTTGGTTTATTTTTATTTGTTGACAATTTGCTTACAATGACCTTGAATTTCACCCCATGAGCCCTTTAAGCACTTATCGGGGTGAATTGGTTAAGAACTTAACTTTTTTTTTTTTTTTTTCATGTTTAGAACCAATAAATTATATAGTCTTATGGTCATGATTTTATGGCAACACTGAAATTGTCTATTCTATTAGCAAAAGAAGTATTCTCATTTTACACATAGTACTTTGTTTATAAACTATTAGCCGGGTGCAGTACAAATTTTGCGGAAAAAAAGTATACCATATAGAATGTCAGAAATTTACGGCACTTTTGAATTTTGGCCTATATACAGTAACACACACAAAACAAAAACCTCTGAAAAATAAAAGTTACATTAGACTACAATACACTTTCCAATGTAAGATTGTTCCTTTATAGCAGTAGTAAAGTCTTTTTCACCAATCCCAAAACAGTAGCTGAAATTATTTGTTTGTATCAGGTGTTTAATTTTCAGATAAACTGTGGACATGTACAATATAGTTTATAATAATTTAGTCTCCTCAATTAAATTCTTTGACATGACTGTCACTTTATTGATGTGTAAAACTGATTAAGACATGGTCGGTGCAAGTGCCTTTTAAGTCGAAGTTACCATGTAGTCATTTGTATAGATTTTGCTCATCCATGGTCTAGAGTAGTACCAAAACAAATACACTGTATATAACATTAAATGTAATCAAAATTGTGATATCCAGAATGGTTTGAGCAGTTAGCTTGCACAATGCAATTCTGCATGGCAAATAAGTTATACTGTAGTATGAAAGAATTTGGTTTACTAAACTAAACAGTATTCATGGGTCTCGGCAAAAAACATAAGAGGGTGGCACGTATCGTCCATACTTTAGTACGTTGCATATAATTACACATCTACTTTCATGTATAAGCGCATAAGCTTCTTTGTGATTTACATAGAAGAATATCATTTCTACTTTTTAGTTATCCGCACCTTGGCGGATAACTCCTTGTGATTGTATGAGATCTGATTTCTGTATTATTTTTTTTTCTTTCCACCCTATTTTTGTGTGTCGCGTTTCTGTAAAACCTGTAAACATAACATTTCGTAACTCTGTCAACATATCATCATTTACGTGAAGTTGTGCACCTCCTATTTTTTAAAAGCGTCACAGTTGCGCAACGTGACTTGCGTGCGATTTTATGAATTTAAATGATTGATCATAGAAGTCATTTTGTATTGACTCTTGGTGAAAATGCAAAAAATCAAGAGTCAACTTTCTGTGGATTAAAAGTGGCATGTTTCACACAAAGTTACGCGCACACACATTTAAAATTGTAAAATGCGCAAAATTATTTATTATATTTTCTATATGTTTCAGGACATTTTGAGCATTTCAAAATTTTCTATTTTTTGTATAGATTTCATTCATTTTTATGAATTTTAATTGCAAAATAATGATGCACATGCACGTTAAACTTTAAAAACCGTGCGCTTGAAAATTGCAAATTTATGAAAAAATATGCCTATTTTATATTTTAAATCTATTATTTTATAGTGCTTCAGGAAGAGCGTTGACTCACCATTTTTTCAACTTATTTTGAAAGCTAATGAGTTGTAGATTATCATGTAACTTTGTTGCTTGACAATTGTCTGACGTCGTCATTATGGCCATTCGAATGAAAATAATGATTTTTTTTCTCTCATCTCATTTAATAGTAGTAATAGTATTAATAATTTTTAATATTGTCTAGGTTAATCAATTATCTTTTGCATGATTTACAACTATTTTAATTTGGATGATGTCATCACGTCAACAATTTGAATAACGTGGGTCACTTATTTTCATCTTTACAGTAAACTTCAATATAATATGTTATAGCTTGTCAGAATAAAAGTGGTACTAAAAAAATCCCCCCAATTTTTTTATAGAGGACTTTTGTGTATTTGGCCTCTCAACTATAAACAGTATTATTATTATTGATTTTTTTTTTGTATTGTATAATCAATACTTCCACACATGCACGATGGGAAAACATTTTTTTTCTCTTTTGTGGTTTACTACCACTTTCATTCATCCATCGTTTGATCATACATAATAATTATATACTGTCATTTTCTGGGTTTTTTCTGTCACTCTTACTTTTGTGTTATTTTAAAAATAAAATTTGTTGTGACTCATTTCTTTCATAATTAATCGCCATTCTGATCAGATCCAATTAATCTGCTCCCCGCTTACCAGATGTGTTGCAAAATGCACGCTCTTCTTCTCTAAAAAGAAATACTCCACCAGACACCTGGCAACCTTTCAACAATCGTCTAAATGAGCCATGAGTTGCATAAATATGGTATGTGGTATATTTTCATCTTCTTGGTTTTGTTGTGGTAGTTGTTGAGCTGGTGGATGTTATTCCTTTCTTCCTACCAATTGAAAAAGAAACAGATTGTACTTGTTATTTCCAAGCAAATGATCAAGGTGAATTTCAAATTTTACAATACATATATCTCTGTGCATAGGCATATTTTTAGATATCTCTACTGTGATTTTAGCTGTCAAATTAACATTTCATTTAGTTCGCCTTGATTGCATTCATCTTTGGTATTTTTACAAGTAATACTGTATCGGTAAACGACGTATGGCAATCAATTTCTATTTCATTTATAGATACAGTATTAATAATAAAGATGTTTTATAGAACACACTGTAAATATATTTTTGCCTTTTACACTCTATCCAACCACAAATACAGTTTGACAAAAAATATATTACTGTATGTTTAGAGTTACATCTATACAAACAAGTTGTATAAGTCAAACTACACAACACATTGAGGCATAATCTGAGAAGCTACCAGATTCAATTCCAACTTTGATAGCAATATCATCCCACACATCATTTTTTTGTTGAACATCCTTGTACCACTTGTCAGAAAGATTATAGAGGATGCTATTCTCTTCTACATTGAATGAAGAGTTGTTTGGTTTGTTCTTCTGTAATAAGCCATTTCTAAATAACGGTAATAAATAAATGTATTAAGTGATTAGAAAGGTGTACTAAGGTACCTACTATATAACTAACAATACTTTTAGTGTGTTTTATTATGCCTAGCCTAGGCCTATTATTACATTAACATAGGCCTACTGTACATAGACTATACTCTTGTCAATTGTTAAACTCAGTCAGGATATAAAAGCAGCAGAAAGACTAAATGAACTAAAAATGAAAGAATAAAAAACAATTGTTTAATCAAAGACACTAGACCTAGGCTAAAAATAATTTGGATATGCAGGCTTATTTTATTTAACGAGGATGGTCCATCCAGCAAACAGAAAGTGGTGTTAAAGTCATCTTGGATGCAGTATGTTCAATTTGTGTTTCATCTTCAATGTTGTCCATTATTGTTGGTGCTATATTGTTGCAATTCAAGTCACTGCATTTACTGCACATAGGTACAATAGAGTCAAAGTTTCTTGCAGCTACATGTCATACTTCTGCAACCTTCTGGTTTGCACCCACATGCTACCATATTAAGCAACATATCTGGTGCAACAGCAATGTATGTGTCTACAGGTGGAAGAGTTAACTTCCTGAAACCGCCAGTCCCATTGTGTAGGAGGTGAAGAGTTTACCCATCTATTCTTGAACTGTCTCAGATATGTACAGTATGAATGTTGTTTGGCTGTAGCAGTACTTGGAGGCAAACTTTCTAACTGAAATATTGAACTGCAACCGATTGCAACTGCTAGCCCCATAAAGCTTACTGCCCCTTCACTGCATGAAGAAACATAAAATACTTTTGATGATTGCCATTCATCACTATCATCAAGGATTGACAGCCTTTGAAATGATTCCTGATGAATTTTTTCAGTTGGCTCTTCATCATTCTTTTTCTTTAAAAATGATTGAGCACGGCGATGATTGTTCGATGGTATTTAGCTTCAGCTGCAACAAAATTATGCACTATCTAATACCTCCAGGTCTCAACGCTGCTTACTGATTTAACAAATTCACGTTTGTAATCATATCTTCACAATCATGTATTATAATTAAACCAAATTTCATCATATGGCAATACAATTGTGCGCATGTGTGTAGCGCAAACGTGTGCATACACGCGCTTACAATTTTCAAAATTGTAAATATTTATTTTCTATGAAATTGGAGTATGTAAGCGTTTATAAAATTGCCATGAGTGCGCAGATTTTTGCGCACACACACTGCACGTTAAACGTTGTTACGCACTCTTTTTGCCAGATTTTCTATCTATCATGTATTATTTATTATAAAATTAGGAGATAGATTTCTCTCTCTTCAGTACCCTTTTTTCCATAATGGAAATATGTCGCTGTCTACTACTACTTCTTCCAAATACTCTCTCCCGACCACACTACATATGACATATGCCCTCTTGGTCTCTTTTACTGCATGCTTATACCCGACTAACCACAAAAGGTTTACTCGGCTGAATAGGTCTTTGCCAGAGTATACTAACGAAAAATTTTAGAGAACTCCCTAGTGTTAACGGAGGAAGTTGATTTGCTGGTTGTGTTTTAAATGAGTGTTGATTAATGCCTTAAGGGCATTGCATTTTTCACCTTAAATAAGTCACGAAAATATTTTGTTTTTTAAATTGCTAATAGTAATAAGTTACTTTTATTCTATTTCATTTTTAGATTTCTATTTGGACTATATTTTCAAATCAAACAATTTTGTTACATTAATGAAATTAGTAGTACTGTACAATAGTATGCAACAAAACAAATTATGTTCATAACAAAAGACAAAAGATCTACTGAATTAGGAATTTTTGAAACCGTTATCTGTTTTTACTTTTTGGATTTGAATATTAATTTAATTATTCTTCAGAAATATCTGCACCAAAAGAAATGCAGCACCATTGAAATAAAATACAAGCGACATTCTTTTTGGTTGAACTGAACCAAAAAGTACAATAAAATATTTTATTGGTACTGCACTTTAGTGGCACACTTCTTGTGCATCCATTAACATACATAAAGTACAGTAAATACAAAATATTAAAAGAATACATTTTAACAAAAACAATGAAACTACTTAAATTACTGTACTACTGTATGTCTCTCACATGTTTTGCAAAGTTAGACTGTTGATGTTATTTTACAGTCTGGTCTGATGTGAGCATTATGTTTCATCACATCATTAACATCTTCCTTCATCCCTGTAGTTTTTGCTAATCCGGATAGATTAGTGTTGTTGAGTTGAATTGCATGTTCTGTGAAAAGGCAGATTTATCAAAAGTACTAAAAAATAATAGCTTAAACTATATCAACAATATACACAGATTTTATCAAAAAATCTCTATAAATTTGCTCAACAAGCGAAATTTAAAGACATCTATAGAAATGCTTATTTGCAATGACCTGACCGATGCCTGTTCTTTTGAATATCTGACTGGTTTTTCTAGAATTCTTGTTATAAGAGCTGTTCCCTTTTTTCTTATTAAGCAGTTAAGACGAGAGACTTTGAAAATGAATAAAATCAAAATTACTTGCAGACATTTTGAACCTTCCTCAAACAAGAACAAATCTCCAAGCAGAAGACATCATAGCTATTAAAAAGGTATTGAATACTAGTTACTTCAGCTCTGAAAACTATACAGACAAAAGAAAGTGATGTATAGTGGGAAGTCCACAGTGAGCCTGATATTAAACAAACATTTCTTCATGGAATAAGTAGAACAACATCATCAGCATACAAGATTAAACTTTGTTTGAATCATTCTACGACCCATTACACTTTACTGAACTAAACCAACTGGCTGAATATACTATGTTATACAGAGTGGATCTCTTCAAGTAATATAGTCCAGACATACAAAGGGCAAGTAAAAAATGATTATAGATTAGTAGCTGAAAATGCTAGCAGGATTTCTAAAATTGACTCTGAAGTTATGACTGGATTACCGAGAGTGAACTGCATATTGAAAGAAACTGAAAATACTATACAACTATATATAAATCAATAGCAATAACATAGTTAATTGTAGCCATGTTATGTCACAATAGACTAAAAATATATGCTGCTATCAACAAGATCAACATACTGTATAAATAATCCGAAAATAAATGAAAATGAGACTGATTTAACAATAGGAATGAAAGTTTGTTGTAAGAAGGAGAAACAAATAATACAGTAGATATAACGTCAGCTGGGCAAAACCAGGAAACTAAGTATGCATCCACTACAGTAAAATTGTTGCTTCGGTCTGCAAACCTATACCATGAAGGATGAAATTGTTGGCTTTCAATAATCAGACTATATTATAGAAAAATAGATACAATGAAAAATGGAGATGAAAGAGGAAAGGAAACCAAATTCTGTTTTATATGCAGTATTTAGATGCTTTATAGCATTCAAAATACACATGTTGATGAGATATTATTTAATCCAAAGAATATGGCTGCTATAAACCTAAACAGGAAACATTGTTCGGTCAAACTTGAATCAAAAGTCAAATCAGTCAGAAATCAGCCATCACAATCTATGTTATTCAACTCAACCACACTAAAAAAAGGTAAATCAAATCAGATTGTAATATCTACAGTCTACTGAAAAGGTGAGTTTTTTCAAAGTGTAGTTGTAATGTAAGTAGTTTTTTTTGTAAATATTTGTTTTTGTAGTTATTGGATCAACAAAAAAGAATGTCACTTGTATATATAATCATTTTAATCTAGATGAAATTATGTCAAAGAGGATCATTGAAGTTGAAAACTTTCTGTTACAATCTCTAAAGCACCAAAAGAAAAATTAATTTTCTAACTTTTAATATAAAATATGTTCTTTTTTGGGTATTTATTTGAATATTAATAATTAATTAATTAATAGGTCGTGTCCACAGATGGTTTCGTTTGGTTTCGTTTATTAAACAATTCACTACACATACAAAAATAACCCCAAAAAACACAGTAATTTCAGCGTAAAAAAACTGGCGATTTAATATGTACGTACCGCAGGACTATAAATAAATTGTCGTTTTCCGAAATGAATAAATAGACACAATGATTAATGTAGTTAACTAAAATTAGCACCCTGGGAATTAGGCCTACTTCCGAAGGAGAAACTTGTCTTAAAAATGAGTCCAATTTTTTTATTTGAACTCATTTAAACAAACCCAATTTGTGTTTTGTATACAACATTAGAGTTGAGGGATGTGGAAGAGGATGGGAAGAACAATTTTTAAATATACTCTTTATCCACTCAGTAACGAAATATTGTTTTAAATGTTTTATAGGCCTATCAATAATATACCACTAAACACAGTAAAACATTTACGATTTAATACTTTTTTAAAACTGTCCCTGTTAGTGTTATAGTCGATTGAAATAGTAAAGCACATGTAACGATACACCACTACAACGTTTATTTTTTTTAGAATTATTAATTATTACAAACGTTGAGAAGCAACTGTCAGTAATAAAGTTTTTATTTGTATATTATGTGTTTATATATCCAGAAGTAGAGCCTACCCACAGTCACAGTAATAAATGTTCTTTGTATATGTTTTTTTTTTTTTTTTTTTAATTCTGGTATAAAACTTACAACAGGTAGCCGCAAGGCTAAAAACGTTGCATTTACAAAATTACTATACAATACTTACATAACAATAAAAAGGATGTAATAAAATGAAATAACAACAATATCACTCTGACTCTTTGGCTCATGAACTATTGTTTAGCAAATTAATTATTGTAGGGATTGGTGAATTTTTAAATCTTTCGGTTCTCGGTTTGTATTGTTGATATTTGACCTTGCCGTTGCTTCGGAGAACACAAGGAATACTACAGATAGGGGGGAGCAAATAACTGAACTTGTCCGAATTTGACATCTTCTTGCCAAAAGTCAGTACAAGATTATCACGCCTGACTTTTAGCAAAGGTAAATTTAAAAATTCTAAAGCTAATTCATATGAAATGAAATTAAGGCCAAGAATAATTTTTAGGGCCCTTTTTTTAACCCTTTCAATAAGTTGGGTATGAAATTGTGTAATGGCACCATGCCATACAGGGCAGGCGTACTCCAATATAGGCCGAATGTAACTCAAATAAATACATTTCATATCGTCAACTGGGGCATTAGCCCTACGTAAAATACAGAGTGTAAATAACCTACGGGAAGCCTTTGTAATTATTTCATTAACATGTAATTTCCACCTCAAGTCGTCTTGGATCAAAACTCCTAATAGCTTAATATGCTTCACAACCTGGAGTTCAGTGCCACTAAGAGAGAAGCTAGGAGGCGGTAACTCCCTTAACAAAAAATTTATCCTCATTATACTACATTTCTTGGGATTGGAGATCATATTGTTAACTTGGCACCAATTAGTCACATCGTCTAGGCTTGATTGCATAGATTGCTGTTTCCTATATTTAACGGATTCTCCAAGTGTAAGGTCATCCCCTGCAGCTTCCCGTGGAGATATCATTGATTAAAATGAGGAATAATATTGGTCCCAGTTTGGTTCCTTGTGGGACACCACATGTTATTTCTTTATAAGGCGAGGTACAGTTATTGAATTGGTTTATTTTTAAAGTTGCACAAGTTACGTACGCTTTTGTGCCATTTTGCAGGGTTATTAAGTTTAAGACATCTAATATTATCCTTGTAAAATGATTCCTTAGCAGTTTTGATAGCTCTTTGTACACAGTTTCTTAGCCTTTTCCATTCGTTTTCCGGTACTCGTTTATATGCTTGTTGTCTTTCATCCAGCAGGCGTCTTATTTTAGTGGTTATCCACGGTCGGTCAGCAATACGTTTACGAAGACTCTTAATTGGGAAACTATGATTGAAAGCACTTCTCAGTGATAGCGTAAGCGCATCAGTTTTACCATTACAGGTATCAGCGTCAAATACCTCATCCCAACCATGGCTGGTTATCCACTGACCAAAGCTTCTAACTGAAGAGTCGGTGTAAGGTCTCAATTTTATGTGAACGTATTTTGATTGTATGATCTCATTGAGTGGCATGACGACGATAGGGAACGTTTCTGAATCATGATCACTACGCCCTAAAGGCGCATGGCGTTCTGGAAGGTGATAATGTTCAGGATGGCTCATAAAGATCTTATCAAGAAGAGACGTCCCACGTGTATGAAAATTAACGATCTGGGTTAAGGCAAGACTAGACGTGAGTTGGTCAGTGTCTAAGTCGTTAAAATCACCCAATATGATAATAGGTGTAGACATGTCTTTGGTGCGAATAGAATCAACTGTCTGTATTAGATGGTTTAACAAATCCTCACTACCTTCTGCTGATGGTGGGTAATAAACAGCCCCAATGTAAATGTTTTGCGACGTTCTGCCAGTAGTAGGTAACATTATTTTCCTCCAACAACATTCGTAGTTACATAAAGGCTCGTCGATAGTATTCACACAAAACTTTTCTGCTACAAACAAAGCGATTCCCCCGCCACTACGTTCGTTTCTATTCTTGGTAATACAAGTGTATCGAGGAATGTTAGCTATTGCTTCAGTTTGATCATTCAGCCAGGATTCAGTGATAACAGCTACATCGATGCCAAGTTTCAAAATCTTAGTTTCAAACTCATCAACTTTGTTCTTTAGTGATCTGGCATTGGATAGAAAAATTCGTGGGCTTGGGCAAAATACTTTTGTCTTTGGTTCTGTCTTAATACTGATTAAATTATGTTGACATTGGGAACGTTTCTGATGGTTAGGCCTATTAAGCCTCCTAGTAGTTATTTGTACTTTAATTTTACGTCTCAGTTTTCTACCCGCTCTTTTCTTTCTTCTATTTTTATTCTTAACACAGCAAGGTTGATTACAATGTAGTTCATACTCACGAAGGCAAGGTATGTATCTAGCCACCCCTGTATTTGTAGTGTTATTCGTAGACATTCCAGGCGGCATAGTATGCACACTGTCGTCGTTCACTTGAATAGTTCTCTATTGTTGTAACACACTGGGGCTAAGTGTTTATATAAACAGCAACCACATTCACAGTAAGACAATTTTGATTCAAACAACGACCAAAAATGGTTAATATGTACAGTATTTAGTATTGCAATACTATATCTCAGTTTTAAGTTTATGTTCTAAGGGCCCATAAATTTACTACGTGTGTTAAACCAAGGGCTCATAAATTTACCGGGATTCTGATAGATTGGAATGTTCCATTCATCGCAAATCAATACATTTGTATAAAAGTATATTAAGTCTATCAAAATAGTATTTTTTTAAGAAAATCAGCCTTTCTTCAACATTATGATACTGTACTCGAGCTGTTCAATCGATTTTCAGCTATTAAAAACAATTATCGTAGGAGGAGATAGGAAAATGCGAAGCATCCTCGTATTATTGTGTCCAGGTATTTTTCAAGAGGACATCCATTAGACAGTGTATACCACGATTGGAAAACACCCCTATTTGGGGCAAATCGTTGAACCTAAATTCGTTTTAACTGTCAATAACTAATTATCTAACTAAATTTAATTAGTAAACAGGGTTACATCAGGTGGTTAAAATCAGGACCGAGATTCTAACCAACTTTATATACCATCGATTAAACATTCTAGAAATAACGCGTGATTTACCAAATTTTGACCTTAAGTAAATTTATATATAGATAATATGGTAATAATAATTAATAATACGGTAATAATAGTACTGTAATAATAATATTACGGTAATAATAATAAAAATAATTACAAATTGTTTAAATACTTATTAAGCTCATTAGTTTGGCCTAAATGGATGTTAAATAAAATCATACCTTCATTTTCCTGCAGGTCGAGTTGTGCCAGACTTTTTCCTTGTAACACTTGTCCAGGGTCTTCACTTTCACCTTCGAGGGCTAGCAACAGCTTGGACGGTTGCATCTGGCAAACGATAATATTCTCGATGAATACGGACATTATGTCCTAAAAAATTGGCTAGTACATCTATTCATTCATTATGGTTTAAAGCCATGATTTGAGACATGGTGGCATTGTGTTTTCTAAGTTGTGTAGATCGCAATAAGTTTGGACGTTTAGCCCCACATGCATTTTCTTTAGCCATTTCAACTGTATCTCTCTGCTGTACAAGCTCATCAAGAGCTGACTTTCGCCAGATAACCCTTGTTTAGGCTTGTTTGAACTTGCTCAACAACTTCATATCAATCACTTGAAATTCTCCTTTCTTCAGCTTTGTATAGTCTGAGATTGTCATTTTTTAAATCTTTCCCTGACGTTTACGGGTGAATAACATAATTTGTGTCAGTGCTCTCCAGTGTTTCTTTATTTCTTTGCCTGTTTTTAAACAGCAAGTAGTATCTGCTTCATGCTTTCAGTATTTTGAAAGGAGGACTACATCGCTGGTTACTGGGATTAATTTAGGATTTTTCCTTTTACCTTGATACAGTGTTCTTAAGGCATGTGATGATACTTCCATTCCCAGTTCTCATCAATTAGGGTGATAACATCTCTAGCTTGCTTCTTTTTGATAGTGCTTCCCTCAGTTAAATCCTGACACACAGTAAGCATGGCCATTTTCTTTAGGGAACGTCAAAGTTTTAGAGCTAAACTTGGCGTTTTGTATTGGTGTGTATCATCATCAAATCCAGAAACACTTCTCACAGCTCTAAGTAGAACTGTAAAGTTGGTTGGTACAATTAAGTCGAGCCATGTAGCACACTCATTTCCACTAATATCTTGATATTCTAATAACAGACGTGCTATTTCTCGAAGTTTACAACGTAGTGTTTTAAATTGTTCTTGATCATGAGCATGTTTAAAACTTAACTTCTTGGCCAAATCTAATATAAGAGAATCACCTCTAATGCATCACTTTTAAGTGAGCAGAAAATTTTATGCAATGTTTTATAACTATAATGGAATGATGGATAGCTCCACGGTTATTATCAATGAATTACCTATGATCGACAACAGTAAATTTATATATTTATATGATGTTTGATTTTATTGATGGATATTATTGTGCTGAATTGGCCTACAAACCGTTTTTCTAAACAGCAGGTACACCTTTTGGTGGTGGTAACAGCATACGCGCATCTTTGATATTGGATTTATTTTTCTTCATTTCACCATCTTCACAATCATTCACTCTTAACTTACACTTATGTCTGTAGAATTCATTTCTGGGTAAGTATCCAAGGCATTCAACACACGGTTGGTAGTCACTGGGATCTCCATATATATTTGGTCGATACACTACTATTATTTCACCAACTCCTTCCTTTAATACCTTATAGTTGTGAAGATGATTTCCATAGTTTCGAATCTTGATTCATAATTTTTCTTTATCTGGTCCGTTCTTAGCAGCTAACCATTCAGCAACCATGGATTCATTACTATGTTGTATCATAAGAACTATTAGTTTCTTCATTGGATGAGAGCATACATAACAGTATGCCGGTTTTTCATATGATCAAAAATAAGAATTATTGGTGATCATTACAGAGACCATAAGGATTAGCTTTTTTTGCGATATTTTTGTCATTCTTCTTCTTTGATTTTTGGGATTCTGAATCTGTCTCACTCTCAGGAACATAATCAGATTCATCACTTTCTGTTACAATCCCTAAACATAAAAACATTGATCATACACAATTAATTTTGTCAGATATAAAGATTAATGGCTCTTAAAGTAGATCATGTGAATCATGTAATACCCGAGTTACTAATACTATCACTCATATTCTTAAACTTTTGTAGTCATAGTTCGAGCTAAAACCTAAAAAATGATGTCATTTTAATTCATAAACCGAACTGTGACATATTCAAGCCATTGACTAAATCGAGACAGATTTTGATTGATTTTTGTAGTCCTCACAGGGGCAGGCTAAATCGCTGACTAAATGTTTTTTTAACGATGTTTATAAAAAGAAGAACTGCAAACTACGACTACTTTTTTATGAATCAAATTTGAAGTAATATCTCGAACTAGCACTTTTTGAAGTCAAAGTTCGAAATACGACTAAAGTCCGGTTTAAGAATACGGGCATATGACTTTGGTAGGGTAATAATAATACAGGATAATAAAACTTCTACCAAATGTTGAATTAAAGCATATCTCAATCACCATTTCCTTATTAAATACAGTCTAAATCTGATGAAATCAAGGATGTGCGTACCTTTTTATTGATCGTTCTCCTTGTTCATCTCGTCAAATGACTGATAATTTTCAGCAAGGTCATCACTTTCTGTTACAATCCCTAAACATAAAAACATTGATCATACACAATTAATTTTGTCAGATATAAAGATTAATGGCTCTTAAAGTATATATAATTTGTAACTTAAAATTAATAATTAATTTGCACTTCTTGTTATAAATTTGTATAGAATTATATCTGCAATTGCACTTCAATAGTAATTTTTAATTAATGATTTATGTTTTTTTCAATTAAACACACATTTTAACAATATAGCCAGTAAATCATGGTCTGGTGTTCATTGTAAACTATTCCTACACTAAAATCAATTAGCCATTCTTCATGCTAATAACAACAACAAATCTTTATATGAATTGAATGAAAGTTTTAAATTTAATTCAATTATTAGCAATGCATTGATAAATGTCAATGTATGAAGTCTGTGTTGTGTCTTATTTATTCGTTTAAAACTGTTCTTTTCTCTTTTGACAGATTTTGAAAGAATGTTTTTTCTTTTTAAAATTCTGAATTTTCCATTGATCCACTACTCTACATAAAATATTAGTAAGCCATGGTTACCCTTTTCTTCTTTTTTTACAGCAAAATGCCCATCCAGGTCTTTGTCTTCTGATATGTGATGCTTCGCAACACATATCCAGTCGTCTGATTCTTTCCTTCTTTTGGCCATTTTGAGATTTTTTTTCTTCTGAAGAGACAATGACAATTCTACTAATTTTTAAATTTTATTAGGTTGTACAGACAGTGATCAACGGCTTTATGTCCCGTCTGAAGAATTACCCAAGAATACAGACAAATAAGTCAGTACAGATCTCGAATTATCAAATATTCCTTATGGAATTGATCCAATAAGATATGTACAATTGTAATTAAGTGTAAATCACCTATGATTCTAAATCATTAACCACTGTTTATTTTTAATTGTAAATGATCTGCTATCTTCCTTTTCAACTATAAACATTTAATCTAATAATTTAGTTGTGTATTGTTTTGCCTATACACACATTTCCATATTTGGTACACTTCCAGATTCAATTTCTTCTTTAAAGTGATTAGTAACCGCTGATTTTTCTTCTATGTTCAAAGGTTTACGTTTACTGTAACTTCTTTTCTTCAGAATACATTTAAAACAATGAGAAGAAACATTGAAAATATTTTGCACCATACCAAAGGATGATGAAACAAATGGATTCTCATGATTTTAATGTTATTTCATTTAAAGAAAAAACATAGCAAACGTATAGCAAGTTTTAATTCCTATGTAAAAATTACCTTTTGGAGTTTGATACAAATATGAAAAATACAATTTCTAGAATAAAGTAAGTTTATTTTATTTTCGAAAGTTCATCATATATAAACTATAAATAACAGTATAAAGTAAAAGTAAGCTATATTTGAATACTCGTATAATTCGTTATTCCTATATTAAAGTTATTAAAATTATATATACATATATATATATATTTAAATTATGTTGGATAATTTGTTATGTAATCTTGTACGTGTGCAGCAAATTTGTTTTAATTTCTTTCGTTATAGTTGATAATTTAATGTTGTAATGTGTGTCGATCATATGTTTATGGTTGTTGATTATGCCTTGTACGATGTCAGATGTGTCTGTTGTTCTGTCGTATTTTGTTTTAATAAAGAAAGTGTGTTTGTCTATTGTAGTGTTCTTTCCTTTCTTCTTCCAGTTTTTGTTATAAGGTTGTGTGTGTTTTCGGATGAATTTTTTACTGTATGTGGAAGTCTGCATGTAATTATCATGACGATACCATAATTAATTTCAAGATTTAAATGTGTTGTTTTTTTCAACTTAAATTTGTACCTTCAATTGTTTATCACACAATAATGTCATGAATGACGATCTGATGATATTTTGTATCCATTTCTGATTTTTTTTAAAATTTATCATTCTGACATTATAAACACTCCAATGTATCACAATAACTATAAAATGTAATATTTTAACTAACCTTGAAGGGCAGTTTTCTTACACCAAATCATACAAAACCTCTTCACTGATTTTTAAATCCATTATAGCTGTTCCCATCCCTTTTTATATGCCAGGCCTAGACAAAATTTAGAATAGCTTACCTTCTGGTCTTGTTGCCTGGGTTGTCATTTTCCTTGAATTGATGATATTGATAGGCACCATTCTCTTGACATTCTTTGGCTCGATAGGTTTAGCAATAGTAGTAAGTACTTGGGTTGGTTGGAACGTTAACAAGCCTAGGCCGTCCTACTAGGCCTAGCGAAGAACGGGGCGACGGTGGAACATTCGATTGTCCTAGCAATCCGGCGGGTGGTTTTCCACCAAGTATCTCATTCAAGGCATGGTAGTGCGGACTTGATGACTTTGGATCATCACGTTTGATGTTCGTCGTACCTTTTCCTGTTCCCTGAATAAAGATATTCTTTAATTTAGTGATGACTACACCTGCCGTTATCCCGGTGTGTCCTAATCTCTCATTCGTTGAGCTATCTGTTCGTGTAGCTTAGCCTTCTGCCTGAATAGCTTATCCTCGACTTTTTCGACAATCAAATCTCTCTCTTGATCAAAAGTCCAGAGGTGTCTCTTCTGTTTTGCTTTTCCGACATTATGATCAAATGTTAAATAAGAATACTAAAATAGATTAAATTAGATGTACGAATGGTGAAATGAAATGCCCGCAAGAAGCGTTGTGAGAGATCCATGCAGCGAAAAAAGGTCAAAGGTTAAAAAATCCTTCAATCCTATTGGTCGGTTGCTGACGGCTGGACTTCCTGTTGCATTGTTTATTTACTCAAGCCTTGTAAAATAACTATCCTTGGATTTACTAGTAAATCCAAGAGACAGAAATTATCGAGATAAAACCTTCTCGACGTAACTGAGCGTTCACATCCAAACTTATGGCGACATCGTCTGGATTTATCTATTTAAATTATCTCGACATAGTTCGATGTGAACACCACTATTGTCTATTTCACTCGTATTTTGGCATTGATATCTCTTCTTTCTCCATGGGTACAGAGGCGACCTCTAAATGCACCAGCCATAGGTTCCTCTGAGGCATCAATACTGTAGACAAATACACACCATTTTGATGACTCAATCATTAACAATAACATTATTATTTCTTTGTAAATTTGGCCCTTTCGTTATATAATATATTTTTTATATGTACGAGCCCATTACATTTTTTATAACTAGATTAAAAAAGGCTTATACAGTAGGGCCTGTGTGGTTGCACATGATAAAATATATATATCAGAGTTGCCAGTTAAAGCATAGTTCAAAACATAATTTCCACTCCATGCCATTAAAAAAAATACAGAAACCCTGTTGAATATTCTCTCTGCTGTCCCCTTCTTCTCCATCCATTATCTCTCCCTTGTACCATAGTAAAAATTTCCTTTTGGGATATTCTTAAGTGTAATTACTCCTCTACCTGCAATTTTGGAAAAAGGTATGAATTAAAGATGGGCATCACAAAATGTATGTGAATTCATTTCAATCTTGTTTATCCTTATGGCAAATGGACGTATTTGATGTAGTCTATCAAAAAGTTGTCAAATTTTTATATGGACCAATCACAGTGTGTTATTTTTTGATCAAAGTTATTAAATCAAGCTCGCTCGCTCTCCGTATTTTTGTTTCTTGAAAAAATGTCTTAGAGATGATTTTCAACGGAAGATAACGAAAAATTTATTTCCCTGTTATTTGGTTCCCCCTGTTTGTGGGATATCAAATGCAGGACCTACCATGATAGGGTCAAACGACAGCAAACTGTCAAACAAATTGGAAAACAATTTGATCCAGAAATGCCTGGTAAACACTACTTTATTTAGTCATACAGATAGCGCATAGTAGGCTTAGCCCCTAGCTCTCGATACTACGTTACGTAACTAAGTACACATACGTCCGCAGAGTACGCCCCGCTCCCGATCAATAAATAGGTCAACCACCCTTGACGTTCAACCTTGCATAATTTATCCTTCTGGTGGTGATAAAATCATCGCCTTCATCTAGCAAGCTACACCACCACACACACGTACAACTGCGGAGTACTAGCTAGGCCTATAACCATGGAGGAATTATTTAAAACAATTAAAACATAAGACCTGTGTAACAAAATCATAAAATATATCTCAAAACTAAACAAAATATAAATCATCTCATTGTTCAATAAATGAAGACGACTAACTATACAGTAACAGATAAGCATTTAAGTTTAAAAACATCAATTATAGTGTTATTAATAGAAACACAATAATATACTGTAAAATGGAATATATAATAAAGCTAGGCCATGCAATCTAGTATCTAAAATCGTCGCGATATGCATCGCACATCGTCTCATGGGCGCAGACATATTTGTTTACATTATGTGCTGCCCTCAACCAGATCTCTGATTGAAAGCCATAAACATCGCACATGTTCGAATAATCAACGACCCACTAAACACAAGGTCATAAAACTTTATCAGACTTAAATTAACATAACTATCAATTAACACGGTAAATCATAATATTCCATAGGTTAACATATGATAAACAAACCAAATAAGGTTTTAGCGTCAATTCAGATTCCTTAAGGGGTATTCTGATCAATCTTCTATCATCGCTAAGCTAAGAATTACGATCGTATGTAGCACACAACAGGTTACACCCAGTGCAACCGTCGCTGTATCAGTGCTAATGCATCATGGAGTAATGCATTAAACAAAAGTAAATTTAACAAACTTAAACAGGGTTAAACTGTATTTAACCTAAACATATTATAAATTAAACAATATTTAAAACTTACAGATTACATCAAGATCAAACGATGTGCTCTCAACAAAAAGAAATAATTAAATTGTTTAACAGGCTAGGCAAATACACGTCTAGTCGATGCAAGCGTTCGAAGGAGAGAGGATGTATCAGATATTATCCCAAGCTTACCATTCTCCGACGAAGACGCGTAATGAGTGCAGATTATTCCGCTTAACACATTATGCTACCCATACATTAAAAATGCCATATTAGATCGTGATAATAATTATTTATGTAACACTATTTATTTATTTTATTAACCAGTGTCGTAAAACTGGCGTGTAAATTGTCCCGTCCTATTTATTCTATGCGGAGGTGTACAATTTACACCCTCACAAATACTTCCTAGGCCTAATTAATATAAGAACGCCTACTATTACTAAACTACTACCTAACTATCTCTACTAGGCCTAGGCCCTAGGCTAAATACTAAATAAGCATAGGCCCTAGGCCTAAAGAAAGTAGTAGCAATGTAGCATGCTCTATTTTAATTATTAGTATGCAATTGATTAAGATGTAAATAATCTAGGTTAGATCAAATCTTCAATGAATATTTGTTTATTGAAATCATATTTATTTACAACATTTATAGCTGCATTATATTACAGAAACTGAAGTTAAAACCAAAATTAATACCTTGAGGACGTATTTTCGATGCGAAAAATGCAAAGAAAATGAAAGCAAGAAAAGTGGGAGTGGGTCTGATTGCTATGTTTCAAGATGGCCATTTTATAACAGTATTTCCTTCTTAGCAGATCATATAACCCCACGGAAATCAACCTCATCTGTAAGTAAGTTTTTTTTTAGTTGAGGGTGAAGATTTATCCTTAAAACATTAAAACTAGCAAAATTTGTAATGGTCAATTATTTATATTGCCATGGAAGAGGTTCCACGTCATTTACATAGTGACATCCTGACAGGCCAATATGACATGAGGTGCCACTATGTCAGATCCTGGCAACTTGCAAGGTTCTGGGATGTTTAGCATGTTTAGCTTTCTGATGTCAATGCCTGCCAAAGCGTTGAATTGCGCAGCACACCACCATCACTGATCCTTCCATTGCAGCCGACATCAATGTATAGGAACCTATAGTTAGCATCAACTAATGCCATCAGGACGATAGAGTGGGTCCCCTTGTAATTGTAATAGTAGGAACCAGACTTGGGAGGACACTGCATAGTGATATGTTTCCCCAATACAATTGGGAAACTGCCATTTTTGGAAATAATCATTTGAAATTGTTTTCCACTCATCTTGTGTTGATGGAGTCTGAAAAAAAAGATGAAAATTTATATTTTTTAGATGAATCCATGTATCATCTCTCCAAGCCAGGAACTGGGATTAGATTCTGTTCCAAATTTTCCAATACCAGAACTTTCCCCTCTTCCAGAAATGTCCCCTCTTCCAGGAAATGCCCCTCTCCCAGAAATTTCCCCTCTCTCATCAACAGAATTGTTCTCCACACCACCAGTTCCATCAATGCCCACTCTATGTAAAAAATCGAAAAAGAAGACAAATGCCGATGAAGATCTTATTAACCAGTCTCTGCAAGTACTCATGTCAGCTGATAATAAGGGCCCAGAAGACCATTTTGGTCGTTATGTGGCTGCTGAACTCAAGAGGAATGTATATTTCCCGAAGCGCCAGCTGAGGGAAATATATATTTCCCGAGAACATAATATCATTCCCGAGGGGATGTCAAATCGTATATTTAACCGATATAAAAGGCGATATCTGTTATATTATATAGCCAAGAACAAGTCTGCTGGGTTGGGTGAAGCTAGGCTAGGCCTCCTATAGTATTTGTATTGTATGTAAACAAGCCTGCCTAGACACCTTACCTTGCGAAGAATAATATACAGATAATTACTAATTAATGATTCCTTGGCAATAAAATATTCACTTGGGCCTAGGTCATTTAAATTAACAGAAGAATTTCCATCAATAAGCCTATTAATTTTTAGTTGAATATGCCATTTTAAAGTTGTATTGTCCCTTGAAACACAAAAAATGAAGGTCAAAATATTTTAAATTTAAATTGGCCATATCATAGTAATATTACAGTTATTCACAAGTCTAAAATTTGAGCCAAAAACAACAAGTTCATGTAATTAACAGGTAAATTAGTTTGATTAGGCCTACATTTCGACTGGAAAATCGTGAAGTGAATTATATGGTTTAATGCTTGTAAAGTAATATAAATTGTTAATAAAGAAAGTGAACACCATACAGTATTAAATTAGTAGATATTTTTAAATGTGTGATCTCTTACCTTCAAGTACTCATCTTTTAGACTGTTGTATATTGCCTCACATACTTCAGGTATCAACTTGCTGATAGACTGTTTAGAAATCCTATGTTGATAGGCCAAGCTTGTTTAAGTGGCCAGGTAAGGTGCTGGTATCGCTTCTCGCAAGTTGGTGTCCTTCCTACTAATAGTAGGCCCCACAAGTTGTAACAAATGTATTTATTTATTTATTCTTTCTTTATTCTGCAAGCACTTTCAGTACTAGTGCACTGATTTCCAAAGTGGTACAGTAAAAAAAATAAATACAAATACAAAAAAATAATAACATAATAAAATAAAGACAAAGAGTAATTGAAATATACATTAAAAATAGCAATCAATTTTAGAAAACAAAAAATTCAGTTAAAAATGTTGAGTACTAATTGTATTTTGGAATGAAGTTATTGAAAAATCTTTAAAGTTAATTTTTAATTCATTTGGAAGTTCATTCCAGCTTTTAGATGAACGATAAGTAAAGGTTTTTTTGCCTTGACAAATGTTCCAGGTGGGGACAACTAAATTGTTATGGCTTTGGCTTCGTGTGCCTTTAGAATGGGTAGTGTTATTAAAAGTCAATTTTGAGGTCAAATATGGAGGAGCACACCCTTTTAAACACTTGAAAGCCATTAATAATAATTTTTCATTCCAGAGTACATTTAGTCTTTTCCAGCCAAGGTTATTTAAAATAAAATCAATTGAGGTCTTAATATCAACAGAAAGCAAAATTCTACCTAATCTATTCATGAGTACTTGTAAACAATTAGTATTTTGAACATTACAATTAGACCATACACAACAACAATAATAAAAAGGGGAAAAACAAGAGCGTTAGCTAACATTTTAAGCGTATATGACGGAAGAAAACATTTTACACGCCGGATGACACCAATACGTTTTGAAACATTTGAGGATACCTTGCTTATGTGATCATTCCAATTTAATTGCGGATCAAATGTGACCCCAAGATATTTAAAAGAGTCAACTCGTTCAATAATATCTCCATTATAAGATATTGAAATATCTTTAAATTTAGGAAGAATGTGGTTTGTCCCAAAAATCATAAGTTTTGTCTTTTTGATGTTCAATGTTAGTTTATTAGTTTTAAACCAATTAGCAATTGTATTTAAATAGGCATTTAGCTCGTATTGAAGAGTGACTGGGTCAGAAAAATTAGAAAGAATAGTGGTGTCATCTGCATACATAACACATTTGCATGGCATAATATCTGGTAGGGAGTTAACATGAATAATAAACAAAAGAGGACCTAAAATTGATCCCTGTGGTATACCAATATTTATATTCATAAAATCTGATTGAGAAGTGTTAATATTTACAACTTGTGATCTGTTTCTTAAATATGATATAAACCAATCTAATTCATTATTACTGACTCCATAACATTTGAGTTTATTTACCAGAAGTTCATGATCAACTGTATCAAAAGCTTTCTTAAAATCCAGGAATATTGCTGCTGTAGCCTTACCATCATTCAAATTATTTAGTATATAGTCAGACACGTCTATTAATGTAGTGTCAGTAGAATGGTTTTTTCTAAACCCTGATTGAGATGCATTAATAATATTATTAGCAGTTAAAAAGTTATACAGTTGATCATGAACTGCTCGTTCAATTATTTTGGAAATAATTGGCAGCACAGAGATTGGTCTATAATTGCTTGGGTCGTTTTTATCACCATCTTTGAATACTGGAGTTACTTTTGCTTTCTTCCATTCAGATGGAAAGATTGAAGAAAATAAAGATAAATTACAGATATAAGCAATTTTATCACAAATCACTGGTGCGGCCAATTTTACCAATTTACAATCTAAGCCATCTATACCAGTGGCTTTGTTACCAGAAAGTTTACAAAGTTCATCAAACACATACTGTGGTGATATAAAATCAAATTTAAATTGGTTTTCAATATTTACATTTACATTAGTGTTGTTAGTAGTAGTGTTTAAAGAATTGTTTGAAAATTTTGAGCCGAGGATATTTCCTATCAAAGTAAAGTGTTCATTTAATTTATTTGCTATATCTTTATCACATGAAGAATTTGGTAAAATAGTATGTGATCCATTCTTACATAATTCTCAAACCCTTTTCTATCTTCTGTTCTTAACTCTCTCATTAATGTCTCGCATGCTCCCAATTAATTTCTTCTCGCAAGCCAAGGTTTAATCCACATTACATCCTCTTTTCTTTTTTCTTTTCTTCTTTCTTCTTTCTCTTTAACATAATACTAGTAATAAGACACACAGCAGTCACCTCCTCCTGCTCCATCTTTCTACTATTTGATTAACTTTGATTTTAAAAATTTGATAGTGTAGACGTTTAAAATTATGAAACACCTTTTGACCAATAAAAAAACACTAAAAGTCATACCAACCAATCAGATTTGATAATTACGTTTCATCAAAGTGCATCAAATTATTGATGTATTTTGACGATATTGTTTCATCAAATTTTATTTGACTCTTTTTTGATAAAGTTTGGTGGTGTAGACAAAGCTTAAAGTAGCTTAAATGATGCCAAACATTGCGCTCGTGCTCTCTCCGTCCCTACATAACACAAAAAAGACGATGTTTTGCGATGGTTCGGATGATGAGGTAGGCCTAGTTCCTTTACATGAAGAGTTATTAAGACAAGGCAGAGCTGGCAATGTCGAATGGTATGTTTGGGCCTAGGCCTACTAGGCTACTGTAGCCAGCTACTACCACACCTACCTAGGCCGAGGCAATGCCTACTCTTTACTAATTGGTGATGGAATTGATAGGCCTAATTACCGAAATAGGCTACACAATCTGCAAATCGTTTTCGAATTCATTTGATATTACACTGATTTAATAAACAATGTTTCACTAGCCTAGAAGGCCTAGGCTATAAACATTAATTACACTGGTTGTTTATTTAATGCCTCTCTCTAATGGTTTAATTAATCCATCATAAACAATATTCAATAAGCACAAATAGCCGCAACTAGGCCGGTAATAATTGTATTTCACTGTCAATAAAATTTAAAAATAAGTATTACTTGTCATTTTTTTTGTATTACCAAGTCTGATAAATCTGACTGTATTTTGCAATTTTAATTGAAACCCATCACAACCTACAATGTTATACAGTATTAGCCTACAAACACAATAACAATTAACACATATTATAGTAGGCCTGTTAAGTGAACCAATCCTTCAAATTGTGATAACATTCTGAAACTTTGCACAGTTATTCATTAAGGTGTCAAGAATATGAAATGGAAGGGTTGCACAAAATTTGGCCATGTTGGATTTCAAAATGGCGGACTTCAAATTTTCACTTTTCAGGTATATCTCTGCTAAAAAGGCACCTAGAGTTCTGATTTTAGGTGCAAATGATATGGTAATGGGGTCACCAAACATATTGGTATAACTAACATTTTGATTGCATGGTGGCCATTTTGGATTTCAAAATGGCGTCCCCAAATTTTCACTTTTCAGGTACATCTCTGCTAAAAGGTACACAGAGTTCTGATTTTAGGTGCAAATTATATGGTAATGGGTCACCAAACATATTGGTATTTAACTAACATTTTGATTGCATGGTGGCCATTTTGAATTTCAAAATGTTTCAGTACGGTACCTACAGTTATAATTTCAGGTACAAAGTATAATATGGTATTGAGGTCAACAAACATATTGGTATAACGTCTTTGATTGCATGGCGGCCATTTTGAATGTAGCTCAAACCGTACTGCCTTTACACTATTTGTTTATGTTTATAGTTACATGCATTTAACACGGACATAATTATTGTAGGTCACATTTTTCCTGGCAACCACACAGCTCTGTACATCGTAAATCACTCTTTCTGCATTTACAGCGTCCAAGATCACAGTCGGTGTGTCCACAGCGAATTAAAACCTTTGTGACATCTGAAAGTTCCGGCAATGAACTCCAAACTGGACTAAATTTGTTGCCGTCCTTCCTCCATCCCCAGTTCGCTGGGTCCTGTTCAACCCTAAAGGCATCTAGACAGTTGTACCACTTCCTGGCTTGTAGAACAGACCATTTCACAAGTTCTCTCAATGCTACAGATATTGGGGGGGATATTTTCAATAGTCTTTCCTCTTGTTGTAAAAAGATATCGTTTTGCATCATTTACCTTCTTTCCATTAAATGTTCTGCAGTACATAGTTACAACAAACTGTTCTAGATAATCTTTGTCTGTTTCACTAACATCCCCTACAGACAATGACATCCTCTCGAAAACTGGAGTCATACAGGGCATCTTATTCCAAGTCTCATTAAATGTAGCTTTACCTTTTCCTTAAACAGATGAAGTTGTATCACAAGCGCTAATGGAATGAAAGAACAAGTAAGCGGCTGATGCTTGTGGTCCAAGAGAAGAAGCAATCTCGTGTATTGGGATGTACTTCAAGTGCTTCCCCACTCCAAACTCGATCCAAAGCTTGTGGATGCCAGGTATTCTTTCGAAAGCTGACAATGCAATAACAATAACATCACTGTCTACAGTCTTGACAAGAATGCGCGGAAAAATGTCAGCGGCATGTTTAACAAAAACAAACATACGTTCATCTGCCTCTTCTATGTTACATGGCATCAACTACAATGGTGATAAACATAACCCCACATGGTGGTGTGACAAATGCTTTTTTAAAAATGCTACTACTAATTTACCATTTTTTAATGAATCAATTAAATTTGACTTTTTCTTAAGTAAAGGTTTAAAGATCACCCATCTTAACGTTCAAAGTCTACGTAATAAAGTAGACCAAATTTCTGTTCTATTACATGAACATAACATTGATATTCTCTGTCTTACAGAGACCTGGTTAAATAAGGATATTTCAAATAATTAACTTTATATTAATGGGTTTACTATTTGTAGAGATGACAGAAAGCATAAGGAGGGTGGTGGTATCCTTTGTTATGTTAATGATAAGATAGCACATAAACAAATTTCTTTGTTTGAAGCCAACAATGTGGAAAGCCTTTGGATTGAATTTCACTTACCTCATAATAAACCATTTATTATTGGGACTGTTTATAGGCCCCTCAGTGCTAAGGCTGAGTACCTTGAAAACCTTGATAATTTATTACAATCTTATACATCCTCATATAATGATACGATAATTATGGGTGATTTAAACCTTGATATCAAGAAAAAATGTAACCAGTCAAAAATTAACAAACTTTCTAACCATAGTGGTCTATCACAACTAATAGATCAACCAACACGAATCACTGACTCAACTCAAACAATTTTGGATTTAATTTTTGTATCAAATCCAAATAAGTATACAAATTATGGTACTAGGAGTATTGGAATAAGTGACCATTCACTCATTTATATTGTTCGGAAAAACCCAAAAAATTAAATTTGAACCAAAAACTATAAATATTAGATCTTTTAGGAAATTCAATGAACATAAATTTACTGAAACAATAAGAAATTTAAATTGGAACTTAGTGTTTCAATCAACTAATACAGATGAAGCTTTAAAAATTTGGACAAACCTCTTTAAAGAAGCGTGTGATATCCATGCTCCATTCAAAATTAAGCGTATTAAGAACTCTATGCCTGAATGGATCACTCCAGAATATCTTAGATTAAGTAAAGACCGAGACTACTTCTTTTCTAAAGCTCATAAAACAAATGACCCTGCTGATTGGGCAAAAGCTAAACAATTCAGAAATAAAGCTAACAACATGAATCGTCACCTTAAAAAGAAATGTTGTTCTACTGCAAATAATGAAAATGTTAAAAACCCCAAAATGATTTGGAAAACTATTAAAAGTATTATACATGATGATAAAAAACAATCAATTAACTCTCTTATAACTGAGAATGAAGTTGTCTCTGATGACATTAAAATAGCTAACAAATTTAACTGTTATTTTTCTTCTATTGGAGAGTCTTTAGCATGTAAAATTGTCAGTGATTCTAACAATACTAATGACACTTCTTTTAACAGTAAATTTTCTTTTGATTTGATTGCACCAGAAGTAGTTTTTGATCATATAAACGCTTTTCAAAACAACAAAGCTTCTGGTATTGATAATCTTGATTTAAAGTTACTTAAACTTGCCTCTCCTATTATCTGCCACTCACTTACTCACATTATAAATTTATCATTAACCACAGCGACATTTCCATCAGCCTGGAAAGTTGCTAAAGTTACCCCAATTTTTAAAGATGGGGACAGATCTAATACAGAAAACTATAGACCAATTTCTGTCCTACCTATTTTATCAAAAATCATTGAACGATTTGTTTACGATCAACTTTATGAATATCTAACATATAACAATATTATAACTCAATGCCAATCAGGATTTAGAAATTTTCACTCTACTAATACTGCACTTATTGATGTTTCTGAATACGTGCTTAATAATCTTAACAATGGCAAAGTCACTGCTGCCATTTTTCTTGATTTAAAAAAGGCTTTCGACACAGTTGACCATAAACTTCTATTAATTAAACTTGAACAATATGGAATCAGAGGTACTACACTGAACTGGTTCTCAACATACCTTTCTGGAAGGTCACAGATTGTTAAAATTAACTCAAAATTATCTGAACCTAAAGATGTGCCTCAAGGATCCATCCTTGGACCACTTCTATTTATTATTTATGTAAATTCCTTACCAGAAATTATAACTACTAATTCAAAATGTGCAATGTTTGCTGATGACACTAATGTCCTTTGTTCTGCCTCTGATCCTATCGAATTACAATCTATTATTGATAAAAATGTTGCTAATATATCAAAATGGTTTAAAACAAACAAACTAACAATTAACATTAAGAAAACCAAATTCATGCTATTTAGTTCCAAACATAATTTTCCAAACTTTTGTAATATTTCTTGTTTAATTAATGATAACATTGTAGATAGGGTCGATAGTTTTAAGTATTTAGGAATCACGTTTGATACATTTTTTACGTGGGGAAAACATATTGAGAATTTTTGCTCAAAGATTTCCCAACGTATTGGTGTTATACGTAGATTAAGAAGTTTCATTCCAAATTTTTCTCTTAAGCTCTTAGCAAATGCCTTAGTTTTACCATTTTTTGATTATTGTAGTCCCGTTTGGTCCAACTGTTCATCAGCGCACCTTAACTCACTCCAAATATTGTTAAATAGACTTGCCAGAATTATCCTATATGCTGATATTAGAACACCTGTTGATGATCTCATGACATCACTCAATTGGAAACATATAAATCAACGATGGGACCATAATATTCTTATAATGACCTTTAAATGTTTAACAGGTACTGTTCCCGATTACCTAATTGATTTTTATGATTTTATTGATAATTATCACAATTTAAATACAAGAAGCAAATCGAAAAACACTTTAGTCTTACCAAGAACATTTCAATACCGCTCAGTCAAACTCTGGAATAATCTTTCACCAGATATTCGCAGCTCTATAAATTCATTAACTTTGCAATCGTTTAAAAATTTGATCTAACTGTATTTTTCTCTTGCTTCTTGTGATATTGTAGTCTTTAAAAACGTTTTCATAATTTTCCATTTTTATTGTTTATATTTGTAATTTGTAAGTGTTAACTGGACTTCAAGGAAGAACAATGTACAAATATTGAATGAATATCCAGAATAAAGAAAGATTTCTATCTATCTATCTATAGAGGTTGTATATTTACAGACTGGTTTGTTACAGCTCTGTCTCCCAGAGACCCTACAAACATTCCGTGATTTGTGTCAATGTTCTCTACTACTTCATTTACAATTAATGAAAACAACTCTGATTTGTTGTCATCACATCTCAAAAATGTGGTCCAAATGTTGGACATGCTCCCTCCTTACACCAGAGCCGCGGTTTGAACGCGTACCAGACTTTAAACTGTCGTTAAAATATCTATCGAAAACCAAATCTAGTCCTGTCACTGATCGAAGTTGATGGTCTATATATGGTTGTACGACACTTGATATATACTCAATGAATGTCTTCGAATCATTGGGCCTGGGCATATTGATTATTGCTGGTCCAGAGTTGTTTTCATTAATTGTAAATGAAGTAGTAGAGAACATTGACACAAATCATGGAATGTTTGTAGGCTTTCCCCTGACCAAATTTTGTGCAACCCTTCCATTTCATATTTTTAACACCCTAATGAATAACTGTGCAAAGTTTCAGAATGTTATCACAATTTGAAGGATTGGTTCACTTAACAGGCCTACTATAATATGTGTTAATATGTTATTGTGTTTGTAGGCTAATACTGTATAACATTATAATAATAACTTTTAAATTTCTAATTACGATGTAGCAGCAATTGATTAGATATTGTGCATGTATTTAGTACGGCATCCTAAACAACTGTTCCAGCTTCGTCTTCATCATCGTCATCAATCTCTCTATCTACGTTGTCCCATTCTTCTAGTTGACACACTCCACAAACTGAAGTACATGCCAATCCATAGCGTCTACAACTGCAACATACCTCCAGTAGTACAGTTACAATGGATGATTTTCAAAGTTCTTCTGGAGCAGCAGTTTCCATCGTCATTATTGGCACAAATGTCTTATTACAAACTTTCCGTCCCCACTTGGTAGCATCCATGGTATTATCTTTCTATATCCATTGCATGATTTGACTGTGACATTTTGTAGCAGATGGGGTTGGTGGTAGTTGTTGAGGCTAGGTTTGATAAATGATTTACCCTCAACAACTTTCTTATTAAACAGCTTGCATCTGTAGCTATTCAGGGAATCCAGTGACTTTGGCTCCAAAAAGAATAGACATGGCCTTCAGTCCAAACTCCTCGATAGTTTAAAGTTTCTGATGCGGTTGAATGAAAATATCGGCACACATGTCATATTCTGGGTTACTTTCAATCAATTTATTAAATGCCACTTTCTTGCCGATTCCGAAAATCCTAGACGTCGAATCACAACAAGTGAATGCATGCACTATGGGTAATGCATTTCACATTTTATATCCTAAAACAGATTTCAATCTGGTTACATTAATCACTCTAGTAGGCCCATCTTTTCCTTTGTCTGATCTGAAGTACACTTCTCGGTTTGTTATATTTACATGATACAGTAACAGTACCAGTAAGTCAGTGTCTCAAAGTTACTGTATTATGTTCAGAGACTTTAACTGTTGCCAGAGCGATGTCAACATCGGCATCGTTTTTTTGGTTTTTTTTTAACCATATTTAATGAGGGTGATCCATCCAGCTATTGCTGATCTTTAGGGACCCTCAGAGGTTCACAAGCCAAACATATACACAAGATGCTCTACATAAACAAAGTCTTATTACAAGTCTTTGGGAGTGTAGTAATCTGGTCCTGACATGTGACGGGACTTGAACTCAGGACCCTTGGAGTGGTAGCCAAGCATCATAACCACCAAGCCACAACTCCACTCGTTGGCTGCATGTCGTACAGGACATTCTTTATTCTGTAGCTCATATGAAAGCATGTTGATAAATTTGTGTTTGTTCTCATGCCTTACAGGAACTCTTCTTTCTTTCCATCAAATTCAGTTAGGACAAATCTCTCTAGACGATGATAATGAAATATGAACTAAGTCCGTTTCCACCCTCATTCTTCGAAGCCAAAGACATCTTTAGGAAGGCAAATAAACCAATAAATTGATAGAAAGTAACCCAGAATATGACACTGATGTGTGCCGATATTTTCACTCAACTGCATCAGAAACTTCAAACTATCGAGGAGTTTGGATTAAAGGCCATGTCTATTCTTTTTGGAGCCAAGTCACTGGATTCCCTAAATAGCTACAGATGCAAGCTGTTTAATAAGAAAGTTGCTGAGGGTAAATCATTTATCAAACCTCAACAACTACTACCTCCAACCTCATCTGCTACAAAATGTCACAGTCTTAGAGTATACTATCAAATCAAAGATAATACCATGGATGCTAAAATTTGTAATAAGACATTTGTGCCAATAATGACGATGGAAACTGCTGCTCCAGAAGAACTTTGAAAATCATCCATTGTAACTGTACTACTGGAGGTATGTTGCAGTTGTAGACGCTATGGATTGGCATGTACTTCAGTTTGTGGAGTGTGTCAACTAGAAGAATGGGACAACGTAGATAGAGAGATTGATGACGATGATGAAGACGAAGTTGAAACAGTTGTTTAGGATGCCGTACTAAATACATGCACAATATCCAATCAACTGCTGCTATACCGTAATTTAAAATTATTATTATATTTGTTTTTGTTTATTTTTCTGGTTTTTTATTCACTATTATTATTAAGAATGTATACAGTATGTTCTGAACAATTTGAACTTGAACTCATATTCTAAAAGTCTTTATAAATATTACAGTTACTTGATTCCCAGGTAAGCTCTTAATTCCATGGGTAGATTAGACCATTATACGAAATAAAAATAATTATATTCTGAACAAATTGAGCCATAAATGGTGTATCTCCGTCAGTCATTATCGAAATATAGCATATCAAGGTCAATGGTCAAAAATGTCGTTTCTGGTCATTTTTTGTCAAACTGTTTCATTAGAGTAAATATAAATAAGTATATTCTCAGTATTTAGAGCCCAATTTTAAATCTCTACCACACATAGTTACCAAGATATGGAAATTCTACCTAGATAAAGGTTAAAGGTCAAACATGCAAGAAATAGCATTTCCGGTCATTTTTGGCCAAAATGTTCTATTAGGGCAAATATAAATATGTATGTTCTGAATATTTTGGTACCAAAATCACATCAATAGACCAAGTAGTTTAGGAGGTATGGACATTTTAACTTTTTATCTATTTTGGCGGCCATCTTGAAAAAAAACACTTTCCGGTGGTCGAAATTTTTGAGACTTTTTTTCTGTTATTTAGTACACCCAATACAACCAAAATCCGTTGAAAAACCTTTTGTTGCAATTTTTTTGAGGTTGGCCCCTTTTTTAAATTAGTTCTACTCTACTAATATGGAAATACGGTGTTCTGCTAAAGAAATGCTATACATTGTTTTGTGTAGGGGTACAGTTATTATAGAATCCAATTATGAATACATATTTTAGACAACATCTATTAGACAACACAATAATACAGGACATTCAAGTAGTTTTAATTTATTTATACTTTTATTTATGTCCAAAATTGTCGACTCTCTATCTAAAACCATAGTTAATCTGCAGCAAATGTTGAGAAATCATCATTTTGTTGTACACACATTTTAATGACATATGTTGTACGGATACATTTTTCTGATAAAAGGCTTTGACCTTTAAAAAGAAAATATTATTATTATATTATTAAAATTATTTTTTATTATTTTTTTATATAACTAAGTTAGAAAGTTCAAACAAGCTTTCAGAATTCAACATACCTTGCATTTTGACATAGGATTTCTTCTGATGAGGACAAAATTAAAATCAAAGTATGTTGAATTTTTACTGTGCTGAAAGCTTATTTGAACTTTCTAACTTACCAAATAATGTTATCACCACTTACCAAATTCAGATTTTCGGGTTTTGCCGTTTCCGGGTATGACCCTGGGGAAATCGGGATCCCCTCTAGTCGGACCGAGACGAGTCTTTTGACACCGGACTCGACCCGATCATTTTTTTTGGACCATGGGTTTTTCGACCCGAAATATTTTTTGGCTTGGATTGCGAAAATTAAAACGGACAAGACAAATCTAGATCTGTAGGTCAATCTGTTCAAATTTTTAAATTAACATGGTGTCCTAAAGTCCCCTGAAAACGCTATGCTATTTTTGTTTTATTAAGACTGTTTTATAGTGAAAAAATCAACACTATAGCATTAGTGGTTTTCAAGATTTAGGACAACTGTAATTTTCCCCCCTTATTATTTGCATATTTTAATTAAATTGTACTACTAATTTGCATACTTTCGAGGTGTGTGACAAAGGTGTGATTTTGGGTATTACAAAGTGGTCCTATGCTGGCTATTAGGAACCTATGTCTGGGTCATTTGAGGGCAAAATAAAGTCTCTACAGACATTTTAGTCACATTGGCCCTATTCTGCTGCTAAGAAAATACTGTATTTAATACCGTATTTTTTGAATACCGTATTTATACCATATTTTTTTGGCAGCAGAAACTGCGTCCATAAAAAAAAGAAGAAACAGGCCCATTGTGTATGCAAACATTGAAAAATGTTGAAGGTCAAATGTTGTACTTCCGGTCATTTTTTCATAAAATGATTCATAAGAGTAAATTTAAATATATACATTTTGAATAGATCAGTGAAAAAATCAACTCTCTCGGACTAGTAGTTTTTGAGATATGTTAACCCTGTAATTTCACCCTAATTTGCATATTTAAGCTAATTTGCATATCATCGGGATGAGTGACATGTGATGCTCAAATTTTGATCTCCTCATCATATGTGACCATTTAAATAAGTAAATGTGAACAAATATATATATACAGATCTTTTACGTCGATTGAATTCTGAATCAACTTTCCTCCTTGCTCCGCTAAGAGGCCGAAACCAACCTTCCAGTTACGCATAAACTGCACAGCATAATTTTCCAGCATGAATAACGGTGCGATTCTTCTGTATTCTTTTAAAACAAATTCTATGTATTTTTCTATAATAAAATACATACATATATCAATTTGAAATAACTTAAATTATGTGTTTTGTCAATAAATTAATTTTGTTTATATGTAGAATACTCCTGTGGGGCAGAAACATTGAAACTTTGGAAGGAAGATGAAAACCGTCTCCAAGTCTTCGAAATTTTTTATTTTTTTTATTACACCTTATTTATAGAGGGTGACCCTAAACAGCGTATGCTGACAATCAAGGGGCCCTCTTGATGAGTGACAGTGGCTGTGTGTACATTGTTTTTATCTCCCTTTTTTTCAGTAGATAATTGAGAGCAGCAGCAACATTCAGTAAAGCCTGGTTTCCATAAAATCGCTACACCGTGTCACCGACTGCTGTCACTGACAGAGCGTAGCGATTTTATGGAAACACTTGACTACCGGGGATAATCGGGTACCTAATGCGCATGCGGTTTGACGTTTGACCTGGCAAACAAACAACTTACAAAACTTCACAAAATGCCAGCCGTTGTGAAACGTCGGATTTTGCTGTTACATCATAAATAATACAATACGATCTTTTACTCTTACCAGCATTAATGACTTCCTCTGTTATTCCATAAAATGGAGTATTTGATGTGGTCTCACAGTGTTTCATGTGGCTTACAAGCCACCTCAAATGTTCCATTTCTGTCTTCAAAACTACCTTATCCCTACCAGAACCACTGGCTTGTTTATATGTTTTTAGAAATCTATAAAAATTCAAAATGATCTGCAGTCAATAATTCTATTACACTAGTACTATGTGTAGTTAATAAATAAGGCAGGGACAGGGCACGTTGTTCCAGATTATGTTCCATGGGTTTTTTTTATAATATTGAAATAAAAAATAGCCTATTTATTATGATATGGTCCTTTTTAAAGTACTCCCAATGGTCATTTTATAATAATATTTTATTGTTGCTTGTAAATAGTTCTTAGTTTAGTTATTCATATCTTTTTCTTTTTTTTAAATTATTATTTTCAATTCAAATAAGTAAAATCCATTAAAAATATTTAAAATGTATTAAAAATTAAAAGCGTACATTCAATAAATTATTATTATTATTATACGTACTTGGCAATATGCAAATTAGGGTTTACAGACAGTCTAATAAAATTGCCCCTACAGTTTCTCGCGATGTGATTGGTTTAATTAATTGTGCAGACATAACTGGACACACCCGTACTGCTACTGTAGGAAGTCCAGTTAGGGGAATTATCTTGTCTAGGCAGTGTAGGCCTAGTAGTAGCTACTACTACATAGGCATACCAGGCCCGTAGCCAGGGGGGGTTTTTATGGTTCGGGCGAACCCCCCCTTTACAGCGAACCCCCTTAACCGACTGCGAACCCCCATCCCCGACATGCCCAATACCTCACCCTCATCTCCGAAAAACGTCCAAATACGTGCCCCACAGTACAAAAAGTTGTTCGTAAATTGAAAAATTCGTAAACTCGTTCGGAATAACTCATACAGTACCTTCTTCCCTGTATGAGCGTACTTCGAGCGATACGTGTCTGTAAATTTCTAAGAGTTGCAAATGAATTGCCGATTTTAACCTGAAAAATAAATGTTTAGTCCCTGCATGTAACATGATATTGACGCGTCTCACAGCGAGCTGGGGCACGAACGATTCGTACAAAGGACACCGGCAGACAACTGCGTACCAACCCAATAGAAAAAACGAGCGGGATCCCGCTGGGAATCCCGGTGGGATCCCACTGGGATTTCAGCGGGATCCCGTCCCGTTCGACCGGGATTTTTAGTCGGGATTCCCGGTCAAGCGGGACGGGATCCCGTTTTGATATCGCGATTTGACATCCCGATTATTCGGGATTCTCGATCGGGATCGGAATTTATAGTCGGGATTCCCGTTATTTCGAACGATATCCCGATAAAAATCCCGATTACCAGATCAAAAATCCCAAATGGGATCGTTTTCGGGATTCCCGAAATAACGGGAATCCCGACTATAAATCCCGATCCCGATTGAGATCCCAGACGGGATCGGGATTTATAGGCGGGATTCCCGTTATTTTGGGAATCCCGAAAACGATCCCGCTCGGAAATTGATTGATCTCTGGAAATGGATTTTTGATCTGGAAATCGGGATTTTTTATCGGGATATCGCTTTCGGGATTCCCGAAATAACGGTCAAATCCCGATCGGGATTTATAGTCGAGATTTCCAGAAATCCCAATTACGATCCCGCTTGGGATTATTGGACGGGATTTTATGTTTTTCTCTGAATGAAAATACGGTCGCGTACGATAACCCACTCATTTTAGCCGGATTTTTGATCGGTATAAAGACATCCACTATTGTTTTTATCGTAGATAAAATCTCGATCTTAAATCTCATTCGATCACTGCGTCCCGTAGGATGGTTTTATTGATGACCTTGAAATCGATACATTATCCGAAAATCTAAGAACTCTGAAAATTTATCGCGAAAAATGCTGGTTACATTTAATCAATCCTTCGGTACAAATCAAAAACGCAACTGTAAAAAAATAAGATAAGAAAGCGAAATTAAATCAACTTCATTTTTATTTTCAGTATTGTATTTTTTATATTCTTCATAAATGTAGAAGAGTGGATACGTCCACGATAGTAAATATGTTTGGTAAAGATAAACCATCCAATGATATTGTAATTTATAATTTTATTTTATACTTATTATTGCGAATGGCCCTGATTTTATCGTTCAACCTTTTCACAACTGTGTCCCAAACCGTTGATCTCTGTTCCTCGTCCTTTTGAGGGTAGATACTAAAGATGTGACCTGGAAAAAAGTTAATAAATAAACCTGGTATTATTGTTATATTTCTTGTTATTTCTTTATGCATGGTATTGTTTTGAACTTAACTTTTCTCTCTCTTTTGTGATGAACCACTTTATCTATTTCGAAATGTTATTTATTGCAAAATAAGTATTTTTCATTTCATTTATCTTTACGTTTATAATAATACAAACATATAATAGTACTAGTAATTAGTATCTTTTAACATTAACACTATTTCAGTTTTTAAATATTGCTGAAAAAGTTTCTTTAGGCCCTTTAGGCCCCTAATCATGTTTTTAATACTAATACGTTTTTTAATAATGTTGTTTTATGAAGTCATTTTATACGTTCGATATTATATTTTATGGGTTTGTGTTATTTTAATCCAATTCACATTTTTAATTAAAAGTGTTCATTGTTGAGGTATCAAAGCTATTGGTTTCCCAGCTGATGAATGCACACGCATTTCTGTATACCACCACATGTAGTTTTTTGTATGCAGAAGATCCAGATAAATAGTCGCCTCCATAACACATAGGATCGAAACAGCCAACAAATCGCTCTGATATAACATAGTCCTGGATAAAATATCCTATTTTAATTTTCAAGCATATTCAGAGTTTATCTTTTTAAAAAGAATTAAGTTCTTAACAGAAAGAATGCGATTTGTTGGCTGTCCTGGGATTACCCAGTTATTTGTTTTATATTATAATTATGTACTTTTATACAAATGTGAAGAAAATGACAATGTGATTATTGATAATCTACACACAAAAAGGTAAGGTGTACTCACTTCTTAACGCTCTCCTCTTGTTTTCGCCCAATTCAGGTTTGCCCTTTCCATGGCCGTAGATCGTCAGGTGGTTGTCACAATCTTCTTTATTTATTATGAGTTCTAAGATGGACAGCGCCAGCTTGTCCACGTTGTTGGAGAACATTTCGCACTGTCTTAATGTTTTTTTTGGAACACTTATCCCGTGCTTCGCGTGTCCTAAAAATGTCATTTCTGTAAAGTACAACAAAATACAACCATGAAAAAACAAGATTTTTTTAGATTTGCCTACATGTGTACAGTACAGTAATACAAATTAACTACATGTCTTACCGTCCTCGCCATCAACTTGTACTGTAAAAGATGGAAAAGAAATCATTAAAGTGAACAAAATTGTACTGTATAATATATTTAATATATATATATAATGGCGATAATGATGATTATGAGGACTATGATAATAATGTTGATGATAATTGCTGCTATTCATATTCTGCACAGCAATTTGACCTCTATTAACAATGGCCTACCATTTTTTAAAGTCAATCAGTTTAGACCTACAACAAATCTATGTAAATCTGTTAAATATAATAATGATGATAATAATATACATACCATTATCACTGATTGAAGCTTGTTTAGATGGAGAATCAGGTGAAAATGAGTAATGGGGTGGAGTGGATGGAGGAGGCAGAGTGGGAGAGGAGGGAGGGAGGAAAGTGGGAGAGGATGGAGGAGGGAAAGTAGGAGAGGATGGATGGGGTAGAGTAGCAGCGGGTGGAGAGGGGAGAGTAGTAGCGGGTGGATAGGAAAGAGGGGGAGAGGATGTGATGAAGTTTGGTCTTGCCGCCATTTCTACTCTCATTCCCTGCAATATAATAAGGTTAAAACATGTTGGTACAGTACTAATCTTATAAAAATATTGTACTCGAAAAATGGTAACGGTACTGCATAAATTGTGCATCTTACCTTGTAAGCACCCTTTATGCATGCTCTGCATGAAAGAAATTTGTCGAGCTTCGCATCGACCAAATTTAGTTTCGTCTCAATATTTTCAAAACGATTAGTGACGTCGTCTTGAAGGACCTTTACCTTCAGAACAATAGAATTTTGTCAATGAGACCAGAGGTTGTGATACGGTAGCGCAAAGATGTTACTATGAAATTTTCGATATGGGCATGAGCGAGCTTTGGATTTACTATGGCCGTGTTTCCGCAGCCAAAAATTAACCGATAAACTGCCTGTTGTGGAAACGGGGTTTAACCGATTCTACTCAAGAAAAATTAACCGATAATTATCTCATTCAAATCAGATAATTATCGAATAAATGCGATAATGTTTAACCTTTGACCTGAAGAACAATTGTTGCGATGTGATTGGGCATCTGATTGTTTGGTAATGACTAATCATGCGGACTTTATTGGTTAAAAAATTAACCGATAATTTTGTTTTAGCTGCGGAAACACGGCCTTGGACATCGTCTTACTTTATTGTGCGAGTACAATAAAATCGACAGCTCTATATCATTGGTGCTATGAGTAATGCACTGAAAAAACTGAGCTTGGGAAAATCACATTACACACGCTTTAAATTCGTATCATGAGTATTATACTAACTATAATTATAGAATATTATTAAGGACAAACTTTAAGTAAATTACCATTTCTAAAATGGCATGCATATCTGATGGCTTGGCTTGGCTTTGGCTCAACAGTTCGAGTGTCTGCTTGTTATTTGCTTCACCTTGTGCCTTCTCTTTATTTTTTTTCCCCATTGCCTTCTTTCGTTTTTCTTCTGTAGCCTAAAATGAAATGTATTTGCGTTACGTAGAGAAATCGAGAAAATGAAGAAATGCACACAATTGATTTCAGGAGGACCGTATAGTTACGCAAATATAAATGCGATTAAAAGAAAGTAGTACTATAAGATTATACGATGTAGTAGTGATAGCGTTTCGTATATTAGTTATTGTTGATGTTTTATACGTGACGCGCATTCTATGCGTACCGGTACTTATAATTTTTGGTTTAAATAATATTCATAATTATAAAGTACCGTACAGCTCGCAATGGCATATTTGGGCTACACCGAACACACAAATATAAGATGCACACAATATACAGATGTTTGAGGCATTCAATTTCGAAATCATGTTGCTATGATAGGCACATTATAACCACGCGTTACTGTGGACATTACGCATTTATTTGGAAATTAAATTGATGATTAAGCGATGCATTTTGTTGCGTTCCTAACAGATTCGAGAAGTAAACTTAACTGACATAATACTGTATGTGATTCCCGATTAATCGGGATTATGATCCCGGTCTATCGGGATCCCGATAGACCGGGATCGGGATCCCGATTAACCGGGATTTCGATCGGAAATGTTGTTTTGACCTCGCTCCTATAATATTATCAAAAATAATTTTAAAGATCATTTAGGCCTTTCTTAATATAAGAACCGCGCCTAGTTATGCGGCCAGTTCAGGATGGCTGAACTTTGTTTTTATTACCTAGGTCTAGGCTAGGAGGTGTAGGCATTGCTAGCGAGGCTTTGCCTACTTGTACCTAAATAGGGATTGCCTAGATCTATATTCTGAAAAAAAACTACACAGCCTAGGCCTAATATAGCAGGCCTATATATATATATATAATAGGGCCGGGTAGGCCTAAATAAAGACGGTACCTACCTCCAATCATACCAACGACTCCCTTTTGAATTCCGTAACCCCGGCATTTAGCGGTTACATAATCGCCTACTTTTGGTGGTTGGTCAACAGGCTGAATTACGGAAGAAATTTTAATGATATTCCCCGTAATAGGGGTATCATTAACCCACAAAATCAGTATAATAGACATGAAGATATGATGATTTAAATTTGAAAAGCGAAGGCGGGAATAATCAGAAGATCCAAGAGGAGGAGGGATGGACAAAAAAAAAGATGCACGACGGGTAAAATAATACGCCCGATGGGTAATAAAAAAAAATTGTCATTACGAACACAATATTCATGTAGGTATTTTAATTTGTAATAAGTGTATTTTCTTATTATTAATATAAGCACACTACATACATTTTCTATAACGTCCTAATTAAATACTTATATACATTGACACATATTCATAATTTTGACAAAACATTTATTTGTTTCAGGCGCGCGCCAACAAAGCGCGTTTTTTTGGTACGCTTGCTTCTATTTAATTTGCTGGCGAGCGGTGTTTGTCACCTTTTTTACTGCGCCGAAATCATACTTTACAAAGCAAAAACCGATACCAAAGGCGAAGAACAAGCAACTTTCAAAATACAGTAAGCTAAATCAAATAACTGAACCATGTAAAAAAAAACTAGGCCAATGCTGTCAATTCAAGGTCATATGAGCATATTTTATGTGGCGGCACAACGCGCGTCTTTATAGAATGTAACAAATTATCTTTGTGTAATGCCGATTTCGCCGCCCACATAGCTAGTCAGTATTATGGGAGAGTGAGATAGTTTCTGACGAAAAAATAATAAATAACAACAGTAGTAAGGCCTACTTTATAAACAATTATAGACTAGAGGTTTGAAGACAAACAAAGCAACAAAACTCAAAAGATTGACTTTAAAATAACAAATTATGTTTATTCAATAAACCACAGTGAACCATTTAGCCTAGGCCTAGGCGGCCTAGGCATTAATTTTTACATTATTTTTTATAATTCAAAGATTTTATTTTTAATTTTAAGCAAAAATATTCAAGCAAAAATGATTAGCTATGTTACAAATTATGTTTTAAACCATGCTTTAAAACTAGGCCTAGGTAGGCCTAGGATATGTAGGTCTAAAAAATAGAATAGAGGCCTAGCCAATTAATCCATTGAAAGAACGAGTTTTCACAGAAAACATTTAGGCCTAGGCCCTAGGCCTAGACATTTCAGTAGCTATAGCCTAAATCATAGCAAAGCTTTATGTTCATCCGGCAAAACAATGCTGAATATTCTCTTCAGTTATTAGGATTTCTTCTCTCCCGGTAATTTGACACAATCAATCTGAAATATTAAAATAATCAAATAACAAAATATGCAATAGGCTTTATTATAGTAGGCCTATATGACCTGGGATGAGATGAAATAAAAATACATTATAAAATACACATAGAATATGGACTTTTTAGACATTAGCTTAATATATAATTTTTTTTTTTAAATTGATAATAAAAAAATAGGCCATGTTATTATTATTATTAAACTAATCAAAATTGGTCTGAATTAAAAAATAAATTTGGTTGGTTTTGCATTATTTTTTACTTTATTTATATATTTAAAGACCCCTTCCCTGCAATTTTGGACGTTTTTTGGAAAATAATACATATATATCACTTTAAAAACATTAAACCATGTCATTCCTTGTCTTAAATGTACGTTTTATGGTAAATTATGATAAAAAGTGAGAAACAATGCACTACCTAAGTAGCTCGCGGCGATCGACCTCTCGTGGACGGTCTTAGGCCTAGCCTAGCTAGGCTTAGTTTTGTAGGCCTAGCTGGTAAACATCGGTAACGTACGAACATCGTACGCTAGCTATATACCTAGCCTGACGTTGTATAGTTGCTGCATTAATTGTCTTTCTATTTTTGCCAGACTCCGTTGATACAAATTGGAGAAAACCCGGTATTTTCGCTGAAAAGTTAGGAGTCTTCCATTTGTTTTGGCCTCACGATCGATCGAAAAGTGGGCGAATTACAGGTGAAAAACAAAAATATCAATCCGCGCGCAATGCATTTTGGGATTTATAGCGGGCCGCTATAATTATTAGAATCGACTTATTTTTCACATTTTTAACCGTTTAAAGACGAAAAAAGTTATCTCAATAGGACCATATAGTATTATTTTTACATTAAATATAGTTTGTGATCTTAAATTAGATCTAAAAAACGTAGGGAAGGGGGCTTTAATATTATCACTATAGGCCTATACAGGTTTGCATGTTATATACAGTACATTTATGTTCTAAATTTAAATGTGTTCTTTGTTGGCAAATTAATGGCAGGCCTAGCTAGCGGGGTAAGTTGTATCATCACGATGCAACCATGGAGGAAATATACATGATGCCACATAGCTTAGAGGGTTAAAATTTTTTGGGTGGCCTGTGCTGGGCTTAGCGTTTTTGGGCCTTAATAGCATTGAATAATTATTGATCTTTCTAATATAAGGTAGTGTACTTACAGGTATAAAAAATGAGAAATAACATATTTCTGTTCCACTGGCGAAATTTATATTCCCTGAATAAAAATACGCACAAAACATAGCTTCGGAACATGCATTGATTATAGAGTATTATACACTTGCAGTGTGTGTAGCATGCGGCGGTTGGCGTGTGCAAAATCTGAAATGGTTGCCAAAACGTTTTCTAAAATGTTCCAAATTTTGTTTTATTTTCAAGCAAAACCCACTGATTCTACTTCCCCCAACGGAACCGATCCCACACTCACCACACTTTTATGTTTCGTTTGTTTTAAAGATAAATGTAACTATTTTTGTCGTTCGTAGTATAAATAGGCCTATATAGGCCTATATTCTGCCAAAACCACACTTTTTAATTTACTGTTTGTTATTCTTTATAAAGAAAATGATTTCAGAACTGAGTTCGACATCGTGCACAGATGAGAGTCCACAGCAAACTCCAAAAAAGAGGAAGCGGAGGTACTCTAAACATTTCGGGTTTAATCCCCGAAGAGCGAGATATGTTCATCGGATGCGGGATCGGATGAGAAAATCTAGTCCAACTCCTTCAATAAGCTCAGTAAATTCAGACAACCAGACCTGGCCTACCAATACTACTACTAGTAATAGCATCAGTAGTAGTAGTAGTGGTAGTAATATCAGTAGTAGTAGTAGCAGTAGTCAAGACGAGGAGATATCTACGTCGAGGTCTTCTTTGATATTTAGTGCTACCGCAAGTGATAGTGGAAGATCAGAGTCTGATATGGGTGGTAGTGATAGTGGAAATTTACATCAACATTTATTTGAAGGATCAAGCCACACCTACCTGAGTTTTTATACAAGCATACTTTTGTTTGTAATCAAACATAATTTAACCAAGATTGCATTTTCCGATTTAATCAAATTATTGATTTCTGTTCTTCCAAATTCATGTAATGTTGCAAATTCAGTATTTAAAATCAAGAAAATCTTAAAACAAGAAACAAAATATCACAATCCAACACAGCACTATTACTGTGATCATTGCTTGAAAGAAGTGGTGGACTCCAACCAATGCCTATGTGGAGGAAACATGATTGCTTATCACTCCATCAGTTTGGATAAGCAACTAGGAGACATGTTTAAAGGTATGGAATATGTATAGGCCTACTAAACTAACTATAGCTAAAACATAGTGTTCGATAGTTGAAATGTTTTGAGACTGAACTTAAAACAAACATGTGAACTAATAAGTATGATTTACAAAACTCATATTTCAGACAAAAAATTTTGCGATTCGGTTATGAAACCAAGAGGCCATCACAACACGGATATTTGTAGCGGATCAGAATTCAAACGAATTAGCAACACGGATTTAGGTCAAAATGATGTATTCTTAACATTCACTCTGAATACAGGTGTGGTTTCTATGTTGTTTTGAATAGTTTGCCTACAGTTTTTTTTTTTTTATGAGGCGGAGGATATACCTCTTGTCATATAAAAATATAATAATCGTCCTTTCTTTTTTTCTATTCCGTTTTATTTATTACCTTAATCAGATGGTGTGTCTATTTTCAAGTCATGGAACAAGAGTCTCTGGCCAGTATACTTGGTGATCAATGAGCTACCAGTACAGCTAAGGTATAAGTACTAATAAAACTATATAATATTAGATCAGGCGGATTCCACATTAACCATCTTTTAAATAATTGTCTTGATACATATATATATATGACGTTATCCAAATTCCTTCACTTGCACTGATGGATGAAGGGCTAGTGTTGACCGAAATCTCTGCTAACTTTTCTGGCTGTTTTACTTTATCGTTTTGATTTAGCTTTTCGCTTTTTTTTTGTATCTCCATTGAGATCCAGCCACTGATATACCCACAGCATTGTCATTTTTTCAGTAATTTGCCTTTGGATTTATATATATATAGGCCTATATATTCTATTACAGATTTTCAAGGAAGTACATTATTACAACCAATTTATTGTGCAACACAAGCAAACCACACATGCAAATCTATCTTAAGAGTTTAGTTAATAACATACGAGCATATGACGACGGTTTGTATTTATATTTTTTGCATTGCACATTACGATATGCCCTATTACTTTACCCGAATTTAGCACATTGTTTTAAAATTATATAATTAGGTGTGGATATAATGACCATATATTGCCCTATTATACTTTAGTTAATTTAGCACATAACACATGTTTCAAATTGTATAATTATATAATTAGGCGTGGATATAATGACCGTATACGGTCAAAGACGGCTAAAGGCACGCCTACTTGCCACCTCACTGGACCTGCCAGCAAAAGCGTTGGTTGCCAACACAAAACAATTTAATGGCAAATATGGATGTAACTATTGCCTGGCACCAGGACAGACACTACCCACTGCACCACTCCATAGATTTTATCCCTTTGAGGATAGTAAAAAAAGAACACATCTATCAATGATAAATGATGCAAGAGAGGCAGCATAACCAGTGATTCTGTGAGTTCATTATGTTGGTTTTTTGGTATAATTGTTATAGTGGTAAATGATATAATATTATTATTCCTTTTTTTATATTTTGATTGCAGGTTAGAGGCATAAAAGGTGCATCAGCACTTGTTTATTTGCCATATGTCGATATGTCGACAATATTTACCATCGACTGGATGCACTGCGTTCTGCTAGGTATATCAAAACAATTGCTAAACCTTTGGTTTGGGAAGACGTCGAGAGGCGAACGGTTTTTTTTTAAACCAAAGGTATCATTTCCAAATACAATATTGCACTTTGTTGGTTTTTTGTTTCCGAGATAGTAGCTCAGAATCAATGGAACGATACAAAAAAAAAACAATATCGTAATAATATTAATAATAATAATAATAATATTTGTTTATTTTTGTAGATTGATCTTCTTAACAAACGATTAATGGGCATCAGGGTCCCGCAATTTATTGCGCGTTGCCAGAGTAGCTTAGAAGAGAATCAGCGCTGGAAAGGTATAGTCTTTATTTAATGTTTCGCTAAATATAGGTCTTATTAAATGTTGTTTTTGTACTAACCAAAACTTCATTTATATTTCATTGAAGCTTCAGAATATCGAGAATGGCTGGTCCATTTTTCTATACCAGTGCTGAAAGGGGTGATGGATGCAGATGCATTTGCACATTATTGTATGTTTGTAAATGGAATTTCTCTGTTAACCAAAACTTCAATAACAGAAGAGAATTTAACCGAAGCTGAGAATTCTCTGCGGGGGTTTTGCCGCATTTTCCCAGAGATATACGGTATCGTTTATTGATTTAAAGAGTTCTGATTTAATTTAAAATAATCTCTGTGGGTTATATTACTCTTTATAAAATTAAGGTATGAATAGCAATAATTATTCTTTACTTTCATACATTACTAATTGTTATTATTTCACTTATTTTCCAGGGCAAACAAAACAAACGATGAATTTGCATTTGCTGACACACCTGACTGATGTGTGCAGGATGTTTCTTGTTTTGGGTTTGAATCAATGAATGCCTTCTTAAAGAAAATGGTACATGGATCGAGATTTGTTAATAGCCAAGTAAGGATCTTGATTTGCAACGTTGTATCGGATACATGATTTATATAGTATGTTAGTTATACATACAATTACAATCATGATGACTCTGATTTGTTTATTTAACTTATATATATATATATATTTTATGTTTGACTAATATAGATTTCATTTGCTGTTGGTATGGCAAAGGGCCTACCATCATTGGTTACAAATATTATCGGGGAAAGTGATCCGGTTATGACAACTTTGCTTAAGCAGTTGTCCGTTAAGTTCCTGAGGTAAGTTAAAGTAGAAATTGGTATACGTATGTAATTCAGTTAAAACAGTTTACACTATATTTTACCAAAAAACAAGCTAACAATGTATATATATATATATTTTAGAGATGACTGTCAGTGTGCTGAAGAAACGACTAGTCGTATTTTACCTATCACAGAAAACTGTGCTCATTTTGAATTAATTTCAAAAGTGCAATACACTGGGCAATTCAACCGCTATATGAAAGGAGGAAACACATTTACTTGTGCGGGTACTGAAATTAGCAAGAGGAGAAGTAATTGCAGTGTTGTGTTTAGGAACGAAGAGAATGAGGATAGCTGTGGTCAGATAGTTAATTTTATTTCCACGGATATGTGCCCATATGTGATCATCCAAGAATACCACAATGTATCTAAGATTGTAAACCACATTCATTCAGTAAGGCCTGGGCAGATAATAATGTTACCAGTGTCGTGTATCCGATATAATTGTCTGTTCATTTACATAAATGATCAAATATATGTATCTGTTCCTAGGAACTTGTTGGAACACGATTAAATGTTAGGATATCGACCCCGAAACCTAGACTCAGAAATACCGGGATGGTGTCCGGCGGGGGATAGTTTACCACAGAATATTTGTCGTTTTTTTTTCAATATCAATTTTCCATATCATATCGACCCCGAAACCTAGACTCAGAAATACCGGAATGGTGTCCGGCGGGGGATAGTTTACCATTGTAAATATATGTCGTTCTTTTTTCTGTATCAATTTTCCATATCATATCGACCCCGAAACCTAGACTCAGAAATACCGGAATGGTGTCCGGCGGGGGATAGTTTACCATTGTAAATATTTGTCGTTTTTTTTTCTGTATCAATTTTCCAAATCATATCGACCCCGAAACCTAGACTCAGAAATACCGGAATGGTGTCCGGCGGGGGATAGTTTACCATTGTAAATATTTGTCGGTTTTTTTTCCTTATCAATTTTCCATATCATATCGACCCCGAAACCTAGACTCAGAAATACCGGAATGGTGTCCGGCGGGGGATAGTTTACCATTGTAAATATTTATCGGTTTTTTTCCTTATCAATTTTCCATATCATATCGACCCCGAAACCTAGACTCAGAAATACCGGAATGGTGTCCGGCGGGGGATAGTTTGCCATTGTAAATATTTGTCGTTTTTTTTCCTTATCAATTTTCCATATCATATCGACCCCGAAACCTAGACTCAGAAATACCGGAATGGTGTCCGGCGGGGGATAGTTTACCATTGTAAATATTTATCGGTTTTTTTCCTTATCAATTTTCCATATCATATCGACCCCGAAACCTAGACTCAGAAATACCGGAATGGTGTCCGGCGGGGGATAGTTTACCATTGTAAATATTTATCGGTTTTTTTCCTTATCAATTTTCCAAATCATATCGACCCCGAAACCTAGACTCAGAAATACCGGAATGGTGTCCGGCGGGGGATAGTTTGCCATTGTAAATATTTGTCGTTTTTTGTTCCTTATCAATTTTCCAAATCATATCGACCCCGAAACCTAGACTCAGAAATACCGGAATGGTGTCCGGCGGGGGATAGTTTGCCATTGTAAATATTTGTCGTTTTTTTTTCCTTATCAATTTTCCATATCATATCGACCCCGAAACCTAGACTCAGAAATACCAGAATGGTGTCCGGCGGGGGATAGTTTACCATTGTAAATATTTGTCGTTTTTTTTTCCTTATCAATTTTCCAAATCATATCGACCCCGAAACCTAGAATGGTGTCCGGCGGGGGATAGTTTGCCATTGTAAATATTTGTCGTTTTTTTTTCCTTATCAATTTTCCATATCATATCGACCCCGAAACCTAGACTCAGAAATACCGGAATGGTGTCCGGCGGGGGATAGTTTACCATTGTAAATATTTATCGGTTTTTTTCCTTATCAATTTTCCATATCATATCGACCCCGAAACCTAGACTCAGAAATACCGGAATGGTGTCCGGCGGGGGATAGTTTACCATTGTAAATATTTATCAGTTTTTGTCAATTTCAATATACATATCGTTTATTTGTGGCAATAGTAGGTCCATGTTTGCGTATCTGTCTGTTTAGTCACAACTTCTGAACGAATTTGTCCATTGACCTTTAATCCACACTTAAACTCCATTAAATTGTATTACGTGATCAATGCGCACTTTTTATACTGTTATTCAATCAGAAATACACCATACACCAAGCCCAGTTCATGATCATGTCAAGATCGTTATCGAAAATAATCGATAACGATCGACGATAAATAGATAAATATGCATTTTCATACATAAAACAAAGGAAATCTAAAAAGTTTTCATTCTAGAACTATAGGATAACCATCTATGCTGCCTTTGATGAAAATTATATTTCACACGTTCAATCAAATGACGTCATGATCAGTAAGAGCAATAATATCGTGACAATACAACGATGTTATTGTTTTTATTGATCCTGATGTCATTTGATCGGATTTTTAGAAATTTTATTTTTATCAATGACAGCATAAATGATTATCCTATAGTTCTAAAACGAAAACTTTTACAATTTATTTTATTCAAGAAAAATGTGTGTTTATCTATTTATCGTCGATCGTTATCGTCCCAGTGTAAATGGGCCTTAACGATTGGTCCGTTTGCTTTTTTTACTCTCTGATTGCAGTGTTCTTATTACAGTATGTTCTTATATTCGACACCAATATTAAATTAGTAAATAAACTAAAAACTGGGCAAGTCCCAGGACAGCCATAATCATCATTATTGAATTAAATTTGTTTTATTTGCAGTCGGATCATTTTTTTTTTACAAATGTATTAATTAGTTTTAAATAAATTTAACTTTTTTATAACGTTAATTATTGATGATAATGGCTGTTTCGATCCTTATAGTTAGGGAGTTGGCTATTGATCGGATCTCCTGCATAAAACGAAACATGCATTGTTTATGCAGGAGTGCATATTGCACTCATCAGCTGGTAAACCAATAGCGTAATACCCTCAACTCAACATATTAAAACAACTCAACTTGGTTATCTCATTTAAACAACAATTGAACTTGGTTGTAAACATATTGTATATTGAACAAAAAACAACTCAACATTTTTAATCAATTATGGTAAAAGTAAATAAAAACCAACGTATGAAAATGTTATATTATAGTGATGTAACAAAACTCAACAATTTTTGAAATGAATAAATAGCAATGGCGAATAAAATGAATGAACGAACAGTAAATGAATTCATGGTCTCTTACCTTAAAAAAATGATCATCGACGACGCCGCATCACTTATACATTTGTGTTTAACTGAAGACATAATGATATACGTATCCACTAATTTTTTACTAAAAGGTGAACACCATCCTTGCTATAAAAATGGGATACTGTAAGTTTCTAAGTGTCTAATCCTATCGACAATATTATCCCATAAGTGTAGCGTACGTAAAAGTATAACTTTTACGTATAAACAAATATTTTTTGCGATTCTTATTAAGAACAACCACTAACAAATCCGTTTTCGAATTGTATATTTCTGAAATATTTATATTCATTTGGAAAACGAGTAATCTTAAAACTAAAACACGACTATCGGGATGAATCATGCGGGATTTCTAATAAATCCCGAGTCCATCCCGAAATTAGGTAAATATCCCGATAAAATCCCACTGGGATTTAATCATCGCGAAGTTGTAACACAAATCCCGGTAATGGAACGGGATTTTAGCGGGATGATATTTCATCACGCTAAAATCCCGTTCCATTACCGGATTTTATATTTCATCCCGATCGTCCCGATACGATCCCGTTAATTCGGGAAAAAATTCTGTCCATCCCGATATTGGGTAAAAAATCCCGATTTCATCCCATCGGGATAAGCTAATCCCGGTGGGATGAGCCTATCCCATCGGGATTCCACCGCATCCCGATCGGGATCCCGATGTCATTTTCTAATGGGAATTGTTTAGATCACTGGCAGTCAGGCAGCATGCATAAAGTATATAGCCTTCCGACATACATCAGTATTTATGTGTGGCTATGAAGTATAATGTATCATAGAGGATTATAGTGAATATTAATATTTTACACTATAATATCTATGGTATCATGTACTGTAGTTCACATTATGGCATCCGATTATTTTTTTCTAGACCACCAGCCGATACGTACTCAAATGTATCAATATCACCTATTTACATTGGCATATTTAATTTCCTTAACAAATTGCTGTAAATAAATATTATAGATAGAGCTATAATAAGAATTGCATTTGCCTTCACCCAGTGTGCTTTTTTCGGGGCTTCTCCTAGACGTACGTTCGCATTGAACTTGAACGCAAAACAAAATACCGAGGTTCCGCACAGAGCACGCACGTCTAACATACGGCAACAAATGTTATCGTTTAAATAGTCCACGAGTCCAAGTACGATCGTTTTGCTCATTGGTAGCATGCTGCAAGAGAGTGTCTTTTCCGGCCATCTAGGGGTGTCATTTAATTGGGTTGTGACCCAAATACTTAGTGTCCGAACCCCCCCTTGACAGATCCTGGCTACGGCCCTGCATACCCTACTCCTAAGCTAGTTTAAGCCTGTAGGAGTAAAGCTTTCTAGTAGAGCTAGAATATCTACCTTGAAAATGTAGTACGTAAACTTTGATACCGTTGGTAACAGAACAGTCGAGGGTGGCTGCCACCTTGCTCCTTTAAACTTTTGTCGTAAAGACAACGATAATTTCTTATTTCTGCCAAGAACAGTTTATCAAAATCGGTCATGTTTTGGGTTGCCATTTTTATCACTTGGTATTTTATAAATATTTATATTTCCCACCACCAAAACAGATACATGACATAGATTAAAATCAATGTGTGATTGGCCAGTTGCCCCGATTTATCGCCGACAAATCGGTAAAGTTGAACTTGGTTAAACATTCCTGATTTGTCTGCGATGAATTGGGGAGACATTCCTGATTGCGCGTCGGCTAAATCTGTGCGTGTAGCGATTTTAATGGAAACGGTGTAGCGATTTTATGGAAACCAGATTTTAGTGAAAGATTTACTCAATATATTACATAAGCTTACCATATTCATCAATGTGTTTTATGCACGCATGCACTTTATTGAAGGCATAGAATACAGGGGTAAATTTTTCCTTGACCTTCTGTAGTTTTAGTTCAAGAAGCTTCTTGCAGTTTTCAGGACACAAGTATATTTGCTGTTGAAGTGTTGCAGTATTCCTTCAAGCAACTTGTCAATAATATTTACCTAGAAATGAGACAAAAATACTTGACCCATCTTAACTTCAAATGTATGATCAAAAGTCCAAAAATGTATTTGTACCGTACTGTATTTACAAACTCACTTTGCATGCCTTGTGCACATGGTTTCCAACAAAGCTTTATTGCTGTAACTTCATCAAGTTTGGTTGCTAAGGGTATAAGCGGAGGTCCAATAGCTTGTTTAGAGAGCTCCCATTGCCATGTTTCTACACACTCAGCACACCAACTTTTTTTGTTAGCTAATACCCTTAGACACAATAATCACGAGGTGTGCCGTTGCAAATTTACTGCGGCCATCTTGAAATCCAAGATGGTGGAAAAAATGGCCGCCATTTTATAGTGATGCACTTTATTGTTCATAACTTAATAAATATTTGATGTATTTTGTTGACATTAATGTTGATTATTAGCTAATTACATTATCTATTCAATAAAATATTTTTATTTCAACTTTATTGAAATTAAATTACTTTTTTTAAGGAAAAATGCAGAATTTTAGCAAAAAAATCAGCAAAATCTGTGATATACGATATTTATTATGTTAGTTAAGGCAAGAAGCCATAATTATTTTTTTTTTCATATATGCAAAATAACTGACCCAATATATACTAGAAATAATAATAATAATGTGTAAACTACATGTGCTTGTATAGTAATTTTGTAAATGCAACGTTTTTAGCCTTGCGGCTACTTGTAAGTTTTATACCAGAATAAATAAATAAAAAAATAAATAAAATTTAGGGCAAGTTTACAAAAATCAGTATCCCCAACACCAAAAACCTGCACTGTCGATGAGAAATCCCAGGTACAAACGCTGCCTCCACTCAGCCGTTGGGAAAGCGGCAGTTCAATCAGAACTAAATCAATCTTCTCCAGTATCAAACCTAAACCAAGTAGGCCTAAGTAACGGTTCCTCCTCTCGATTAAATGTTACTGAAACTAAACATACAGGAGGTCGATTGGTACACAATAAAGCAGTTTGGCGCCGTATTACCAGAGATATTAATATCCAGAGAATTGTAAATGATTATGAATTAGATAAAGAGATTGCTAGTCTCTTGGTTTAGTTACTTAACTACGATAAAAGACTACAACGTAAAGTACTCACCATTATAATAGCATTTAGCTGTATGATAATATAAGTGAGTAATAATATAGTTTACGTCTAGGTTCCGTCGCTGACTTATCCAAGTGTCCTCAACGTAGTTGACGTTCCAAGGTATACGCACGGCGGAGCGCGTCCAGGTGCTTAGAACAATGCGCTCCGCTTAAGCATTTACATTCCTCCTTGTTTTATTTTTTTGTCTTCCCTCTTGTTCTTCTACACACGTTGCTCTTCCTTTCTTTTCTTCCACTTCATTTTTCTTCTTTTTTAAACACAACAATAACACAACATACATAACATAGAATTACAGAAAAAGAAACTACCAAGAACCTAATAAAAATTTTGTAAAAAAAAATTGAACTAATTGGAATTAATTTAAAAATTACTTTAATAAAATTTTCATTAAATTTTCATTAATTTGGTCTTGGATTTTTTTGTTTTGTTTTTGTTTTGTTTTGGACCAAACTGGGCGTGGAAGTGGAGGTTTTCCAAGAATCCCTCCAACATCCTAACCGCCGCTGCCCTCAGCTGACCACTTCCCGGCTGAGCCAAACGCTCCACCACCTCCCGATTGGCATTGAATGCCGACCGCAGACCAACTCTGTCGGCCCGCCTTAACTGGCATAACAGAGGCGTGGGTGGATGGATGTTGTTTTCCACGTTCGGCTGCTGCCACCATGCTTGACGTGGTGATGGTCCGGTCTGTTGACGTAGTGGTCCAGTTGGTCTGGGAAATCGACGGCGTCTGGGCTGAGCCGAGGTAGGCCTACCATACCTCCGGCACAGCTCCACGAATGCCCTCTTATTATCCCTAGTGGCTCTCGCCACCAGGAAAAGGAGACACCGAGTGTGGAGTAGACCCAGCGGTGACACTAACGGCGATAGAGTGTTCGACTCGGGCATCTCGAGCCCCGCCGCCTCGCCCATCGACTCCATCATCCTTCTTAGGGATTTTGTGAAGAAGAATCCAGGTTGGATTCTCCCCTCGGCGTTGAAAAGTGCTACCGCCTTGGTAACACTCTCGCCGCACTCTGGAACGAGTTTCACTAACTCCTGGATGAAACTCCAGCGCCGAGATGAGGTGGTCGACGATACCTCCGACGATGTCTCCGTCATGAATGGCGGTATGTGGTGCGCCAGGTGTTGCTTTGGGTTTTCGGGCACCCGGCCACATCCTGCCACTAGACACAGGAATGCCCGACGTGACCGCTTACCCGATTCCCTCTGACCGCCTTCAGGATGAGGTCTTTTGTTGTTGTCTTTTGACCGTTTGTCGGCTTTTTCCTGAGGTTTTACTTTTGGTACCGCCCCAGCACTAGTCGCTGTACCAATGAGACGGATGTCTTGACACTCAAAGTCCGACTCCTTACTTCCCGGAGTTCGCCACGGCTGGCGCAGCCGGAAGCAACCCTTTACGGAAAATGGAGGGGGACTTTGGCCTCTCCGGCGATTCTGCCAAGACCTCTGGCGTCTCTCTGCCCTCTACTACTGGCGGATCTAGGTCCCCGACCTCCATTGCCACATCATCTTCTCCTTCCAATCCAGTAGGTGAGGGTGGAGACTTCCGTGTCGCAGTTGATTTTCCCAACGGCGGGAAGTCTTCCACCTGAAGCAGGAACAATTCCTCCTCCACCGTTACTTGACCGGAAGTAAAGTTATCCATCTGTAAAACATTAAGAGGCAAAACACAAGTTTAGTACAAGATAGTATTTCTACCCCTCGATTACAAATTGTTGGAACGGAGACTCTGGCGCCTGTTACAAATGGTGATCATCGTTTCCGCCAGAGGAGTTTCAATATCTCTTCAGAGCTCTAATTACCGAGTTATTTGTGATGTCACTGCCGTGAAGAATGTACAACGTAAGTAGTACATGGCTGCTTTCCCCTTCTTACCGAAGTGAAAAGCCTCCTTCTTCTCCGCCAGGTTCCATCCACTAACCCTCAAATCTATCCCAAAAAATGTGCCAGTCATCTTGACCAAAAAATTCCAGGTTTTTCTGAGGGCGGAAAGGTAGTCCTTCCCGACGCTCACCTTGCCGTTTTTCATTATGACCGTATCGACCACGCAAGTGGTCCCTATCCACATAATGAACTCGGCGCGGCTCACACCTGAAATTTTCGCCATTACTCCCTCTTTGAATGTACTCGTTCGTATTGTCCTCATTGTCGGGGTAGTAACACCCGCGATCTCGATCATTCGAAACCTCGACAATCGCAATGATCTGATTGGTTGCTGTAGCCAATCGTAGGATGCCCAAGAACTGCGCAGCAGTTTGTTCGAATGGACTAAGACCTGGATGAGATCTGAAACAATATCGAAAAACTATCGCCCAAGAAGACTAGGAGGATCTAATACAATTGACCAGTATACCTTAAATACATTTTCAACCATCTTCCCTCTAATGAAAATTTTTTTTTCCCCCAAAAAAGGCAAAGTTGTTATTTATTTTTGCGGTTCCTGATTTAAAACTAATAAAATAAATAAATAAATTCTTCCAACACTGCCGACTTCCAGTGAAGGAACGACGTAAACAACTGGCCCACTAATATGATAACTAGGCCTAATACTTACTAGCCTAACCTAATCGTATATTTTCTGAAATCGGACATGAAACACGGGCCATGTCCAGCGGGTTAACATACAAAACCCATTCACGTCACGAGCATGAAATTCATGTCACGAGCATGAATAATAATATTCTTATACTTTCATCTAGTATAGGCCAATCGTTCATTCGTCGAATATTAAATATAAAAAATAAAAATAATAAATCCTAATCCCCAACTCTCGGAGAGAACATGAACTTATAAGAAACATTCACGTTCTTATCCTCGAGGCGTTGATGAGAACAACGCATGTCCAGATTCGCGTATTTTCGGCGTCATATTTCTTAATTTTTAATTTTAATCCTCGTCGCCAATAAAGAGATTGCTAGTCTCTTGGTTTAGTTACTTAACTACGATAAAAGACTACAACGTAAAGTACTCACTATTATAATAGTCTTTAGCTGTATGATAATATAAGTGAGTAATAATATAGTTTACGTCTAGGTTCCGTCGCTGACTTATCCAAGTGTCCTCAACGTAGTTGACGTTCCAAGGTATACGCATGGCGGAGCGCGTCCAGGTGCTTAGAACGACGCGCTCCGCTTAAGCATTTGTAGCGGCACTACATAGAATTTGAATCATCAGAACTGTCACAGTATTGACATAATACAGTTACTTAATGATGATAATGACTTAATTAATATATTATCTGCTGCCACCTATTCGGAGTTGACCTTTGGCTGAATAAACACTTCAATATTGTTAATGCTACATGTTGTGTGAGCCTGTTTTATTACTGTGTTTCAATCTAAAAATACTTCCTAAAGCATTCACCATCAAGAACATATATCACGACAAGAACCACCAATCCAAGCCTATATACCAAGGCCTTACAAACTCAATCATGAGGAAACAAAGGCAGTAACCAATGAAATCAATCGCCTTTTGCAAATTGGTGTGATTGAACACTCAAATCATGAGAATGGTGAATTAGTGGATGGAAAATAAGGTTTAACCTAGAAATAATTGCATACAAAGGTTTTTCAACGTTTTTGGATTCTACTCTATGTCACAGAAAAAAAGTTCCGAGAAATCGGACCCTCCGAAGGGGTCATTTGAGGTCAAATTAAGTGGAAACTAACATAAATTAATTAAAATATCTTAATATCAATCAATCTTAGGCAAACTTTGTGTATCATATGACCAAAGTGAATTCCATTGATCATCTTATTTATCAATAATCATGTTACCATAGCAACCGTTGCTATGCGTAACTAAGGAAAATTAAATAATTAATAAAAAATAGTTATATTGTGTTTGAAATGTTAAAACTGATTAGTCATACCAGACAAACTAAGAGAACAAATTAAAGAACACATACATGCTTCCCACCTGGGACAGGAAGGCTGCGTACGAAGAGCCAGGGAAAGCGTATTTTGGTAAGCGATAACGGACCACAGTATACATCTGAGCAATTCAAGCGATTCGCCAAAGAATGGGACTTCGACCACCTTACAAGTAGCCCAGGAAACAGTCAGGCTAACGGAAAAGCGAAGTCCGCCGTCAAAACAGCGAAGCCCATAATCACAAAATCACTCAAAGCCGGAAGCGATGTACACATAGCGATATTAGACCATCGTAACACTCCGACACAAGGTCTACAAACGAGTCCGGCACAACGATTGATGAATAGGAGAACACGCACTCTCCTACCAACCACGGCAACACTTCTAAAACCGCGAGTGCACGACGAATCACACAACATGCACCGCAAACAAGCTAAAATGAAGGAAGTCTATGATCGCAAAGCAAGAGATATGAAACCACTAGAAGAAGGCGACATTGTTAGAATGAAGCCGTTGGTCAGAGGAAACAAGCATTGGGAAAAGGCGTTGGTAGCGAAGCGATTAGATGAAAGATCCTACCACGTAGAAACGCAACAAGGAATGTACAGGAGAAACCGTGTACATTTAAAGAAAACACAAGAGCCACCCAATCACATCACAAATACAGGACAAACTTCAACCGAAAGCGAACCGCGAAACGAGAACGTAGAGAAAAGGACGAGTAAATCAACATCCAAACGAGTAAGCGATAAGCGAGTTAAAGTTATTGTATTGAGGTATAAAAGAACGCTGCTATTAATACTAGAAGTTATCTGAATGATAAACAATAATTTCTCTACAACAATAGACTTAGCTAAAGAATGGGGGATGTAGTGAGCCCTCTATTGTATGACCTATGATAATGAACCGAGTCACTCAATAAAGTACCAGTACGACGTGAAGACGTGTCTATCTTGTGTGTGTCTGTACGTGTGAGTCAATATAGAGAAATACAACAGGAGGGGCCTTATTAGTTAGGCTTTGCCCTGGCCTAGTCTAGCCTAAAAAGAGAGTAGCCTAGGCCTACTACTACTAGGAGTGTTGACAAAGTGCGAGGCAGCGAGGCACGCGAGGCAAGCCAAATATTTGTGCGAGGCATCATTTTATCATTTCCAAAAGTGCGAGGCATGCGAGGCATATAGTTTACAATTCCAAAAAGGTGCGAGGCATATCTTAACGTGCTATTATGCTATATTATAGGCCTAATAATCAATTATTTATATTTTTATAATAGGCGTAGCGTATCTAAATAGATTCGTGTATACATTCATCATGTTATGTAACGATTATTTTTTTCATTCAAGTCATATCGTGTCAAATTTTACTTTTACAAAAGTGCCCAAACTGTTCAAAAGTTGTGCATCCGTATGCGCCATATTTTAAAAATCTGAACGATAGTCTTTAACTTTCGATAAACAATAATTGTTATAGCGACACTCATCAAATGTTTGTTGGCATTTCGAGCGTGTTCACTTTACAATTAATTTAACATGTCTCTCGATCATAGCAGAGTGAAAATAATATTTTGGCACACCCGCGCATCGGTCCGGTAGACCCGAGAGATGGAAAATCCCTCTTTACTATAGCACGTGGTTTCAGCAGCAACGCACAGACTTCTCTCTGAGCGGCGTGCCAAAGACATTTTTGACATTCCATTCTCTAGGAAATCAACACGTGTACCGCAAATAAAGTAAACAGCGATGGCCAGGACAAGTTCAATAACTGGCGGTGAATAAAAGGCATGCCGCAAAGAAAAAAATTGCGAGAGAATTCTTTAATGAAGAAGAATCACATAAAAAGTAACAAAGCGTGTTTCTCACACACTGTTCGCTAATTTCACTTATTCAATGTTTAATATTTTTGTTTCTATGGAGCACCAAAAGAGCAACAATAATAGAGGACTAAACCTCAGTGGAATGCGTCAATTTCTCATGCATTTATTGGTGAAAAACACGTTTAATTTCAATATATTTGTTAATTTGTCAATAAAAAATGCTGTAATAAGTTACTTCTGATACTGTTCTGTTTTCAAAGAATAATAATCAATCCTAAATCAACATCACTTTTTCCTTTCTGACAAGTTACAGTGACAAAACCTATTGAAAATAATTGTACGTGATTTTCACCAAATAATGCGTTAAATATATGGATTCCACAGAGTTTTTAGCCCTCTAATTAATTTTGCTCTTTTGGCGTTCCATAGAAACGAAAATATTGAACATTGAGTGTGTGAAATTCGCGAACAGTATGCGAGGAAAACGTCTGTAAAATCACCAATTTAACGGATATATTGTTACTTTTATATGATTTTCTTCATTAAAGTAGGTCTACTAATTCTAAGGAGTGATATTCAGGATAATTGGTTAACAAATTTCGAGTTAAAATACAAGGCAGGTGCAAAAGGGAACTAGTGGGCCTAGGCTACTTCAATTTCGGTGATTTCCTGCCTTGCAATTTTGGGAAATGATAAAATGATGCCTCGCATTTTTGATGATGGTAAAACGATGCCTCGCATAAATTTCTGACTTGCCTCGCTTGCCTTCCATGCCTCGCTGCCTCGCACTTTGTTACTACCCTACTACTAGTCTAGGCCTATATAATAATAAGCTTAGAAGGTTAGTTAAGGCCTCCTAGGCCTACTAAGGTTATAATATTATAGGCCCTCTAGGCCTAGACCTAAACCTACAAAAATGTTAACATTTACAATGTCAAATTCAAAAGGATGCCTAGCTCTAGGCCTAGCAAGAGTTATAAAATACAACTCACTCTACTAAGAGCTAGGCTAGGCCTAGGTAGGCCCCTACTAGGCCTAGAGTAGGCCTACCCTAGGCCTAGGCTACTTTCTACTTCTACAGGCCTAAAGTAGAGTAGTAGTACGTAGCAAAGAACTTATAACACAAGAATCTCCTGTTCGTCCGAAGCGCGTAACAATTTCGAAAGACATTGTGGGATAGAATAGAGCTATGGGTGGTGCTATTGTGAGCCATGGAGTAGGGCGCCCGCATCAAATTAGAAAGTCAAAATCATAGAGGGGATCTCCTAATACTCTAGTTTGGAGGGGGCGCTGCTCCATGCTGTGAAATGGCGTCGCCCAGTTTGACCTTTTAACCCTGTAATTCCGATACTGTGTTTTGAATGCAAATTGAAGAACAGGAGATTCTTGTGTTATAAGTTCTTTGGTAGTAGGCACTAGTAGTCTAGGTTAACTTTTAGAGGGTTAGCCTATTTTTTAGGTAGCTATGCTTAGTACTCTAGTAGAAGTGGTAGGACTTTTTTTTATGATTCTCATTCATATGGGATTATGGGGGCTATGAGGCAGTACATAGGCAAGTACAGCACTTTGAAGTGCTGTAGGTCTTGTTTGTCTGTTAAAGATAGTCTTTAGGTTTACCATCTCATAAGTCATACCCTCTAAAAACTGCTTTATCACTGATGTGCTTAACCTATACTAGTACTACACAGACAAGCATATTATAAACTGTATAAACTAAGTAAGCCTAAATCTACTTTAACCTTACGTTAAAATGACAGTCAATTCTCAGCTGTATCACAAATTTCATTTTCAATTTCAAATAATTTTCTCTCAAAACAGAAGTAATGTTATTAGCAACTCAATGCTTGTGGTATACATTGTGTACAGTAAATAAGTGCATTTTGATTTTATAGCTATTCAAATTCTATTTTTTTTTAAAACTCTAGGAAGGTAATCAATCCTGAAACCGATGGCACTCTCTTGAAGATGTGTTTAGAGATTTAAAGAAATCGTAAGTACACATAATATGAATTATATACACATAGGGTTGATACGAGGCCTAATTCAATTATTTCCATTAAGCTTATTGATTACGTTTGACTATCATCAAATCGTTGACTTTAATTGAACTTGACTCAAATTAATAAAACTCATGTCTGTCTGTCTGTCTGTCCGGGTTTATTGAAAGACTAGGGGTTGCACGATCTTCAAACTAATAAGTAACCCTGAGGATATTGAGTATGAATCTGATAAATGATGTTTTAAATTACATTTGAAACTTGCTCTGGGGTAGGTATACTTACTGGTAGATAAAAAACATTATTACTGTATTATTATACATTCCAGATGTGGCCAATTAAAAAAGTAGAGTTAGTTAATGTTTAAAAGTGACATTCAAAATGGTAAGGTTGCAAATCTACAAATGCAAATATTTTCTGTACAATTAAATTCGGCTGACCTATGAATATATTAATCTAGTAATTTAGTTGAATGAGAATTTTACAACCATTTTCTGACTTGTATATTCTTTTTATTTCAGAGGTAGAATAAGGGATGACGACTCATCAATTGATGAAGAAACTGCTACTATCTTGACTACCACGGAAATGTAAATATTTACCAAATTGAATTGCTCAGTATATATCACATTGCTCTTGTAATTTTTAATTTTCAGTCATTGTATAGCCCATTTTTCTAAAGTTAAGCTCTTTTTCAATGTTGAATTATAAGAATTTTCTTGATTTTTGATTGTAAACACTTGGAAGACATGATGATCGTTGTTCTTCCAAACCGCTTTCAGAAAATGATTATCAAAGTTTTTAGAAATATTTATATTTTTAAATAAGCAATAGAACGAACAGTTATTGTAGTAGACTAAACACCTTTGTTAGCAATGTTGAGTACAAAAGTATTTTCTGTTAATTTCAGTGGTACAATAAGGAGTGGCAACTCATACAGTGAAGATAATTCGAACAAAACTACTTTCTTACCAACAAAAAAAATGTAAATATTTGCCAAATTAAATTGCTATTTAACACGATGCACTTGTAATTTGGATGTATCTTGGAATATTTATATTTTTTAATAACCAATAGAACAAAGAGTTATTGTAGTAGACTAAACACTTTTGTCAGCAATTGAAAATTGTCTAGTATTAATTATAAATTTTTTTATTTCAGTGCTACTGACTGTAACAAAACGTTTATGAGTATATTTCACTATATGTTATTTGTAAATGTTGCTACCATCCTATACTGTCATTGGGTTTAAAAATGTATACTTTTATATTATAAATTGCTAATTTTTTATTTAGATTGCGACCAGTAAAGACAGCATATGACATATTAGATGGTCTTACATTCTGTGGTCTAAGAATTGTACGTATTTATTAACTCTTATCAAAATTAAATTATTACAGAAAACTACTGTATTTATATATATGCATAAGCAGAAATTCATAAACGATGCCATTGTCATAAATGTCCTGATTTATTCAATTTTTTAGCCAAGATCAGATACTAAGAATAATAATAATAATGGTATGCAATCTGAATTCAATGTGCGCTTCGGTCAGAAGTCTGAAAATGAAAAAAAACCCCAAAATTCCTTCACCGACATCTATTCACACAATGAAACAATGTTCACCACACGTACCACCTCTGACTAAATTGTTTTATCAAACATTGTTATGTGGATTATCTCCTAATCCCGGTGAGGCAGCACTGAGAAAAACGCAATCACAGTCATCGGATGCTGTTTTTGCAACTTCACGAGGTACTGTCAGGCCCTGGAAGAATACATCGTTAGGTCTTGGTTTAACGTCCATGCATTAATGTACTACCGTATTTGGTTGAAACATTCTTTGCTCTGAACCGGCCAAATTATGCTCGTTGGGGTTCACTTTTTATTGAAAAAATGAAGAATTTGGACTCCGCAGCATTAGCTGTTTTAAAAGCCAACAAGACGAACGAAGAAAACGTACTCTAGAAGTCCAATAGATCTTACATTAGAGCAAACTGTTAACAGAGATGCTGCGTCATCGGCAACTGGAATTACATCTTTTGCGAACTCAGAGAGTGCATTTCGTCGTTGGTGCGTAAGTCTCACTCAACAGAGTATGGCTGTGTCTGAAATGAAGTCCATGAGTGGAATTCAACACGGTGAAACACCAGCTAACCAGTTACGTCGACGGAGGATTGAGAGAGATAATAATGATGTAGACAAGTTTCTCATTAAGCTAAATAGTACATGCAATCCATTTGCCACTGATTCACCAACCACATTAGTAAATATTGCTACAGGTAAAGCTGTAAATGACATAACAAGTACATATTTGCTGGGAACACTACAGAGAGAAGCCCTATCACGACAGCTATTTCACAAAGAATGTGTTTTAGACGAAATAATATTATTAAAGAAGGTCAAGCGTATAAAGGTACGCAATTTTGCTGCTTCAAACATGAAGAAGAAATCGTTAAATGCAACAGAAGCTCTTGGTACAGCTGAAGGTGTTCATGATGCTTTTGGATACTTGTTATCAAAGACGACTACAGATTTGCATTATGTACTAAGTTTTCCGATCACTGAAATACCACTAGCTATTGCACATTCCGATGGTACTCCAACAAAAACAGAGAAGGCAATTCTTGCGAAGATTTTAGAAAAAATAAATCTGGTTCACATAAAGAAGATACTCCTGTGACCGACACAACTCTCTTTGATGGCGGACTTGTTCTGCATGAAGTTTTACCTCGTCATAATGTGTCTACATATGGGAAAATCGTTGCAGATATCATGATTAAGGTATGTTCAGCCAGTGGAAATTCTGTTCACCTGTTGCTGGACAAATATATAGAATCATCAAAGATGTCGAAAGATTAAAAGATAGAGCAGAACGCCAAGAACACATTCATTATAACAGGAGCGGATCAACAACAGCAAAAGAAAGGTATAGATCTATTATAGAATGGAGAATTTAAGGAAGCTCTAGCATAGAATGATCACTATGGTCCAATAATAGGTGACAAAACCGTATTCGTGTCACATGGTGGTAAATGTATCAAAATAAATTGTAACTTGATGGGTAAACTTGAAGTTAAGGAGACTGCCGACTTGCTGTCGTGAATACATTCGTATATTTCATTTCAAGTTCCAATAAAAAGGGAATTGGCCGTGTGGATCTTCGTGTAATTCTTGTAGGCCCGGACCCAACGGGCATTTCTGGGCTACTGTCTGGTGCTACTGTCTGATCATTTTAAATAACATGAGGTCCGGTAAGTCTATCCATTTGGTTTATTATTATTTAAATTATTAGTTTAAATTATGCAAAAAATAGCGCCACATTTTAGTTGTTGAGCATTTAAAAGCAGATCATTTCGATGGTTTTCACATATTGATTCAAAGCTTCATGATGGCAACGAAGAAATCAACATGCAAGCTCATTGTCGTTGAGCAATTCACCGAAAGAAAAAAAGACGCGGAAAGCAGTTACATTATGGGGATGCTCAGCGAAAGCATAAATGAAGATGACAAAGGACAAATCATCCCATGCTATATCAATGGAAACCTAGAGAGTGACGTGGCTCAAAAAGCCCTCGCTTTAGCGGTGGGAGACCGGTTCATCACAACCAATGTGATTAGAGGAGGAGACAATCTCCAGTACTTCCAAAGTAAACTATCATTCCTTTTCCAAATAATTTAAACATCTTATGTGAAAAATAATTCGTATAAAAGCATTACACGCAAAATCATTTATTTTTTAAGTCATTTTACTTATAATTTTAAAATATAAATCCAATTTTACAATTTGTTTTTGTATTTTGATTTTCAGATATTTACGAAAGTTACTAAATTTGCTGTTGACGATGTAGCAATACAAAAGTTCAAAACACCAGATTTTGTATCCATGGCGGAAGCCAAAGGTCTCCCGGTTAAGAGAAGATTGAGTTTAAATGGAGACGTTACAGAAGTAATTATTTTTTATCATCGTACCAACCATGATTAATATGTCAATTATGTTTATGTTTATTTTATCTGCTGATTTTGAAGTTCCTTGCTAATAACCAAAAGTTTGTTTATTTGTTTTCCTTTTTATTTAGCTTGGAGAATTTGTTTCAACAACAAAATATAAAAGAAAGAGTATTAAATTGGAGTGTGATGATGTAAACATGGATATTGTACTCTGGGGGCAAGTGGCCGAGGAAGCAAACAAACTAGTCATTGGGGAAAACGTATCGATAACTGCCCTTATAAAAGAGAGTAATCGGTTGGTTTCGACACTTTCGAGCAAAATTGAAGTAAATATGAATTTAATATATTAATATACTACGTTCATGCATATTAGTGTGACAATGGAAAATGATTAGTACACATTTTTGTCCTTGGTAAAACATGACAATTGTACTTTGGCGGGTACATTGTATTAATGAAAAGTCAGAGTACATTCTCTTTTTAAATTGTATTTTTCAGGTGTCGGAATCTACAGAAAAAGAAGGAATCGTTATTGGTATTGATGATTCCAATGGGTATGTAAATTTCAGACCACTGCTGCTCAGAGATTAAACAATATTAACTATTCCATAGTTATCGTCAATTGTTTATGCGTTTTTTTTTCTTTTAAGATACCCAATTGACATTGTCCTAGAAAGTGGGGAAACCATGCCCATACCAAAGCAGAATGCTTAAATAGCCTTCGCTAACCATTCGCTTGCTAATTTACAGGTAATTTTTAGAATTTAGGCATTCAAGGTTAAAACCACTTAATCGGAATGCTAAGAAAAGTTTCCAAGCATTCTTTAGGAATGCTTACGAGAGTCAATAAGCATTCAGAAGCTATCCCGAATGGTAGTGTGAATGCTAAGATCATTGCTAGCATTCGGTGGAGATATTCTGAATGGTAGTGTGAAGCTAAGAACATTGGTAGCATTCAAGGAGATATTTTGAATGGTAGTGTGAATGCTAAGATCATTGGTAGCATTCAGGAAGAGATTTTGAATGGTAAACAGGGAAATAATTGCTCAACCAATCAGATCAATCCTCACCAACTGCCAAAAAAACAACAACCAATTCAAATTCAAGAGACCAATGGTTAGAGAAAGGCTGACACAGATGTTGCTGATATAAAAGGTATTGTAGCTAGTAGCTAGGCCTAATAATAGGAGGAGTAGGCCACACACAGGAATACAGGTCAACCCGTACCCATGCCAACTCGTACCCACCAACTCGTACCAAAATTTTGGCTTACTCGTACCCAAAATATTGGCTCACCCGTACCCATCATTGGCTGACCCGTACCCAATTTTAATGCTATTTAAAGTATATTTATATTACATTTAAACTCAGTTTTATTAAATTTTTAGATACCAATCATATGTTCGATATTATAATGGCAAAAACTATTGACCTAAAAAGTATAATAATATGTACAGACTCGTACGAAAAAAGCACAGCTTTCATCGTATTTGGGTACGTCGTATTTGGTCAAGTTAATACTTGAGGGCGCTGTTTTACATGGAAGATGTCAGTGGTCGGCTGTGCTGCATTCTATTTTTTTTTCATTTATAAATAGTTATTATTAATCTATTATTTACTACGAATAGTAGTACACGAAAATTGAAATACCCACTAGTTTGTGATGATGAAAACTTGAATTATTAAAAGTAAACATGAATCTTATACATAATTTGTATTTTCATTTTATTTTACAGATAATGAAGTAATGTGCTTTTTGAAAATCGTTTTAAAACTAATGGTTTTTGTTGTTTTGTTTTGCAAGTTTTGGAAAATATTAAACTGTTTTAACATTTCGAAAATATTTAATACATTTTTAAGTAGTCACTCGTATTTTAAAATCACGAAACTATTTAAGTGGATACCAGCCTCATTGCTGCTATGAGCATTTAGTAGTAGATTATCTGCCGTTTATCTAGTAGGCCTATACAAATGACGGATGTGAGAATAATAATAAAAGGTAACCTCAAATAATTCAACATTTAATTACAAACGACGACATTTGCTGTTATTACGTTTTCATTTTATAATGATTATTACTGTATTATTATGACTAAAAACCGAAATAAATACTACAAAAACTTTAAAAAAAAATCATCTTATCGCTGACATATACGTAAGTACTCAGACACGTGTATGTAGGCCTTCAAAACGTTTATATTATTTTAGTAAATAAGACGACATCCGTTGCCATGGAAAAACGATCGTAGTTCATTCATTTGTCTTATTTGACACATTATAGAATGCGTATTTTTTTTTTAGAAAAGGGAATCCCTCGTCAGCAAAAACACGTAGCTGTAAGTTATTGAGGAAATATCTACCAAAAATGTTTAATTACCGTAAACAAACAGATAATTTTACTGAATTATTTAAGAAAAAAAATAAATAGAAAACGATCATACGACACATTGCGTTGTCTATTTTTTGACACACTACAAATGGACCCGTACAAATGCGTTTTTTTGTATATTAAAGAGGAATCCCCATTCAGCAAAAACACGTAGCTGTTATAGAAGAAAATCTGCCAAAATGTTTATTTGCCTTACAGTACAACAGTACGTGTATATGATCATTTCACTGAATTATTAATAAATAAAATATATGGAAAACGATCATACGTCATTACTGAGTCATCTCTTTGACGCCCTATAAATGCGTGTTTTTTATAATAAAAGGTTAATCCCGGTCAGCAAAAACATGTAACACGAAATCTACGAGTAATTCGACCCCATAGCCCTGCAGGCTTTTTGCTTAAAACAGGGCGTTGTTAATTCAACCAATTTTAAATATACCAATACAATAGAAATAATAATTACTTGATCGAATGTAATCAGGGAAGATAATTAGAATAAAATAAAAGAATAAAAATTGATAAGTATAAAAGTATACGTTGTTGGTACTTTACCTGGGCTTAATTGAATTGTAATACTAACTATACAACAGTTAAAATATTTTTTATATTCTCTTACGTAAATAAAAAAGACACATCAAACATACGTTTATAAAACTATAATACTACATTTAAATAAATTTTACAAATATATGTCTAATTAAACGAAGTTTACACTCAAATCAATGGTCATTTTTATTAGCACACATTTCACCGAGACCTGTAAAATAAAAAAAAATTTAAATATAAAAATATTCACATGGCAAAGGCATACCACTAGTTTTGCGCCGATCAAATCATTACAAGTAATTATTCAAATTGGGTACGAGTAGGCCAAATAATGGGTACGAGTAAGCCAAATGCTTGGGTACGGGTAAGCCAAATATTTAGGTACGAGTTGGCATGGGTACGGGTTGGTTTGGGTACGGGTTAGCCAAAGTGGGTACGAGTTGACCAATTATTTGGGTACGGGTTAGCCAAGTTGGGTACGAGTTGGCATGGGTACGGGTTGGCATGGGTACGGGTTGACCAGCACCCACACACAGCCTACTACTAAGTTGAGTTCAGCAGAGAGGGACCAGATAGTGAGTGGTGGTACCTATAAATTGGATCCCCTAAGTCACTCCCTGGTTATATTGTGTAGCTAGGCCTAGGCTAGTTATAGTATACTCTAGCTATAACCACATTGTATCACTGATCAAAGAGAAGGGCTAACTAAACTATTTATAAAAGCAATTTTAAATAAAAGCAGTTTTCACTCCATTTATTTTATTATAAGACCATGGGATGATGGAGGCATTTTTTATGCCATGGCAGATTATTTCCTAATTCCAACATTTGAAATGAATACAAACAGTAACCACACAACAAGTATTTACTTTAAAGGGTAAATATTAAATAAATTCCTTTTTATTCAACCTGAACTAGAGAATAGTGCATAATTCAGTTTTATCTGATATATACTGACTGTACATAAAGGAACAGGTCTCACGACGTCATGCAAAATTAGCCATTTCTAACAAGGGCGATGTTGATAATCTTTCAAGCTCACAGCAAGAGGCAGACACATTACGAATACTTCATGCCCTCCATGTGGCCAGTTTAGATAAAGAGGTCAAAATAATGTCACCAGATACCGATGTTATGTTGCTAGCATTAAGGTGATATCCAGACTTAGGACAGATTTATTATTGATTATTGTTGATTATTAAGTTCATAAATAGACTTCTAAACAATAAACCATGTCACTAATTTATTAGATGAAATCAAGCAGCAGTTATATTACTACACATTGACATTTTTGCGAAACACTACTGATATTAAGTTAAATTAAACTTCTACAGGTTGCTGTCACTGCCAGAAACACTGCTGGTAGTTAAATTAAATTTTAGAACTTCTTTGTTCACCTGTAATTATAAAAAATCTTTTCGATGGTTTTCGCATATTGATTCAAAGCTTCATAATGGCAACCAAGAAATCAACATGCAAGCTCATTGTCGTTGAGCAATTCACCGAAAGAAAAAAAGACGCGGAAAGCAGTTACATTATGGGGATGCTCAGCGAAAGCATAAATGAAGATGACAAAGGACAAATCATCCCATGCTATATCAATGGAAACCTAGAGAGTGACGTGGCTCAAAAAGCCCTCGCTTTAGCGGTGGGAGACCGGTTCATCACAACCAATGTGATAAATCCAATTTTACAATTTGTATTGTTGGCAACAAGAGGCACACTATACCTCTAAGACAAATCTATGAAGCAATAGGTGACAAGATGGTGAGACATCTCAAAAAGTCATGTGATAACGTACAATCAGTATTCGCACAACTGGGCATCACAGACACAGTTTCTTCTGAAATGAAGAGGACATTAGAAAAATTTGTTTGCTAGTGTAATGTACCAGATCCATCAAACTATGGATGGACAATTGACGACAAAACATACCGTCCTGTTGTAACTGAGCTTCCACCTGCACCAAAAGCTGTCCTCGAACTTGTCAGGTGCAAGTGTGCCAAAAACAGATGTTCAACCGCACGCTGCTCCTGCAAACGAGCAAATCAGAGGAAATATGTGAAAACACTCAACCATACCGCCTCTGATTCAGAGCAAAGCGATGTTGAACTTTGATCAGGTTAGCTAAGTGTACCCAATACACAATATTGAATGTCAGTTTGGCCATGGTCACGTCAGATATGGAAATGTTATTATCTTGGTATATTTTATATATACACTATACATGGTGACATACTGTAAGCTTCATTTATACAATACATCTGATAGTCATTTTGAAATTTTTACGAAACAAATATAAAAAGTATTCATTTTTAGTTAAAGCCCCAAGACCTGCAATTGTTGTTGTTTTGTAAAAATAATGCATTATATAACTTTAAAAACATTAAACCAGGTCATTTCTTGTCTTAAATGTACGTTCTAAGGTTAATTATGATAAAAAGATAACGGTAACGTACGAACATCGTACGCTTGCTATGCTTAGCCTGACGTTGTCTCATTGCTGAAATAATTGTCTTTCCTTTTTTGGCAGAATCCGTTGGGGAAGACCTGGTATTTTCCCTGAAAAGTTATGGTTCTCTTATTTGTTCTCACGATCGCCGACCGAAACTGGCTGTGCATCCATATCAACATGAAAATATCAATCCGCGCGCGATGCCTTGTGGGATTTATAGCGGGCCGATTAAATGATTAGAATCAACTTAATTTTCACATTTTTATCGAAATAGGATCATATAGTATTTATTTTTACATAAAATGTAGTTTGTGACCTTAAATTAGGTCGAAAAAACGTAGGTCGTAGGGCTTTAACACATTGTTCCAGTAATAAACTCACTTATTTTTAACTTGAAATAAGGTGTTAGCTATATTATAGACAAAATTTAAAATTTCTAGAAAATTGCCTGATGAATGTAGAAATCTATATGTACAGCTGTACTAAGTATAAAAAAAGCTTTCCGTCGATATTTATAGTTTAATTTAACCTTTGACCTCATTTTGATCACATGACATATGCAACAGAGATAATTGCAATGCATTTTTGGATATGGGTGTAATGGAAATAAATGATCAGTGCATGATTATCTTTCTAATGATACCACTTTTAATCATATTTGTGTGTAGAGGCAAAACACATGGTCTTAATTCTAACTATTAAAATAGTTTTTTTTCCAGACTTTTGGCAGTAAAAAATGGAGGAAGCTAAACCTGGGGGAAATTGACCGGTACAAGCTTTATCTATGGGGAGTAACATGCCAGTGAGTGAGCGGCAAGAGAGTGAGTCCATATGATAACACAAGAGGTAGGCTGTATAATGTTTAAAATTTAATTTTTCGGGAAACGTTTTCTGATAATTTTTAAAAAAATAAATTAAATATCATAAATGGTCTTTTTTTAAAAAAATATTTCCTATAAAATATTTTGAAAAAGAAATAGAATTATTAAAGTATTTTATTTTTGAATGTACATTGTCATGATAATATCAAATGATGGATGCATAGAACCAATTGAATTAATTCTTAATGTGAAGGAATTGGAAAAACTGGGATATGAAACGTGTGTATGCGTAGCAAAACCATCTGTAAAAATGACAGGATTAGGGTCCTCAAAAGGCATGATGTTCCTACAATCTAAAAATATTGTAGGACAGTTCCAGTCATTTGTCTCATCAAGCGACAAGCATCCAACAACAACAGATCTAGCGCTTTTAAGAAAACACGTTCAAACACTTTTTAATGAAAAATGTTGTGAGTTTTACATTTCTGTACATAATTACCATTGGTTATAATGTAAAATAAAATGTAAGCTGTGGGGAACCCATAGCGAGGCTATTACCGATGCAAACATCGGACAAACCGTCACTCTAACTAACGTTGAGATTGAGGTCTACAATGACGCTCAACAAGTCAAGTCAACCATAAACGTAAGAACTTACTTTTCAAAAATATATTCGAAATTACATATTACTGTTACAGAATAATGATTTTGATTCCCTGTAGCCAATTGTTGCCAAAAACCAAAGTTGCAAGATAAGTTCTATCTATATCCAGCTATTTGAGCAAATCATTACAGCTTCTCTCGCCTTCTTTTTCGTCACACAGGTTGACGATTCTGAAAAAACGTATCTTTGACAATCACGGCTGTGGATGAAGAAATTGATCCAGAACCGTAAGTATATAAATTCAGAAAAACATCAACATGTAAATAACTGAAACAAAATTCACTTCACTAACACGAGTTTCTTTTCTTTCCATAGAAAAATTTATTTCCAAAAGTGATGAGATGTTGGTCTGCGACGTAAATGTTTTCAAGTCGTTAGTAAATTCTTCAATAGTCAAGTCTAACATGTTGCCAATAAAATGCAAAATAATAAAAAATAACGAATCAATTAAGTCAATTAAAATGGTTGAAAAAAAAACTTGCGTAATTGTCTTTTATACCATGTGTTTTGTTGACAGTAGTTTAATGCCTTCATCAAAATGTCACTTTACTATCCTAGGCCAGTCGTCTAAAAAATCATATCGGTATTTGATTATCTCTTTCCTTCGAGTGTATAACAGTAAAAGCAGAATTCCTCGCAGGGGGGTGAGACCCAGAGCGCAATTTCGTTACAGGAACAGCCAAGACGCCAGGCGGCAGAAGCCACCAAGGAGATAAAACCTTCCGACAGCCCATGGGCGTCAAACGTCGAAATACGGCACCAAGCGGTTCTGTGTGGACTACTGGCGGCTGAATTCAGTTACGATCAAGGACACTTACCCAATCCCTAGGATCAACGACTCCTTAAATGCGCTTTCGGGTGCCAAATGGTTCTCGACACTGGACTTGGCTTCAGGATACTGGCAAGTGGAGTTAGATGACGATGCTAAGGATAAGTCCATGTTCACCATGCGAGGCGGCTTATATCGTTGGAAGGTAATGCCATTTGGACTCTGCAACCCTTTGCAAAAAAGCCGTATACGATCCATATACGCTGAAAACGTATACGACGTATACGGATCGTATACGATTTCACTGTTTACATTATTTCCACTCTGTTGCTCCACAAAGAGTTGGCGTCGTATACGTTTAGCATACGTAACGTATACGTTGTTTATTCATGATAAGAATATCGTATACGGGACGTATACGAATCATATACGAACAAACTAGGCCATTTTATAAATTATAATAGTAGTAATGAGTAGAATAGAGCTAAATAAAACATTTAAATTGTCATTACAACAAATACGTACGTACGTAGGCTGGCTCTCTGGCCTAGCTAGCACCAGCCACTAGTCTAGTACAGTATTATTAGTATAGCCTAGTAGTATTAGGAGCTAGGACATAAGACCATATTTATTTCTATTTATTAGATAGCCTAGGCTACCGATAAAATTCAAACAACGTTTTTCGCAAGTCAATAAAATACGCTAAACAGGTATACTACTACTAGGTAGGCCTAGAAACGACAAGACAAGGGGCCATTTTCACGATGTTGTTTGCAGTTTTCCTTTACAAAATATGGCAGAGGTCAGTAAGTTCAGCCGCCGACGACGACCGAGCGTCGCTCGGTTGCCTACAATTGCAACTCGTGGTCGACTCGGCTCTCTGGTGGCCAATCATGCATATCATCGGGTACGTCGTTCAATCTTCTCAATTCGTCACACCACGTGCGAGCTTTGGGTGGTCAAATTACATCGTTTATGTTAAGCGATATTATTCCACGACATGTGTTGTAGTATAGCATGGAGATGGAGTAACAATAATTTGAGGAAAACCATGATCCAAAACAGAAGTGGGATGTGTTGATATGTACATTAACATTATATAATAATAATAATAATTATCTAACGATGAATACAATCGGATTTTGAATAAGTTGATCACTTCCGTAGAAAAAAATTAAAAAACAAAATTAGTGGTTATAGCAAATACAATTATATCGAATTTCAATTTTTTCCCGGTTAAGCGAACAGATTGAATTGCTTTCATTTATCTCAGCGGTATTTCTGCTTGGTGATTAAGATATCATAAAACAAAATAAAAATAACCACCCTCAACTGTAAATAACAAATTAAATAAGTCTACTAAACATTGTTGATTTCCCATGGACCCAACAATACCCCAACTATTTCATTCATAATTGTTTATTTGTAACAGTTTATTTGAAATCCTTGTCCTTTGTTAATTCAATTGTGTGACAATTAAATTAGATTGTACATGCTGATGCTGTATATTATGTAAAAAGATGAGTCATGTTTATCAGATTCTTGAAAAAGATCAAAACTTTGAATTCTCAAAATGTGTTCTATATCTTTATTTGGCGTTAGACTCGTACTACATTCATTAAAATGATAAACAAATATCCAGCAGCCCTCAGCCGTGTGTACAGAGGGGGCACAACAAAACTATTAGCTACTAATATTGTACACAATTTATTACATCCTTTTTTAAGTAACACATATTCAATATTATAGTAAAACGTCTATACGTCAATACGTAGTTACGAGGCGGTATCCTCGCAACTAGGCTCATAGTTGTTTACCACTCCAACACATATGATATGAATAAAGCATATCTTATTAAATAGTATCTCGCGCCCGCGCATATACAACAAAAAGTTACAAAGGTTCACATATTTATATTAACGATTTTTTTTAAATTTACGAATTAAATAAATAAAAATATAATTAAATACCGCTTGGCCTGTCAATGATGGAGGCATAAAAATGGGGGCGTGGGGTACCTTTTTACCAGGGAGATGTAAAATAAGTATTTAACATTTACCTGGTTTTACTACGTTCGCGTACAATTTATCATTTGGATTTTTTAAGTTACATGTAGGTTATGTTAAATTGTATTCATCAGTAACAACTCTAGGAAATTTACAGCAATTAGTTCTGATGCCTAAAATAGTAAAATGCTTTAAAACTTCGGAGCTTCTTTTTTTGTATTTTTGGCTGTTGAATGTTTTGTTGGCACCCCCTAACTCTGCAACGATGATATCCATAAATGCATCATATTTTTATTTCACCGTTGTTGATTTACTACTAGCTAGAGTAGGTTATTATAATAATACAACCAATATAACCAAATCTAATATATGGGGGAAAGCTAGCAAGCTTATTTTCACAATGAGTGTACCACAGACTCTTTTCCTTGGCGTATTTTTCCCAGGCCTAGTTACTCTTAGTTTACTAGAGCTGCTGCAGTAGCTAGTTACTGCATGTTCGATCTATACAATTACAATATGCCTATAGCCTAGCTAGCTAGAAGTCATCGAATTTACTATCTACTTTGGCCTACTGTAACTAGGCCTACATCCCATTTTTTATTGCGAGTTAAAACCCGTAGCAAAAAAAATCCTGTTGGACAACAACAATGATGATTGAAAATGAATGAAATCTGATCCATGTGATGCATGCATGCAGCACACACAACACAGGCACGTTTTGGGCGAATTTATTTGGATCATTCCATATATATTATAGGGAGCCACATGTATTCTACATTTTTATTACATCGTAATTTATGGATTTTACTTACTTGTTTTAAATTTAATATACTGCGGGTCCAATTTAATATTTATTTATTTCCAAGTACATTCATATTAATTAAAGCACTTTCAAAATTAATAACAGCACATTTTGTATGATTCACTTATTAATGGAACGTACCAAAGGTAAAGAAATAGGAGAGGGGATAAACAAGACGGAACAGCCTGGGTGGGTTTTTATGCTTGATAGAAAAATAACGTCTTGTAAAATACAGCACCAATTTTTTTCATTAGCGAAAACTATGAACTAAATCATCATAGGGAATTTAATGTACATATACCGACTGAAAAAAAAAAAAACAAATTGTACACTAATTATTGAAGTCAAGATGCTCCTGCCATCGTAAACGTATGCTATCGTCGTCTTGTAAAAAGAGGGACAGTCCTTTTTCGGTTTGTAATATGATGCAGTTTGTATACACGCGTACTCGTATCGTATACGGATCGTATACGGATCGTATAATTAGGAAATTGTTTATAAATGATCGTATACGGTTCGTATATGTTTATTATGCGGGCAGGAACTTCCGAATTGACGTATACGTTTCGTATATACGAAATGGACTTCCTATACGAAACATATACGAAACGTATGTAAATCGTATACGTTCGTATACGGCTTTTTTGCAAAGGGAATGCCCCTTCTACATGGGAAAGACGGTGGAAGAAGAGATCGACCGCCTAGAGAAAGTGTTAAAATTAAAGCCCAAGAAGTGCACCTTATTTAAACAGGAGGTCTTGTACCTCAGACCATGCTGGGGTGATGACCGATTCTGAGAAGATAGAGTCTGTAAAGGAATGTCCAACGCCAAATACCGTCTTGGGATTGGCGTCCTATTATAGGAGGTTCATAAATGGGTTCGCGTCCATAGCTGCCCCACTGCACAAATTGACAGAGAAGTCCAGACGATTTTCCTGGGACCCGGAGTGTGAGCAGGCCTTTCAAGAACTAAAGGACCGATTAATACAGGCACCAATTCTCGCTTACCCTTTGTCCCGAGGGACGTTGGCATTGGCACTGTATTATCCCAAGAACAGGACGGAGAAGAACACGTAATATGTTACGCAAGTCAGACTCTAAGTAAGACTGAGAGGAACTATTGCGCTACATGCCGAGAATTGTTGGCCATAGTGACTTACCTCAAACACTTTCGACAGTACCTGCATGGACAATTGATACGCACGAACCAAGCCTCCCTGCGTTGGTTAATGAGTTTCTATCTAAGGTGGTGTACTGCATCCAAGAGGGACTGAGAAAGAAACCAAAGGTCGTGCACGTGGAAGGAAGCTGTTGCCGAAAGTAGCGAGATGCCAACAGTCCCGGAGGAAGTTGACGGAGAAATCCAACGGCCCAAAACGCCTGAAGAAGGCCCATTGCTTACTGCCCCCGAGGAGCCCTCTGATCGAGGAAATATGCCTGTACCTCCACAGACCCCCACCCCCCAGAGGGAAGGTATCCCAGGAGACGTGTAAGGTGGAGGCCTGCACGGTACGAACAATAAGCAGCTAGGTTCTCTTGCCGTTTATGTTTTACCTAATGTTGTTTTGTTTGTTTGTTTTTTGTTTTTTTTTATATAAAGATGCGAGGAGGTGGTGACTACGAGTGTGACCGATGTCCGAGAACATACGGCCATTCAAGCGCCCTACGACGGCATCGGAAACCGAAGCCATGGCGACAGAAGAATTGATCACGTCTGTGAGCGTTGCTCTGCGACCTTTTCCAGGAGGGACGCCCTGGTCCACCACTGTGACCGGGTACACCGAAAGAGGGCCGCGACACCACCAAGCCTGACCAGCACGGAGACTCGGGTGGTGGCCGTCATGTCTCCTTGTTAGAAGTGTCAAATGTGGCGAGGGATGAAACCGTCGTGACCAATAAGCAGCGACCAACGGGAATACCCCGGAACCTGTTACAGCTGCTCCGAGGAGGTAGAGACGATGACAGGGAAGGAGAAGAGGAATCACCCGAGATGGTCGACCTGGAAGAGGTGAAGGTGGTCAAGTATGGGACAGATGGAAGGCCGAAAAGGGAGAAGACTACGACAAGAACATATGTGTTGAAGTTGGGAAATTTTTGAAGATCCCTACCTCAGATTTAATTGCTTCAATTGTTTTAATCATGGTTTTTTGTGTCTCATTAACATTATTAATAAGACCCATGAAATTGCCTACTGAGACTGAGCAGCTCCTACAGTACCAAAAAATGGATGAGTCATCTTTGGATAACCACTTATATTTGGCTTCATTAATTTTCTGACAATCTATGTGGAACCATAGCTTACAAAGACCGCATAAAACCGATTTGCCACCAGACAAAAAATGGCCACCACATGAACCACATTCGTCTTCACCCTCGATATCTACTACCGTTTTATCAACTGTGCCTCCTGCATTACGTAATCTAGGCTTAGGCCTGGCACCTTGGTCTTTGCTTTTGGAAGCCATGCCCTAACTGCAAAGACAATCTAAAAAAAGAAAAATCTCACCAGTCCTTAGAATACACTAAGAGCTCAAGCTAAAATTTGAAGCAATAAGAATAGGAATGATATGAAAGTAAAAGATCGTAAAAAAACTTTACAAACCCCGCCAGCAATAATAAAGAAATTTCCGACTTCAGAAGCACGTCCCACTACCATAAAGCGCGCACAATAAACTAGGGGGCCTAGGCTAGAGGCCTAGCAAAGACAATCTAAAAAAAGAAAAATCTCACCAGTCCTTAGAATACACTAAGAGCTCAAGCCAAAATTGGAAGCAATAAGAATAAGAATGATATAAAATAAAAGATCGTAAAAAAACTTTACAAACCCCGCCAGCAATAATAAAGAAATTTCCGACTTCAGAAACACGTCCCACTACCATAAAGCGTGCACAATAAACTAGGGGGCCTAGGCCTAGCCTATTTCTTAGCGTATGGTGCCTAGCTAGGCTAGAAGCCTGGTATAATCAACAGCTAAGGCAAGTAAAATCAGAGCACAGCCACAAACAACAATTGAATCAAAAGATGAGCAAAGGGAGTTTTATATTACTTAAGAAATACCAAATCTATACAAAACTAGCAAACAAGATTCAAAGACTTTCCGATTACAGATATTCGTCCAACCACAAACCCAGGCCTAGCAAAGACAATCGCGCACAATAAACTAGGGGGCCTAGGCCTAGCCTATTTCTTAGCGTATGGTGCCTAGTCTAGAAGCCTGGTATAATCAACAGCTAAGGCAAGTAAAATAAGAGCACAAGCAACAATTGAATCAAAAGATGAGCAAAGGGAGTTTTATATTATTTAAGAAATACCAAATCTATACAAAACTAGCAAACAAGATTCAAAGACTTTCCGATTACAGATATTCGTCCAACCACAAACCCAGGCCTAGCAAAGACAATCTCAAAAAATCTCTCCAATTGAAAGATAAATCGAATAATACAAGGGCTTAAGCTACATTTGTAGCAATAAGAAGAGTGATGGAGACTTTATGTAAGTAAAAATCGTGAAAAAACTATACAAAACCAGCAAACAAGATTCAAAACTTTTACGACTTCAGAAACACGTCCAACCACCTGGTTATTGTCAGGATCTTTTTTTTTTTCTATATTCTTCTTTCTTTCCACGAATTTTGTTGCACGCATATCTCTAATTCTGGCCAACATAAGATTGTATAACTTTGTCATAAGATTGTCTTGTAGCTGTAGATGTGCAAGAAACTTCGGTTTATGACTTTAGAGTTGCGCAACGTGATTTACGTGCGATTTTATGAATTTCAATGATTGATCATAGATTAAAAACCAAAAGTAATTTTGTATGGTTCAGGGACGATTCGGCCCGGGACTATTCGGCCCACTTTTGTTTTTATTTATCAAGTTTTTAAAAGTGTTCAACAATCCGTATTTTATTGATATTGACAAAGTTGATATAATATATATAATAAATTACTAAAAAAACGTAAGTTTATACTCAATTTTATTACTTTGTTTATTTCGTGCATTCGCCAAGCGGCCAACAGAGGGTGTAACTTGTTTACATCGTTCGCATGACTAAAAAATGATTATTTTCGACAATGTTTTCAAAATGTTTGCTTTATTGCATCTTTATCCCTAGTAGTGCTACCCCATAGTCTCTCTGAAAATAAAGTTTGAGGAAAAAAGCTTATTTTATGCTTATAAATGCATATCAAAGCCGATAAATGTAAGTGTGCCGAATCGTCCCGGGCCGAATAGTCCCGGGCCGAATCGTCCCAGGGCCGAATCGTCTCAGGGCCGAATCGTCCTGTTACCTTTTGTATTGACCCTTGGGGAAAATGTAAGTCATATCAAGGGCAAACTTTCTATGGATTAAAAATGGCATGTTTCAGAGAAAGTTACGCGCGTTTAAAAATTTAGAATGAAAAAAATCAATTTCTAATCAACTTTCTACGCATTTCATGTCATTTTGAGCATGTCAAAAATTACCACATGCGCGCGGTTCGCATGTAGCGCTAAAAACATCTTTGTTTGCGTAATTTATGTTTTTTCAGCCTTTTCTAGTAATTTTACCAATTTTTAAACAATTTCAACTTAAAATCACATCATACGAGCACTTCGAATTGGACAATTTGCACGCGTTTTTGGTTTAAAAATTCGTCAAAATTATGCCTTTTTCATAAAAGGTCATAAATTCTAAACTATGTGGTGAACTTTTTTTTAATTACATATTCTGGAAGTTGATGAGTTGTAGATATCGGATCATGAATCAATATGGCTAACCGGACATTGTGACGTCATCATATGGCCACTCGAATATAAAATATAGGATTTTTGTCTCTTTCGTCATAGTGCATCACATTTAATAGAGCGCATCTCTACTTATCCGTATTCCATTTCCCCCCATTTTGTTATGTTGTCTAGATCAATCAATTATCTTTCACATGATTTACCATTTTTAAAATTGTGATGACGTCATCATGTTTAAAAGCGTCAATAACCTTGGTCACTTATTTTCACCTATTCTGCACTGTATGTAGTACGTATACAGTATATAGTTACAGTATACTGTATATAATTAGACGCGACACTAACATTTTGACGTGCACGTATGACATGCACGTGGCGTTTGAACTGCGGATAACCTAACTCATCCATAGTGACGAGTTCAAATCTAGTTTTGTTTTTATTGTTGTTTGTTTTGGACTATTATCGGGGACCGATCATTTTAAGGGAGGGGAAGATGTAATGATTTCGGGAAGAAGAAAAAGATAGAGGGCGGGAGATGAGCAGGCAGTTGGAAAGGAGGAGAAGCAGAGAACGGACATGAAAAAAAATAAGAGACATTAGAGAGATTGGAGAATAACGGTGTTAAAGAGGAAATTAGAGTTGAGTAATAAAAGGAAGAGTCATTCTTATCTGATGTTTGCGGTCTGCAAATCGATTTCTATACGCGTCTTACAAGTCTGTGTTTCAGGCTAAATAATGTCATGTTATTGAAAACACCGATACTGTAACATGCATGTCTGAACAACACCCCTGGATGACTTGTTTTGAAAGCATATTCTTGTCTGGCTGGCTGACTGACCTGGATGGTGTTTACCTGCGTATTTGGGACCCAGACAGTGGCTAGATAATATTAATAGTTTAGTAATAATAATTGTTAGACACTCTCATTCAGCATACTGCAGAGAAAGGAGGTAGCAAATAAATGAAATACCAGATCACTATATATACGTCTAATTTCATTATTAATACTAATAGTCTGCAGTAGCATCTAATTATAACAATAACTACAGACTTGGGGCAAGTCTAATTATCACATGTAAATGGAAAGGACAATTTAATTTTGAATGAGCTACTTTTTGGAAAAGTCATAACTGAAAAGTACTTGAATATGCGCAAGTTAACATAACATATGTTGTAACTGTAATGGTGTTCTACGAGCACGTTAAACATGACAGGTTGCGCACGTAAAACGTCAAAAATGTTGCAAAATATGCCATACTTTTAAAAATGATACAGTTTATCAGAATGCGAGGTTACCCCAAATTTTTTTTTTTTTTTTTTTTAAACTATAGGCTACATTATTTACATATTATGTTTAGTGCTACCGACTTTAATTGATGGATTTTTTTTAGTTACACTGGACAGATAGTTTATTTTTTAATTAGCTAATTCATATGAAAAGTACTTGAATGCGCAAGTTAACATAACATGTTGTAACTTGGTCAACATATAGACATTTAACTGAAGTTGTGCAGCCAAATTTTTTGACACGTAGCACAATTTACGCACGGTTTTTTGACTTCGAAACAAATAATCTTTTTAAGACAGTTTTTCTTTACCTCAATTTGCATCAAGGGGTTCACAACATACCGAGGAATACGAGGAATCTTTCTTCGGATTTGCTTTAGCAGGTGCTTATTTGGCTCATGTGTAGTGCAGTCGACTTTGCTATCAGAGGTACCGGGATCGAATCCCATAACTGAAAAGTACGTGAATGTGCACTTTTAAATCTAGTACTACAATTTATTGTTTTCCAAGTGGTAGGCCTACTTTGATTGCATCTTCTTTTTGTATGCTTCCTCGGTTAATATGTTCAATTGGTAGGGAATGTTTAAAAAATCATTTTAGTAGCAATTCACACAATCTACAATATTTATTTCGAAAAGAGGCCCTCTCTTCAAATTGCTATCGCCCAATGCATCGTAACACGCACATTTTATTTATCATGCTTAGTCTACAATAGGCTGCACTACAACGATTGTAACTGGAATACATCAAAATCGTTCAATAAGTGTCAACAGTTGACGGTGTTAATTAGCATTGTAAACGGTTTAGTTAATTTTTATTTTACACCATATTAAGTTAAAAAAATTGGGGGTCACCAGACATCCCGGAGAGCTATAATCGATTAAAAATAGGCATATTTTTACACAAATTTGCATAAAATTACAAATTTTCAAGTGCATGATTTTTAAAGTTTGACATGCACGTGTGTCATTATTTTGCATTCATAATTCATCAAATATGAAAGAAATATATCATAAAACTATGAAAAACAATAATCAAGCGCAAAAACGGGCTTTCTAGGCTGCGTACGAGTGAAGTGCGCAAAAGCGCAAATTCTATTTGGAAAATGTGAAATGCTTAAAATGTCCTGAAACGTGTAGAAAGTTGATTAGAAATTGATTTTGAGCATTTTTAACTTTCAAAGCGCATGTACGTGCGATTTGACCAATGTTCAACATTTTTCTGATGATACAGGAAGATGACCCTTGACATGAAGCATACGTGTGTCAAGTGGTATTTAAAAATAGCTATTGGTTTTCAAGTTATAGTCAATCTAAGAATTTCAGAAAATCGTGCGTAGTTATGCTACGCAACCATATTTTCATTAAACCAAAGCTTGTTGCACAACTACATATATACGTGCATCTACTGGCCAAGTTACAACATAACTGCTATTGCCGTTTTTGAGATATGCGACCAACAAAAAATGAGCAGAAAAAATGAAATTTTTATGACAATAACAACAGAGAGCGACAGCCTAAAAATAAAATGCCAAAATAAAGGGTGTAGGTGGAGCTACATTGGAATAACAGAGGATAAATGAGTTTATGAATGTGGCATGGCTGGTCCTGAAGTAGTGAAATTAACATCCTAGTCAGAATTACATATATGTGATTGTGAGTCAACAGACAGAATTTATGAACTGGAAAAACAACAAAGATGGTTGCCACATTAGACAATCCATTGAAGATGCAGTACAACATTGAAACCAAGGTCGTCATCACCTCATCAACTAATTTATAGAATAGAGGAATTCAGTTTCATATAAAGATTTGTTGTTGTTATTAGCATGAAGAATGGCTAATTGATTTTAGTGTAGGAATAGTTTACAATGAACACCAGACCATGATTTACTGTTTCTTCTCATTGTTTTAAATGTATGCAGAGTAGTGAAAGTTAGGCATCAATGGAAAATTCAGAATTTTAAAAAGAAAAAACATTCTTTCCAAATCTGTCAAAAGAGAAAAGAACAGTTTTAAACGAATAAGACACAACACAGACTTCATACATTGACATTTATCAATGCATTGCTAATAATTGAATTAATCAATCCTGTAGCTCATCTTTAATTCAGACCTTTTTCCAAAATTGCAGGTAGAGGGGTAATTTTTTACTATGGTACAAGGGAGAGATAATGGATGGAGAGGGGGACAGCAGAGAGAAATTTGATTCAACACGGTTTCGGTATTTTTTTTAATGGCATGGAGTGGAAATGTATGTTTTGAACTATGCTTTAACTGGCAACTCTGATATTTCATCATTTGCAACCACATAGGCCCTACTGTATAAGCCTTTTTTAAACCTAGTTTAAAAAAATGTAATGGGCTCGTGCATATAAAAAATATATCATATAAGGAAAGGGCCAAAGTTACAAAGAAATAATAAGCCTGCTTGCATCAATCAAGTCAACTGTTGTTTACTGCTTCGATGGATGATGTGGGCGAGTACTTGATTTTGATTGGTAGATTAATCTAGGGATACCAATCCTTACTATTCTTAGGTCTCTATTGTTTATGCAGAACGGGGAGCTCGTCGGGATTGATTTATGGCCCGACGATAGACGGGCTGGAATTTTCTGGCCTGTTCTATTGCAGAGTATTAAGAATCTAGTTATTTTAGTCTATCCTACTTGGGTGGGAATGACATTACTGGTACTGGTACTGGTTCAAATAACCGTCTCACAGAGACATCTGGTAGCCATTGACTTAAAGTTGGCATTTGGATGTGTTACTTTTAAATGTAGGCCTACAGTATGAGAGTGACTACTACCAAATTACACAGTCTCAAAACAACTTATAAACAGTTCATATATACAGTTAAAACATTGCTGGGAATTATAAATTTCTGTTGAAGCAGGCTCTAATGAAGTTGCATCTAGTAAGTTGACTTTGTTGTACAACTCTATCAAGTATTGATGGTATCTTCCGACCTCTTCGTTTACTTTGGGTTGTGTGAAAAGTAAGAATTTTTGTAGGATCTTCATTTTCTTTTCTAATTACATGTCCGATCCAGTTGAATTGTTGCTTGTAGACATATTCTTCTAGCGGTTGACAGCCAGTAATTTTGTAGAGATCGTCATTATCAATAACGTAACGCCAGTCTATATAGTTTTCATCTGTTTCTTCATCTGAGGATATGTCTACATGGTTTGGTGGGCAGACTCTTTGAAAGCCATTCACTAGCATTCTTCTTAGGAAGGTTTTGTATGTTGTGCTAAGTTTGGACATTTCACTTCCTGTTGCCCTCCAAGCATGGCAACCATAGGTGAGTCTACTCCTAACTAGACCATTAAGAAACATCATTCTTGTTTGTAAGTGGATCGTTCTGTTGGTAAGCAATGCTCTATTCTCTGCAAATGCTCCTTTGGCTGAATTGATTCTGTATTTTACTTCTTGATCTCCAATATGAACATCATTGTAGGTAGCCCATACACCAAGGTATCTAAAGTGTGTTACGTTGTTAATGTGTACGCCGCCAATTTGTATGATGCATCTTGGGTATTCTTCAACTTCCTCTTTCCAGTTCCATATAATGGTTTCTGTTTTGGGGGCACTAATTCTTAGACCAAATTCCAGACAAACTTTATTCAAGATGTTCACAATGGTTTGCAGTTCTTCTTGTGACCAGGAGCTTACAGCAAAGTCATCAGCATAGCCACTTTCAAAGTCGTCATAGATGCCCTTTGATGGTGCTTTACGTCTTTGAGCACGATTTGTAGCTTCAATAGGAATTAGGTATTGTATCATTAGGCCATCCAAACTAGCATCTTTACAGCGTTGTTTGAACACTCTAATAACGTAATCAAAATATTGGTTAAACATGCTGGTACTCTCAATACCACCCTGTCGCACCCCAGAAGATGTTTCGAACTTATCATCACTCGGATCGTCGTCAGCAAGGTATGCTTTCGTTGAGCTGTACAGTGATTGTATAATGTCAATCATAGTAGTAGACTGGTTTGAGTGAAACCTATTACGAACGCTTAGGAAAAGAAGATTACGATTCACATGGTCGAATGCTGCTGTTAAATCAATGAAGCATGTATAGAGTTTGCGATTTGAGCGATACGCAATTTCCTGGATCTGCTTGATTACATATATAGCATCATTGCACCCTCTGTTGGACCTGAATCCAAACTGTGTGCGTAGAAGTTGACTTTCATAAAAGATGGAAAAACGTGAAAGAATGATAGCCATAAGTATCTTTGAAAATGTAGACCCAATCGATATTCCTCTATACATTGATGGATCAAGTGGACTGCCTTTTTTTTTCCAAATGGTTGTTAATTTGGACAGTCCCCAATCACTTGGTACTTCTTTCGTTCTCCAAATTTCCTCAAACAGTCTATGTACATGGTCGACGAATACTGGGTTCTCTGTGGCGACTTGCAACATTTCAGAAGCGACATCTAGGGTAGCTTTGCGACCTTTTAGATGTCCGATTGCATCAATAATTTCTTTCTTGGACGGAGGTTCATTGTCTATCTCAAATTCTGGTTGTCTCAGGTTGATAATATATTCTGGAGGTGTGCTAATTTCATCTGGGATTTTAAGGCTAGATTGGTCTGGATTAAAGTGATCTTTAAAGTGTTCACGTAATCCAGGACATTTTATAGGCTTTGGTGCTTTTCTTATAACATCACCGTGCTCCTTAGCTTTTCTCCATAAATCAAATATTTTTCTATTTTGGTGGGCTTCATTTAACTTGCTTGCTTCTTCATACAAATATTCATTCAAACATTAGCATTTTTATTTATTTATTTCTTAGTTCGTGTAAATTGAATTGAGGGAATTTTTATTGGATTAGTTAGATAATTTTTTATTTATTAGGTGGTTTTTCTAGTTGAATTTCCTACCTATTATTTTCACGATTTATTTTTATTTTGGTGGTAATTATGCATAATTACTCCTGTTATTGTTATTATTTATTTTTAGCATGTCTCGACTTAGTTCATGCTATTTATTTATTTAGTTTAGATTGTTTAATTATTAATATTTTTTATTGTACAGGCTATGCTGGTACCTATATTTTATTATTATTACATTTTTGTTTAGAATATTATTTTTGATACATTAGGCATTATTTTTATTAATTTAAGACCTGTATACCTTTTACTTCAAGAATAAAATATTTTTCTTTTCTCGTCTCATTTACTTTTATAATTTAAGTCTAAATAAATAAATAAGTCATTTGATTTAGCTAAAATTTTTGGGATGGGGGGAGGTAACCCTTAATTTGTGATTATAGTTAATTGACCTGTGATTTAGTGCTAGGTCTGTATTGGGCTGGTAGTACCCCTGTTCTCTCTGGGCAGCCAACTAGTGACAAGCAGAAATAACCATCAAACAACATCAGAGAGATGTTACTATCGCTCGCTTGTTGGATGCACATGAGGGGGAAGGGGGTCGGGAGAGCTTACCAGATCTATAATGGACAATCAAATTAATTTAGAAGCATTTTCTTATTTTCCAGAGATGCCGAAAACTAATGAAAGGGAATAAAACACCTATAACCTTTAGGTTAATTTTGCTTGTAGGGCTAAGGATTTCCCACAGGGATTACCACCACCCTTGGCCGAGAAAATCATGGCCTATAAAGATAACTATGGAAATATAACTAACCCACACGATCTAGCACGGGCAGTCGGGCATGGACTTTTTGTCCTTTATAATCATTATAATTTGTCTATATTAAGGTTGACTATATTGCCAACTCTCGAGGGTAATGGTTTTTTTAATGTACATTGTCATGATAATATCAAATGATGGATGCTTAGAACCAATTGAAAGAATTGGAAAAACTGGGATATGAAACGTGTGTATGCGACAACAGATCTAGCGCTTTTAAGAAAACAAGTTCAAACACTTTTTAATGAAAATTTTTGTAAGTTTTACATTTCTGTACAGCATTACCATTGGTCTAAATTGTAAAAACTAATTTCATCTCACTTATCCAACATTTCTATGACATAAGCTTTGTGTGACATAGTTTGAAGTTGTATTGATCTTGACTTTAATTTCATTTCATACAATCATAGGCTTGCTAACAGGATAAGCACAAGTGGCTTACAAAGAATGTGAAAGTGGAAAATGGAAAGTAAATGGCTTGCCACAGGGTATTTAAGCGCCCTGCAGCCTATGGCAGGAGTGTTTTGCACAAGTTAGTAAATGGTCGGCTGGGGATTTTAAATTCTAGCAGCAGGCCATCTTATTTTTCATTTATTATTCAGCTTTGTTTAATATACAGTATGTGTTTATTTTGGACACTCATAATAGATAAATTTTAGTTTCATCAATCCAATTTGTATTTTGCATATTTGTATGTTTAATAACTGCCCTAAAAATGTTCCTTTTAATATGTTATTACATACAATGGTGTTTATTTTTCATCAATGAAGAGTTTTAATATTTGTATCTATTTTTTTTAGGTAACGCTGTTGGTGAAAGTGATGAAGGTATTTTAAAGATTATTGTCTTAAATAAGTTGCAGACCATAGCAGAAACTTTTTGCATGTCCCCTTTTGAATTTATTGGTATTTTTTAAAATAACATAATCAAATGCCTTAACTTTGATTTTCAATACTTTTGCAGCCATTCTTCATATTACAATACTTCTGAATATGCTTTTGATTAATCAATATTAAAAATAATTTTTTGACTTTATTTTGTGTTTGTTTTGTGAGATGGTTTTCATGATTATTGAATATTAATTATCATTATTACTATTATCATTATTACTATTATTATTATTATATTATGCATATAAAGCACACAAGCATTTTTTTCAACTAATTGGAGAAAAATGTATGCAATTTGTTTTTAAAGAAAATCAATAAACATAAACATCATCAATGAAGTTTGGAATTGTAATGTTTTGTATGTATTCTAGGTAATGCTGCTGTGGAAAGCCCCAGTCCTGTTGCTGGTAAAAGTGATGAAGGTATTTTAAAATTTGATCTATTTTTCTTTGTAGTCTTATTATGCCAAATTAATTTTCTATTTTAAGTGGACTATGAAATCACATTTTTTTTAATATTGAATAAAATAATAGGAGTTTAACAAATGTAGTTGCCATGTACTATAGGTATTATAGTTTATTATGTAAAATAAACACTCAAAGCAAAAATGGTAACTAAGAGCGAGGTATCATAGAAGACAATTGTTCTCTACCAGAATAATGGTTTAGGAGTGCCTGGCAATGTTTTGGCTATAGTTTTTAGCACCTTAACCACTCGACCACATGCAGAGATCACACTGACACAAATTATGTTATTCAACCGTAAACGTCAGGGAAAGATTTAAAAAATGACAATCTCAGACTATACAAAGCTGAAGAAAGGAGAATCTCAAGTGATTAATATGAAGTTGTTGAGCAAGTTCGAGCAAGACTTAGCAAGGGTTATCTGGCGAATGGAGGTTGTTGGCAAGCGCAGAAGGTCAGTCCCTGTATTAATTACAGAGAGTGTGAAGTCAGCTCTTGATGAGCTTGTACAGCAGAGAGATACAGTTGAAATAGCTAAAGAAAATGCATGTGGGGCTAAACGTCCAAACTTATTGCGATCTACACAACTTAGAAAACACATTGTCACCATGTCTCAAATCAAATCAAACCAACCAAGAGTTACGAAGAGCAATTGCAGAGTGGAATCAAGACACCATTCATGATTTCTTGTTACAACGTCACATCAAGTGGAGATTCAACCCTCCAGCATTGACAACAATGGCCATGATGACCAAGTGGGTAAAATGCAACGCTTCCAAATGTAGGCACAGGGGTTCAAGTAACAGTTCTGGATTTGAAAAAAAAGTCCATTTGCCATAAGGATAAACAAGATTGAAATGAATTCACAGGTAATTGTTTTTTATTGGATTTCACATACATTTTGTGATTGCCATCAATCAATTTTACTATGGTACAAGGGAGAGATAATGGATGGAGGAGACGGGGACAGCAGAGAGAAATTTGATTCAACAGGGTTTCGGTATTTTTTTTAATGGCATGGAGTGGAAATGTATGTTTTGAACTATGCTTTAACTGGCAACTCTGATATATATTTTATCATTTGCAACTTTAACTTAGAAATCTTACTTTAAAAAAAATGGTATTTTAGTTTTATGTTTATGTATTTTAATTAGTTTGTATTAGGTTATCCTGCTCTGGTTTAGCACAATCTTTTTTCGATGGTGTATGTATGCAGATGACACTAAAACTTATATAATATATAATCTAGATAGAAACATTTAGCCATGGTGAAATTCTGATTTTGGTATGGATAACGTGGATGGAAATGAACGTTAAGGGAGATATTTTAAGGGCAACTGACATGATATTCCAACCTGATATTTTGTCAGTTTCGGTTTTTTGTTATGTTCTCATGCACTTCTGTTTGTTGATCCATGGGTGAGATGGGGTGAAATAAACCGTTTTTGGGGGTGGAAGAGAAAGACCTACAAAGAAGGGCAGTGCAATTACCTTACAACAATGAATTTGTTCTCTTGCTATTGTTACGCGAGTTGAATAAAATTTCAAAAAGGAAATTAGTGATTTTAGATTATACTGACATAACCGTAAAAATCTAAAAACTGTGAAATGGTCTATGTAGTAGTATGATTTTTAGATCACATGCTATTTCCAGAAGATTTAGCAAACAAATAAAGGATTAGGATAGTTTTTCATTTTGTGGATGTTATTAAAGAACAAACTAGAAATTATAGAAAACACTTCATCTTCCTTCAGTTCACATTCCTTCAGTTCACATTCATCATGCAGTACACACAAAATGCTATACGTTACACAACAAATGCTATGCAGTACACAACAATTGTTATGCAGTATACAACAATACAATGTAGTAAAATAGTGTGCAATTTATACCGCCATTTATCGAAAAAATTAAATATTAATATGTGACGTTTATTAGATAGCTCTATTCAAACTCAGCCCACCGTGTAGGTTGAACGTCTCTATGCCAAAAAAGAAAAAGTTATACTATTTAACAATAATTCATAGAAGTGAAATGTCTTTTTTATTGATCCAATAGATCAAAAAGTATGAAATACAAAGTATGGTACTTACTGCGACGTTTTTTCAAAGTAGACTGTTGTTCTTGGTTACCTTTAGAGCTCTGTGTTTGATTGCGACACTGGTTCCCTGCTTGTTTCCTCGAGTCTGAATGATGTCATTGTAATAATATAAGTTATGTCCATCTTCATTTCTCTTCATTGTGTCTGTTCTGTTGATTTTCTTATCCAAATAGATTCTCTTACTTTTCTTTTGAACCATCAAGTTTCTTTTTGTAGAATTTGAATGTCCCAGTTTCATGTGTGGTTGTATAACAGGTCTCTGCAATGGCTGATTTTGGATTATGATTATTCCTTGATCTGGTTTGTATGCCTTGTACATTCAAATAGTGTTCCATAATTCTTTTTTGACAGTAACATTTTATATATATATAAAATCACTTGCACTGATGAAGGGCTAGTTTTGCCCGAAAGCTCTGCTAACTTTTCTGGCTGTTTACTTTATCGTTTTGATTTAGCTTTTCGCTTTTTTTTTGTATCTCCATTGAGATCCAGCCACTGATACCTACAGCATTGTCATTTTTTTCAGTAATTTGCCTTTGGATTTATATATATATATATTCTTCCTTCTCTACTTTATCTTTTGGGTGTACCAAACCTGACCTGATTTGTGGTATGAATTAAGTTTTTTTGTTGTGGGTTTTTAGTGTTTCTTTTTATTTTTTCCAAGTGAGTTTGATTGCAGTTGATGCCGATGTCCAGGCTTGTTATTTCAGCCATTCCATAAAAAAGTTAGCAATGATCGAACTAGCTGGGCTTCTCCTTGCTATCCCTTTCTTGTGTCTGTATCAAAAACACTGAGATGACGTATTGACCAGATTATGACCAAGAACAACAATTTTCTTGCAAACCGAACGTTTGCGAAATATTATAGAAATTACCATACTTTGTATTTCATTTCTGCTACCTTATTTACTAGTACCACATGCTTGGGCCTTCTTTTTATTGTTAGCCATCTTGTGTACTACCGTAAGTTATACAGTTTGACTACACTTTATTTTACAGCCATCTAATAAACGTCACATCATGCTTTTTTGATAGGTTGCGGTATAAATTGCATTGTAATTGTGTGTCCTGCATTGCGTTTGGTGTATACTGCATTGTGTTTGGTGTGTACTACATGTTGAATGTGAACTGAAGGCAGATGAACCGTTCCAAAGTAAATGGAGATTTATGTATCGGCTAAATTTTTTGGAAGACAGCATAACGCCACAACATCTAACATCCCATTTTAATTGTACAAAATGTATAACTGATATAGATATAGATATACAATGCAACGGTTCACCATCCTTCTGATCTGTGCATGGGTAAACTGATCTTCTTAATAAATATAGCCAAAAGGTATATAAACCTTGTGACTGAGATTTTAGGCTTTTGGGAAGTTATGATGAACGTGGGTGCTAATAGAATCTTCTCTGGACCAGACCATTAGTGGTAAATTATGGTAAAAATCAGAACTATGAACCAATAAAGAGACCAGAGTAGAAAATAATAGTGTAAAAAAAGGCAAAAGGGATAAGACTATAACACTGGACAGATTATTACGAGAACCAATGGAATTAAAGGATGCAATGATGTTGCCAGAATATTTAAAGATATATTGTCCCCTAAAAAAATATATGTTATTTTAATGTCACATAATAGTTATTTACTCTCACAAAAAATTGGGTCTGAACAAAATTTATTTACCTGAGACAATGAGTTTTTGGGTAATTTAACTATTTATTTTGTCTTTTTATAGGTAAAATAATTTTTTTCCCCCGTTTTTTTTCTTATAGAAGTGAACAACTGCAAAATGGCCTATTCAAAGTACGATTTTAAAAATCTTTATTTTTCATGATTTTGGGGGACAATACATCTTTAAATAACATACAAGTAAAACTCATTGATTAGTACGAAGCTAGCTAGTTGAATTAACAACAATACCAGACGACGGAAATAGGATGGGCCTGAATAAGTTTAGCAAAGAGTGAAGAAGAATGAAGAAAAAATGTTATGGTTTAGTTGAGGTTCAGATCTTGGTGGTGGAGATGCAACGGCTCTAGCTACAGGTGGGTCTTAGGTCTAGGGAAACCAGCTGTTACAGGAGTAATGACAGGACTATAATATGGGCAAAACCCAAGTTGAAAAGGCAGGTACACATCAGCACAACATGCAGCGACAACACACAATTCTATACAAAGGGCTTTTCAGATTAGTATAAAAAAAATAAAAAAGCAAAGGTAAACATCTGATAGTGTGGTATCCGTAACAACTTAGTGTAAATAACCATATTATGTTCATAATCTTAAGTAAAATATAATTTTAAATAATTTCGCATTGAAATGGCGCGATGGAACAGAACACCACAAAATTTGTAAAAAATAATTCGGATGAAGACAAATTTCATTTCCTTTTTAAAAAGGGCGATGTCTTCTTTCAAAAGAAATATTCAAATTAAAAGGAAATGAAATTCGTCTTCAACTGAATTATTTTTTACAAATTTTCACCTTGGATAATGCCTGATATTTTAAAATTAATGTATGAGCAAGATTATGTAAAATCTAAGATTGGCAATCCTGACTTAAGAAGAGAATTTAAGCGTCTGCCCTATTACTTTACTCAAATTTAACACATTGTTTTAAATTATATAATTAGGGGTGGATATAATGACCAAATACGGTCACAGACAGCTAAAGGCTCGCTTACTGACTACAACATTGGACCTGTCAGCGAAAATTTTGGTTGCCAATATGAAGCAATACAATGGTAAATTTGGATGGAATCATTGCCTGGCACCGGGACAGACTCTACGCACTGCACCTCTGCATAGATTTTGAGGATATTGTGCCAAAAAGATCTTACCAATTAATGATGAATGATAAGCAGCCACAACCATGATTCTGTTTATTATGGTGGTTTTTTGGTATAATTGTTATAATATATTCTTATGTCTTTCAAATAGAATGAATAAATGTGATAATAGATGAAAACGCTTGTTTTATTATGTAGGGATGTGCACTCGTGGAAATACCAAATTATAAAAGAAGGTGTGGTAAATTGGGGACTGAAGATCACAATGTGGACGTAATTTTGTGGGGTTATGTTAAACACTAATCTAAAATCATGCGCCTAAATAATACAGAAGTTGCAGTTATTGAACATTTTGCAATTGTAAAAACCTTGCTTAATGAAGACGGTTATGTTTGTTCGACACCTTGAATTGAAGAACACTAAATATGTGCATTACCAATTTCATTGAGAGAGATTAATTTACAACTATTACCTCGATTTTATTGCATTGATCCATGTCATTTAAAGTTCTATCATATTCTATCAACCAAAAATATAAAATTATTGAATAATTTAGCAAAATATATTTGATTGTTCTGAAAAAAGACAAAGTGTATTATAACTGTACCGTATATAATTTTCAATTATACTGTATTTGGGCCAGAGGCCTCTATACATGATCAAATAAATGTCCTAGGTCACGTGCCTAGGAACGAACTATTCAAATATTGTGAATGCAAAATTATGTGTCTGATACAACCAATATTATAAAAAGATTTAAAGTAATTAGATTGTTGAACACATTATGCTTCAATTAATTTTGAATGAATGAATTGTTATCTTTTTTTCAATAGGCATATTTTGTACTTAAGTCTTACTTTTTACATTTATGCTGACATGTTCAATCAGCGTCGCCAAAAAGGGGATTCGCCTGCCTGCTTTCAAGAGCGAATTTACTTCCATTACCTCACAGTGTATCCAATGCGGTGTCACAGAAACACCTCCTCTAGTGCAAGAAGAACAAGTACCAATCAAATGGTTTCTTTTTATTAATTAAACAAAGCAATTTTTATATATATATATATATATCTATTTATTGCAGACTTGTTGATAATCTTAAGTTGCGTAATAATTTTATAGCTCGAACTAATTCCTTTTATCGTTTTATCTTAATATTGTAATGATTTTGGGGTAGAAAAAAAAGATAGAGGGCGGCAGATGAAGGCAAAGGTAGGCAGGAGGAGAACGGGGAGAGAGAGATTGGAGAAGGAAGGCAATGGAGGGTGAGTGCGTAATAAACAGGAGAAATAATAAAGAAAAGAGAGACAGTAGAGCCGGAGGTTACGCCTACTGGTTGTGTTACTGTGGAAAGGCGTCCGAGCGATGGGTCTGACCAGAAGAAAGTCCAAGTTAGTGTTTTAGATCAAAATCTTTTTGGCGGAAGCCAGCCTGCAGCCTAAGCAATCAAAAAGACATTGCACCACGATACCCATCTGGCAAAGAAGAAAGGAAGGAATTACAATTGTACTATACACAGTGTTGCCATTGGCACCCTATCCTTATAACTTGTGAGGCCTACCACCCAATAATGAAATTCGCAATGTCAGTATCGGCCAGGCAATGATAAATAATAAACTTGTATGCTACAATTGGCCTAATAAAAGTAGTGTCATAGACAGACAGACTGGTAATAACAAAGTATTAGTACCGTAACAGAAATTAAAAAAGTTACACTAGACTTTTGCTATTGCTAGTCCCAGGTTTTTTGTTATCAAAACTTAGGTTAACTTATTATGTTAAATGTTATTTATAACCCATTGTTGGGAGCACTGGAAGGAAGTTTTCTCGGAAGGACCCATAATGGGTGGATGAACCAAGAGGTTTTCTTTGAGTGGATGGCAAATAATTTTTTCAAAAGTGTATCCGAAGCTGGTATTCCTTTCCTGTTTATTTTATTTTTTGACGGCCATTCCATGCACATGAATTTGGAATTTTACTTTATTGTTTTCTCAGTCAATGTAGTCATTATTCAACCTCTTGATTTATCACTTTTTTCTTCTTTGAAGTCATCATGGAGTCGTTCGTTACAAAAATTTCAATTCAGCAACCCGGGAGAAGCTGTCACTAAACAAACATTTTTTGTCTTTGCCCTCGCATGGATGCTACGAAGAAGATTGCGGTAAGTGAATTCCGGAAGGCTGGATTATTCCCTTTTCTGTAGAAGCAATAGATAAGAAGAAGTTCTCATAAGGCAGATGGATGAAGATGTTGCAACTGTAGGCGCTAACAAAGTCGACACCACTCTTGCTAATGGTTTCCATTGAGCACGCCGTCGTGCCATCCACCACAGCCACAATCCCAATAACGTCCGCTAAAGAAACCCAATCAGAAAGGATGATGCCACTTTCAACTAGCCAACAAGTTCTGTTCTTGAAAAGCAAAAAGCTGTTGTTGTTCAAACGCCGCTATGAGTACCAAAAATGAAAGGTTCTAAAAAACGCAGCAATCAAGTCGTATTTTAAATCTATTACCGGTGAAGCATTCCCTCAGCAAAAATCCGATGACGAAGGACCAATCCCAACAACGTCAGGCAGAGAAAGTGCAGAACACTCCCCACTAGAACTTGTAAGTATTTAGAGACCACTTAAGTTACCCCACAAAAGAATTGAAAGCCAAAGTGGTAAATAAAGCGATGCCCAAGGTGCTATCTGGCGCGCAATTTATTGCGTTCGCTGAGGCAAAGGCAAACAAAAGGGCAGAAGAGGATGCGGCAAAAAAATAAATAATTCAATAGCGATTAGGATGACCTACTAGGCCTAGGCCTAAACTCAACAGCGCACTTGAAGCGTCGCCTAACAGCATTCTTATCCATCGTAAACACGCACACACACCACGTCACAGTCATCAGTCGTCGCACCAATCAGACTACTAATACACGTCACTTTGTTCGAACCGCCGACGAATCGAAAGAAGGAGGAGCAAAGATAGCTTTGGGAGGAGTAATTAAAGTTTGTATAACGCCACTACATGGCGCTATACGATCTTTGGGAGGGAATATAGGATAGAGTGGGATTGGGGGAGGAGAAGGGATGATTTGGATAATAAAAGCCTCATATCGAGAAAAAAAAACGGGTTTTTGGCACTTATAATAAATATATCTTAGAGAAAAAAGCACATGGCATGTGGAACTATATAATCTTAGCGTAGGAAGACATACAAATCCCAGGTCATGATAGGCTCAACTGCAAAAACAAGGTTAAATAAGGTCGCGTACGGCCGTACGCATGTGCTAGATGGTAAGATATTTTGACCACATTTTTTACGTGTTTGGTTAGATGTAATGAAAATAAAATATAGTTGATCTGAAGGGAATGATATGATATGTAAATAAACAAACACTCAAAAGAATTATGTTTACAGTTCAATTATTGTCAGAATAATAGTTTATTCTTATTTGCCTAACTTTATTTTTTTCCTCGGCACCTTTGTCTGCCGACCCCGGCCCCCCCACTGGATATGCCACTGCTTGTGTGTGTAACGAGTGCAAGTAGACCGACGATCGACTACCAGTATTAAATATTTTTTTAGAGGCAAAATTTAAAAATGTGGAGATTTCTAGAAAATTGTTCACCACCCAAAAAAAAAAAAAAACCAAAACGTCTGATGAAAAGTTGGAAACCCAGAGGAAGTACGAAAAGGAAATACAAAATAGAAAGTTTTTATCGGCATGGCAGCATGGTCGTCCATGGCTTGTTCACAACAACAGCCAGCGACAGTGTCTTCCCCGAGCAAGGATGAAATGTTGTTCTGTAGCGTTTGCATAGCTGCATCGGCAACTAAAATAGTATGTTTATTGATGGTTCCACACATTATAAATTAGAAACAATAAAAAAAACATGAATTGTTAGCCACTCATATTAGGGCAAAATCTATAGTAAAAGCAAAGGAAAATCCTCAGAAAATGCAAGCATACAAGCACGTACTAACCAAACTTAGCATCTTGTTTAGAAATTGTCATTCGCTCGCCGTACATAACCGACCATTCACGGATTATGAATGGCAGTGTACCTTGGACAAAGCTAAGGATTTGGATAATCGGAAACACCTATACAAATGTAACAACAGCAAAACAGTTCACAAATGCCATTGCTGATGTAGAAAGGTCGAAGTTAAAATCGAACAGAAGTAAGACTAAGTATGTGTCCCTGTTAAGTGATGAATCCACAGATTCATCAATCAGGTTGCCGGACTAAGCTCGTATAACCACAATTTACTAATCTTGATAGACCAATCAACAAATATTGTATCCATATAACAGGTCTATGGTTCAAGTGAAGCAAAAGTTGGAGGGCCTTTAACTAAGGTTTTGCAGAAAGCTGATATCATTATCAGAATTTGTATCGATATGCAAGTCAATATGTCAAAAAATAATGACGTTGTCCAGCGTTATTGATGATGCAGACTCAGATATGTTTGCCAATCGGATAGAATTTCCTACAGCCGCCAAACTAATTGATGATATCCATGAAGATGATGCTGTATTATGGCCAGAAAAAGGTACAAGAAATGACCATGCAGTACAAAAGTACACTTATTGTTGAGGCGGTGTTTTTTGGTTTTACTGTTCAGTACTACCCATTCCGGCATGCAGGCTAGGCCTATAGCCTAGACCTACTCTTCGATCGATATCTGGTGGGGAAATAAAAAAATCGGCCTTGGTATACCTTTAAGGCCAGTTTAATTACGTATGAATAAAACATTAAAAAACTCAGTATTTTTCATCTGAAGACTTCGTAAATCAAGTCAATTCTGTTAGAAATATTTGACATATTAAAGACTGCTAAGAAATTTTCAAACAAGAAATTGACATACCAATGGAACGGTTTGAAAAACATTTGTTTTTACATGTCATTGTATAACAGTGATCTATATTTGCCAACTAATTGAAAGTAATGTAGCATAACACGGAAATAATTTATTTCAATCTTGATTGTTTTTGGTTTTAAAAATGTTTTAAAACTACTGCATCGTGATATACGAGAACGAACGCAAAAAGGGACTGTCCCACTTTTTGCAAACAGCACATGACGATAGCGTACGTTGGTAGCTAAACATTGTTACTTGAATTTTACTGTTTTATAATATAATAATAATCAATTTACTATACTTAATTTAACGCAAATCTGTACCGAATAGTTGACATAATAAATTAATAGCACAACAGGGATTGTAAAACTGTCGATACGGCAATAGAATTCGACTAGAGAGCGAAGCGAAGCCCGGGCGTAAGTCGAGCATTGCTTAATTTTTGTCAACAAAATCGCCGCCGAGCGAGCTATAGCTACTATACTGTTGATGATGAAAAATGTTAATTAATACAATTTGCCAAACATAATATCTCCGATTTTTTGAAATTCTATTGTGTGGATTTTTTTCCTTACACTTTTTTTCTTTTCTTACGTGTACGTCAAATGGAACTTTTTTTTCAATTCGCGCCACGGTGACTCGCATCATAACACACGTGGTAATTTCTTACAAAAAGGGTGCGTGTACGTCAAATGGACCGCCACAACAATCGTTCAGCTCGCAGGAACACGCATGGTAATTTTCTTCTTTTTTTGGGTGCGGTGTACGTACAATAAATATACTGTATTCCATGTTTATCATTTTACGTTAGGCTTTAAGTTTTAGACAACGTATCAAGTCTAACATTATTGGTAGGACTGACAACTCTAAATTTTCTGCTTTTAAGCAGTTTCAACGCTCATGGGATAGGTTGCCTCAGGATCTTAGAAATACGCTCCCTATTAGCTTAGGCTCATTTATAAATGAATTAAAATGTTATTTAAAGCAAAATATTTCCTTTTATTCTTTTACAACTACCGGCCATTAATCCACGAATAATTAAAATTGTAACTTTAGTGATGGAAATACGTTTGATAATAATTTGTTAATATTCATTTGATATTTATAATGCTGTAATAATAATAACAGTAATAATTATAATGGTGGTAATAGTAGTAATGGCAATTATAATAATAATAATAATTATAATTAAATGTCTAGGGTAATTATTGTATTAATATTTGTACTTTTTAATCTTTTTCGTTGTTTCTATTGTTGTAATTTTGTATTTCTTTGTTGGATGATTATGTTTTGCTTCGGAGACCCACTTGATAGTTTAAATTAGTTCGCTTTTGGGAATCCTGTCTCTTTCTATTGTTTGTTTTTTTGTTTTTTTTTATATCTGAGACTAAATAAATGAAATGAATTGATTTTTTGTAATATGTATTTAGGTTTAGTTTAGTAATAATATTGTTGATGATTGATAAATTATTGTATATACCGTAATTAATGAAATGTAAAACAATTCAGTACAGTTTTTATGTGTTTTTCTGTTTATTGGATGTTCCAATGTTGTCCAATTGTTCTTTTTTTTGGTGGTAGACATTGGTTATTTATCTAAATCAATTTCTTATCTACATACTAATTGATATGCTAATCAAGGCGCGATCGACAAATTATTCCAGACCACAGAGAAGTGTCTAGACACATCTTGTTGTTCCGAAACCAGTCTGCAAGGTACTACACCGTTTGAACGTTCGATATTCATGTTAAAAGAAACTCCTCCCCTTTAGCATGGTCGACTGCATTTTTCTATTGTTACTTGAAAATACGAGGCCAGTGGGGTCCGTGTGGACCAGACATGTTATTTTTTTGAAAATAAACACAAACATACAAAAAAGAACAAGAAAAAATAAAAGGATAATAATTTCTCCAATTACATTGAGTTGTTAAATTGAAAGTACGCACGCATATACAAAAAATGAATAAATTAGCACCCCGCACGTCGCAAAGTATAATTACAAACAAGTTTGAACAGTAGACATAAGCCTCTTGAGTTTTATTAGAAGATACTAACTGTAAATTCACCTGTACTATAAATAGAAATTCAGCAAGCGCGTTCGCTACTCCGCCGTGATCTGATCTTTTGCCAAGTTTGCTACACGGCGGTAAACAACAAAGGTGTCGGTAGCCGTTTGTTCGTAAGTAAATGTAGTTGTCAATGAATGTTCATTTCCACTACATTCTGAGACACAGACTTCATAGTATTATTAATTTATGATTAAATAGGCAATGGGCAACACCATGTTTTATTTAAATTGTTTGTATTTTTATTGGCTAATTATATATCACATGCTGTAAAACAAATAATTAATGTTTTGTATTCTCCGAATGGAGAGAATATTTCAATCGTTGAAAGATTGACTGCTCTATTTAACTCGGCTCCATGGATGTTAAATTTTAGGGCCTGTTTAGCCTCTGCCTAAATCTGTGCTTGCGTCTGTCAAACCTGACAGTAGTCTACATTAAAAAGTGTAGTGTTATTTTTATTAAAGAATATGTTTTTTTCAGGCATTGATACAGTTCATCATCTATTTAAGACTCCTCATTTGGGAAGAAAGAGATCGAACAGATACAAAGGTTACATTGACGCTAAGATACCATGAAAGGATAACAGCAAAATGAAGCACAATAATAATGGACACTTTTATAATGCTCGAGTTAAATACTGCTTAGAGCTTAGTGCGAAATTCCCTAACAACCAATCATCATACCAACCTCATATACTACATGCGAATTAGACGCTCTCATCATTACAGCTTATGCTCCTGGCCAATCAGCCATGAATCCGATAGAACATGTTCGGTGTCCCTTCCTGACAAGATTAACGGCGAAGACCTATGTCCTTGGCAGCAAGATCTCACAGAAGAAGAATTGCACCATAAAGATTGTCAAGTTTATGATTCTGCTATGTTGTCCCTTGGGAGTTACTTAAACAATGTTCAATTCGGGGGGCTCCCGATCAATGTTGATTTTATCCGATCAGCAAACGCTGACATGCCTTATGCAAACTATAATGATGTGTACCATGTAATGTCTTCTAATAGTGGAAAGGTTTTTAAAGATAGTAGTTTAGTGAAGGAGGCAGAATTTATGCTGAAACATTTAGAAAAGAGAATTGGGTTTCTTTGTTTTGCAAAATGTACAGATATTTCATGTGGCCATTGCAGTACTCATCCAGTAATTGCTACCAATGTCATGACTGATGTCTTTTATGGTGGCTTTCCATCCCCAGTCCCAAGTGAGAATCTGGTAGATCACTTTGTAACTTTTGAGGAAGTGTTGTTACTACCCGCAAGGGGCACATTAGACAGTTATATGTCTTCTTCTGTTGGCCGTTGTTGCATTTGCCCGTCTTTCATATTTTCTAGCAAAGCAGAAATTATGTCACGTAGACGAAAGTACCACCCAATGCAGAATGTGTTGATCCGATTTTAAATTTTCTTATGATTATGTGAATTATTCAATTGAATAAAATATTTACGAAACTTAACTTCCGATGTTCATTTTGTTGTTAGTGTTGTAAAATAATTGTATAGGCCTAATTATGTCATTAAATGATGATTAATAACAGTTCAAAATTATTCATAATTTTTAAATAGTAGGCCTAATAGTAATTAATGTACATGCAATTTTTATTTCATTCAACCCTGACAGTAAGAACAATGGAACGTCCTTCACTGTTTTAAACAATGTACAGTAGTTATAATCTGTCGGGCTTTTGTTAAGTCCGTCTTTTATATAAATCCAAAGGATTCAAATTTAACGCTCCCGTAAATCAACACTGTGCTCGGCTCCGCACTTATACTTTAAGAAAGAGCTTAATTTTTGGCGAAATAATGATGTATATATTTTTATGATCTAAAGCTTCAAAATGAAAAGTACATCAGTGATTTTATATCTAAATTTAAAGGCATAAATTAAACGGCCAAGCCGAAATAAATATTTATATAAAGGTAATGAGAAATAATTATAGATTTTTTTTTGTAGATAAAAGAGCACTTTCAAAATTTATGGTAAATACATACATACAGTCTCGTGAATAAATAATATATTCCACAATAATATGAATAATATATCGGGCGGTACAAATGTGTTAAGTGGAGTGGAGTGGAAACTGAGCTGTGGGAACATTTCTCATTGTTTATAATATGGACCGGTTTTACCACACTTTTTACCATTCACACTTTATTTCTTGGTTATAGCAAACGTTAACAGGTTAGCAGAAATGAATAAACCCCAAAAACCCCACTTCGGTAACGATCTGACATACACTTCGCGGAATAATATCACTTGACATAAACGATGTAATATGACCGCCCAAAGCTCGCACGTGGTGTGTGACAAAAGCTGCATGAGAACACTATAGATAGAGCCGAACGACAACAACAAGGCGTGTGAAATTGGCAATTGCGCATTTTTAACTTCGTAAACATAATTATTAATATTATATATAAAAGTATTTAATTGCCTATTAAACCATTTAAATAGATATAATTGTTTAATGTACACACTTAGTATTTTGTAAAACATTAGACACACTGTAGGCCGACACTGTGCGGTGAGAGAAAACCATGTGCTTGCTGCATGACGTCATATCGCCCAAAGTTTCTCCTCGGTTATTTTGTTTTGAACGTACAAATCGAGGCCTGCGATAGGATGGTTGTGCGTTGATTCTGGGTTACCTTGGCATGGACATTTTGCTGTTACATACTAAATAATTCAGTTTATGGACTTTACTTTTATTCCACAAATAATATGATTTTATTTTATGTGAGCTATAATTATTGCTTTATTAATATATGAGATATTGTTTGTATGTTTTTTATAACGAACTGTATAAAAATTTGGGGCGCGCTATTTTAAGCGCTCCTTTGATCGTCTTCAGGGAGCATCAGCACCAATTTATAAATATACTGTAGTTTGTATACGATTCATATACAGCATTTTTATCATGAATAAACAACGTATACGTCCGTATGATAAACATACAACGCTAACTCTTTGTGAAGCAACAGAGTTGAAATAATGTACACAGTGAAATCGTATACGTTTTTAACGTATACGGATCGTATACAGCTTTTTTGCAAAGGGTATCGACCAGAACTAAATACCAAAATATGCGCATTTGTGTAAACCGACCAACAAGCCGAAACGAATTCTTGTTTGACGGGACTTAGAACAGTATAGTGGACGAAACTGCCTACTTTTGCATGGTATGCCCCTGAATCACCTAGAGAAGATACTGACGAATTAGCTATTAATTTAACTGCCTCTAAAATAACTGACAGTATTGAACTAAGCGCTCTTGATCGAACCCATCGCATAGGTAAAAGGAAGTTAGACGCAACAAAATCAAAACCACGGACAATTATCATCAAATTCACGTTGTACAGTTCCCGATCAGAAGTCTTTAAAAACAAAAAAATGCTTAAAAAGTCAGGTTTCACAATCACCAAACGCCTTAATCTGCTTCATAAGACCTCAAACAATGAAGCTGTTGAAGCCGCATGGTCAATCGACGGGCGTATTACATGCATACTAAAAAGAAACAAGAAAAAGATGGTAATAAAATCGGAGTCTGATCTAAATTATCACCTTTCAGGACGTTCTTCGTGGATCAACGAAAAGATAAGTAACCTTTGTGTTTTCTGTTACCAATTGCAACTTAACTTTCATCATATTGACTTTTTGACACTTCTGACTCTTTGCATGTACCGGTAATGTTATTGTCTCATAAATCAAACATAATTAATAATTTTCTTGCATCATTGCATTGACTTCTATTGACGTTTCCTCATGATTTTTCACCTTTTGGATTTTCCTTTCCCATTTTCGCCATCGATATTGGCTTGATTTGTTTTTTGTTTTTATTTCTCTGTAATTTTTATTATGTTATAACCATATTTACTCAGATTCTGAATATTGATCTATGTATGCTTCAATATTTCCGTATTGGTGTGAATGTTTATCGTTTGTGCGTGCGTGTGGGTGGATGCGTGTTGGTGCGTGTGTGTGATGGTGCCGCCATCCTAAAATTACTAAAGAAATTACAAATTAGGCCAAGAATATGTTGGTCCTCTATAATTTAATATAAAACGGTTATCATGTGTACACAACATTTGGCAACCTTGAAGGCGCGTATACAGACTTAAGCCTCTTGAGTTTTATTAGAAGATACTAACTGTAAATTCACCTGTACTATAAATAGAAATTCAGCAAGCGCGTTCGCTACTCCGCCGTGATCTGATCTTTTGCCAAGTTTGCTACACGGCGGTAAACAACAAAGGTGTCGGTAGCCGTTTGTTCGTAAGTAAATGTAGTTGTCAATGAATGTTCATTTCCACTACATTCTGAGACACAGACTTCATAGTATTATTAATTTATGATTAAATAGGCAATGGGCAACACCATGTTTTATTTAAATTGTTTGTATTTTTATTGGCTAATTATATATCACATGCTGTAAAACAAATAATTAATGTTTTGTATTCTCCGAATGGAGAGAATATTTCAATCGTTGAAAGATTGACTGCTCTATTTAACTCGGCTCCATGGATGTTAAATTTTAGGGCCTGTTTAGCCTCTGCCTAAATCTGTGCTTGCGTCTGTCAAACCTGACAGTAGTCTACATTAAAAAGTGTAGTGTTATTTTTATTAAAGAATATGTTTTTTTCAGGCATTGATACAGTTCATCATCTATTTAAGACTCCTCATTTGGGAAGAAAGAGATCGAACAGATACAAAGGTTACATTGACGCTAAGATACCATGAAAGGATAACAGCAAAATGAAGCACAATAATAATGGACACTTTTATAATGCTCGAGTTAAATACTGCTTAGAGCTTAGTGCGAAATTCCCTAACAACCAATCATCATACCAACCTCATATACTACATGCGAATTAGACGCTCTCATCATTACAGCTTATGCTCCTGGCCAATCAGCCATGAATCCGATAGAACATGTTCGGTGTCCCTTCCTGACAAGATTAACGGCGAAGACCTATGTCCTTGGCAGCAAGATCTCACAGAAGAAGAATTGCACCATAAAGATTGTCAAGTTTATGATTCTGCTATGTTGTCCCTTGGGAGTTACTTAAACAATGTTCAATTCGGGGGGCTCCCGATCAATGTTGATTTTATCCGATCAGCAAACGCTGACATGCCTTATGCAAACTATAATGATGTGTACCATGTAATGTCTTCTAATAGTGGAAAGGTTTTTAAAGATAGTAGTTTAGTGAAGGAGGCAGAATTTATGCTGAAACATTTAGAAAAGAGAATTGGGTTTCTTTGTTTTGCAAAATGTACAGATATTTCATGTGGCCATTGCAGTACTCATCCAGTAATTGCTACCAATGTCATGACTGATGTCTTTTATGGTGGCTTTCCATCCTCTATAATTTAATATAAAACGGTTATCATGTGTACACAACATTTGGCAACCTTGAAGGCGCGTATACAGACTTACAGTTCCTATGTCATATAAGCACGTGCAGCATATACAGTAATCTAATCGAAGACATCACATGCGGTGGAGCGAAGTTTTTTTCACAAATGTTTCTCTACTCTAATTTGGAACTTATATGTTTATAAGTGTATTTATAAGAAAATCTTTGTTATGCCTAGGTTGGGCCTGGCTTAAATACAAAGTAAAAGGCTCCGTAGTAGGCATAGGCCTAGCTAGTCACCCTCTCTAGTGTAGGTTCGTAAGTTAATAATTGGGCCTGTCTTCAGTAACGAAAGGTTAAGCTAAGTTACTCTCTGTATATATTATATTGAAGGCTTTTATTTTTAGCTTTTATATGCGAGTGACAGTGTCTGAGCCCATGTTTGGGTAACTTTTTTAAGAAATACCTTTTTTATACAAAATTCACAACTTGTATTCCAAATACAGTTACTTAGGTAGTGCATTGTTTCTCTCTTTTTATCATAATTTACAATAAAATGTACATTTAAGACAAGGAATGACCTGGTTTAATGTAGTTTGTGACTTTAATGGGACTTTAATAAGTATCTACATGATATATTGTTATGTATTTCATAAATAGTTGGTTTGATAATTAAAAAAACTATAAAAAAAACACTTCAAAACAAGAAAGTAGTGGTTTTTAAAATTTCGTTTACAGTAGCTTGAAGTTTGATAGCATGGAGGCCTTTATGTGTGGTCTAAAAGTATGTTCTATTTCTCCTCTAAACTATTTCTAAACATTTTGTGTTTTTTTTATTCTATTTGAATATTTACCGTAATATCTAACTGATGATATTGTTATAAGTAGATGTTGTTTAAAGTCAGAAGGTTTGCTAACGGAGTTACACTAGGGCTGGTTAACACTAATATCAGTTAAAAATATGGGATGAAAATAAAAGTTTTTTTAAAATTTTACAGTACTGTTATGAGCCTACTGTCCTAATGTCCACAAGAAGCAGAAGACACCTTATAATCATTCCTAATATCAGTTAAAAATATGGGATGAAAATAAAAGTTTTTTTTAAATTTTACAGTACTATTATGAGCCTAATGTCCACAAGAAGCAGAAGACACCTTATAATCAATCCGAAAGTGAATAGTTAGTATTATTTTGTAAATCAAGATACTAGAAATACTAGAGATCGACATCTTTGATTACAAACAGTGCAGATTTTGTGACAAGTTACTTCATTAGATATTCTTACAAAGAGGCCCATGTGGATTATTTTAGACCATAAAGAAACTGAAATTATGAAAGCTGTACAGTAGGCCTGTGTTTGTCACATGCAATTGCAGAATTCAGCAGGTTTCATATTCATATTAATGTACCTTTTAATATTTTGTATTGATTCAAATGCCACTACTCCATGGTAGAGATATAGATGTATACAGTATGTTGCATTGGAATTATATTTTTGCTACTTCTAAAACTCTCAAACATGACTGGGTTTATGGTTTATATTGCAGTGTTTTCTGTAATTTTAACAAAAACTTTTTTTAATGTTTTAAAATTAGATTAACATGAAACACTGCGGCATCCGTTCTGACCCAGTCTCTGTTTCCAATTATACTAATTAAAAATCAAATTATCCATTTACATCTAATCAAGCACCATGCTTTGTTTTAATATAATAATATCATGTGGCCAGGTTGTCAAGTATTTGTTAAAATTTAAATGTTTAATTTCACATCTAGATATTTTATATGTTCGCTATCTAAGAGCCTATTAAACACGTGCCTCACCTGTGTAGCCAAAACATTTATTTATTAACATCCCTAAATTTACAATCAAGTATTCTGTAATTTTACAGACGCTATTCAATTGTTGTTTGACATTCATCAAATAAATTTGCCAATTTGGTTCAACAAATTACACAAGAAACCCAAATCGCGAAAATAAAAGGTCACGAAATAGTTGAAAAAGTAAAATCGCGAAAATATAAGGCCGCAAAAATGTTGGGCTTTACAGTAAGAGAGAAAAGGTATGAACAAATATTATACACTTGTGCTGGAGGAACAAATTAGCCCAAATGGCTTCAAGCTAGTTCACCAGGAACAAGGCCAACAGCCATAAGTCGCGTGCTCTCAGAAAAAAATGAACTTTCAAAAAGTAATGTACTTTAAAACTTTTCTGTACATCAAAACAGTTCAAAAAGTACAGAAAAACGCAAAGTGATACCCGACAGACCGACCGACCGACATAGTGAACTATAGAGTCGCGTGCACGTCTAAAAACGAAATGAAACGCTTCTATTGGGCCGTTGCATCATAAGACAAACTTTTAGTCGCGGGGGATACGCATAAGGTAAAACAAACGACCGATAGAGGGCTCACTACTTTTTGACGTGGATGTAAACATCATATTCATACTCGTCTTCTATTTAAAAACAAGGAACAACTTCAACTCCAGTTAATAATGGCTCTCCAATCACTCCTTCTCATAAACACAGCAAATGGAGATGATGACCGACCGACCGACATAGTTATAAACTTGTCTGTACATCAAAACAGTTAAAAAAGTACAGAAAAGCGATAAAATGCATAGTGATACCGGACAGACCGACAGACTGACATAGTGAACTATTGAGTCGCGTCCACGCAACTAAAAATGTTAAAAAAAATATAGTGTATATATGTAATTATATAATTAAAGATGTATTGTCCCTTTGACTAATTCCAAAAAAATAACAATAAAAAGATTTCGAAAAAAAGTGGGTCATTTTGAAGTATCATAATAGTTATTAACTTTCACCAAAAATTAGTCGAAAAAAAAATCATTCAACTGAAATACAGTTCAAAAAATAACTTTTTTTTCGATCAAAACATATCTCATAATGCAACGCGCTTATTTGGCTACTCTGTATGCATAATCATAAAACTTCCTCGCGATCTGTGTGAAAACACCTTCTCAACCGTAACTAGTTGTAAACAATCCTAATTAGCATCATGCATAATGCATACTCATGGTTTGAAATCTTTGTTTACTTTCGCGACGATTTTCCAGACGAAATGTAATCAAATTAATTTACCTGTTAATTACGTAAACTTGTTGTTTTTGGCTCGAACTTTCGACTTAAAGTGAATAACTTTAATATTACTTTGATATGGCCAATTTAAATTTAGAATATTTTGATCTTCATTTTTTTGTGTTTCAAGGGACAATACATCTTTAAATATTGGATGCAAATAAATAAAAGAAATTAGGAAAAGAAAAAGTAAGCTGCATGCACATACTAGGACACAACATAAGAAAAAACAAGGAAAAAAGAGACAAAGTTAGATTAGTTATATAATTCTATATTTACTAGACTAATCTTTTGAATGCATTTTACGAAGAATAGACTTTCTAAAACAAATGATAACTCTTTTCCGTTGTTGGCAATGGCTTAAAACATATAGGCAGCAACGGGAAGAATACACAACCTGAATGTTTGCTGTTATGAAAATCAAATTGAGAGAACAATGTCATTTTGGGGATTTTTATGCCAATTAAGGGGCATTCACACCTGTTCCGTTTCGCGGAACGGAAGACGGTGCCGTTTCTTTCAACGTGACGCGCCCGTTCACCGTTCCATTTTAAACATTCACTCCTGTTTCGTTTTGTGACATATCCAGTGACAACGGGCAAACGTTAAAATGACAGCCGTTTCTGGATGGTCATCGGATGATAGTGAGGAAGAAATTATTCTTTCCGCTATAATTTTAGCCAAAAGAAGGAAAAGAAAATGGGTGAACGAGGTCTGTTTCTGAAAGAAAGAAATTTGGTCAATTTGAAACGTAATCTGGCGACCAATGAAGACGAATTCTTTAATTATTTTAGAATGACGCCTCATCAATATGGTCATCTTGTCAGTTTAATTAAAGATGATATTACAAAACGGGACACAAGATTCAGAGAGAGTATCTCCGCGGAAGAACGTTTATCCATCTGTTTAAGGTACGGTAATGCTCCGAGGTTTATTAATTAAAAATATAGTAGAATGAGTAGAAGAGAATGGTGGATGAGTAGAAGAGAATGCTGAAGAAGTAGAAGAGAATGCTGAAGGAGTAGAAGAGAATGCTGAAGGAGTAGAAGAGAATGCTGAAGGAGTAGAAGAGAATGCTGAAGGAGTAGAGGCCAGGGATATGACGGGGCTGCCATGTCAAGCTGTAGAGTGGGTGTACAAGCTCGATTAAAGGAAGATTCACCACTTGCAACCTTTACGCACTGTGCTGGACGATAGCAAAAGCCTGTTCATTGCCAGCAATTAGGAACATGGTGGACACTTTAAAGGAAGCTTGCCTCTTCTTTAACTGGAGGCCGAAAAGAGAAGGTCTACTGAAAGAGGTAGGCCTATTGTTCAATATTTCTTTTTTGAAACTGTTGCTTTAGAAGGGCCTTCTTCCTTTACTAATTCTTCTAGACTTATGCAAGTTAAGAGGCTAGGTCTAAGGCTTAGGCTATAGCTACTGGTATTAGTTGTGAGAATTGATCCGGCACAAAAGCCTACTAGAGTAGGGACCTTACCTAGGTCTGGCTCCATGGCCTATTTAAAATACATATTATATTAAATATTTCAGATGGAATCTTGTAACTTATGTCGCCTGTGTGGTAAGAGAGCAGTGGAGGAAAGTAGACGTCAAATTTTGAAGCAGAGCTATGCAGATTTAATTAAGTGAGCTCTTAATGTTGATGTTATGAATGACGGTTCGTCATATATTTGTAATAATTGTAGAGTCAAGTTGGATTTTTTGAAGAAGCAGGTTCAAAGAAAAAAAAAAGCTGTCCTTAACATAGTCCTTGCTGAACACCAGCCTGCTGTTAACTTGTTGGAGGTGGCCAAGTCTATCGGCGAGAAGCATGGTTTTATTGTTTGGCAAGGTGAAAACAAGCATGTTTTTGTCAAAATTGACGTGACCACATGCACGAATCAGCGGTGTGTTTGTACTAGAAAGTGATGGAAAGTGGCAAATTAAAATTTTGGGGAAAAATGTAAAAGTTACATCATCGGTCATGCAGTCAGTGCCAGACCCTGTAAAGGTTGGAGACTTGGAAAGGCTTTTCTCTGTTGCAAACATGAGTATCTGTACCGGCAACAATGATTTTCCTGGTATTGCCGAGAAGAATTTGTTAAATAGTGATGGGATTGTTATTGCGACTGTGACAGAAAGCACAATTCGACATATAGATTGTCAACTACTGATCGCCAGCTGTGTTCGGTGTTGTATTTGCGCAGCATACCATTGCAATTTGTTTGCGAAAAAATCGTACATGGAGCGAACAGGAGATGTTGTAAAAGTGGTATCACCGTCATCTCACATTCGTCACGACTTACTGAGTAGCAACGAATTGAAAACCAAACTTCAAATGGTCCAATCCAACCGTAAAAGTTTGATTTAAAAAGTTTCTGTTCTTCAAGACAAAGTCTATGATCAATTAGACAAATACAGATGCTATTCCAAAAGATTCGGCTTCAAGAATGTTGTGGGATCAACAGGTAAACAACCAGCAAATGCGATGGCATCCTGCAATGCTAGGTTGGTGCATTGGGCTAAACAGCAAATCGAAAGCTGTCTATAATTTCATCAGAAAGTCTGGCTTCATTCAACTCCCGCATGTGAACACCTTAAACGCGTACATCCACCACACCGTAGTAACAGCTGGTGTTAATGCAGATATTATCAAACAAATCGTAAAGAAGGCAGAAGATAAAGGAGCATTAGCATGGGATGTCAGCCTAAAAGAGGAAAAAACTTAGAAAACTCTGGCTGGAACAAAAAGAGTAGAAATAAGTATGCAAGTTTTATGTAAACCTTGTACTCAGGCGCGTAACAAGGAGGCAAAGGTGAAATTTCCTGGCTATTACATTTCAATTTCAATTTCAAACTGAGAAGCAAAAAAAAAAGTCATTCGGTTGTTTCGGGTCCTGGTTAGGGTACATATTTATTATTTGGGTATTCCCTCTCCAGTGGAGTCTTTCTCAGCCGTCAAGGGGTATCTTGCTGCTTCTCCCGCTTGTTACGCTAGTGCTGTCGAGAAAGAAAAATGAATGTTCGCAAAATAAATTCAATCCCCATACTTATTACCTCCGCCAAGGAGGTTATGTTTTCACCCCTGTATGTTTGTGTGTGTGTCTGTGAACAGCCTGGAGGCCACAGTTTTTATCCGACTCTCACCAAATTTGGCAACAATGATCTATGCCCCAAAAGCTCGGACAAGTTCGAATTTGAGGGGAAAAGGTCATAGGTCAAGGTCACAACTAACAAAAACATACAGTCCACAGTTTTTATCCGATTCTCACCAAACTTAGCCACAATGATCAATGACACATCATATAATTGTGGTTAAATTTTGAAGGGTCAGGGTCAAAGATCAAGGTCCACAAAAAACTAAAAAAAAAAGAAATAAAAAAATAATAAAAAAAAAAAAACCTCAGTGGGACTTGAACCAGCGATCTCAACTGTGAGAGGCTGGATACATAACCATTACACCACACTGTCATCCACAACTTTATAGTGTGCAGTTAACATATTTACACTTGGAACTAATAAAAAAAAATGTAAAAAAAAAATATTCAGGGGGCATTTTATGTAGGGAATTTTACAGTAGGCGGAGGTTTGTACTCTCGGAGTACCCTCTAGTTTCTTCTTTTTTTTTAGTTCAAAGGACAAGCTGTTAAATGGAAGCAGTGTCTTGATGTTTATGAGTGGGATCTTGGAATTGGAAAACATTCACCAGGCTTGCGGATGCTTCACAAGATTAGCCATGAACACCTTTACCTATCACCATCTCTTAGAATGAAAGTTCACCTGGCAACACAGGTACGGTGTTATACAATTTTTTTTTTTCCAATGTTATCCCCAACACAATGGTTTTTATTTCATCTTTTCTATGATTTTTTCTTTGTTTTTAAGTAAAATGTTTGCAAACGCCACTGAAACCTTTCACCCTGACCTTTCGCCACAATTTCAAAATGTGTAACCAAGCCAAAAATGATTGTTTGACCAACCTAAATCAATTTCTAAAGTCAAATTCTCTGGACCTCAAAGTGCATACGAAAGTTGATCTAGCTACTAGAGTATAAATATAAATACAATGTAGTTAAATTAAAATGGATTAAAAAAACATTTTATATTTCCTAATAGCGTACTGCATTAAACAACGACCTACAATTTGGAACTAGACCTCTTGCTACTCAAATGGATAAAATTCTAAGGAAAAACTAAATTCCTCGACAACAATACCATGGAAAGAGTTATTGTTGGAAATCCCGTATACAGAGCATGTAAAGTAAGTGTTGTGCATTGTCATAGAAGATTGATTAATAATAATAATTTCAAAATACAATGCTCCTTTGATCATTATTTGGAATTAGTCAAGTTCAATTATTATATAAATGATATTGAAAGAATGTGAATATGCCAGTGATGTTTATCTTTCCTGATGTGCTTGTGTTTCTACGTTTCACTTACCAGTGGCAAAAGGCTTTCTACTTTCTAGGAGTTTTATCAGATAATCTATATTGTTTTGGCAACTCTTGCTGATATTGCCATTTTGTTGTTGTTTCAGTTTAATGTAATAGACAAACTTATGGATGGAGTTGAAATTACACTAAAGCAACAACTACATCACTGCCCTGAACACTGTAAGAATCTGTTGGAGATCAAGTTACAGAAGATACGTGAATCGTTTACACCTGTGTTTAACACATTCAGTGAAGTACAAGCCTGCATAAACCATACTAGATGTATTGATGATGCAAATATTGATGGAAGAATATGGTAAGCAAACAAAAATGCTTTATTATTGGCGATTTATATTACAAAATTGTAAACGAATTTATCGTAACAAATTTTCTTTTATAACTAATTAAACTTCAAATACAGAAAATGCAATAAACAAGTTCTCCAAAGAGTATAGAAGAATAGCACCAGGGGTCATACAACCCAAGCTCCACATGCTGGAACATCATGCCATTCCATTCATGAGGGAGTGGAGAGTAGGAATTGGTCTGTTAGCAGAACAGGGAGGAGAGCTTATACATGCTGAATTTAATCGCCGTAAAAGGGCTGTTTATGGTATCCGAAGCAATTTGGACCAATTGATGTCAATGATGACTTCACATCATGGTTTACAACTCCCTGTTCACATCACCCGAAATTCAGCATGAAGTTACCCAACCCAAGAAGTGCAGGAAAGGTGAAGAATGATGTGTGTATATAATTAATATACATACCCAACATTCAGGAATAGCATGATTAATACTGTTATGTTCAAGTTGCAGTTGACCATTTTCTTTCATCTCTGACATGGGCTGTCCTTTATGAGGTCTCAGTTAATGCAGGGAGTTGGTTAATGCAGTGTTTTATGATGAGTGAAGAAAATAAACAATCAATTAATATGAATGCAAAAAAATGTTGTAATTGGAAAATGTAATTTTTATGTTACAATACAGTACTTAATAATTAATCGCTAATGTTCATTTTTCTGTTATATCTGCCATGTTAGCTGTTAACTTTTAACTTGTTATTACATGATGGCTGCGAATTCATACTGTAGAAAATAATAAAACCACAAAAACATTAATTATCATTAATGATAAATTGTGCTCTATCAACAGCATGCACTTCTAGAAAATTGAATATGACAACGATAATAAATTAGAAGTTGATGTAAAAAAATGTAATACCTGTCATAATAATAAAGTAATATAAAAAAAAAAACATGACGCCGTTGGAGTGAGATGTTCCACTTGCGAGCTCCCTAGCCTATCAATATTTATAATTTATAACCATGAAGAGAGTTACACTCACTTGGATTTTCGCCAATTTGTGAGGCTAAAGGCCTGTTCATACTACGACGATAACTATAACTATACACAATAGAAAAAAATCGCACAAGTTAAAATGAATAGAACCGTTCACACTAGGACGATAACTATACAATTCTATCGTGTAACGATAAAAGATAGTTTTACATACAGCTTGCATGAGCGATATTTTATTTGGACGCGAACGATAAAAATATTTCAACCAATCATAGAGCTTTATTTATGGCAAGCGCCAAAAAAAAATCAGACGGATGGAGTCATCTATGGGCCTAGACGAAACGTTAATCCTCCTTGTACAAGGAAATGAGGTGCTGTACAACAAATCAGACACGAATTACAAACATGTAATTAAAAAAAGAGATATATGGAATGCAATTGGAGTAGAGATTGGTTTGACAGGTAGGCATAATTTGTTCCCATTTGGACTTACTAGGCCTGTAGGAGGCCTCTAGGCTAGATACATAGCCTATGCTAGACTAGACGAATACAGGTCAACCCGTACCCATGCCAACTCGTACCCACCAACTTGTACCCAAATTTTGGCTTACTCGTACCCAAAATTTTGGCTGACCCGTACCCATCATTGGCTGACCTGTACCCAGGTTTATTGCTATTTAAAGTATATTTATATTACATTTAAACCCAGTTTTATTACATATTTAGATACCAATCATATGTTCGATATTATAATGGCAAAAACTATTGACCTAAAAAGTATAATTATATGTACAGACTCGTACGAAAAAAGCACAGCTTTCATCGTATTTGGGTACGTCGTATTTGGTCAAGTTGATACTTGAGGGCGCTGTTTACATGGAAGATGTCAGTGGTCGGCTGTGTGCTGCATTCTATTTTTTTCATTTATGAATAGTTATTAATCTATTATTTACTACGAATAGTAGTACACGGAAATTGAAATACCCACTAGTCTGTGATGATGAAAACTTGAATTATTAAAAGTAAACATGAATTTCTTTTATACATAATAATTTGTATTTTAATTTTATTTTACACTAGATAATGAAGTAATGTGCTTTTTGAAAATCGTTTTAAAAATGGTTTTTGTTGTTTTGTTTGCAAGTTTTGGAAAATATTAAACTGTTTTAACATTTCGAAAATATTTAATACATTTTTAAGTAGTCACTCGTATTTTAAAATCACGAAACTATTTAAGTGGATACCAGCCTCATTTTTGTTGCTAAGTGGGCATTTTAGAATAATGAATCTAAGTAGATTATTGCCGTTAATAAAACAAATCCCCTAGTATAAAATGACGGATGTGAGAATAATAATAAAAGGTAACCTCCAATAATTTAACATTTAATTACAAACGACGACATTTGCTGTTATTACGTTTTCATTTTATAATTATTATTACTGTATTATTATGACTAAAAACCGAAATAAATACTACTAAAACTATAAAAAAAATCATCTTATCGCTGACAGATACGTAAGTACTCAGACACGTGTAGGTAGGCCTTCAGAACGTTTATATTATTTTAGTAAATAAGACGACATCCATTGCCATGGAAAAACGATCGTGGTCATTCATTTGTCTTAAGTTTTGACACATCATAGAATGCGTATTTTTTTTTTTTTTTAAAGGGAATCCCTCGTCAGCAAAAACACGTAGCTGTTATTGAGGAAACATCTACCAAAAATGTTTAATTGCCGTAAACAAACAGATCATTTTACTGAATTATTTAAGAAAAAAAAAATAGAAAACGATCATACGCTACATTGCGTAGCCGTTGTCTATTTTTTGACACACTACAAATGCGTTTTTTTTTTAATATAAAAGAGGAATCCCCAGTCAGCAAAAACACGTAGCTGTTATAGAAGAAAATCTGCCAAATTGCCTTACAGTACGTGTATATGATCATTTCACTGAATTATTAATAAATAAAATATATGGAAAACGATCATACGTCATTACTGAGTCATCTCTTTGATGCCCTATAAATGCATGTTTTTTATAACAAAAGGTTAATCCCGGTCAGCAAAAACATGTAACACGAAATCTACAGGGCCTTACAGTACGTGTATAATTATGATCCCCGATATGATCATTTCACTGAATTATTAATAAATACAATAGGCCTATATGAAAAACGATCATACCGTACTGAGTCGTCTCTTTGACGCCCTATAAATGCGTAATAAATAATAAAAGGTTAATCCCGGTCAACAAAAACACGTAACACGAAATCTACGAGTAATTCGACCCCATAGCCCTGTGGGCTTTTTGCTTAAAACAGGGCATTGTTAATTCAACCAATTTTAAATTACCAATACAATAGTTAGAATAATAATTACTTGATCGAATCTAATCAGGGAAGATAATTAGGTGATAAAAATTGAACGTTGTTGGTAGGCCTACTTTACCTGGGCTTAATTGAGAATTGTAATACTATACAATAGTTAAAATATTTTTTTATTAATTAATGTTCTCTTACGTAAATAAAAAAGACACATCAAACATACGTTTATAAAACTATAATACTATTAAATAAATGTTGACAAATATATGCCTAATTAAACGAAGTTTACAATCAAATCAATGGTCATTTTTATTAGCACACATTTCACCGAGACCTGTAAAATAAAAAAAAACAATTTAAATATAAAAATATTCATACGGCAAAAGCATACCACTAGTTTTGCGCTGATCAAATCATTACAAGTAATTATTAAAATTGGGTACGAGTAGGCCAAATAATGGGTACAAGTAAGCCAAAAATGGGTACGGGTAAGCCAAATAATGGGTACGAGTAAGCCAAATACTTGGGTACGAGTAAGCCAAATATTTAGGTACGAGTTGGCATGGGTACGAATTGGTTTGGGTACGGGTTAGCCAAAGTGGGTACGAGTTGACCAATTATTTGGGTACGGGTTAGCCAAGTTGGGTACGAGTTGGCATGGGTACAGGTTGGTTTGGGTACGGGTTGACCAGCACCCGACTAGACCGCCTGTGCTACAATACATAGGCCTAGGCTAGTCTCATATAGTACTAAAGCATAGGCCTAGGCTACTCTAGGCTAGTAGCTAGCTATGCGGACCTAATACTAATAGGGCCTAGGCCTAGCCTAGATTATAGGCATCATCCTATTATAATTTAATTATTTAGGCTAAATACTACTAGCCTAGGCCTACTACTCTAGGCTATGCCTAGTACTACTAGGCTAGTAGGCTAGACCTAGCCTAGGCTAAGCTAGTCCTAGCCTAGAGGAGGCAGCCTACCCTAGGTAGTAAGGGCGTGTGGCGCAGTGTGTTGGACGTTGGACTACCGATCGTCAGACCTAGGTTCGAATCCAACTCTCGCCGCATTGCTTGTATCCGTAGGCAAGATACTTTACTTACGTTGCCTCTCTCCACCCAGGTGTATAAATGGGTACCCAGTTAGATCTACACACAACTTTGCGCTGGTTACCGGCTGCATTATGGGAGTATGTTTCCATACGTGTTTGATCCCAAAAAAAATACTGGGGTAATAATGCTTGTAAAGCGCCTTTGAGCATGATTACTCATGAAAAGGGCGCTATATAAATGTGGTATTATTATTATTATATAGATGCCCTTTAGTAAGAGCAATAATATAATAACGATTTTATTGTGTTTATTGATCATGACGTTAATATTTTATTGTATTTTTTAAAATAATATTTTTATCAAAGACAGCATAAGTTATGATTATCCTATAATGCTAGAATGAAAACTTGAAATTTCTTTTGTTTTATGTAAAAGTTATTACTTTATAAATGTTTCGCCATTGTCAGGTAGCGTACTGTAGCAGGATACACATTCAGTGGGGTTTATATTTACCACCTATATGCCTAGGTATTAATAATAATATATATTAGTATTACTGAATGTGTATCCTAGAAGGCCCGGCTACAGTACGCTACCTGACAATGGCGAAACATAACCATTTATAAAGTAATAACTACTACTACTACTACTCCTACTACTACTACTACTACTACTACTACTACTACTACTACTACTAGGATTTCGTTTTTTCGCAGGTGAGGAAGCCCAAAAGAAATGGAGTAATATTAGGGATGCCCTCATGAATAGCAAGCGGAAAAAACAAACTAGATTTGAACTCGTCACTACGGACGAGTTAGGTTATCCGCAGCGCAAACGCCACGTGCACGTCATACGTTAGAATATTACGCGCAGAAAAACGATCATGCCATTGGAAAAATGTTAGTGCGCTCTCTATTTTGTGTCACGTCTAAGTATATACAGTACACTATATACTGTATACGTACTACATACAGTGCAGTATAGGTGAAAATAAGTGACCAAAGTTTTTGACGCTTTTGCACATGATGACGTCATAACAATTTTAAAAATTGTAAATCATGCGAAAAATAATTGATTGACCTAGACAATATAAAAAAATGGAGGGAAATGGAATATGGATAAGTGGAGATGCGCTCTATTTAATGTGATGAGCTATGACGAAAGATACAAAAATCCTATATTTTATATTCGAGTGGCCATACGATGACGTCATAATGTCCGTTTAGCCATATTGATTCATGATTCGATATTTACAACTCATCTACTTCCAGAATATGTAATTTTAAAAAAAGTTCACCAAGTAGTTTAAAATCTATGACTGTTTAAAAAAAGGCATAATTTTGACGAATTTTTGAATATTTTCATCAAAAACGCGCGCAAATTGTCCAATTCGACGTGCTCGTATGACGTTAAATTATGTCGGAATTGTTTAAAAGTTGGTAAAATTACTAGAAAAGGCTGAAAAAAATAAAATCACGCAAAAAAATCTGTTTATAACGCTACGTGCGCACCGCGCGCGTAATTTTTTGCGCGCACGTGGGAATTTTTGACATGCTTAAAATGACATGAAACGCGTAGAAAGTTGATTAGAAATTGATTTTTCGCATTTTGAAATTTTAAACGCGCGTGCGCACGTAACTTTCTATAAAACATGCCATTTTTAATCCATAGAAAGTTTGCCCTTGACATGACTTAAATTTTCACCTAGTGTCAATACAAAATGACTTTTGGTTTTTAATCTATGATCAATCATTGAAATTCATAAAATCGCGCGTAAGTCACGTTGCGCAACTCTAAAATCATAAAACAAAGTGTCTTGCACATCTACAGTTAGAGGTCAATCTTCTGACAAAGTTATATAATCTTATGTTAGCAAGAATTAGAGATATGCTGCCAACAAAATTCTGGGAAAGAAAGAAGAATATAGAACTAGATTTGAACTCGTCACTACGGACGAGTTAGGTTATCCGCAGCGCAAAAGCCACGTGCACGTCATACGTTAGAATATTGCGCGCAGAAAAACGATTATGCCATTGAAAAAATGTTAGTGCGCCCTCTATTTTGCGTCACGTCTGAGTATATACGGTATACACTATATACTGTATACGTACTACATACAGTGCAGAATAGGTGAAAAGAAGTGACCAAAGTTATTGAGGCTTTTGAACATGATGACGTCATAACAATTTTAAAAATTGTAAATCATTCGAAAGATAATTGATTGACCTAGACAAAATAAAAAAAATTGAGGGAAATGGAATATGGATAAGTAGAGATGCGCTCTATTAAATTTGAAGAGCTCTGACGAAAGAGAAAAAAATCCTATATTTTATATTCGGGTGGCCATACGATGACGTCACAATGTCCGGTTAGCCATATCGATGCATGATTCGATATCTACAACTCATCTACTTTTAGAATTTGTAATAAAAAATAAAATTCACCATGTAGTTTAGAATTTATGACTGTTTAAACAAAGGCATAATTTTGACGAATTTTTGAACTTTTTCATAAAAAACGCGCGCAAATTGTCCAATTCTACTTGCTCGTATGACGTGATTTTAAGTCAAAATTGTTTGAAAGTTGGTAAAATTACTAGAGAAGGTTGAAAAAACAAAAATCAAGCAAAAAAAGGATGTTTTTGAGCTACATGCGCACGCGCGCGTAAAACAAATGCGCATGCGTGGGAATTTTTGACATGCTCAAAATGACCTGAAACGCGTAGAAAGTTGATTAGAAATTAATTTTTCGCATTTTGAAATTTTAAACGCGCGTGCGCGCGTAACTTTCTCTGAAACATGCCATTTTTAATCTATAGAAAGTTTGCGCTTGATATGACTTAAATTTTCACTAAGTTTTAAAACAAAATGACTTCTAGTTTTTAATCTATGATCAATAATTGAAATTCATAAAATCGCTCGTAACTTACGCTGCGCGACTCTAAAGTCAAAAAACTAAACGTCCTGCACATCTACCGCTACAGGTCAATATTATGACAAAGTTACACAATCTTATGTTGGCCATAATTAGAGATATGCGTGCAACAAAATTCGTGGAAAGAAAGAAGAAAATAGAAAAAAAAGAAAAAAAAAAAAAAAAAAAAAGATCCTGACAATAACAAGGGGTTATCCGCCAAGTGCGGATAACCAATTATCCGCCAAGTGCGGATAACCAAAAAAAAAAAAAAAAAGAAAAAAAAAGATCCTGACAATAACAAGGGGTTATCCGCCAAGTGCGGATAACCAAAAAGTGGCGATGAGGCCAAACAATCAAAAACATATAAGTATGCAAACATCCTTGGGTTTTTGGACCCTTTCTTAAAATCTAGGGAGTAAGTTGAAATTTGTTTTCTTTCTGTAACTTTAAATTGAATGAATAATTTAAAAAAAAACAATTATCGTAATAACAAAATATTCACATGCTGAAGTATATCATGAAATACATATTTTTTAATTCAATGTTTTTTTTAATCACATTTCAGTGTACAGGAAATTTATTTTAGAAACAATAAGTTGTACACCACATGGACAGAAAAAAAAATTGATTTTCTATGTACATTGACTGATTTAATTGTTTATATTACTAGACTGTAACCCACTGTACATACTGAAAGACAATTCTGTACATAAATTAACAATTATCGTAATAACAAAATATTCACATGCTGAAATATATCACAAAATACATATTTTTTAATTCACTGGTTTTTTTGTTATCACATTTTACTGTATTCAAGGTATTTAATTCATGTACAGGAAATTTATTTTAAAACAATAAGTTGTACACCACATGGACAGAAAAAAAAATTGATTTTCTATGTACATTGACTGATTTAATTGTTTATATTACTAGACTGTAACCCACTGTACATACTGAAAGACAATTCTGTACATAAATGCAAACTATCATCAGTCTACTTTGGATTTACATACTTTACTAATGTATACTTTCATTATCAATTTATATAGAACATCCTCTAATCTGAATGAAGACGTAGAAAGTAAACCATCCAGCAGCAGCACAAAAAGACCACTGAAAACAGATGCTGTTGATGAAGCCATAGTTGAGCTAATTGCTAAGAAGAAAAAAACCAAAAAGAACGATGTAGATTTATTTTTTTGTGCTATGGCAGAGACAACAAAATCATTCCCCAAACGGCAGCAAATCGAAGTTAAACGTAAAATTCAGCAACTTATATCAGAAATAGAAATTCAGTTACTTGCGGACGAAGAATGAACACTTTAATAATTATCACATTTTGAAATGATTGAAATCTGTCAGCTATTTTAATATTTTAAAGACACTTCCCTACGTTTTTTAGATCTAATTTAATTTCACTTTACTTTTAAATAACGTTAGTTCAGTTTTTTGTAAAAAGTTTTTCATGTGAGGTTGTTAACTGATCCCAGGCGAAATCAAATTGAAGTAAAATTAAAAACTTAATTTTTATAATGCACATTTATATAAGAAAATTGCAGTTTGATATTTTACGGCATGCTGGTCTGTATCTGTGCATTTTAACTTCAACGCAACAGACAAAATAGGTTTGAATTACTGTATTTCTTTATTCTGTATCAATCCATAGTGATACTACGCATTCCTGTTTAACTGCATGAGATGAGATTTTCACTAACTTTCGGTTCACCGAGAATGATGGGATAGCTTGGGTTAGCTCGAGCAGAAGTTTCTCTTTGGAATTATCGAATAATCTAATTGTTTGTTATTTCAAAATCTTCTTTTATTTGCTTGATAAAACTGCAATCGAATCATAATTTCATAATTATGGCTGCTAATGATGATGACAGAGTTGATGTTGTGGATGATATTTTGTTTTCAGATGACAGCGACAGCGATGAAGAGGATTTTGTGCGACAATTTTTCCAGCCTCCGGACAGCCCTGATCACGTGGATGCTCAGCGGGACAGCAGCAGCGAGGAAGAGGTTGATGGTGCTGACCCTGCTGACGCCGCCGGGCCTAGGCCAATGGCGGTTGACAGACTGGAGTGGAAGGATAGGGCTTATGAGTATGGTTGGTTAGGTAATATATACTTATTCTTATATTTATATACTAACTAAAAATATTTATTTTATTTATTTTTTAGCCGTATTAGTGTGTTTTTACGTTGTTTTATATTGACCCCTTCTGAAAAAGGCGAATACCGTCGTTTTCAGCGGCCAACGAGTTCGGCCTCATGTATTTAGTATAGGCAGATCAGTGTTTGGGTCCTTATTTTTCATTATATTTTTCGATTACAAAACTTTTTTTTTTTTTTTTATAATCTAATCTAATCTAGACCTACTCTAGCCTAGTACTATAATTATATTTTTTTTCTTTTTATAAATAGGCTTAGGCCTATTCAATCTTTTATTTTTATTTTTCTTATAGCCTAGATAGGCGAGCATGAGGTCTGGGTCTTTTCATTAGATTTTCCGATTACAATACAAAAACTATTATTTTTTCCTTTTTTTTTTTATAAATTACTACTAGGCCTATATAATTATATATTTTTTATTTTGAGGCTTTTATAATATTCAATCTTTTATTGCTATTTATTGTAATTTTTTTTTTTTTTCTTTTAGGTGAGTATACAGAGCAGGATGGACCAAAGTTGCATGATGCTATAAATTCATCAATTAGTGATATTTTTTTAGATGACCATCTACTTCGGATGATTGTGACGGAGACCAACAGGTATGCCCATAAAGAGATTGCTGAGCTTCCAGCAGGTAGGTTGCAGCACTCAACATTGAAAGGTTGGGTTGATACGGATATACATGAGGTACGTGCTTTTATTGCAATTATTTTAGGATTAGGTTTTGATAAACGTGGTAGCTATGATATGCATTGGTCTCAGCATTGGTTTTTAGATCAGAGAGGTTTTAGGACGATTATGGCAAGGAACCGGTTCATGCTGATGCTACGATGTCTCCACATTTGTAATGATGACGACGCTCTACCATGTGATGATCCAGAATACGACAGAGGATTCAAGGTAAGTGCCTTTATGGCTCATTTAATTGCTAATTTTCAATCTGCTTTTTACCCCTCTAGAAATCTTTCTGTAGATGAGAGTGTGATTGCATTCCTAGGCAGGGTAGGGTTCAAGACTTACCATCCATTGAAGCCACACAAGCGTGGGATGACAGCATGGACATTAGCGGATGCCAAAACTGGATACGTCTACAACCAAAACTTGTATGTTGGAAAAGACAACTAAGGTGCTGGTGCTACAAGAAGAACGGTCAACAAGTTGTGTGAACCAATCACAGGTAAGCGTCATCATGTGTACATGGATAATTACTTTACTTCTCCAGCTCTCTTTTCAGATTTAGCCAATTCAGGTTGCGGTGTTTGTGGGACAATTCGCAAAGACAGAGTAGGAATACCAGACGCCGTCAAAAATGGAAAACCTGCAGTTGGAGATTCAATTTTTGAACAAGATGGAAAGAACCTCTTCATGGTATGGCACGACAAAAAAGAGGTAAGGCTGCTAACGAATATACATAATTCTAGAACTTTTCAGAAATGGGCAAGACAGAGGCATGGAGCAAACCAAAGGGAGATCAACAAGCCATGTGCCATCGAACTTTATACACATTACATGGGTGGAGTTGATAGGGCAGACAGACTGATATGGACCTACCTGCACACACACACAAAAGCGTGAAGTGGTGGAAGAAAGTCTTCATGTACTTGTTGGAGGTAAGTTTCACTAACGCTCTTATCATTTACAGATGGTTTAGACCTAATGAGCGTATTAGGTCCGACAAGCTGCGACTCGACCTTATTGATGGTTTGCTTGAAGGCTACGTCCGACGTCCTACCAGGCCAGAAAGGCGTCCAACAGATCAACCCTTTGACCCAATATCTAACAGATATCATATCTCCGTAATTCTACCAGTCTCAATCCTTGACAGTGCTAGCCTGTCTGTCTAGCATGAACAATTGCTTCTGCATACTTCACATTCCTCTTCTATTTTTCCATGCTCTGCAATTCAGATGTATGGCCTACCAACACTTTGTATGTCAGGATTCATGTCATCTTCCGACTTCCTCTGTCGGGGCACTGTGTGTTTTGAAGGAGTATCTGTAATTTCCTTTTGCTGAAAGTGCTGCCCATTTTCTTCCAAAATTCATCTTGTCCAACCATCATTTTTTATAATCATTCAATTACAATCACCTTGATTACCTTGATTACACTTTTGCTGCCGGAGGTTCCATTGTGACGTAGTCGCGCGTCGCTTGGTTTTATGCCTCGAATTAGTCTCCTTCAATCAAATTCGTCACTGTGCGTCTTGAAAGAGTAACTGTAAATTCCCTTTTTTTTTTTCATTTCATAGCCTGTCTGTCTAGCATGAACAATTGCTTCTGCATACTTCACATTCCTCTTCTATTTTTCCATGCTCTGCAATTCAGATGTATGGCCTACCAACACTTTGTATATCAGGATCTTCCGACTTCCTCTGTCGGGGCACTGTGTGTTTTGAAGGAGTATCTGTAATTTCCTTTGGCTGAAAGTGCTGTCCATTTTCTTCAGCATTCATCTTGTCAAACCATCATTTTTTATAATCATTCAATTACAATCACATTGATTACCTTGATTACACTTTTGCTGCCGGAGGTTCCATTGTGACGTAGTCACGCGTCGCTTGGTGTAATTCTTGAATTAGTCTCCTTCAATCAAATTCGTCTCTGTGAGTTTTGAAAGAGTAACTGTAATTTCCTTTTTTTTTTTTCATTTTTGCCAAAGCCGCTTAGGCACGCTACTTTTGCTGAAAGTGCTGTCCATTTCTTCAGCATTCATCTTGTCAAACCATCATTTTTTTATAATCATTCAATTATAATCACCTTGATTACACTTTTGCTGCCTTGGGGATTGTCCCTCCCGGATGATGACAGTATTGTTCCACCCTTCTATCACAAAATATATAATTTCGGTAGGTGCTGGATTCTTACGTATTCTCCATGCAAATAGTATTTCTTTTGTACCAGGAACTTCAGAGACATCTACCTTGTCCAACCATCATTTTTTATAATCAATCATTCAATTACAATCACCTTGATTACCTTGATTACACTACCTTTGGGATTGTCCCTCCCCGGGGCCATGTTGAAGCCTTCACGTGGCGGCCCTGTTGACGTCGCATATTGCATATGTGGCTAACTAATTCAACATCATATAGTTTTTCACACAGGTTTTATAAAATAATAAAACTTTTTTTTTTCCATTTTTTTTTAGTGGAATACTTCGATAGATTTAGACTTACACAAAGAAAAATAGACAATCATTTGTTTTACTGTCAATTTGTATAATTTTCATTTATTTAGTTCAAGAAAGAAATAATGTATTTGGAAAGCACATTTCAAGACCTTTTTTGTAATGTTTTTTGTTTTTGAGTTCGTGTTGTGTCCGTTGGATATTGTGCTCCGCCAACAGAGCAAACAGAATTTCTATGTTTTTTTCCTAAAACAAATGATAACTAGAATTTAATTCGTCACTTTGACGAATTATAGGTGATCATTTTTATCATTTTACTGAAATTAATTTTTTTTGAACATGCACGTACGTTAACATACGATTGGAAAATGTTGATGTATGCCATCCTATTATATGCTTATAGTGCTGAGTTGTGCCTATATGCCATATACAATATGTACAGTATATACTGTATATCTATATACAGTGTAGCATAGGTGAAATTATGGGACACACATGTTCTAATATTTTGGCATGATGACGTTATCAAACTAAACTTTAAGATGACAATTTCGAAAGATAATTAATTGAGCAAAAAAATATAAGATTTGGAAAAAAATTTGGCACGTAGAAGCGCTGTGCGCGCTCTTTGAATTGTGTATAACTTTGACGAAAAATATGAAAAAACTACTTTTTCACTTCAACTGGCCATATGTTAACGTCACAACATCCGATAGGCTTAATTTTTATATGAATTAATATCTACATTTCATCAGCTTTCATAATAAATTATAATCATCAAGGTAACCTTCAATTCTGAAGAGCTGTAAGATATTCAAATTTACTGCGAAGGTGAAATTACACGGCCTACGTTATTCAAGTTTTTACGCGTGATGACGTCATTAAAATGAAGATAGTATCAACTCATGATAAAGATAATTAATTAAGCAAGCACATACTGAAAGTTGTGCGAAATTCGAGCACACATAACCAAGATGCGCTCTGTTGAATGTGATAATCTACACAAAAAGATAAGAAATCCTAATTTTTAAATTCAAGTGGCCATTTGATGACGTCAAAACATTTTGTACGTAAAATGTGTACATGAATTCATATCTACAACTCAATGGCTTCCAGAATAAGTTAAAAAAATCGGGGGTCATCTTGCATTCTGAAGAATTATTTTCATTTTAAAAAAGACCTATTTTTCACCATTTTCAGAACTTTTGTAAAATTAATGTGCGCATTTTGTCATTTTTAACGTGCTCGTATAGCGTTATTTTAAGTCGGAACTGACTCAAATTTGGTGAATGTACTAAGGATGGTGAGTAGAATGAGATTTGTAAAAAAAATTCATATTTTTTACGCTTTTTAAGTATCGCGCGCGCAAAAACGCATTTTTGCGCAGTAATGTTTTGAAACACGCAAATGGCCTAATTCATGCTCTAAATTGATCAAAACTTAATTTTGAGCGTTTTAAATTTTTAACGCGCGATATCACCACATGAACCTACGTGCGCGTGCGTTTTTATTTGCTAATATTTTTACCCTTGATCTGAAGTTTACGTGTAGTGAATTTCATTAATATGTGATAATGAATTATGGAGATATGATTGATGATGTGATTTCGCAAAATGGCGTATAAATGTTGTCACGGATGAGTGATCACGCTGGAAAGCTTATTAGGATTAAGTTATATTATTTGAAAGATATTCTGAAATTTTTGTAATCATTGACATTAAACTTTTTGAGATAATTGTTACACAAAATAGTGTACAGAAACAATAAAAAGAAAAAAAAAAAGAAAAAAAATAATAATAAAGATTTTATACAATAACAATAGGTGATCATTTTATTCTAAATGATCACCTAATAAATGATACTTGACTTGACTTGACTTGACCTTTCATTTGGTATCAAACATTATTCAATTACTGTAAATGGAAAAAAGTTTTAGACAAAATTGTGACATGCACTTTGGTGAATGAAAGTGTTTTCATTTTGAATACTTGTGTTCTCTATACTGCTTATAAATATGTAATATTTATATTCAAACAACATTTAGATTGAAAAAAAAAAAAATTATATATTGAAAAAAAAAAATTATTATTATTTTTTTTTTTTGGCATTTTTTGTTATATAACCATTACTCAAAAAAAAAAAAATTTACAATGTAGCTTATTTCATAAGGAACATTTGTTTTTTAGAAACTTTTTTCCATAAAACTAACAGAAAGTGATTTAAATGGTCAACAAAGGGAACTGCCTCTAAAAACGTGAAAAAATGATCACTATCAAAAAAGAATGCGTTTTCATGTGAACTGCGCTTAAAAAGAATCCGGCAAGATAAGGGTTAACACTTAACAAAGTACTATCTAGTATTAAAGAATTAGACGAAAATTTTAGCAAAGCTATTGAAAATAACTCACTAAGAATACAAGACTTGGAAACAGCTGAAAAAGTCAACAAGAAAACCGTAGACCTGTTAAACGCCAAAGTAAGTGCCCTTGAAAACGAAACATCAAAACTAAAGGTAAACATTAATAAAAACGAAAGATTTTCTAGACGCAACAATTTACATATTGTTGGAATAAAATACACTCAGTCAGAAAACTGTGTTGAAATTGTACATGATTTACTAAAGAACATTTTAACTTTAATGAACCACCACAAATTGAAAGGGCACACCGTGACGGTAGGAACTATAATGCCGAAAAATCGCCCCATATTATAGTTAAAATTTTTCTTCTCTCTTAATTTACATATTGCCCAAGCCGACTGGAGCCTCGCTAATAATGCGGAACTGCACAAGCACATGTTAGCTAAATCGCAGTATGTTTTTAAATCTGTTAAGTTTGTTTTGAATTATTATTTTTACTTAAATATATTACCTTTATACTTATTATTTTTTATGTAAAGCTTTTTTACATGTCATTAGATGTCAGATGATAATTATTTAAATCATCTACCTTTTCACAGGTTAGATACATATCACGATGATTTACCTAAACTAAATCCAAATAAGCAAATTATCTAAATTGTAGATCTAATACACTTGAAAATTGTGATTTGTTGATTTTGCCAAATTTAATAGTATGGTTGATAACTATAATAGTACTAGCCTATCCCTCTTACATATTAATATCAGAAGTATATAAAACAAAACTGATAAACTTAAACATTTGATTGATTCCTTAAATTTGAAGTTCTCTGTGGTTGGTCTTTCTGAGACATGGCTGAACGATTCGAAAGCAATTCCATTTCTTAATGGTTAAAATTTTTTTTCGAGCCATAGAACTAATGCTATTGGTGGAGGTGTTGGTTTTTTTTATTAGAGATGAACTAGAAATTAAGATTTGTTATGATTTATCTCTCCCAAATTATTTATGTGATTCACTCTTTATTGAAATCAAATTAAAACAAAACAATAAAAACTAGAATTTAATTCGTCACTTTGACGAATTATAGATGATAATTTTTATCATTTTACTGAAATTAATTTTTTTTAAACATGCACGTACGTTAACATACGATCGGAAAATGTTGATGTATGCCATCCTATTATATGCTTATAGTGCTGAGTTGTGCCTATATGCCATATACAATATGTACAGTATATACTGTATATCTATATACAGTGTAGCATAGGTGAAATTACGGGACACACATGTTCTAATTTTTTGGCATGATGACGTTATCAAACTAAACTTTAAGATGACAATTTCGAAAGATAATTAATTGAGCAAAAAGATATAAGATTTGGAAAAAAATTTGGCACGTAGAAGCGATGTGCGCGCTCTTTGAATTGTGTATAACTTTGACGAAAAATATGAAAAAACTACTTTTTCACTTCAACTGGCCATATGTTAACGTCACAACATCCGATAGGCTTAATTTTTATATGAATTAATATCTACATTTCATCAGCTTTCATAATAAATTATAATCATCAAGGTAACATTCAATTCTTAAGAGCTGTAAGATATTCAAATTTACTGCAAAGGTGAAATTACACGGCCTACGTTATTCAAGTTTTTACGCGTGATGACGTCATTAAAATGAAGATAGTGTCAACTCATGATAAAGATAATTAATTAAGCAAGCACATACTGAAATTTGTGCGAAATTCGAGCACACATAACCAAGATGCGCTCTGTTGAATGTGATAATCTACACAAAAAGATAACAAATCCTAATTTTTAAATTCAAGTGGCCATTTGATGACGTCAAAACATTTTGTATGTAAAACGTGTACATGAATTCATATCTACAACTCAATGGCTTCCAGAATAAGTTAAAAAAATCGGGGGTCATCTTGCATTCTGAAGAATTATTTTCATTTTAAAAAAGACCTATTTTTCACCATTTTCAGAACTTTTGTAAAATTAATGTGCGCATTTTGTCATTTTTAACGTGCTCGTATAGCGTTATTTTAAGTCGGAACTGACTCAAATTTGGTGAATGTACTAAGGATGGTGAGTAGAATGAGATTTGTAAAAAAAATTCATATTTTTTACGCTTTTTAAGTATCGCGCGCGCAAAAATGCATTTTTGCGCAGTAATTTTTTGAAACACGCAAATGGCCTAATTCATGCTCTAAATTGATCAAAACTTAATTTTGAGCATTTTAAATTTTTAACGCGCGATTTCGCGTGCGTTTTTATTTGCTAATATTTTTATTAATATGTGATAATGAATTATGGAGATATGATTGATAATGTGATTTCGCAAAATGGCGTATAAATGTCGTCACGGATGAGTGATCACGCTGGAAAGCTTATTAGGATTAAGTTATACTATTTGAAAGATATTCTGAAATTTTGGTAATCATTGACATTAAACTTTTTGAGATAATTGTTACACAAAATAGTGTACAGAAACAATAAAAAGAAAAAAAATAATAAAGATTTTATACAATAACAATAGGTGATCATTTTATTCTAAATGATCACCTAAAAATAAAATAATAGGTATTATTTACAAGCCACCAAATTCTAATGTTGAAATTTTTTCACAAGAAATAGATAAACTACTTCATAAATTAAATAATTTAAATATGGATTGTAACCTCATGGGGAGACTTTAACATTGATCTCTTAAAATCACAACATCATAACCTTATTAATAAATATTTTTCTACAATTTTATCAAACTCTTTTTTCCCAACTATATCCAAACCTACACAAATAACAAATCATAGTTCAACATTGTTAGATCACTTTTATACTAATCAAATTAACTCAAAAATAGACTCTGGAGTGTTAATTACTGATATATCTGACCACCTTCCTATTTATCATATTATCCATAACGATTTAGATTTCTATCCAAAAACCATTCAATATTCTTATTATATAAATGACATAGATTTTCTATGTAATGATCTACAAAATGAAGATTGGTCAAGTATCTATAATTGTGATCCTAAACTATCATTTAATCTGTTCATTGAAAAATTTATCTTAATCCATAACAAACATCTATCAAAAAATCCTCAAAAAGTAAATCCTTTAAACAGCCATGGATGACAAAATCTATTCTTAAATGTAGCCAACGTAAACACAAGTTATATAAAAAATTTATTAAATCTCAAAAAAATTGTGACAAATTAACGTATAAAAGATATAATAATATATTTAATTTTTTGTGCAAAAACGTTGAAGAGAAATATTTTCACAATAAATTTTACCAAGCTAAATCTAATCTCAAAGCAACATGGGATATAATAAATTCAGCAATAAATCCAAACAAAGGTTAAAAAAATGATCCATTAGTCCTACAAACAGAAGATAAACGTATATAATATAAATGATATTTGTGAACAATTCAATTCATACTTTTTAGTTATTCGCATTCAGTGGATAACTCCTTGGAACTCTCCTGTTTCAACTTTTTTTTTTTTTTCCTGTATTATTCTTTCTTTCTGTCATTTTTGTGCAGAGCGTATCTCTAAAACTTGTAAAGCTAACATTTCATAACTTTGTCAACATGTGGGCATTCACGTGAAGTTGTGCTTTTTTATTTTTGAATGACGTCAGAGTTGCGCAACATGACTTACGCGCGTTTTAACGAATTTCGCGTATTTAACATAAATCGAAAACCGTATAACATTTTAAATTGAAACTTAGTAAAAGTTTAAGTTATATATATATGTTTTACGCACGCGTGCGCACGTAGCGCAAAAAACTTTTTTTTTCACGTGATTTATGTTTTTCCAGCCTTTTCTAGTAATTTTACCAACTTTTAAACGATTTCGACTGAAAATTACGTCACGTCGAATTGGATAATTTACGTGCGTTTTTGATGAAAAAGTTCAAAAATTCGTCAAAATTATGCCCTTTTTTAAACAGTCGTAGTTCCTAAACTAAACGGTGAAAGTTATTTTTATTGCATATTCTGGAAGTTGATGAGTTGTAAATTTTGGATCATGCATTATTATGGCTAACCGGACATTGTGACGTCACTGTATGGCCACGCGAATATAAAATATAGGATTTTTGTGTCTTTCATCATAGCGCATGACATTTAATAGAGCGCATCTCCAATTATCTGTTTTCCATTTTTACCTTGATTTTTATATTATCTAGGTCAATCAACTATCTTTCGCATGAGTTAAAAATATTTTAATTTTTATGACGTCATCATGTCTAAAAATGTAAATAACGTGGGTCACTTATTTTCATCTTTACAGTAAATTTCAATCTGTTATAGCTCGTCAGAATAAAACGTGATAATCATGATTAAAACGTTTTCTGGAAGCTATTGGATTGTAGATACGAATTCATGTAAACATTTTGCCAATCGGACGTTGTGACGACATCATATGGCCAGTTGAATAAAAAAAGTCGTATTTTCATATTTTGCGTAATAGTTCATCACATTTAAATAGGCGCGCATCTATATTTTACGTATTCAAATTTCATCTACACGGTAATATGTGGTTACTGAGATAATCTCCTTCCGAAATTGCTATCTTAGTGTTTCATTTTGATACCGTCGCCATGTTAAAAATAGGAATAAACCCCGTAATTTTACCTATTCTACACTGTATGTAACATGTATACATATTATATCGTTTGCACTGTATATACTATATGACACAAAATTGACAGAATTCAGCACTAACAGCATATGATATTCTTCAGTTCAGGTCATAATGCCATGATCGTTTTCTGTGTGCAAAAAATCCAACGTATGTCGTGCACGCAGCGTTTGTCGTGCGGATAACTAACTCGTCAAAGTGACGAGTTCAAATCTACTCCAATATTGGTTCTACCAACCTCTCTAAGCAAATGCAATGTTGACCCTCATACATATTTAACCTCGCCATCATCAAACTCACTCTTTCTAACACCTGCTACTGAACTTGAAGTGTCTGATATAATAAAAGGACTTGTAGTGGAAAACGGTTGATAGTACCGTTTTAGCGTACGACGCTACTGTAATTCAACGTTGTATCCAATCAGAACGATCCCGTCCACTTTTAGGCCTAGCTAGCTATAGAGCCATTCACGCATTTCATTCAAGCTAAAAACTAGCGTGGGACATCAAGTCACTCATTCTATACAAGGCAGACTAGACTGGACAAGTTTAATGCTGAAAACCCTCTAACTCCTAAAAAATTCAGTAAACAAACAAGAAGGGGAGCTGTGTCTTTTTCATTAGCAAGTTAAGGGTTATTTTCAACCGACTGGACTGGATAGACTAATCACAATCATTTTTTTCTTCATCCTTAATGTTGTACAAATCAATAATTGTAAGTCATTTGCAAGTCAGGTTACATGTGGAGTGCCACAGGGTTCTGTTTTGGGCCCCTTGTTATTTTTAATTTACGTAAATGACCTATCTCAAATAACTGACAATTTACGTGTGATCTCATTTGCAGATGACAACAGTTTTTTTCCAACATGTACAAATTTAACAATCATAATATTTTACTAAATGGTGTTAAAATCACTCGAAAAAGTGAAGCATTATTCCTTATTGTTTTGATAAATGAACATCTGAACTGTACAGGTCATCAATATTATATAGCAAATAAGATTTCCAAGAGTATTGGTGTAATAAATAAGCTTAAACATTTTTTCTCTTACAATATTTTAATACAACTTTATAGTAGAGGCTATATATGGTTTGACCTTGAAAAAATTCTAATAAAAGGTCTTTTAGTATTTTTTTGTAGCTTTAGGTGTGAATAATTACCAAAACATTTTTGCAGCCTTCTAGTTGCTGCATTATTGAGATATTGAGGGTCAAAGGTCAGTGACCTTTTTGTGGCATTCGATGGCTCATTTCTCCTCAACCCCTGGGTTTAAATAGACAAATGTGGTATCTACATCTATGTTTTAGTGGTCAAACAACAAAATAAAGTTTTTGAAAATTTGTGGTTACTTGTGCCATTGGTCAGATAGTCGGGGTCAAAGGTCATTGACCTTTATTCATTATTCGTTCATAACTCTTTAACTACTGCACCAAAAAGGACAAAAGTGGTGTCTAAACCTAGGTTTATGGGGTCAATAAATACAATTAACATATTATCAAAGCAGTCAGATGGCCTCTTTAATACTTTTTATACAGCACTCAGTCACAATACATTAAATGTCATATACACGATTTAAACGATACGTGCAGAAGAATATGGTCATAAACAATTTAACTATCATTTGTACACATTGATGGGCTGCACGTAGCTAATGTCATCATCAATATCAAAAGAAGTATAGTAAACTGCTTAAATAACATTCCTGCAGCCATCAACCTGACAAGGGCCATCCAAGCATTTGTGCATGGCATATCAGCATTTTTGCAAGAACATCTTAAGTTGCTCCATTCGGTTTTGCAATTGCACCTAAGGACCTTCAACAGATATGACCAATCATTTTCAACAAAAGGCAACGCACATGAAAAGAGAAGGAAGGGTGGCAACCAGAAAGTCAACTTTCAACTAAATACCGAGTGCAAGTATGACCTGTCACATTAGTAGGTGAAGATACAGACCTTCTTGTGCTCCTACTATTTCATCTTGAAGATTATCAAAAGCCTGTTTTTTTTTCATGAACGAGAGAGAGGGACTAAGAAAAGTACTATGTGTTGCAACACTGAGAAAGCAGTTGGTAATCAAATTTGTCAAGCATTGCCCTTTTTGCATGCCTTTACAGGATGTGATACAGTCTCAAAAATAGCAACAATTGGAGAAAACAATTTTAGGAAAGTTCAAGAAGTCTGATATATTGAAAATGTGTACAAAAGCATTTGTGAAATCAGGCCAAGATCCGACAACAATAGATGAACATGGCCGAATGGCAATGTGGGAGATTTTTGGTGGTGTAAAGAATGGGACTCTTTCTAAATTAAGAGAGCGAGTTTTTAAATGGAAAGTATCTACATCTACAAAGGTTGTTAAACCATCTCAGTTGCCACCAACCAAGTCAGCAACGTTTTTGCATAGTCTGAGGCTGGTATTCATGAAAGAAATCTTTAGTCCTGGACTATCCTTAGTCCTGAACTATCTAGTCCAGGACTAAGGATAATTCTGGACTATCCTTGATATCGTATTCATGAAACCTGGACTAACTAGTCCTGGATTAAAGGGCCTTTCACATCTGTTCCGGCACGGTTCCAGTCCGGCGAAAAACAAATCGCGTCTCTATGTTTTCAATGCTGTAGATGTGTCCTGTTCAGATCTGTTCCAGTCCGGTATCCAGCGACGGCGTCTTGCTTCCAGCGACCGGATGAGAACCGGTTGAGAAGCGATTAACTTTTCTGCCGGATGAAAACCTGTTCATTATGACCAATCACAAGGCAGGCAGGTATTTATTTGTCAGTAGGTAGGCCCAGGCTAGCCCTAGGCTAGGCCTAGCTAGGCTAGGCATATAGGCCTAGGCTAGGCTAGATAGGCCTAGCCTAGCCTAGGTCTATTCAATATTATTACCTTTCTAGTTATGATGGGCGCTCCTGGCCGGTCTCTCTCTAGGGCGCGCGCCTATCCTGGCGCGGTCGGGCCTAGGCGCGGCCTAGGCTAGGCTACTATCTACTAGCTAGGCCACGCCTAGCTAGCTAGGGTCTAACTAGGCTAGGCCCTAGGCCTAGTACTAGTATAGAGGCCTACTCCTAGCTAGTAGAGGGCCTATTATAATTATATTATAGCTATGTAAGTAGGCATTCATTGAGGCCTAAAAACTAGCTACTAAAGGCTAGGCCTAACTAAACTAGGCCGCCCCCCTCTAGGCTAGGCTAGACCTAGCTAGTACTTCCTAGCTAGGGCTTGCCTACTAGGCCCCCCCAGGGTCGGAGTAATAGTAGTCAGCCTACCTAGTTTTAGGCCTTACTTAGGCCTACAGCTAAGCTAGGCCTAGGAGGTATGTAGGCCTACTACTACTACTAGGGCCAGGCCTACTAACTACTAGGCCTAGCCTAGGCCTAATACTAGGCCTACTACTGTACTAGGCTAGGCCTAGAGGTAGGTGCAGCTATAGGCTAGGCCGAATGGCCTGCTAGTAATGGGATGCTAATAATAATAAATAGGCCTAAAGAGGCCTTCTCTTAATAAATAATAATAAATAGTCTAGGAATTAACAAATGTAATGTAAACTAGAATTTAATTCGTCACTTTGACGAATTATAGGTGATCATTTTTATCATTTTACTGAAATTAATTTTTTTTAAACATGCACGTACGTTAACATACGATCGGAAAATGTTGATGTATGCCATCCTATTATATGCTTATAGTGCTGAGTTGTGCCTATATGCCATATACAATATGTACAGTATATACTGTATATCTATATACAGTGTAGCATAGGTGAAATTACGGGACACACATGTTCTAATTTTTTGGCATGATGACGTTATCAAACTAAACTTTAAGATGACAATTTCGAAAGATAATTAATTGAGCAAAAAAATATAAGATTTGGAAAAAAATTTGGCACGTAGAAGCGCTGTGCGCGCTCTTTGAATTGTGTATAACTTTGACGAAAAATATGAAAAAACTACTTTTTCACTTCAACTGGCCATATGTTAACGTCACAACATCCGATAGGCTTAATTTTTATATGAATTAATATCTACATTTCATCAGCTTTCATAATAAATTATAATCATCAAGGTAACCTTCAATTCTGAAGAGCTGTAAGATATTCAAATTTACTGCGAAGGTGAAATTACACGGCCTACGTTATTCAAGTTTTTACGCGTGATGACGTCATTAAAATGAAGATAGTGTCAACTCATGATAAAGATAATTAATTAAGCAAGCACATACTGAAAGTTGTGCAAAATTCGAGCACACATAACCAAGATGCGCTCTGTTGAATGTGATAATCTACACAAAAAGATAACAAATCCTAATTTTTAAATTCATGTGGCCAAATGATGACGTCATACCATTTTGTACGTCTAATGGGTATATACATTTATATCTACAACTCATTAACTTCTATAATAAGTTAAAAAAAATGGGGGTCATCTTCCATTCTGAAGAGTTATATTCATTTTAAAAACGCCTTATTTTTTACTATTTTTAGCACTTTTGTACAATTAATTTGCGTATTTTGTCATTTTTAACGTGCTCGTTTAGCGTTATTTTAAGTCGGAATGGACTCAAATTTAGTGAATGTACTAAGGAAGATGAGTAGAATGCAATTTGTACAAAACAATTTTGTTTTTTACGCTTCCTATGTACGCACGCGCAAAAACGTGTTTTTGCGCAGTAATTTTTTGAAACACGCAAATGGCCTAATTCATGCTCTAAATTGATCAAAACTTAATTTTGAGCGTTTTAAATTTTTAACGCGCGATTTCACGCGCATGACCCTACGTGCGCGTGTGTATTTATTTGCTAATATTTTTACCCTTGACCTGAAGTTTACGTTTAGTGATTTTCATTAATATGTGATGATGAATTATGGAGATATAATTGATAATGTGATTTCGCAAAATGGCGTATAAATGACGTCACGGATGAGTGATCACGCTGAAAAGCTTATTATGGCTAAGTTAAAGTATTTAAAAGACATTGTGAAATTTTGGTAATCATTGACATTAAACTTTTTGAGATATTTGTTACACAAAAAGTGTACAGAAAGAATAAAAAGAAAAAAAACTAGAATTTAATTCGTCACTTTGACGAATTATAGGTGATCATTTTTATCATTTTAATGAAATTAACATTTTTTAAACATGCATGTACGTTAACATATGATCGTAAAAAGTTGATGTACGCCATCCTACGACATGATGCATATGCTTATAGTGCTGAGTTGTACCTATTATGTGTCATAGAATATATACTCTATACAGTACAGTGTACAGTATATCTATATACAGTGTAACATAGGTGAAATTACGGGAACCACACAATGTTCAAATTTTTTGATATGATGGAATTATCAAAATAAACTTGAAGTTGACAATTTCGAAAGATAATGAATTGAGCAAATAAATATAAGAATTGGAAGAGAATTTGGCACGTAGAAGCGCAATGCGCGCTCTTTGAAATTGGTATAACTTTGACGAAAGAAATTTAAAAACTACTTTTTAACTTCAACTGGCCATATGATAACTTCGCAACATCCGATAGGCTTATTTTTTATATGAATTCATATCTACATTTCATCAGCTTTCATAATAATTTATAATTTTCAAGGTCACATTTAATTCTGAAGAGCTGTAAGATATTCAAATGTATGGTGTAGGTGAAATTACACGACCTAGGTTATTCAAGGTTTTACGCGTGATGACGTCATTAAAATGAAAACGCTGACCACTCATGGAAAGATAAATAATTAAGCAAGCACATACTGAAATTTGTGCAAAATTCGAGCACAAATAACCGAGATACGCTCTGTTGAATGTGATAATCTACATAAAAAGATAAAAAATCCTAATTTTTAAATTCAAGTGGCCATTTGATGACGTCACAACATTTTGTACATCAAATGTGTACATGAATTCATATCTACAACTCAATAGCTTCCTGAATAAGTTAAAAAAATTGGGGGTCATCTTGCATTCTGAAGAGTTATTTTCATTTTAAAAAGGCCTTATTTTTCACCATTTTCAGAACTTTTGTGAAATTAATGTGCGCATTTTGTCATTTTTAACATGCTCGTATAGCGTCATTTTAAGTCTGAATGGACTCAAAATGGGTAAATGTACTAAGGATTGTGAGTAGAATATGATTTATTCATCAAATTTTATTTTTTACGCTTTCTAAGATTCGCGTGCGCAAAAACGCATTTTTGCGCAGTAATTTTTTGAAACACGCAAATGGCCTAATTCATGCTCTAAATTGATCAAAACTTAATTTTGAGCTTTTTAAAATTTTAACGCGCGATTTCACGCGCATGACCTTGAAACGCACGAGTTTTTATTTGCTAATATTTTTACCTTTACCTGAAATTTATGTGTAGTGAATTTCATTAATATGTGATAATGAATTATGGAGATATGATTGATAATGTGATTTCACAAAATGGCGTATAAATGACGTCACGGATGAGTGATCACGCTGAAAAGCTTATTATGTCTAAGTTAAAGTATTTGAAAGACATTGTGTAATTTTTGTGATCATTGCAATTCAACTTTTTGAGATAATTGTTACACAAAAAGTGTACAGAAAGAATAAAAAAAAAAATAATAAAAAAAATAAATAAAGATTTCATACAATAACAATAGGTGATCATTTTATTCTAAATGATCACCTAATAAAGATTTTATACAATAACAATAGGTGATCATTTTATTCTAAATGATCACCTAATAATATGCACCCTACTAGAGTTAGGCCTAGATAGAGTGAGTAGAGTATAAAGGGGCCTGCCCTAGACCTAGTTTGTTTTATTTGTACATTGTATATTTATATACTAATATATTATAGGTGATCAAGTTAAGGCCAAATTTAATCACATGAGGGATTCCCTAAGAAAGAATATAGAGAAAGAAAGAAAGGCAAAGAGAAGTGGAGCGGGTGCCATGATGTTTAGGCCATACAAATGGGCAAGGCAAATGCAGTTTTTGTTGCCACATATGCAACCAAGAAAGTAAGTTCTGTTGCTTTTAAATAAAATGTAACTAAAAAAATTAACTAAGGAATAAAAATTGTGTGATTCTCAAACTGACCACCTCACGACGTAATTTAAATTATAACAGATCAATTCTTACTTGTTTATGAAATAAATGCTGATATTTTATTTTTTGTATCAAATTCAGGACCTACAGTAACTTAAGTACAATAACTACTTCTCCATCTACGACTGCAATTCAGAACACCGATAAAGAATTATATCCAGAGAATGATGATTCTGAACTGTATGGTGTAGAATGTGATGAAAAGGGTACAGACAAGTCAGGTAAAATTAAATGAATAAAAAACACCCAATAATTTTTTATTGAAATTACCAGCAGTATGAAGTATAAGGAATAATGAGATATCAACAAAATAACAGTTGGCATTATAGCCAAGTCAATTGAATAAAATTGACTGTATATACATTTTTATTCTTCTTTTACAATTTTTCAGAAACTGCAAATAAGGGGAAAAAAAGAAAGGGGGGTGATGATGATTGGCTGATAGAATACTTGGAAAGAAAAGAAAAAAAGAGGAATGAAGAAACTAATGAGGACAGTCTAAAAACCTTTTTTTTATCTCAGTATCATTGTGTTAAACATTTTCCAATAAAACGGCAAATCGAAGTTAAAACCAAAATTTTTTCATTAATTTCATCAATAGAGATGGAATTGGCACAGTCAGAAGAATAAGCCAGAATCCGTAATACAAATGGGGGGAAAGTTACGATTATTCCATTTATTGTAGCCTTCATGATCGATTGAAATTAGGTGAATCACAGGAGAAAAACTAAAATATCAATTGGGCGTCGTGAGGTAATTTCCCGAATGATCGTAAAATCAAAACGGTACAGGGTATGACCAACTAGCGTTATTGTCACCAACTAGTCATCCATTCATAGAAGTACTGATGTAGTAGCCTATCTGTACGGTGACCATAGAATGTGACCCGAGACATGACTAACTACGACTTTTAGTTGATAGAAGATTGAAAAAAATTGTTAAGAAGAGTTGTACTGTATGTGGATGTTTAATGTTATGTCAATAATGTTTACACACTAGGCATACAAATAGTAATGTTTGTTAGTAAAAATAATTTTGAGTTAATAAGAATAAGATATAAGGAAGAAAAGCAAAGAGACTATGGAGCGGCTATTCCTGAATATACAATACTAAGTATCGTAGATTTAAATTATAAATTTTAGGCGATCTTGTCAAAGGTCAATATTGAACTTGACCTGACGTGGTTCCATGGTATCTTTATATGCAATGCAATGCATGTTAGGATTTATAGCAGGCCGCTAAAATGATTAGAATCTACTTATTTTTCACATTTTTAACCGTTCAAAGATGAAAAAAGTTATCACAATAGGACCATATAGTTTGTGACCTTACATTAGATCTAAACAAGATATGGACTGTTTTGATAATAATTCAATGATTATCTGACAGCGAATTACAGTATTATAATATCGGTCTAGATTGACAGTCAAATGGGACTCATTGTAAATACCAGAAATAATGTTTTGATTATTTGACAGTGAATTATTATAATACTGGTGGCCTAGGTTAACAGCAAGAAAATTCACTATTTATTGAACAAGATTTTACAGATTACTGTCTACATGCATCTATATAATACTGTATTATCAGTCAGTTTAATCAATTCATAAATAACAAGCAACTACACACTGTTGATCCAGTTCTTTGTAATGTATTCTGTGTATTTCTTTATTTGAGAATCAAGTGTTTTTATATGCAACTTTACTGCATCTTTTCACTTGCAATAAAAATTGTACAGTTCAATTTTACATTCTTAGATGGTTTTCTATTTTATCATTGAGTTTTATTTTTATTTATTTATTTATTTTAGTTATTCAATTTCTGCCATATACATAACAAAGAAGACAAAAACAATTATAAAAGGAGGCACGGAAAGACCAAACAGGTGCTAAACACCAACTCTAATTTCCAAAACAATGCTTGTTTTGCCAAGAAACCTTGCCTGCCTCAGAACTAAAATACTTTGCAAACTTGTTGCGTACTTCTATTGCGTCTTGTGACCCACGGTAACCTAATTTATCCAAATTGGAGATTCCTTCACAATTGTCTAAAATTGATTGTGTGCTTTCAATGTGGGAGTTACAAGTAGGCATCCCACTGGAAAAATGGCCCTTGTAACAGAAATATTGAGACCCGCTGTTGTTAGGAGCTGTAACATGAACATGCTTTCCATCAATTGCGCCCAATGCATTAGGGTAGTTCCATCGTATGTAGAAGTCCCTAGCCAAACGCTCCCAATCGTCAGATGATGATGGTATTGCCATATATATCCCACTGAGTCTATTCCAGATGGCTATGCACACTTCCACCACTATCATAGAGACAGTTGATACGCCCATTCTATAGTTATAATGAAATGATCCATATGAGTCGCCTGTAGCCAAAAACCTGTACAGAAAGATAAATAATAAGATAATTATTATTATATCCAATGATCAATTTATGCAATGGTTGTATATATGGATAGCATTCCAGTAAAAACTAATATTTTCTTCATTCTCATTATTGTTAGTAATTGTCGGTTAATTAAATAAAACTTGGTTATTTGTTTTACCTTAAACAAACTGATAGACGTTCTCTGGGTTTAATTGCTTTTCTAAAACGAGTGTCTTGTTTTTTTATGTCGGCATTGATTAGGTCTAAAATGGTTTCAAACTGTTCCTCTGTCATTCTGTAATATTTGTAATATTCGTCTTCCATAGATTGCAAATCATTATTTATAAGACACATATACTGGCCCATGTTTGCTCTTTTTTTGTTAATTTCGTTGACCCAAACAGATCTCTTTGTACGTTTCTTTCTTCTTCTGTTTAAAATCAAGCTTACAATAATTTCATTTTCACTGCTACTATCCATTATTGTGATACTGAATACGATACCAAAAGAAAATAATTAATAAGGTAACAAAAACATACATGTATTTTTAAATAGGCATACTAGGCCTAGGCCCTAGTAACAATCATTACATAGGTCTAGCCAAAATAAAATTTTATAAATATATAATTTGTATCAATTCACAAGTTAAATTTGCCTAAACTACTTAGGCCTAGTACTATGCTGGCGCGGGCCTATACTTAGTACTAGGCTGGCGCAGACAAGACTAGCCTACTGCGCCTACGGAGCCTGTAAAGGGACATTAGTTGAAAAAAATGTATATTATTTCTAGAGAACGAAGTCTTATTTCATTCCCTCGAATTCATTTCGTTCCCTCGAAATATTATTTCGTTCCCTCGAAATAATATCGTTCCTTCGAAATTTTATTTCGTTCCCTCTAAATAGTATTTCGTTCACTCGAAATAATATCGTTCCTTCGAAATATTATTTCGTTCACTCGAAATATTATTTTTGTCTCTGTATTATATCACCACAATTTGTTCCTCAATATTTATATCTCGCCTTCCTTCGTTCCCTCTGACAAATTATTACTAGGCCTATCTGTTCCCTGTTTTCACAATAAGACTTTTTCTTTGTTGCATCTTCTCTTTGGAACGAACTCCCACCTTTTGTCAAACGTTCACTCAATTTTTATGCATTTAAAATAATATAAAGAATCATTTATTTATCAATGCAAAATACATTGCACAGTTGATAATTGACGCTTCAATTGACGCTATATAAATGTTTGAATAATATTGAATATCATTATGCTACAGTCTATAATCTTTATACTAGCAATACATTTTCTAAGTCAGGTGATAGTATACACATGAATTGGTGTCAGATCAAGGGCTAATATTATTGCAAGGGAACGAAATAATATTTTGAGGGAACGAAATAATATTTCGAGGGAACGATATGATTTCGAGGGAATGAAATAATATTTCGAAATACTATTGCGTTCCCTCGAAATAATAATATATATATTTTTAAACTAATGTCCCTTTACGTAGTATACAGTAATTATAACCTAAAGAAAAAAAAGTCACTTACTCAACAGTTTGACGGTTTTTTTAAACACAATTAATGACCCCTTCGATCTCCCGTGAGGTTTGTTTATATTTTGATTACTTAAGCGTGACGATCCGGCGTGTCCAACCGCCGCGCGCCGGAACGGAACATATTTGAACAGTAAACCTGACGCCGGATGCGAACTTGATTGAAACCGGCGCCGGACTGGAACCGTGCCGGAACAGGTGTGAAAGACCCTTAAGCCATGAAAAATTACAGCAGCTAGGTGGTCCATGATGTTTCCTTCTAAACTTGTTCTAAACACGCTAGCATTGCATTCGCATACTACGCGTCCAGGGTATAATTTACCCTGCACAAGTTCAACTAGAGGTCAGATTATAGGTTCTGCACACAGTACGTGTACACATGTGACAGATGCCTGATGAATAAATAGTAACATAAAACAACCAATTTTGCCATTAAACCAGAAGCATAAATGAAATTATTGGAAAACAAAGTAAGTCTTGAATATTTAAAGAAGACTCTTGTGTAATTTTATTTGAATTTCATGTAAAGAAATTGAATTTTAAGGCGAACTTCAGGCCTAGCAAGCCTACCTTGTTGGCCTAGCCTACCTCTCTCTAGGCCTACCTAGACTAGCCGCAACTACTATCTAGGCCTAGTATTCCTACCCACTATTCTACCTATAGTCCAAGGCCTACACTAATTTCACTAAAAATATGGCCTATTACCTAGGCTAGTTCCAGTAGTAACTACTCTACTCTTTTCTTTAGATCTAGACTAGCCTAGGCCCTAGCTAACTACTACTACTAGGCCTATATTATATATAGGAGGATTATAGACAGACTCCTTCTACTACTGCTACTACTAGTAGTAGTGCTACTATCTAAAGGCCTAGTAGTACTACTAATTTTGTCCTTTTTTATATTTTGTTTAAAAAAATGGATGCATCATTTGTTATTAATTGATCTGTTACAGTAGGTTGATTCATAATAATAATAATATGATGATTAAATTAAAAAAAAATAGGCCTAACCTATCTAGCTGCAACCTTGTCCATCTAGTTCCTACTATTAGACTAGAGTAGAGCAATAGCCTGCCTTCTACTAGCTACTGACCAGGGTAGTCTCTCCTGGTAGTAGGCATAACAATAATATGCATTATTTAATTGAAGATCTGTGTTTCATTTACAATGAGATATCGCATTTAATTATTTCAAATGTTTTATTTATTTTTGTTAAATGGTGAACCTAAACAGCATACAGTATGTATGATGACCATAATTCAAGGGGCCCTCATATAAATACATAAAACAAACAAATAAATATAGCAAAGCAAACAAAAAAACAGAGAAATAAGAAAAACATGTTCAAAAGAAATATTGATTATAAAATGTAATTTCACAGGAAAATATAAAAAAAACAATAATACAGTAATTATTAATTTCCAATATTTATTGTAAATTACCTTTTTTTTATCTACACAGATTTTCAAGTCAGCAAGGCATCAACATTGTTTAAAGACTGATTAAATTAAATACTGTTATTAGGACTATACTAATATTTTCATTGTTGGAGTATAAACTGCAGAATTGAGAATTGGACATAAATAATTCAAGACATGATGACCATCTTTAAGTAACAAAACTATTTATTTTGATGACAATTGTATATAATATATATTTCAGTCAGGAATTATTTATCTAAATAAAAGTTGGACAGAATGCTGTGATCTGAACATGAATGTACTACAGTAATATGGTATTTGAATTTATTTATTTACTGTTTTTGAATAAAACAATAGAGTAATTTAAAAAGTTTCATATGTGGTTTTTATATGGATTTTCTTATTTTAATTTATTACATACTACACAAGTACAACTTGCTAAAACGTATACAATTGTTTTGATAGTCCTGCTTCTCTTTGCATGATTATTGCGCTCCATCCAGGTTTGTTAGCAATTGTATCTGAAAAAAAATATTTAAATAATGTTAAATTACATCCAAACAGCTTTACAACTGAAAGACAGTACTGTGTACAGATAATAGCGGTAGACGATAGACAATCTTTAGCCCTGGCCAACAAAGACTGTAGGCTTACAAGCCAAGATAATTTGTCACAATACTCCACTTCATTTTTGTTTTCAATAATACCTCTTTAACTTGTACTTGAATAATTATGATGAAAATATCCAGAAAATTAAGCCTTCCCCCTATATAACTATACAGTGGGTGGATCCAGGATTTTTTAATTCAATCCCCACCCTTCTTGTGTAGTTTGCAGGATGCAATTTTTTTAGACAATTTATTAATACATTTTAAATATTTGTCTTTATCTTATTATCTTACTTGACCAACAGCATCATTCCATGTAGCCTAACTAGGACGGCAGTGGAGGAGGCATATAATATTGACCAGATATATGTGTTCAGCAGTCTAAACCAATAGAAAAATAAATGAAATTAAACTATATTATCTAAAAAAAATATTGAAACTATTACTAGCCTAGGCCTATTTACATTTATTATGCCAAATTAAAATTAATTCAACAGGTTGTATATAAATTGTTTTATTATCTTATTAATACCTTACCTGACCAACAGCAGCATTCCATGTAATTAGGACGGTAGTGGAGGCATATAATATTCACCAAACATTTGTTCAGCTGTCTAAACCAATACTAATAGAAAAATAAATAATGCCAATGATATTAAAATATATACAGTATCTAATATTTACTACTAACTATTAGCCTAGGCCTATTGCATTTATTATGCCAAATTAAAATTACTTCAACAGGACGTGCTATGTAAATTGATCCAATATTTTGAAAATACCTAACACTGCATTCCAGTCTAGCGCTAGGCCTAGACAAGGCATACTAAGTAATACAAGGTATGCATACAATAGGCTAAGACTACTGTTTTACTGACTACCTGGTGTAGGGCCTTGCAATGCCTATCGACTTAGCCAATGGCAGAGTCTAGAGAGGCCTAGTTAATTAGTAGTAGGCCTAGGCTACTAGGTACTCTATCTAGCTAGCTAGGTGTAGTGCCTGGCGATTGGCTAGTGGTTACGTCATCTATACGTCACAGCCAATCGCCGGGCCTATATGCACTCAACACACGAATCCGGCCCTGGGACTGGCCAGTGGCGAGATACGTCACGAACACCCCCAGGGGTTGAATGTGCGAGGGACAAGAGTCTCTCTCTTGAAGCGAAGACACAACCAAGGAAGGACATAAACTATACCCATCACGTACCAGCCTATAAAGGATTAGGTGAGTACAAACGATGAGTGTGTAGTTATACCGAAGAGACTTAATTGTCCTCCTAGGTGAATAAGTATAAATATATATAGATAGTCTCTTTAATGGCGACGAGGTAAACTGGTGTTCCTTTTGCCTCGGCGGGGGACACTGTCAACCGCGTGTAGCTGTTTGGGAAGGTAGGAGTGTTGTTCTGGTTCGCACATCTCGTTTCGCCCTGTCATGGTGTTGCCCAGAGGCAATGCTGGAGAAATGACGTGTGTTTACTGGACGGTACGTCCCACTACCCATCTCCCACCTCGCCAGCGACTCGTCTCCGTCTCTCGGCCGAAATCTGCTGTCGTGCCTGTTGGCCTGCGGGTTTCGTCCGATCGATGGGGTCGAGCCGTCGGGAGTTATTTATAGTAAATTATATTATAATTTCTCCGTCTTGGATTTGTGCTGTAATCCGATTGTCAGACAGGTACATTTATGGGGGACCCATTTGTGCTGTACTCTGATTTATCGGATAGGTACATTTTTTATTTCCTAATGATCCGAAATAAATATTATTGTGTGTAGCGATGAGGCTGGGCCCTGGGCCTGTGACCTAGCCGAAGCTACGTACATACCATGCACGTGAACATGGAACAGCGTTTTTTTTATTGTTTGTTTAACGCACTGGGCCCATGATTCCAGAACAATGAAGAATATATCTGGCCCGTGTTTCAGAGTATTATTGAAAAATATACAAAACATAATAATTACATTTAATTTCGAGACTATTTTTTAGTGAGGGACGCCATTTTTTGTGGTTGGTATCTCTCACACATTTTAATTTGTTTATTCGCTTATTCAAATCCACGATTTTTATTATCAATGTTTTTAATCCTTAAATTACTCTACCAATGAACTACGACCTACTATATCGAGGTTATTGGAGGGTGTTGTGTGTTAGGGTAATCCGATTCCGGTTTGGCGACTTGTGTTCACGAACGACGGGGTTAAACAGTAGTTTATCTACACTGCCGTTGCTTTGAGAATGCCGCCATTCCGGAGCGGTTTGCCTTGTCAAACAACAACTTTCTGCCTATCAGTCTTCTCACGTGTGATTCATCGCTAGCCAATCGCGAGCACGCATTCGCTTGCTACCCTCGCGGATAGCTGCTTGCATCAACCAGGTCAACTGTTGTTTACTACTTTCGATGTGTGACGCGGGGTGAGTACTGGATTCTGATTGGTGGATTAATATAGGGATACTCCTTGCTATTTTTAGGTTTTAGTGTTATGCAGAACGGAGAGCTCTTCTCCCGGTCTGTGTATCATCAGAATTGATTTATGGCCTGACGATAGACGGGCTGGAATTTTCTGGCTTGTACTATCGCAGGGTACTTAGATTATATTATTTTGTCTATTCCACTTGGGTGGGAATGACATTAGGATTATTATTTATTTATTTATTAGTTCGCGTACATTTAATTGCTTGGAATTTATTTAATTTCCAATTGAACTATTTTGACTTAAATTAATTAGTAAAAATTTTTTTTATTGTTTAGTTAGATGATATTTTATTTATTAGGTGGTTATTCAAGTGGAATTTCCTACCTATTATTTTCGGGATTTATTTTTATTGTGTAGGGTAATTATGCATAGGTATAGTTATTCCTGTTCTTATTATTATTTTTAGAATGTCTTGATTTAGTTCGAGCTATTTATTTAGAATAGATTTTTTGGTATTAAAATATTTTTTAGGGTACATACAGGCTATGCCAGTACCTATATTTATTTTATTTTTATTTATTACCTTTTTGGTTAGAATATTATTTTTTTTTTACTTTAGGCATATTACTATTTATTTATTTATTTTTTATCTTAGGGTTTTAACTAGGAATTTTTTATGTCTTGTATGCCTTTTTCTTCAAAAAATAAAATATTTTCCGTGTCTTGTCTCATTTATTTTCGCATGTTCTTGTATGTGCTTATTCTTATGATATTTTTCAACATGTCTTGTATGAATTTCAATTCTTAACTGTCACAGTGTGTAACCTGTCATTGTTTTGTTGTCTATGTCATTGACACTTGCTTGATTTAACATCTGGTACAGATTTGTATCTCTTATCACATGCCTTGTATGTCCTAATTCTTTTCTTTAACCTGTACTAGTTGTATAGTCCTTTTATATTATTTTTTGTGGCATAATGTGAGTGCCCATAAATCAATATATGTACACATAATTAGCTAAATTTTTGTGATGGGGGGAGGTTACCCTTACATTGTGATTATATTTAATTGAACTGTGATTTAGTGTTAGGTCTGTATTGGGCTGGTAGTACCCCTGTTCTTCCTGGGCACCCAACTAGCAATATGCAAAAATAATCATCAAACCAGCATCAGACCGATGCTGCCTTCGCTCGCTTGTTGGATGCACGGGGTGACGGGAGTGCTTACCGGTTCTATAAAATAAGCAATAAAACTAATTGGGAAGCATTTTTCTTATCTTCTAGGAATGCCAAAAACCATGGAACCTACATCCTTTAGGATAAATTTTGTCCGTAGGGCAAAAGATTTCCCACAGGGTTTACCACCACCCTTGGCCGAAAAAATCATGGCCTACAGGGATAATTATGGGAATATCACCAACCCACAAGATCTAGCACGGGCAGTCGGCGATAATTCGTTTGACTTTTTGTCCTTTAACGTGGACTATGCCACTAACTCTCGGTATGTGAGAATGGGACCGCCGACTGGGGGGTATGGAGATGCTGGTAATGGTTCGGGAGAGCACGATCAAGCTCCTGAGCAGGCCTGCACCCCCATACTACCTTTGCCGAGCGACCCATCCTTGCATCCGGGGGCCGGAGGAAATCAACGCTATGAAGAGCAGGCAAGCGTGCCTAGCAACCCAGATTCTCGTACGCTCCACAGCAACCATCGGGCGGGCGATATGGGTGGCGATGAAGTTTTTCCGAGTACTCCAACGAGAAGGGGTGACACTGCTACTAACGGCCCTGTTGCTGTTGGTCGGGGTAGACCTCTCCGGTCCAACACGCATTGCCACATCATATGCGTACAACCTATGAAAATTCTATTACCGATTTATCGGAAGATCAGGCAGGGGTGGTGAAGGAGATGCTGACTGAGTTCGCAGATGTGTTTGCCAGGGATCAATTCGATATTGGGGAGGTCCCTAATATTGACCACCGGGTAGACACGTCTGATGCAGCTCCAGTGCGGCACCGACTTCGCCGCACCCCGCTACACTTTGCTGATGAAGAACGCAAAGAACTTGATAAAATGCTGGAGGGGGGTATCATTCAGCCATCCAATTCTGAATGGTCCTCCGCCCCAGTTCTAGTCCGGAAAAGGGATGGAAACGTTAGATTTTGCATAGACTATAGGGCTTTTAAATAACATCACGGTAAAGGATGTATATCCATTACCAATCTTAGAGGATTGCCTCGACACATTGTCGGGTAATCAATGGTTCTCTAAATTGGACGCCATTTCTGGTTATTGGCAAATAAACCTCAATGCCGACGATCGCAAAAAGACTGCTTTCGTCACCAAATATGGCCTGTTCGAATTTGTAAAAATGCCCTTTGGCCTATGTAATAGTCCGGCAACCTTCTCTAGGGTCATCAATATGGTTTTGCGTGGTCTAAATTGGCAGACTGCTCTTGCTTTCCTCGACGACGTGGTTATCCTGGGCAAATCATTTGAAGACCACAGCAATAATCTAAGGGAGGCCCTGGGTCGGTTCCGACAATACAATCTGAAACTAAAACCAAAGAAATGTTTATTTTACCAGAGGAAGGTGGAATTTCTGGGCCGTATGGTCTCCCGCAACACTCTCGAGATGTCCGATACCGATATAGCTGCAGTGTGTGGGTGGCCTGATCTTAAGAACTACAGTACTGACTACAAATCATGTACCATAACCCGCGTTTGTCGCGCGTGTAAAATATGTGTAATTGCCGCGTGCCTGTATTTGCCGTGTGGACCATGACGTCATCACTTTGTAGCTTTTTACTGGTAAAATATGGAACTCCCGGTACGACGCCCGCGACAACAACACACACGTGGGTATCAGTTGTTTTGTTTCTATTGTTTAGGCCTACCCTCATATTTATGTAATCTGAACCCGCCCGTTACTGTATGTAACAAAGTTTATTTTTTCTCTATTGTTAGGCAAACAATAAAAAAGAAAGTTTATAGAATTCATGTCAATTGTTTTTCATCGGGGTTTTATACATGTGTTGTTTAGAGTTCACGTCGTATTATTTTATGTGAGGCGTACAGCGAGAAGTGTACAACAGGGAGGCTAGTAGGCTAGAATAGAGAGCTACCTAAACTAAGCCCCCACAAAAACATATTTAGCGATCTTTAATAGGTCAATAAATAGCCTAATAATAGTAATATTATAAAATGATGTTTCCTTGTATTTTCCTAACCGTAAGCCAAATATTTAAATTAAAATACAGAGCTAGTGTTTTAGGCCAAGTACAGTATTCGCTCAAATAACTGCGAGTGTGAATGGGTTTTCCGCCGCCCGGTGGTGTAGAAAGTCAAATTATTACGTTCTTCTAACACGTTTATTAAATGTCTTTTAGTATATTTCTATCTAACATGTCTGCATTGTATACTTGCTTTATAAATTCTCTGCCTATGAAACGACTTAATAAGTTGCTAAATTGACGTTTAAAGCAGATATTTGTCTGACATCAGCCCATGTTTATAATGAAAACAAAACAAGGTTCCGAAAATGGTACAGTCCAAAATGAGGTGTGCAATTAAATAATATCAACGTAAACTTATGCGCACGGTATCAGGGCTGTAATTATAAGAGAACTAATTTCCCCTGGACGGGAAATGGTAAAAACTGTATTTATTCGACCTCGCTTCTCTCTCGCTCTGGCTGTGTGCGGAGGATCGCTCCAACGTGGTTTCGTGGAGCGATTAATGGTCCAGTCCGTAACAGGGGTGTACATTAGTTACCGCGCTAAATAATACATGCATGATACAGGCGTTGTAATACTATATAACTGTTTTCCTCCCCGACGGGAAATGGTAAAACCTTTATGTTATTATTTGGCCTAGCAACTGTGTGTACTCAATGCATGGAGGAACTCTACAACGTGGTGCGTACAGAAAGTACGTCATTCGATCGGCCACCACTTGTGAATTTCAAGTGTTTGCGAAAGATATTGTTGGGTCTTTTCTACCTTGTTTTTTTTAATGAGTTTACTCAAATATGACTTAAAAATATATATAAACAAACCCTGAAACCAAACTAGGCCTAGAACTAGTATTTTCAATCACAGACATAATTGCACAATGGAGGTCTCCATGATGATTGCACCATGATGGAGGTTTTTACCTCCATGATTGCACTAAAATAAATAAATCGATTTTTTATTTCAAATAGGCCTATATTTTGTTATATAAAATGCTGTTATCCTGTACTGTAATTCCAGTTGTTGTCTGTTTGATGATAATAATATACTGTATTATGAACAAAACATCAACAAATTATAAATACAGTTCGCTGCAGTTGAATTACTCAATGCAGTAATGCATGAGTGAATATGGACAGTATTGTTAGTACCTAATTACACGCGAGTCACGCGTTTTTCACACCCGTGTAAAATGTGTGGGCTTGGTATATGATATGTAGTCAGTACTGTACAAGGAGGCTCAACGCTTCCTTGGCCTAGCAAATTACCATAGGGCATTCATTCCCCACTTTGCCGAATTAACAAGACCTCTGTATGCAGTTGCAAAGAAGGGGGAGTTCCGATGGGACAAACCTCAAATAGATGCATTTCACCTAATTAAATCTAAATTGACACAACCACCAGTTTTGTCACTTCCAAATCCGGATGATATGTTCGTCCTTGATACCGATGCATCAGATCAGGCAATCGGGGGTGAATTGTCCCAATTACAGGGGGGTCAGGAGCGGGTGATTGCTTATGCTAGTTTAGCTTTAACATCAGAGCAGCAACGTTACTGTACTACCCGTAAGGAACTGTTGGCAATAGTTAAATTCACACGTCAATTTAGACACTACTTGCTGGGTAAACCATTTAAGGTTCGCACCGACCACAGTAGCCTGACTTGGCTTCTAAGGTTCAAGGAACCCCAGGGGCAACTGGCCCGCTGGATAGAAGAACTTAGCCAATACGTAATGATAGTAGAACACCGCCCTGGTAACAAACATGTCAATGCCGATGCATTGTCACGGGCTCCTGAAATGGCTAATCATTACAAACATGGGGTGAAATTATCTGATTTACCTTGCAAGGGGTGTAAGTACTGTTTACGTGCGCACCAGCAATGGGGGGCGTTCATTGACCAGGTCGATGACGTCATTCCGCTGACTGGTGTGCACGCGCATCAAAATCAACCTATCTCGCAGCCTGTCCTGCCCTCCCAACACGTCCATCAACTAACCACGGATAGGGCGGAGCAATCTCATTGGGGATTCTCCACCCAGGAAATCCAAGAGGCTCAGGGAAAAGACCAGGAGCTGGGGCCCGTGTCACTCTGGTTTAAGGGTGACGCGCTGCCTTCGGCAAATGAGCTTTTCGCTACGAGCCCGGCAACAAAACATTATTGGTTGAGTAAGGAAAGGATGCGCTTGCGAGACGGGGTTTTATTCATCCAGGATAAACAGGGGGAGGAGGACCTTCTTGTTCTCCCGAAATCATTAATTAAAACAACTATGCAAGCTTATCATGATCTCCCATCAGCCGCCCACCAAGGTATTAAACGAACTAAGCTCCGACTTAAACAACGATATTACTGGTTTGGGATGGCCGGGGATATCGAAAGATATGTAATAGGCTGCCCAATATGTAACAGCCATAAGAGGGGGAACAAGAAAGGCCGCTCAGAACAGATTAATTATCACTCGGGGGGCCCCAATGGAAAGGGTTCACATAGACTTTGCAGGACCATTTCCTCAGTCCAGTAGTTGAAATCTTTATGTATTGATGGTAGTGGATCAATTTACAAAATGGGTGGAGGCCTACCCGGTACCCCGACAGACTGCACAATTGACTGACGAGGTACTGGTAAGGGAATTCTTCTCCAGATTTGGTATGCCGTTGCAATTGCACTCGGACCAGGGTCCGAATTTTGAGAGTGATCTCTTTGGGGAGCTCTGCAAGATTCTCCTCATTAATAAGACCCACACCACGCCGTACCGTCCTTCAGCTAATGGTCAGGTCGAACGTTACAACCTGACTGTGATGAATGCGGTCCGGTGTTTTGTGGGAAAACAACAAAAAGACTGGGATAAATATCTGCCCCAGATAACGAGTGCAATTAGGGCCACGGTATGCCGAAGTACCCAATCTACACCAAACCTGATGATGCTGGGCAGGGAGGTATCAACACCACCAGACCTCATGTTCGGTTCTTCAGGGGGCACAACAATTAATGATCCCTACTCATACACCACTGGCCTAGTAGAAAATATGAAGTTAGCGCACGATATTGCAAGAACACATCTAAAATCAATGCAAAAGCGCAATAAGCATCAATACGATCTCAAGCTACTAGAGCGTACATACGCAGTTGGGGACAAAGTCTATGTGTTCGACCAGACCAAAATAAAGGGGAAAAACAAGAAATTGAATGCACCATGGAAGGGTCCGGGGGTAGTCACTGAGGTGCTGGCCCCGTATGCCTTCCGTGTGTGTCTACGTAATAAAGTATTTGTGATCCATCATGATAAACTAAAGCTCTGTCGGGATCGGGAATTGCCAAAGTGGATCACCAACCTTGATCAGGCAAATTCCGACCCTGATGGGGATGCCGAAGATGACGGCCTGTACTGTATTTGCAGGAAGCCATGGGAGGGGCGTTTTATGATCGAGTGCGATCTATGCGGTGAATGGTACCATGGAGCATGCGTCAACATTACTCCAGCAGAAGCTATCGATATCGATCGATTTAAATGTACCAAGTGTGCCGAGTAGATCCGCATTCAAACGTCTCACCCCGGGCTAACTAAAATTGTAATTCATATTCACCATGATTGGAAAGATGCGTTCATTATATCTTTCAGAGTTATATTATGGAGAAGAAGAGCTACTCGGAAGCCGTATTGCCGATGGATTGGGCAGAACAGGTAGATTTGGAATTTCCTCTCTTACCGAACCCTGCCCGACCCTCGGGATCATCGACCACTCCACTACCCCCTGGGGTAGCGGTAGGTGCAACCGAGGATGAGCCCTGGCACGTACCCCCTGGGGAAGTGCAGGACTCGTCCCCCACTGACATACCGGCTGTGGCGGCGCTTCTCTTGCCCCCAGGGGCAGAGTCGTCCCCCCAGCAAGCAGAAAAAGAGACGGAGCCTGAAGATCCGATGTCGCCTCTCCGGCCTCCATCACCATCTATGCTGTCCCCTTCCCAGCCTCGAGTCGCGCTGGGCCAGGTCTTGTGGATCCGGCGGATCTCGGCAGTCAGCAGCAGGGGGGCATTTGATGGTATGGTGGCCTTATCACTAGAGGACGCGGAGATGTTCTGCGCCAACATAGAGGTGGCTGGCATTCCACGACCTCGTGGGACGGACCTGTCATTGGATGCCCGTTATGAAATCCAGAGCTTGGCCAGAAAGGGTGTTCTACTGCAGTCGAAGGTAGTGTCGACGATCGGTCCGGACCGCATCATTTGCTCCATCCATCCGTTTCCGCCTAGGGCAGAGACGGTGGGGGAGCTCATGACGCGGTTCCTCAGCGACGAGGCGAAGAAATCGACCTTTGCTTCCCAGGACATTAGGCTTAAGAACGCATCGGGGGACGCCAGGGGTCGGCCTGCTGCCAGGGCGGCAGGGCGACCTTCGACCCGGTCTAAATCTTCAAGGCGAAAACCGTACGCCGCACCGCCTGAGGTTGTGGAGGTGTCAGCCATAAAGAGATCATATTTCTTGCCTCACCCTGACACCCCCGCAGCCAAGAAGGGATCTGGATATCCGTGCCCAGTGCCAGCTTGCGGTGTAAATGGCTCAGCGATGGACCACCTCAATGTGCACGCCCCAGAGGTTGTAGCGGAGTTCGTGTTCCATCGGGAGGACCAGAAGATAAGAACAACCTGGAGATACCTCCAAGAACTGATCCCCCTGCTCCCAGGTAGTTTGTCATCCATGAGGAATGCCTTTGAATTTCTGAGAAGGTACTTCCTGAGGCCGGGAGCCTGCATGCTGAGCAACTGTTGGTTGCGTCAACTGACGCTGGCATCTCATGTAATCAACTGGAAGGCGCCGTCGGTGGAAAGAGACATCAGGAGTCAGGTCACCGCCCTGGTGATGCTGCACCCCTTTTGTCTGTGCCCACTGTTGGCAGAGGCCATGAGGGCTAACCCACGAAGACTCCAGGAGTTAAACAAGAGATATGGAGGACTGCGTAGCCTGCCCTCATGTCCCCCGCCATCGTCGAGAGCTCCAGCACCGGTATCCTCATCACTGGCCGCACCGCCCAGGGGCTAGTATGGGAACCCCAAAACCCCCTCAGCAGCCCTCCACAACACCGCAGCGTGCAACGGGAGCCTTGGAGGAGGAAGCTCGCCGACTGCTGAGAGAGGCGTATACTGCAAACCAAAAACTAACAGCAGCAGCCTTGTCATCCTCCAGCAGCGCCCTGCGGGAGGCGGCCGCCCGCATGCACCGCATGTGCATCGAGCAGCTGACCCTCGCAGCGGAGTTGGACGCATGAAGAGCCACCGGAATATAAAAAAAAAAAAAAAACAGAACAAAAAAAAAAAAAAGAGAGTGGAACTCGGATAGAGTGGAACCGTAAGGAACCAAATTAAAAAAAAAAAAAAAAAAAAAAAATAGAGAGTGGAACACGGATAGAGTGGAACCGTAAGGAACCAAATAAAAAACAAAAAAAAAACAAAAAAAAGAACTCAATTCTTTAACAGGACTCAATTCTTCAAAATGATTGTTATTTCACACCACCACACCGTTCTAATCACTTGAATACAGTACACCCCTTCTTGGTGTACTTGCGTATCATATTTCCCACCATAACTCAGTTATACATTCTTATGATCTACAGTGTAGCCTTTTGGATTTCTGTAGACCTGTACCCTTGATTGTTGTTAACCCCAGGACAATTGTCTGTCCTTAGTTTCCACCGCACGCCCAAAAATTGGCGAAGAGCAAATCCTCTTCCCACCCCAAAATTAGAGGTCCAACATGTCCTCTACTTATTTAGCTGGGACCGTAAGTCCCTTACCTTAATTACGATTGTCAGTGCGGTCTCTTTCTGATGATTCCCCTAACTAGAATATATTGTATACACACAAACAGTCAGCCCTATCCTGGAATCCCAGAACAAAATTTTGCTGTTGTGTGCTAAATTTTGCCATTCCCCATAGGCTTGTGCCTTCTTTTCTCAAATCTGTTATTCTGTACCCCTAGAACGGTGTTCCTAAGATTGTTTCTTCCGGGGGCCCGGCGGTTGCCAATGATCCCTGGTCACACGGCGCCCGTCTGCAACCCGGTAGATACCCTATGCCATATGGCTTGTAGGGAGTTGATTTTCTTGTTCCTTCATTTCGTTTTTAATTTTTCGTAGGTGTATCGCCCATTGTTCGATTGTTATGGCAACGTTTTTTATTCGGGACTCTTTAGTCCCCTGTTGGCTTTCATATGTTCAAATTGTTGGGGCACGTTTCCCCCACCTTGACGTTCTGGTGTTGGTTTTTTACATCCTGTTTTTGTTGGGGCTGTGCCCCCCGTTGTGTTACATGTTAAAAAAAAAAAAAAAAAAAAAAAAATGGTAAAAAGAAAGAGGAAGGAGTGGAGGACCCACCATAGAGGAGAGAATTTTAACATGAACTTTGAAATGAACTGGAAATCACATGAACTTTGAAAGGAACTGGAAATCAAATGAACAGTCAAATGAACTTGAAATCAAATTGGACAGTAATGTCAGACACTGACAATGAACTAAAATGTACCTGCCTCCCTTGGGAAGACCAGTCCGAGAATAGTCAGGGGGGCAGGAAACAAAGAAAATAAAACGAGGAGGATTGTAGTGCCTGGCGATTGGCTAGTGGTTACGTCATCTATACGTCACAGCCAATCGCCGGGCCTATATGCACTCAACACACGAATCCGGCCCTGGGACTGGCCAGTGGCGAGATACGTCACGAACACCCCCAGGGGTTGAATGTGCGAGGGACAAGAGTCTCTCTCTTGAAGCGAAGACACAACCAAGGAAGGACATAAACTATACCCATCACGTACCAGCCTATAAAGGATTAGGTGAGTACAAACGATGAGTGTGTAGTTATACCGAAGAGACTTAATTGTCCTCCTAGGTGAATAAGTATAAATATATATAGATAGTCTCTTTATAGGCTTACTAAATACTAGACTTCGGCCTAGCTAGCTAGGCTATATCCATCTATCATCATTTTTAACAAAAATTATAATATTTAGAATATATTACAAATTAAGATATATAAAGTGATTTACATCTTTAAAATAAGTTAAATGTGCGCTTAATGAAGAACAAATCATTTTAACACTAGCAGTATAGGGTGGTTGCTAGGCAATATCGCCATAGGCAAGCGCTGTCAGAATTGAAACTGTGTGGGCCTAGATTAAACACACTAAATTAACTTACTAAATATAATTTTTTTACTTTCTAAAGTACTTTATTATATTAAATATACGTTATATTTACTAATTTGATACAAATAAAAATGATTAATAAAATTTTGTTTCTTAAATATGGTTTTAAAGTTGTCACATTTGTAACCTACCTTACCTCAGGCCGCCATTTTTTTCGAGCTATTCTTGAGATAGTCCAGGACTAACTTTCTTAAAGCCTGTTTTCCTGTCGACGTTGAAATACGTTGAAATACGTTGAGTTGCGTTGAGTCGCGTTGAATCTAGATTTTACTGGAAAAGGGGTAAAACTGTCTTTACGTCGTCGAAAAGGGGTAATTTTCGATGCTGAAAATCGTTGAAACAAATTAACGATTACGATCGTTGAAGTTGAACTCGATCCAACTTCAACGACACGATCGTTAAAACTGACCAATCAAATGGTTCGCAAATTACGTCATTCGATCGTTGAAACTGACCAATCAAATGGTTAACAAATTACGTAATCTTTGTTGAAAAACAGACGATATACTATATGTACATTTTTTTCGTCGCGCGATAATTTAAATTGACAACAACATGTAAGTCAAAACATTTTAATTTGTTTCCAGTTTGTTAACTATTTGTAGGTCTGTGCAATGTAAGTTAACCAGGCCTATGTTGGCTTGGCCAGGCACTACTATCTATTAATTATAGTATATAATATAGGCAAGAAGGCTTAGCAAGCTAGAGAGAGGCCCTGCCCCTGCTCTAAGCTAGCTAGGCTAGAGTAGTAGGAAGGATAGGCCTACCCTAGCTAGTAGTATTAGCTAATGTAGTAGAGTAGAACTAAGACGTACTAGTAGGTAGTAAAAAAAAATTTTTTTAATAAATAAATAAAAAAAGTTGTCCTATAGGCCTAGTGATTACTGGTTACCGGTTCAATTAATTAATATTATTTGTATAGTAGGCCTAGCAGGCATAGTAGGTAGTAGGTCTGCTAGTAGTACAGTAATGTTTATAAACCTTTTTTTAATTCAGAATGGATTCATGTGAAAAAATAGTCATGAATATCAGGCCCGTAACCAGGGGGGGATCGGGGGATCGTACGATCCCCCCCGCTGAACAGCGAGTTCCGCTTGGCCTCCCACTTTTTTTTTGCTGGGCATACTAACACAACACGACGATTGTTCACTACAGGCCTAGTCAAGCCTTAATAAATTTAATTAATATATATATATATATTTTAACTAAAATATAAAAACCTAACACTAAAATTTACAAGATAAGTTCTATTTGATAACTGCTTAACATCGTGGTTCTGGAGCTCTAGCGAGCTGTACACAGAGCATAGTTGTTTGCTTGACATAACAGGGTATTCCCCTACACAGGTCTCCGCGTGCGTGTGACGTGCCCAGCCAGCTGCTTGATAGAGAAAGCATGCAGCTCACACGCAAGTGCAAGATGCAACGGTTGAGTGAATTCAGAGATCATCTTAATTCCATGGTTTTTTACCTAAACACCACATGATGGTGAATATGCCTGTTAAAGTCTAAATGATACGATCCCTAATGTACCATGTTGTTGTTAGGAGGCTTGAAAGGAGGAGGGATCTAGCCTAATTTCGGTCGGCAAGAGAATGCCGTCCTCTGACAATATAAGGTCGGCAATTGAAATTTGTGGGCTGGAAATTACACCAACTTATAGTTCATAAACAAAAGAGAATAGCCGGAAATGCGTTTTGCGGCCATAGGCCTATAGAGAAAAAAAATTTGATTGTATGATTCCAGTGGCGGATCTAGTGGGGGTGTATGGGGCGTCCTCCGCCCCCCCCCCCCCCCTATTTTTTAAAGATTTTTTATTTTTTTTAAAATTAAATAGATTTTAAAAACACGTATCGTTTCGACGGTCATCAATCACCGATGGTTTGCACATTTTCATATTGAAAATAGTACGTCGGAGCACATCGTCAGCTTGATCGCATTCCACCAAGCATACGTCGACATCCTTTGTGTACTATCAATCTCTAGCGTCACAGTTAAGTGTAAAAGGAGCAAGTTGATAAAAGCCACGTGGTGAGCTTGGTCGCGTTCCACTAAGCAGGTCGGCATCCTTTGTGATCGTCACTCCCGTATTGTAGAATAGCGGTACCTCAGACGATCAATAGAGTTGATGAAGCCACATGGGGTCTGTTTCTGCTGCATAACGCAATTTAACCGGTTATTTTAAAATAGATTAAAAATAGATAACAATAACATGGTCAGTGCTACTATACTACGCGCCCATTTATTAAGTACAATAAAAACAAAGGCTAGGACTGTATAGTGCCTATGAAAATTATCCCGTTAGGGCTACATTTTATTTAAACGTATTACTATTAAAATATTAACAATGCTGCAGCATTTCATGACCCTTGTTGTTTTATTTGCTTTCCCGTCGATGATTCTCATAAACACATCGCGATGACATCATGACAAAAGAGGTGTTTTGTTTTTTTCAAATCACTAAATATAATGTAATCGAGCCGGACCGCTAATTTTTAAACGATCGTTTAAACCAGGTCGTTGAATATGCCGTGATTTTAATTGTCAAAAACATGACCGTCAGTAGATGGCTCGGAGTTTCGATAAATCTTGCGTCGCATGTGTTGCGTGGTGAAAACACTCTCAGCAAGTTTGCTTCATTTAAATATGCATGAGACTCTGTGACGGCCCGCTTTAACGTGACGTCATGTTACTGCTGCATGCGAAGAAGTAGTGACCGCGATCGACCCGGCGCGCGTGTAAGAAAATAATACCGGCCTAGGCTAGGACAAGTTTATAAAAGCTGAAAAACATCGTCGCGTTGTAAAAATTTAGATGTAAAGTACAGGCATTTGGCATTTGGTACCCTAGGTAAGTATCAGCTGCATGTTCCACATGTCGTAATTTGCGAGCTTTAGAGTGTTTGGTAAATGACATTATGAGATGTTTGTAAATCGTTTTAAACGACTTACAATGCGCTAGAGTATCTAAGTCTACCATTAAAATATCAATATAAACAATAAAGATTATTAATTCAAAACTTATGTAATTATAAAAAAATACAATCACAGTAATTGACAGTTCTATATCTTTAAATTCTTTTCTGAGGTAATTTGGTTTTAACAATTTGTACAATTAATTAATACTACCGTAGTACTTATCATTTAATCCAAGGTGAAGTTGTGCTAATTGAAGATACCGTTACTCCCACTGCAGCCACTCCTAAAAAACCTAAGTACAATGTGGACCAAAGAAGTAATATTAAGAAAGGTCAGCCTGCTTTAATATACAGTACCTACATGTTGTAATGTTATTTAAACTCTTTTACTACTTTCTTTCTTATTGAATATTGTGATCTTATGTCGCTTCATTATGCATCTTTCATTTACTAATCATAGCCTTATACTAACCTTACACATTTAGTCATTTTACTGTATAAATATAATAATTAAAATGCATTGTAGTAAGTATGTTGAAATATATGTGGCTATTAAAATATACCATTTATACTATCATTCTTAGAGAGAAAACCTTGGGCCAAGAAGAAACTTCTAAAGGTATTTAAATGATTGATAAAAACCTCTTGTTTTATTTATGTCGGTTTTTACTGTAACTGTCATGCATAAATACTGTATAAAAAAAATTATAAATAATTTGTACCTTGTAAAAATTCTCCCATTTAACAATAATGTTGTCTTGTCTCATTCAGAATGAAACTGGAAATCTGACAGAATATGAACAGGCTGTCATTGATTTCGTGAAACAACCAGAACCAGAACCGGACCGTATTAGTAATTTTTGTAAGTGGTTGGAAGCCGAAATAAGAAACAAAGAAGAAGCGAGTCAGAGAACAGTGATGAAACATATCACTTCCTTAATTTTTGAAAATTAATTAAAAGAACATTACGTGTACAGCCCCATTAGAGAATGTGTTCATTTTTACCCGAAGATTTTCAAAACTTCAGGTAAATGTCACTTAACCTCCTACTGTGACATGTGCTAATATAAGTCCAACTTTGCTAGGCAGGTCGTTAAGCCTTTTGATCATCACCGACTTCTGCTAGTTTTTGCCTGACCATTTACCTTGCATACTGAAGAATGTACCTTGTCCTAATCAATCAATTACAAGAGAGCTAATAAAATCACAGGGGTATAATAGGATTCAGGTCATTAATCACCTGCTTAGTTGATTTATCTGATAAGTATTTTGACCAAAAAGTTCTAATGGGGATCTACACCTAATGAATATTAATGTTAGATTTTTTATTTACATAGAGTATACCTAAGGAGGTATCAATCAACTATTTATTGCTCCAATTTAATTTTATTCAAATAAATTAATTACCAATATATTGTGCAGTTCACACATCAATTACTGTCCCACAGTCTCTGATGATCTTGTCCTGCCATGGGACTGCTCCTTCACTGGAATTAAAATAGCCGCAGAAAAGATCTCTTGTTAATTTGGCAGAAAAGGAATAATTTGGGGAGCCTTGCCGATTAAGATTGGCCAAACCATCGTCATCTTTGGTAATGCTTCGCCACTCTCCTGGTTTAAAATCATTAGAACTGTTGGAGTCTACAAATCCAGCAGGAATGTAGTGTGCATTGTCTGTCTGAATCATATAGTTGTGTAAAATAACACATGCCTTGACTATTTCGTCTACTGTGGAAATTCCTGCTTTGATTGGGGTCCTCATTATTCTCCATCTGGCAGACATTACACCAAATGCATTTTCAATGCATCGTCTGGCTCTGGATAACCTGTAGTTGTAAATTCTTTTTTCGTGTGACAAGTTGCTTTCACCATATGGCTTCAACAGCCAGGTCTTCAACGGGAAAATTGCATCGGCCAAGATGGTATGCGGCAATGAAACTCCAGCAACCTCAGCTGGTGGTGGGATATTGAGGGAGCCGGCGTCTATGTGACGATTAAACGATGACCGACTAAATATTGAAGCATCATTTTCATGGCCTTCTGCACCCAGACTTACCCATGTAAATGCGTAATTCGCATCGCACATAGCCATGATTACGGTGCTGCAGTATCCCTTATAGATGTAGAAGCTGCTCCCAGATTGATGTGGCTTCTCAATCATAACATGTTTCCCATCCAAGCAACCGATGCAGTTTGGGAAATTCCACTGGGTAGAGAACTCTTTTGCTATATTTGCCCAGTCACTCTCGTTGCCTGGCATGGTTAAATATGTATTATTTAATGCATTCCATAAACCTGTGCACACCTCTCGTATGATGTTGGATACTGAAAATTTACAAAGCATAAAAGAAATGATTTAAATTTAATATAAAAAGAGTACTATTTGAATATGTCCGAAAATGGTTCTGTTACAATGATTGTTTGATGATAAACAAATAATTAAAGATGTATTGTCCCTTGAAACACAAAAAATAAAGGTCAAAATATTCTAAATTTAAATTGGCCATATCAAAGTAATATTAAAGTTATTCACTTTAAGTCGAAAATTCGAGCCAAAAACAACAAGTTTATGTAATTAACAGGTAAATTAATTTGATTACATTTCGTCTGGAAAATTTTTTTGGAATTACAGTTATCAAAGGGACAATACATCTTTAATGCGAGTTGAATGGATAGAATATTTAATTCATGATTTAAAATGGATAACAATTTTAAACATGTCTTACCTGTTGATATGCCCATGCAATAGTTTAGGGCCATGTCACTCATGCTACCTGACCTGATTGTCACTGACAATCTCTCCTCTGAGCTAATAGACACTCTACCCCTATTTACCCGCGTCTTTAAATGGGGCTTAATTAGTTGGTGCAAGTGGTCAAATCTCTCAGGAGACATCCTGAAAAATCTAATAAAGGAACAATATTAATAAATGTAAAGCACAATAGTATCTAGCCTAGCATAGGCCTATGTTGTTTCTAATCAGTTAATAATAATGAGTTTAATATTAATACTATTTGGCCCACTCGTTTATTTAACCAAACTAGAATTCAACACTTTTTTGAAAATTTAAGCTTGGTTGATTGGAGTTGTATTACTGATCTTAATTCTTCTGACCATGCATATAATGTTTTCATCCATAAATTCACAGAGGTCTACAATATACATTTTCCCATCTCTAAACTTTCCAACAACAATTCCCGGCGTCGTTGTATTCCTCAAAAGCCTTGGATTACTTCGGCGATCCTAAAATCAATAACTCGAAAAGATAAATTATACAAAAAGTATGCAAGTAACCCTACTGAATCCAACAAAACGTCTTATGTTAATTATCGTAATAAACTTACTTCTTTAATCAGGGTTTCAAAACAGCAGTATTATGCTGAAAAGCTTGAGGAAACAAAATTTAATTCAAAACAGACTTGGAATGTTCTCAATAACATTATGGGTAGACAAAACAATAAACACATATCATCATTTTTTAAAATAAATGATTTACATATATCTGATTCTCAAATTATTGCTGATAACTTTAATAAATACTTTGTCAACATTGGTCCTGAATACCTGCGTAAAATTCCTCAATCTGATATTACTTTTAATTATTTTATAAATAACATAAAATCACCCGTTAACTCTCTGTTTTTTTTACCAACTGATAAAGATGAAGTACTCACAATATTCAGAAATCTGAAATCTGGTGCTAGCAGCGGTTTCGATGACATTAAACCAGATATTATTAAATCTGTTGGGGAATTAATAGCATCTCCACTTGTTCATATTTTTAATTTATCACTAGCTACCGGTATTGTCCCGGAGAAGCTGAAAATTGCCAAGATAATTCCCGTCTTTAAACATGGTGAGACTGATCAATTTAGCAATTATAGGCCCATCTCGGTACTGCCCGTTTTCTCTAAAGTTTTAGAACGCATAATTCATAAAAGACTCTATAATTATTTATCTCGATTTAATTTATTGCAAGAGAACCAATTTGGTTTCCGCCCAAACATGTCTACTGAAATGGCTGTTCTACAAGCATATGATAAAATAATCTCTGAATTAGATAAGAAAAAGCATGTTCTTGGGATATTTCTGGACCTGTCAAAGGCCTTTGACACCGTTAATCACGACATTCTCCTGTCTAAACTACAGCATTATGGTATACGTGGTGTTGCCTTTGATTGGTTCAGAAGTTACCTGGCGGATAGAAAGCAATATATCTCTTTTAATTATCATAGTTCTTCTTCTTTAAACATTTGTTGTGGTGTTCCACAGGGCTCAATTTTAGGCCCGCTACTCTTTATTATTTACATCAATGATTTAGCAAACATCTGTAAACACTCCAATCTTATTTTATATGCAGATGACACTAACCTTCTAATTTCAGATAATGTTTTAAACCGTCTAGTTGATAATGTAAATTCCGATCTCTTGACTATCTCGAGATGGTTTAAAGCAAATAAGTAATCGCTTAATGCTAATAAAACTAATTATATGATTTTTAAGAACAGATATAGTAACCGTGTTTACAATGACCTTAACATTTTCATTGATAATAATAACATCTCTCGTGTAACTAGTTGTAAATTTCTTGGTGTAATAATGGACGAATGCTTAACCTGGAATCAACATACAATCCATATTGCAAACTTAGTTTCAAAATATTCTGGTATTCTTTTTAGGCTAAAACCAATTTTACATGTCAATGTTCTATCATCCTTATACAAAACTCTAGTCCTTCCTCATATTCAATACTGCAGCTTGATTTGGGCTGACCACAATAACTGTCGCCTTGAAACTGTTTATCGCAAACAAAAGCGCATAATGCGTTTATGCACAAATTCTCAATTCCTTGAGCATTCACCACCATTATTTGCTAGTCTTAACAACTTAACTGTGTATGATATTCATAAGTTATCAAAAGGTGTTTTCATGTATAAATTTAAGAATAATTTATTACCAGCTAACTTTTCTAATTATTTTGTTAGAGTTAACTCAGTTCATAATTATGGCATCAGGTCCTTTGATACTTATCGCCCTTATAATTTTGTTACCGATATGGGTAGAAACACTATCAGAGGACATGGTCCAATTTTATGGAACAGTATTGATGCTTCTATTCGTAATTCATCATCTGTTAAAGTATTTAAAAAGTTGTATAAAAATAATTTGCTCTTAACTTATCAATGAGTGTTACAAATATGTTTACATTTACATTGTTCTTTTGCTTCTTTTGGTTTTATCGCACTATCTTTGAGTTCTTATGCCAACATGTTTAGCTAGTATTGTCTCGTCCTGTGCTTCAATTATGTTTGTATCATGTATTAATTATTTTGTTAAGGTGGCCAAATACTGTACGAGCTTTGCTCTTTTTTGGTCATCCTTCCATTTTTGCATATATTCCATTTCGCTTATCATTATTATATTGGAAAATAAAAACTGAAACTGAAACTGAAACTGAAACTGAAATACTTTAAATTTAAAGAAGGCCTTCCATAATGCTAATAATTGGATTGTGCTTAGGCCTAGCCCAGATACTTACTTGAAAAACCACTCTCTGTCCCGCTCTTTCATCATGTTGAAGTGGACATGGTACTGGCCTAAATTTTGACGACGTTGAAGCAAGTCCCGGACCCACATACGATGCTTCCTTTTCTCTTTCTTTTGCTTTTTATTTCTGTCTAATTCCATTAGAAGCAGAATTTTCTTCATTTTCTCACGTTTCTTAATAGAAGGGGCCATGGCAAATTAAAATTACATTAGATTTTTACACCGCGCACACCGCAATGTTTTGTTTGTCACGGTTGGCATGATGTGACGCTCGATCAGTTCAACGATTTTTTGATTCGAATTCCAACTTCAACGATCGTTAAAAGTTGTGTAAAATATTGGCGGTCCGACTCGATCACCGTTGTCGTTACAATTTTTCAACTTTAACGATTTTTAACTCAACGTATTTCAACGTATTTCAACGTTGACAGGAAAACAGGCTTAAACCTACCCCTTGGGTAGCTGATATGCCATGCACAAATTCAGGTTGATGGCTGCGGGAATACTTCTTTTTATGTTGATGATGACATTAGCTACGTGCAGACCATCAATGTGTACAAATGAAAGTTAAATTGTTTATGACCATATTCTTCTGCACGTATCATTTAAATCGCGTATGCGAAAATATACACGAACGTTATAATTGCAGAGGTTGCTGTCTAGGGGTGCGAAAATTGTAAATGCGCGAGACTAACACCCATGGGCTGATCTGCAAGAACATTTTGAAAAATATAGCTGATAGGTCCCCGGAAATATACATTGATATATGAAAAGGAATTACAAGTCTACCAGAGAACCAGCCCATCAAGGTTTATTATACTTCGAAGCATAAAACAAAATATATACCGGTACGTCTCCACAACCAGCCCTACCATGGATATAAAAAAAAATGTTTAAAAAAAAGAGAGATCTAGGTTCCCAGACAATTCACTAACGAAATATGAAACGAAATGTATCAGTATCCATGATCAGCTCTATAATTGGGGACGGTTGAGACAATATTGAAAACTAGAGCTGCAGGTCTTCAAAAACTACACTTACACTTTAAAAATTCAGGCCTAGAGGCCTAAAAAAGTGACCCTTTTTACCTTTACCAAGCATAGACCATTTTTCGTCGGTGAAATCAGTTTATTTCCCAGATGTGAATCTGGAATTTCGATGTACGATGAGCAGTTCATGACATACAGGACATTGGAAATGTAATAACTTAGCTATAATAAGATGTTGGCTAAACGAAAAAGGCATGTTTTCTGTTTAGGTACCCCACGGTACAGAGGGTTAATCGTAAATTAAAAAATTGAACATACGAACAATAGATCGCGAACATAATTCGTAACCTTTTGCTGTATAGCGCAAGTCGCACAGTACACGACGTAACGCTTCGGTAGAGTTCGGTACAGTACACATTCTGGTCCCTGGATGGAACACGTTTTTTAGATCGCTGGCAATAATGCATGCATATAAAGTGTAATAGCCCACCAACGTACGTAGTAAAAAAAATTGAACGTCGCGGTTTTCTAGGCGCTGAAGCTATGAAGTGAACGTGAACGATTTTGACGAAACGTACTCGCGTTTCCCGATTGGGGGGGGGGCGCTAGGCTCCCCGACGAGGGGGCTACGGGGGCTGGCGCCACCACTGGTAATGCACGGCAGTTTCAAACGCGATATCCGAGACACAAAGTGTTTACAATGCGCTTTTGATTGATACGCGTGGCGCGAGCCTTGAGCAGCTATTTATAGCCCACCAACATCGAGCGAAATGTTTACATTAGCTAGCTATAAACAGAAAGTGTATCATATGAAGTAAATACAGTCTTATAATGACCAATTAATAAAGTTTTCTTTGAATCTTACAGTGTTTGCTTTATTATTGTATTTTGTATTAGGGAAAATTGTCTAGGATTAAAAAATATTATTAAAGAAACGAAATTTTAACAATGTTTGCGATAGTTTCAAAAGCCGAAAATATACATAAATAGCGCCCTCATGGCGAAAGTTTATAGTCGCGGTAAGTTCAAGCTTTTTATCGTCTGATAGCAAATCTCTGCAATTTTTTCGAGCAACACCGTTAATTCTAAGTAAAAGCTGAGACTTTATTCTTTCTTTAGCTCAAAATTCAGGCCGATGTCTACTTTCAAATTGATTGATATGCATTGAGTAATTTATGTCGTGTATGTGGTGTCAAGTTAACACGAAATCAGCGAAAATTTGAAGTAACTACGTCCTGACATTTTTAAATATTGATTTAACTCATGAAAACAAAGATGTACATCCACCATTCATTTGCAAGAACTGTCAATTTTCAAGCTATAACAAGAAGGTTAGCACAACTCAAAGGTACATCTGGAGACAACACACACAACAATCATGTTTCACATGTTATTTATTATCAGAACAGTCAAAACCAGGTAAAAACTAAAACAAGTAAAACTCAACACATTATTTTCTGAAACAGAATGTGACGTTATTCCATCAAAATTTACAGTCAATGACAAAATCAATTCTGAACCTTTCATTTGCCAAATATGCAACTCGAACAGTCTTGAGTCAAACTGTTCACATCACTATTGTTCTAGTTGTCTGTATAATTTGTTTAGTACCCTCCATGTTAACGTATGTTCATGTCTTGTGTGCGCAAAGCCAATGCACATGCTGGAATTTAAAACCGCCTCCCAAATTGTAATAGAGCTTCTAAAATCACTAGAATCACAATGCTCATGCAATAAGTTCATAAAATACTCTCAACATCAGAGACATATTTGTGAACACCAGACAACTAAAGGAGTGGTTTATCATAATGTTTCTAAAGCTGTATCAGTGTTAGAGAAATTACTAGAAGATAGTCATGTCTCCCAAACAATAAAAACGTTTGCACAAAAAGTTGTTTACAATCAACTAAAGAAAAGTGAGGAAATGCTGATTGCAACAAATGTTCGGGTGAGTGCTTTAAAACAAATTCTGTAATTATCATATTGCATGTTATAAAAAGTAGATTAATATTATTATAACAGATTTGTTTTGTGGTAGTTATTTACTGTCAATAGGTTGTGTATCTAGCATAAAACATACAAATACAATTCTTATCTACAGCCAGCAAAGATTGCTATCATACCAAACACCAAAGTCTCAAGTGATAATGCCAGTTCTCGAACTGTTTCCAGACGAGCAAATAGTATCAGCAGCATCATAAAATCAGTTGGCAATAGTGAGGCTGGTGATTTCCATCAAAAAGTATACTCGGCGGTTACACCAGGGAAGGCGTATAAAAAAAGGTGAATTGTCAGTGAGTTCGGCCGACAAACTGTATAAAATTTCGAAATCTACGCTATCGGACAAAGCCATGGGGAGAACCCTGTAATATCAAAACAGGGACCAGACTCATGGCTAACTGTTGCAGAAGAAAATAAAATTGTCGAATGGTTGAAGGGCATGGCCCGGATAGGGTATGGCCGCGCTCACGGTGAAAAAATCATAGAGATGGCCGGGAGACGGCCCCTATCAAAAACAACATGTCGGGAAGGCAATGGCAATGCAACTTCATGAAACGCCACCCTGACCTGGCTGTGAGACTTCCAGAGTCCCTAGGAGTGGAGTGGGGTCTCAAAAGAAAAGATAGCGGGGTGGTTCGAAGAATGTCAACGCTTCATAGCAAAGGAAAAAAGGTAGAAGAAGCGTTTGCTTGAGACCACTTGTTATGTCGTCAGGCAGTTACCTTTCAGTTATTATATTATTATACAGTAATATCTAGCCTAGGCCTACTTTCTAGTAGGGCATAAGTACTAAGACTAAAGAGAGTTAGCAATTTATTTGATTGCCAATCCAAAGAGATATTACTATACGTAATTTATATGATTTATTATATGAATTATTATTAATTTGATTTTTTTTTATAGGCCAAGTTGAAGCAGAAAATGGTGAACTAGAAAATGAATATACATTTCCATAAGTTGTTGAATCATGCATTTAAACCAACCAAATCAGTTTTTAATACTAAATTTTAATTTGTTCTTTTAATTCTAATGTAGGGAAAAAGTGTGGTACATCAAAACCCCCCAAAAAAGGGTAACTTTACCAAAATCAACAGTAACTACTTTCTGATGTATTGGCAACAATAAAAAGAAATCCCTTGTTTGTCTTGTGTGCGCAAAGCCAATGCACATGCTGGAATTTAAACCCGCCTCCCAAATTGTAATAGAGCTTCTAAAATCACTAGAATCACAATGCTCATGCAATAAGTTAATAAAATACTCTCAACATCAGAGACATATTTGTGAACACCAGACAACTAAAGAAGTGGTTTATCATAATGTTTCTAAAGCTGTATCAGTGTTAGAGAAATCACTAGAAGATAGTCATGTCTCCCAAACAATAAAAATGTTTGCACAAAAAGTTGTTTACAATCAACTAAAGAAAAGTAAGGAAATGCTGATTGCAACAAATGGTCGGGTGAGTGCTTTAAAACAAATTCTGTAATTATCATATTGCATGTTATAAAAAGTAGATTAATATTATTATAACAGAATTGTGTTATGGTAGTTATTTACTGTCAATAGGTTGTGTATCTAGCATAAAACATACAAATACAATTCTTATCTACAGCCAGCAAAGATTGCTATCATACCAAACACCAAAGTCTCAAGTGATTATGCCAGTTCTCGAACTGTTTCCAGATGAGCAAAAAGTATCAGCAGCATCATAAAACCAGTTGGCAATAGTGAGGCTGGTGATTTCCATCAAAAAGTGTACTCGGCGGTTACACCAGGGAAGGAGTTGAAATAGCAGTAAGGCGTATAAGAAATGGTGAATTGTAAATGAGGTCGGCCGCCAAACTGTATAAAATTTCGAAATCTACGCTATCGGACAAAGCCATGGGGAGAACCCTGTAATATCAAAACAGGGACCAGACTCATGGCTAACTGTTGAGTGCAGACGTGTTGTAAAACCGCTCCCGTCCTTCTCGGCGCCAAGCTAGTTTTTATTATTTGTCACAGTTATTTAAGCTTATTTAAGCTTTGGCAATTTATTAAAGAAGACATAATGAATGACAAAAAGGATAAAAAGCCTGAAAGAAAGTCTCAAAGAAATAAAGAAGTAGAAGAAACAACTAATACTACCACTGGAATCGGAGATAAAGGTGAAGAAATATTATGCAAATTAAGTAAGCTGGACAGCATAGAAGAACTTTAACAAGGTATTGCAACCAGGCTGTCTACTATAGAAGAAAAACAAAAGCAATTGGAAAAGGATCAGAATGAAATCAAGGATATTACTAACCAACTCGAGGTAGGAGTTAACACTTTAATAAGCGATCTAGATGAAACTAAAAGTAAAGTTGAAAATTGTGTCAACAAGGATACGCTACTGAAGCTAGAAAAAAGGTTAGATGATTTGGAAAACAGATCTAGGCGAAATAATATTGTTCTATGGGGTGTTAGTGTAGGCTGGTATGTCGTTTATATGAATGTCGTGTATATTTTTTGTTAAAAGCAAACTTTGACTTTATTTCATATCTTGATAATATAAGGAATGAAAAAAAATATGTTGCCATTTTTTCAAAAGACATTTAAAGGACCAAATTCAAGATGGCCGCCAACATTCAAATAACCCTATTAAAAATCAGAATATCACCAATAATACAAATTATAAATGTGGAACAAGTCCGTTTTGATGGTATTACTGTACCCATTATACAATCTTAACTATGTAAAGCGATTATCTGTCGGCCATCTTGGATTTCAAAATGGCCACCACTAAAATTAAATTCTTTAAATAATTTTTTTTAAATATGTGTGCATAAATTGTTGTTTGTACACAATGTTCTAAATTTGTCACTTCTCCCAGGATTGTCTAAATATAAGGCTGTCTAAAGTTGTCAATGTTCTCTATATAACAGATATATAATACCCAACTATGACTCTTAAATTAAATAATCGTTCAAAGTTGGAGTTGCAAAAGTATGGAACAACTTACCAATTTATATCAAATATTCAACAACAATTACGTCTAACTAGAGGGTGAGCTCGCTTCGCTCGCTTCCCTCTAGGAAGTGTAAACGATGTTTCTCAGAATGATAATGACTCGGGTAAAAAGGTTTTAGAAGGACGTTTTCCTTGTACGTTTTATGTCGGTTACCATTATTGAAAATGCTTGACATTCGAAAGACTAAACCTACTCTGTTTCACAGTGTCTTAGATGATTAATAACATACATAACAAGTATAGTGTTTATTGTTTGGTAGGGCCCTTATATGGCGGAGGTCGGGAGGCAGATATCATTTGAGGGAGATGATTATTCGAGGGATTTTTTAGTTTTAATAATATTGTAACATTTATAATCAAATAAAATCCTCTAATAGATATGACAAGTGGTAAAAAATAATAACAAATGCTTGTTAAATTATAGTTAACCGTGTGATGAATTATATTACAAATAGTATAATTGTGTTATTATAAATATAATACAATATTGTGTGTATAAATGTGGATGGGCGTTTACCTGAAACCAGGTAGTTGCAAGGTGAACCTGTGAACTCATCGTGAACCTGGAAATTACTTTGATCGCGTACAATTGAAATTGAGTTGAAAATCTACCGATGAAATCAGAAATTTTGTTTTAAAGCAGAAATGTCACTAAAACATTAATAAAATCTATATAAAGTAATACACTAATAAACACGGCTCATCCTTAGCGTTATTTTTAAGATTTCGCCGTTATCACGAAAAAGCAAATTTAAAATAGCCACTCGAGCAATTCAATTACTTCCGGTTCGTATGCAGAAATATTTCCGTGACGTCATCTCGAGTGCTTCGCTTGGTTAGTTACACACACGAGTTGTTGAACACTGTATTTCTCTATTGTATTTCGCATTCTTTTGTTCACGTAATCAATCTCTTGAGGCACTTTTGTTAAAGTTAACTTTTGTTGGTGTTAAATCAAAACACAATGCCGTATTGTGCAGCATTTAATTGTACCAATACAACAAGTGGAGGAAAAAATCGCGACCGGAATATATGATTTTTTTCCTTCCCAAAGTCTTCGGCTCTGAGAAAGGCATGGATCCACGCCGTCAGACGAAAAAATTTCCAGCCTAGCAAATTCGCAACGATATGTTCGGAGCACTTCTTGGAAGAAGACTTTGCAAAATACCCACCTAAACTTCGTGAAATGGGATTCAAAGAAAAAGTAAATTGGAAATTGAAAGACGGGGCAATACCTTCGAAGGTTACATTGCCTTCAGAAAGCACCGCCACCGAGAAGATCCCAGGCCCAGCTGCTAGTAGTAGTACTAGTAGTACTAGTAGAGGCGCCTTTCAAAAACGTAGGCGAAGAGAAGTAAGTGTTGTTTTTACTGTTTTATTATTGCACTAGGCTTACCACCACCGCCGAATTTACTTGCCTCGATTGACAGGACAGGCCCTATGCCTAGCCTCCACACCACACATTCTCATTTTAATGATTAATAATAATAATTTAATATGCCTTGTCAGTTAGGATTATAAATGATGCGAGTGAGAGGATGGTGTGTGCTGATGATGCAATACAACAATATGCTGTATAAAATAGCTTACAGTATGTACTTACAATAAAAATAATTCAGGAAGGTTTATGTTTTTTATTGCTAATTCAGTTCAGTAGTTAATTTATTCATGTTTGATATTATTTGCATAGTAATAGTAATACAAGTTACTTTTACTTCTACAGACAATCTTGATGATAGAAAAGCAAGAAAGAGAAAGACTTGAGACAGTTGATGATGCGCCCCCAGTACCTGTCGAGACTGAAATGCAGGATGTTGCTGCTCCGAGCTGTTCAACATCATACATTGTGAAATCAAAATATGTGCAAACCAGGCCACAACTTAACACAAGCAATACCAGATCAACACAAACCGAAATCGGTGATATTACCACAATTTTAACACAGTCACCAGCAGAAATTCGGGAAAATAAACCAAACTCCGAGTCCGACTCTGAATCTGAATCATCGTCATCGTCATCGGAATCGGGTGATTGCTCCAGCGATGATTATGAGCCAGAGGATGACGATGACTTTGAGACAGAAGATGATGAATATGATGAGGATGATTGTGACAATTACCTATCATCTCATGCTGAACCTCATTGTGAACGCAAATTCATTGTTTACGAATCATGCATTCGTGAACTTCTTTCGAAGTGCAATACTTGCAGTGCACCTACACTGGTAAAGATAGCTGCAAAGAATGGATGTGCGGCGGTGTTCTCAGCTGAGTGTGAAGAAAACCATGTACAGACATGGAGGACGCAGCCCATGCTGGGGAAAATGGCACACGGTACTTTGTGCATGGCTGCAACTACACTATTTAGTGGAAGGAGTCCCGAGAAGATAATTTTGTTTTGTAAACATCTAAACTTGTTATGCTTCAGTAAAAGGACATATTTTCGACTACAGCATGCATATTTAATTCCGTCTATCACAGATGTTTGGAATCGAGAACGGCAAATGGCACTTGAGTCATGCAGAGGAACATCCATTACTATTGGAGGTGATGGCCGGTGTGACAGTCCTGGTCATTCTGCCAAATATGGATCATATACGATTATTGACCTGGAGAAAAATGTTGTCCTGGATACACAGCTAGTTCAAGTGAGATATTGTTTGTGATTTCTTCTATTTCATTAAACCACTGCCCAACAGAATAAAAATCACTACAACCATCAAACACAGTAATTTAATACAGACAAAAAGAAAAAAAGTTTCTCCATTCATTTTTATAATATTTATATTATTTTTTACAGTGCAATGAAACAACCAGTTCAAATGCCATGGAATTGGAGGGGTTAAAAAGATGCCAGGCAACCTTGGATAAGGAAGGCATTCAAGTCGATGCATTGGTAACAGATAGACACGCCTCTGTGAAAAAGTATATGAGGGAAAAGTGGCAAGGTGCGAATCATTACTTTGATGTATGGCATGTTGCAAAAGGTTTGTACCAAAGCATGATAACCACCTCATTAAATTTAAAGTTAATTGACAGTGCTTTTAAGTTTTCACTTTTGGTTTACTCTTCGTAGGAATCAATAAGAAGCTAATGAAAGTTTCTTCAAAGAAAGACAACCAAGATCTACGTGAGTGGATTAAATCGGTGGTAAATCACATGTACTGGGTAGCATCAAGCAGCGGTGACAACGAACAAGAGAAGGTGAACAAGTGGTGCTCAATTATGTTGCACGTCTGTAACATCCACACTGGATTTGATGGAGACTTCAAACAGTGCGTACATGGTCCTATTGAGGAGCATAGAGAGTGGATTAAAAAAGGTAATTAGACATTTTGTTATCATTAAAAATTGGAAAAAAACATTTTAAAATAATGATTAATCTAATACTGTCTTATGAATCGTTTACCCTGCAGGTTCTAAGCATTACAAATTGTTGTCGGAAGTTGTAATGTCATCATATCTCCTTAGGGATATACCCAAGTTATCTCCCCGGTTACAAACTTATGGCTTAGAGGTATTCCACAGCAACCTCCTTGCCTTCGCACCAAAGCACACGCACTATTTCTATAAAGCGATGACAGTGAGGTGAGTTAGGTTACACTTGTTTTTTTATTTGCATGTACTGTATTTAGTATTGTTTTTACAATTTCAAAGCATCGAGGTAAAATTTTGACATTGTGTTTGATAGAATATATTTGGCAGCCCTTCATTTTAACGAGAATGGAAACAGAAAACAGGCAGTTAGGAAAGATGGTGAAAAGTGCTGGTCCGTGTCATACCCGAAGTCAAAGAAAGGAGAGAAAGCTGTTCCATCAAAAATTAAAGTTGATCCGACCTACAGTAAGATTTTTTTTAAATAATTTATAAAGTTTACTAAATATTGTTGCAACAAACGAGGCCATTAATGCAATTGATGGTAAACTAAAGTGGTTTATTGAAAATAATAAATAATATGTCCTGTGTAAATCATTTCTTGTATATTTTTTTAATAGAATATATTGAAAAGTTGCTAACTGTAGTGTTTGAAAGAAGACAAGAGTTTGCTACATACAGCGAAGCCAGTCAAGATGCTCTTATGAATTATGCAAAAGCACCACCGGCCGTTAACGCCACATATCAACCGTATGACAAAGCAGACTTGGTCAAGAAAAGATGTACTCGTTTTCCAACTAAATAACATTTTAATAATCAAGGTAATAAAGTACTTATTTTCATGCCTTACAATACACATGGCAAAACATACAGTAATTATATATGTTCTTGTCAGTATAAACTTATAAAAATAGTTTTCAAACTTTTATTTCATTATCCTCAATCATGAATAAACTTAACTAAACTGAATAACTCTTTTGTTTTATTGTTTTAATTGTAGGAACTGAACTTTGGTGAAACTGGTGGATATCCAATCTATGCAACTGTACAATGTGCTAATTAGTCATGGAATTTTGGGATATTTAAAGCCTACATATTGTTGCGCAGGAAATGCATTCCTAATAGTTGACACTACGCAAGACGGAAGTATTTTTCTTTTGCCCTTCCCAAGTAGCTTCCATATCCAAGTTGTAAACCTCCGGTAGGCAACATGGCGATATAGCCTGAAAACATAAAGAAAATTGTGATTAGTTAACAAAATAAATTTACCATCTTTAATGTCTCATTACAAGACAAGAAGTTGCATTGTTTTTCTAGAAACTTGCTGGACCTTTGGGTCGGTAGTTGGTTTATTGAATTTGTTAATTTAATGTTGTCAGTTTTGTCATTAAAAATCTGATTTCCACTACAATACTGTTTTACAAACTGTTTTGTAATTATTTTGAGCGTTAATTCAAATATAGTATTTACTCAAACTTACTGATTCACTGGATGGTCATCGTCAAATGGACCTTCCTGTTTCACATAATGCCAGAAGGACACTTCCAAAACATCGTGGTCCAGGCAGTTGTTTTTGAAACCGGTATGTTGCGTTATACATCCAACTGCTTGCTCCCCCATTTTCTCTGCCATCTCCTCTGTCTCATAACAACATACAGACTCAACAGCAGTTGTTGCTGTACAATGTGAGCACTTGCACCTGCATAGAATCAACATTACAGCACTCAAATATATACTATATACAGTTACTATACTAATAAATGAAAATCAAGATAACAAACAAGGTCCTCCCCATCCCACCAAAAAAAGCCCCAAAAGCTAGGCTTCTGTAGCTAGCCTAGCTAGTAGAAATAGAATATAGCCTATTAACTGTGGCTAGCCTATTAGTATTATAGAGTGTAGCAGGCCTATAATTACGAAAAAATAAAATATACTCAAAAGGCTAGTAAAATCAACAAATTTGATCCAAAACAAAATGTCTTTCCCCTTTCCCGTCACCTTCCTCGCTGGCCGCATATGTCAGGATATGGCCGCGATTTTTTTTTTTTTTTTTGGTGTCGTCCGATCGATGCAGTCGGGTAGATTCACAATTGTGAAAAGGCTACACATAACAGTACTAGCTAGCTAACGAATAATACAGTATTAAAATGATTTTATTATAAAAACAGCAATAAGGAAGATTTTAAGACTGTTTTACGATCGGTATTTAAACACTAAAAAATGTAACGTAGGCCGCGCCTAGCCTATGACGGAACCGATGCTAGCTAATTAATAGGCTATACAGTAGCCTCCCGGCTAGTGGCCTATGTAAACATACCATGTTAAATTTCCTTCTCTTTCCTCCCTTCCTTCCGCCTCAACATCGTCTTCTTCTTCCTCATCGGAAGAATAATTTTCAAATTCCCTAGCCTTTCTCAAAGGCTCATATTGGTATGGCTGAATTTCTAACGGAAAAGTTTCTTCTTCGGAATCGGAATACATTTCGCCAGGATTGGCTTTTTTCATGTACTCATCCAGCGTGATGGTTCAGGGAAGATAGCGAAACCCGATATGACGTCACGACTGTAAAGTTAATGAGTTGGCTCTAAACGCTGACTGGTCAGAAAAATCCTATTTTCAAACGTCGATTTTAGCGGTAAAAATTGCATAAAAAATTTCGAAAAACCTAATATATATCTTATTATAGCTAAACAATCATCACAAATACTCAAATAGGTGTTGACATTTCTGCTTTAAAACTCTTTATAATATATTCCTAAGATATGGAACAATATCGTAAAAGTGAAAACTGTTTTACATTTCGCGGTACATCTGAGATAGGCCTAGTTCAGGTAGGTATCCAAGGCAGAGATTTGTTCTAAAGTTTTTCCATTGTGCTTGCCTATGTCAGAATTAACCATAATTTATTTATAGATTCTAAATTACAGATTTCATTTCTTTTCATGAAACTGAAACTTGACAGGAAACAGGACCACAATATAAAACAAGTGCATTTATACCTTATTGTGAAATCCTGTATAAATATGATGTTAAATAATAAATGCGTTATTGCTATGTAATTCAATGTCTGAACCTTCAGGGCCATAGTCACCAGTATCATGGTTGGTAAGTTTTTAACCTGACAACTTTTGGCAGAAGCTTGAAGGCAATACAGATACAGCTCATTCACAAGATTATTCATAGGCAGCATTAACTCCTACTTCTCATCTTCTACAATCTCAACCGATTTCATTAGATATGTACCCCCTACAGATGGACCACCATTATACACTGGTTTGATGAGTGCACATGGTTGTGGTTTAAAAATTCATGTACTAGGGAAAGACAAGAATGCCTGGTGATGACTCTTGCCCGAGATAAGTGGAGGTGGACAGAGATGACATCAAGAAGCAATTATTATGCCGACCCGGCGAACTATATGGCTTTTGGACATGTAGCATTGTGAAAATAGTGTTGAGGCCAGTGCTTTTGTTGAAACTGAACTTGTATTACCTATACAACCAGTGACACAAATATCTTAAATGGAAAACACTAATTCTGCTTTCTCTCTACAACTTGCTTCTACAAATGCAGACACAGAGAGAGATTCTAAGTGAAGTCATTTTGTTTGAAAGAGGCTGATCATAAAGATATTAACTTGAATACAGAGAGTCGACGAAATCTAAATGATGTGGTTAAACTATATCCCTATATATGTCCGAGACACAAGAAAACGATATCTCATCATCATCCATCATCCGTTACGCTATTCGTCTTGGGTAGACATTGCGTACGCTAATCGTTTCCAAAAACGATATCTGCACACATGGAAAGTACACATGCTTTTATCAAATATTTCGTCGCTCATGACCACCTGAACAACGACCGGTTACTTCCGCTGTATCAATTTTAACAGATTACTGAAACAAATTACAGATATTGGAGTTTATGAGAGGACATGTATGTGTGGGACTTGCTGGATTTACATCAATTGATCAGGGTCATTGAGCGTGGTATTATTGGAATAACACAAATTAATGATTTCATCAGAGCTGGCAAATCTAGTTGCATTACAATTTGTTTTGTTTTTTTGGCCTATTTAATTTTAGTGCGTTGGACTCTTATCAGTTGATCTCAATGTGCTCCCTAACACAGTGGTGTTTAATGAACCATGTTGGGTCGTTCCACTTTACTAGGAGGTAACTTTCAGACAGTTAACAAAAGTTTTTAATAAAAGAAAACAAAACAATACAATAGGTACAAAAGAAAAATGTTAGAGTGTTAAGAACTATTTATTAGGAGACTACTCCCCTTAAAATAACTATGGTACATTAACAATAAGTATTGTGTAGGAAAAAAAAGCCCAAAAGGGCGGAGGCTGATACAGAAGGTAATAATAGAATATCATACTGAACTATGCCCGATAGGTAATCTGTTTCATATGCATAGTGCGTACACTTAATCTGTTAAATATATTATATTTAAATTATTTCTATTTTTGTAGCAATCTTCAAATATTGCACAAACAAATAAAAGTAATAATTTTAGTAGAACCAATGGTATACCAACTCCTTGTGTATACAATTCATTGAAAAATCACCAAAACAAATTTAAAGTGCAGTATAACGGTATGTAGATGCTAACTAGTACAATATGAATATATTATATATTACATAGAGATACTAATAATATAATATTAATTTGACATTAGAAAACAGAAATGGAAACCATATAGGTCAAATTCAACGTTTTGTGCTACAATCCTTTTCCTATTAGTAAAATGGACGAGTCCGCCAATACGGCAAAACCACGCTGGTGGTTTTCAAATAAACCAAGTGTTTTAAAACTACTTATATAAAAAATTCTGTTCCCTTATCTTAAATACATTTACATATTACAAATAAGGGATAATAACTCTTAACTTTCGTGGAAAAATAAAGCGTTTTGGATAAGTAGTTTTTCAGCAACTGTAATTTTAGTTTTAACGTTACGTTCTGACTGCTCAGGAAACGTTGGGCGACTTCGAAAATTTTCGCCTATCCTTTAACACTAGTCGGTCACTGACAAACCAAGACACTGCTTCAAAAAAGGGGCTGTGCCGACGAAGTATCTGAACCAATCACATTTTACTTTAGGTCATTAGAAAGCTTGATTGATTAGCTTTTGCATGGTGGAACAGCCAATATCATTGGATAACTAGGTCAAACGTTACGAACGTTTTTGTAAAGATCTCAACAAATTGGCAAAACAAGCCTATTCTTTAACACAGGGCAATTTTCAAATCGTCTAACTTTAAAAATCAATGCCGACGACGTTTTAAGTTTTTTTAAATTAAAAATAACATGACATCGTAGGTACTTAATTAGGCATTAAAATGTCGAAACAGCCATAAAAATCGGTCAATTAATAACAAAGTTACATTGAAAAAACCTCCAAAAAATAGCTGTTTTTCGGTGATTTCGTGCCGTTTAGCGGAAATCGCCCGGATTTTTGGGTACATAAAACAAATTGTAATGATGAGTTTGAATTCCAACATTTAAAGAGAGATGATATCCCGATTAATGAAGAATGCTGCAAATTCGCACAAAGGTGTTTGTTGGCCATGGCATGATGAAATTGGACAGAAAATGTTTGAGGCATTGGTAAAAGTCTTGTAGAAGGCAAACTGTCTATTTGGGATCCTAAGAAAAAGACGAACATTGGCAAAAAATATATATGACGGTGAATACAGGTGACAAACTTATCAAAGTAAAAGAGGACTCCTATAATAGAGATTATTTGGCAGTGAAATGAGGTATTGCAGTACTTTTGCCAATTTGTTTCTGAACAAGCTTGTTGGGATCGCAGATCAGTCTGTGGAAGTTTGATGGATACAGTAGTAGAAAACGAAGGAAGGTCAACTTACTGTATCGCATTCAAGATTAGAAATATTTCATTGAAGGACTTTGGCAGAGTTAGTTGTCATTTAACTGAAGAAGTGTATGAGATGTTTTAATATGAAGAAGTGTACTGTCAGTAATATAGACCTCCGACCTGATGGTCAACATTTTGTGTTAATCACCATGTTGTTGTCATAGGAATATCATTTTGTGTATTTCATCTAATTTTATTTAACTTACACACGTTTTAATAAGAAATTTAACCCATCTTTAAAAAATGGTGGCCATTTTGAAATTCAAAATGGCCACCATTTTGTTTTAATCACAAATGTTGTTGTCATAGGCCTATCATTTTATGTGATTTCAATCAACGTCATAACTTGCACATGTTTTAATAAGAAATGTAATCCATTTTTAAAAAATGGCGGCCATTTTGAAATTCAAAATGTCAGAATACTAATAAATATAGATTTATAATAATTCTTATATAGCAGAGAACCCATATGAACTTAAAATATTATTCAAAATGGGTGTTACTTTGTCCAATATGGTACATTTATTGAATATTTTACGTATTGGCGGCCATCTTGGATTTGACACCCTTAAGCTTTTTTAAAAAAATGGCAACATATTTTTTTCATTACTTTACATCCTAAAGACACTAAATCAGCTGGAATTTTGCTTTTAACAAAAAAATGACACGAAATTACATAGTGGCCTACATTATGTGTGTGAAGGCTTGGAAAACTCTTTGGACTGTACTGAAGTATTTTTAGATATAGTTAAATCGATTTTAAAAATTGATAAAGAAATAGAAGTTGAACGAGCGCATCGTAGCCCCATGGGAAAATTAGCCTCTGCTGCAGCCGCTACCAGATCATCGCCACGCCCTATACATGTAAAACTCCTTCGGTACGCGGACAGGGAACTAGTTCTTCGCTCAGCGCCGAAAGCATTGAAAGGTAAATATTACCATGAAAACACGGTGTTTATTACCGACGATGTATCCGCTTCAGTTAGAGCGGATAGGGCAAAACTAAGAGCTGATTTAATTAAAATACGAAAAAGAGGACAGTTTGCTATAATCCCATTTACTGTTCCAGCATACATGTTAATAAAGGGTACTGATGGTAAACTAAAGAGAGTGTACCCTAATGAAGTAAGTGAGACCAAGAAGTAGACTTAACTTATACTGTACTGAGATTAATTTTTGTTGGCGGTGAGAGGACTACCGTGTTTCCACTCTTTGTATTGAAGAAATAAACTTTGTTTTTTCTTATAATGACGTTTTTGAAAAAATGTTTGTATTTGTGTATTTATTTTAGTCTTTGTCTCAGTTGGGCTTACGTTACTTTAGTTAGATATGCCAGTAACCTGGTATGCAGGATTTTATAGATTCCTATCTTGAGGAGGACCTTTACATTAATTTAAATAACAAAAGTGTGAAAAATGCAGTAACACCGTCTGCAGTTAATGCGTCTTACAGCACTGTGTTCAATCATGCATTCACTGTAACACACATAAACGCTCGTTCCCTTAAAAAAAATTTTGAAGAAACTCGTTTGCTCTATGAAGACACACTGATAGGCAAATTTAAAATTATTGGAGTTTCAGAGACATGGAAAATAGACAACCCAGAATTATTCCATTTAAATTCTTATTCTCTTGAATATAACTGTCGGGAAAATAGTAGAGGCGGCGGGGTTGCTGCATATATTCACATATTTCATAAAATTAAGTATAGAAACTACAAATATTTTGATAAACAAAGATTTATTGATGAACTATCTCTTATTTCTTGGGATGCAATTTACTCTTGTAACGAGGTTGATGAAGCATACGAGTTATTTGTTTCATTATTTAGTGATTATTGTAATATTCATGCTCCAATGGTAGAAAGATCTTCAAAAACAAAAACAAAAAACAAACCATGGATTACCAAATCAATTAAAAAATCAATTAATAAAAAATATAAGTTGTATTCAAAGGTGATTAAATCAGGACATGAAATTAGTAAAGTATCCATATATAAGAAGTATAGAAATACGTTAACAAAAGTACTTAGACTAGCTAAAAGAAATTACTATACTACTTTACTTTTACACAACCAGAATAATTCCTCGAAAACATGGCAAACTATCAATAATCTTCTTGGAAAAAACAAATCTAATCATAACCTACCTAAAAAATTAATAATTAAACACGATAATGGTAATGAAATATTATGACGAAGTTCTTCATTTATTAAAAGGTATTGATATTAGAAAATCAGCGGGATATGATGATTTACCGGCTAAATTGATTGTTATAGCTGCAAACGTCATTGCAATGCCGCTATCCTACATTATTAATTTATCATTTACACATAGTCGTTTCCCCACTGCTTTGAAAGTAGCAAAAGTAATACCTCTATTTAAGAAAGGTAATACAGATAACCCCGGTAATTATCGTCCAATTTCCATTTTGCCTTTATTTAGTAAAATTTTTGAAAGAATTATCAATAACAGACTTATTATCTTCTTTGAAAAATATAATTTGTTCTTTAAACACCAGTACGGTTTTCGTGAAAAATATAGTACAAAATTATCCCTAATTAATCTAATTAATAATTTTCTTTACCAAGTTGATAATAATAAGTCTTCACTAGGTATATTTATTGATTTTTCTAAAGCCTTCGATACAATTAATCACCAAATTTTGTTATCCAAATTATATTATTATGGTATTAGAGGGCAACCGTTACTTTTGTTTACCGATTATTTAAAAAATAGATCTCAATTTGTTTTTTCGAACGGTCAAAGCTCCGATCAATTATCAATTCAATGCGGTGTTCCGCAAGGCTCGGTTCTTGGACCCACTCTTTTTCTAATCTATATTAATGATTTACCAAATTCTTCCAGTTTTTTTGAATATCGTTTATTTGCTGACGACACTACCTTATATCACAATTTTGCAGGCAGTAATATTGATTTGTCTATAGTAAATCATCATTTTAAAAAAATATCAAACTGGTGTGACGCTAATAAATTAACTGTTAATTTAGTTAAAACTAATTATATTATTTTTTGTAACCGATTTAAAACTATTAATAAATCAAACAATATTTATTACAAACATGTTATGATTAAAGAAGTCAATGAAATTCAGTTTTTAGGTGTTAAATTAGATAAACACATCACATGGAAGAGCCATATAAACTTTATTAAAAATAGGATAAAAAAGAAATCTGGAATTCTGTTTAGTTTACGCCATATTGTACCCCGTAATATTTTACTTATGCTTTATAAATCATTTATTCAATCAAATATTACTTATGGTTTAGAAGTCTGGGGTAGCACGTATAAGTCGCATCTATATCCTATTTTACTTGTTCAAAAAATGTGTCTTAGATGTATAACTTTCTCTGATTTTATGGCTCCATCTTCTCCATTATTTAAAGATCTGGGTATTTTAGACGTTTTTAAGTTGTTTGATTTAAGTATAGTTAAGTTTGTTCACGACCAAATTAACGGCAAAACACCACATCAAACAATGGAATACTTTTATTTAATTACACATAATGCTAGTACCAGATTTAGTAATAGATATAATTTTGCAATTCAGAAAGCTCGCACAGATGCTGGTAAATTTAGAATTTCTTTTAATGGAGCTCAACTTTGGAATAATTTACCCTTAGTTATAAAATGTACCTGTTCTAGATTTAAATTCATAAATGAAGTTAAATGTTTACTTTTACAAAAATATTAATGTTAGCCCTTGTTTACGTTATTTCTTTTATATAGTTGCTGTTTCTTTCTTATTGAATTATTGTTGATAGATGAAAATGTATGCATTATGACTAATTTATTTTTTGTGACAGGAGTCAAACCTTGATTAGCGAAAGCTATTTTTGGCTCCTTTTCACACACACATACATATTGTATTGTACTGTACTATTTATGTATGATGATGTGAATAAAGTTGGTATATATTGTTACTTTTAAATATACAGTATGAGAGTGACTACTACCAAATTGCAGTCATAAAACAGTTCATATATACAGTTAAAACATTGCTGGGAATAAATTTCTGTTGAAGCAGGCTCTAATGAAGTTGCATCTAGTAAGTTGACTTTGTTGTACAACTCTATCAAGTACTGATGGTATCTTCCGACCTCTTCGTTTACTTTGTGTTGTGTGAAAAGTAAGAATTTTTGTAGGATCTTCATTTTCTTTTCTAATTACATGTCCGATCCAGTTGAATTGTTGCTTGTAGACATATTCTTCTAGCGGTTGACAGCCAGTAATTTTGTAGAGATCGTCATTATCAATTAGGTAACGCCAGTCTATATAGTTTTCATCTGTTTCTTCATCTGAGGATATGTCTACATGGTTTGGTGGGCAGACCCCAATAAAAACAACTTTCTGATAATGCATCCATTCATTAATTATGACCTGGGCTGTCATTACTGAAAATTGGGAAGATTTAATGTATTTTTCATTTGTTAACAAATGCTGGAAGTTGTTAATTGACAACGCCCGATTAAAAGTATGACCAGAGAGTTTTATTAATTGTTTTCTATTCAATTCTAGACAAAGATGTTCCTGCACAGACCAGGGAACTCTCTGTGCAGACAAAGAAGAAAGGGGCTACAGTGCAGAAGAAAATCAGGTACTGTACAGTACTGTATATCTAAATGTAATCAAGGCTTTTAATGAATGATATACTGTAAATAAAAATAATCGATATACTGAGTCATTTTTTAATTCTTTTTATCAAAGTATGCACAACAGATTGTCTTTTTAATAAAGTGGTTCTGACTATTTACTTATCAATCATGTACAAATAACAAATTCAATGTTTAAGCTGTATGCATGATGTTAATTTTCTTATTAATTTTAGAAAACTGCAAAAGACCAGCACCAAAATATTCAATAGAAGATGCCAAGCATTCAATTCGAGGAATATTCATCACATCACTAAAATCTCTGCAAGTTCATCCTGTGTATAGCGGACCATTTACACAAGCAAAATGCATCAGCTTATCATATACCTATATAATAATGTTGATGATGAAAGAGTGAATGAATTCCTAAGTATTCTTTGCGATGCTCTGTGGCCTGCTCTGTGTTCAGCCGACAACAAGTACCTAGGATCTGAAGTGTATGAATTCATAAAGTGCTGTTGATGCCACATGTGAGAACATCTTGGTTTGCTCTCATTGGGTCAGTTGATGGTGAAAATAACAGTTAATAACAGTTCTTTGTTATTACATTAAGATTCGTTGCAAAGCATTTATTAATGTGTATCTTCAAATCACGAAAAAAAAGAGAAAAGTTTTCGTAAGGAACTTGCGAATTAGAACGTTTGGACCATTAAATGTTACTGTATTATACATAGTGAAAGAATAAAGTTCATGATATTATATTATTAATATTATATGTGTTTGTCTTCTCCTTTCCAAAGAATGTATCCCATTCGAGATGCAACTACAGCTACCTCACACAAAAAAGATTCTTCTGTCTGTTTTCCACTGGAATGAAAATCAGCAAGTTTTATTCCAATTTTTACATCCTTCTTTTTAGAGCGCACATTCTTCTTCCATGTGTCATGTTTTACTCTACAGTTGTTACAAATGTATGGTGGGTGAATATCTGGAATATCCACGTTCACATCTACTTGTATTGCACGCTGGATTAAATCTGAACAATCAGATTTCAAAATTGGACGTCTTGGGTCAGATGCAGCAGTCTCTCACCCACATAAACGACAAATAGCCCGTATGTCCATTATTACAGTACAAATTCCAATAATGAATAACAGGAAGACAACAATTATAAATAAATTACAGTCAGTACATTCATACATAGAGTTGTATTAATACTAATTATTATTTATAGTGGACATATGCCTAGTTATATAGGTAATTTCCCGCCTAGTCTACGTGCAAAGGCCTAGGCCTATTTATGGAAGAGTGCTAGGCCAGGGAGTTGTTATTAGAACATCTCCCTGGTGGGAGTAGTAGTCCCTGGTGGTGTACCTGGTGCATCACCAGAATCGGCGATTTCAGCCGCCAACAAACATACGATCGCAGGGTGTTAATTACCCAGATTACACGCTGGCATTTATCACTACTGACAACATCCTAAAGCATGTTGTATTTTAACCAAAATTACAATTGTGTAAAAAACTGTAAGAAAATAAGATATCAAGAGAATGATAGAAGACATACTCTTTTAAATATTAGCGCTGGTGTTAAAATGGAGAAACGTGCGGAAAATATCAAATATTAACTTTAAAACTTACCAAAAGTCTCTGAAAATCACAAACAAACAGATGAACGCTTTGAATTATCGTAACTTTTTAACGAAAGGTCGGAATTTAAAGCGGTTTTTTGTAAAATAAGTATTGCAGAATTCTGTAATAACGTAAACAAATTGTAACGCTATAGACGAAGAAAGAATTATCTGCACATGCCTACAATGTTTGTTTGTCAGGGAATGCATCAAAATCTTTACTCAAAATGGACGAATCCTGGCGATAGAGGGCCTGGCATCGTCAGCAATGTAGACTCCAAACAAAAGGCAGGAAATTATTGACCGTTGACTGCATAATCCATTGAAGTTCCTGTATACCGCCCATCGCTTATTGGCTGTAGAACAGTTGATAAATTCATTGTTACTCCATCTAATAACAACTCCCTGGTTCTACTATAGGGATCTACTAGGCCTAGCAATGCTAGGCCTAGGTCTAATTAATAATAGACTTGCTACTATGCTAGGCTAGTTACTAACCTTAATACTAGGCCTACTAGTTATTATAATTAGGCCTTAGTAGAGTAGTACTATCTCCGCTAGGCCTATGTATGTAGGCACATCCATAAAACAGGTCCCTCTGATGTTTGCTGTTATGTCCGGAAAGAGATCAGACGACTATACTGCCGTATTGCGATCAGTGTTTGGGATGTTGCGGGAACGAAATGTGGTGAAGGTGGTTTCTGACTACGAGGCTGGAATATGGCAGTCTGTCCGAGCTGTGCTTCCGGACGTTATTATGACCGGTTGCCTATCCATTACACCCAGGTATGGAAATCCTTTTTAATTTTTAATTGCTTTGCTAAAAATCATATTTCTTTTCCAGGTACTTATGTCACTGTTTCTAGTGTAAATAGTAACCCTTTTTTATTATTAATAGGCAATATACCGTAAAATTAAAGATGTTGGACTTCAACGCGCGTACATGGGAACAAGAACCACAAGAACTTAGAACTTACTGTAGCTCTGCGAAATTATGGCATTGCCAGTGTTGCCCGTGGAGCACATCCCCAGCAGTAAGGATTGAAATGACTGGACGCCATTACCAATAATGCGAGAGATGTTGGAATATGTTTACAACTACTGGGTTCACGGCGATACATTTACGCCAATTGGGTGGTCTACAGGCAAGACATCAGGACAAACAACGACCTGGAAGGTTACCACCAACGCCTGAATCTTCGAGCTAAGAGATGCAAGTTTGTAATTTTGGTAGTTGTTACTTTAATATTTCTAACTATATTACTATAATAATTGAATCTATAATCTGAGAAATACCATTAACGCTCCTTTTTCTTTATATTTTCACAGCTAACCTTCACTTTTACCTGTTGGTTAAACTTCTCCACGAAGAGAGCCAGACAGTTTCAATTACAGTGGAGCTCCTTCTGAGAGGAGACAATCTCAGAAACCAGTCTTGGCACGCTGCCAGAGCCACCCAGCGCCTCAGTGGGACCAGTACAAGCGTGGTAACCGGACTGCAAGGTCTCTTCTATTAGCAGCCAGCCGAGTCATTAGTAGAAATGCATGTGTAGTTTAATTTTTGGTTAATCGAGCAATAAAGTAAAAATGTAATTAAGAAAAATAATTTTCATGCAATTATTGATCAAGGACAAAAGAAATCGTCAGACATATTACTATGTCATAATTCCGTCCCCAAAACTGACATCTATGTCTTCGATGGAGGTTCTTTAATACACCGACTGCCATGGAAGAAGGGCGAGTTATTGCAAGCTAGTTAGAAAGTATGCATCCACAATAGTAGTGTTTGATGGCTATGGAACACCAACAACAAAAGATATTACACACTTGATGTGTGGAAAAGCTGACCACTTAGATGTCAAATTTGACGAATCTACAGTATTTGACACAAAGAAAGAGAAATTTTTTAGTGATACCAACAAACAAAGATTTATCAACATGCTTGGAAAAGAGCTTGAGTGAGTAGGTGTAGAAGTCATCCATGCACCGGGTGATGCTGATGTTCTCATAGCAACTACTGCTATTAATGCTGCCAAGAATAAATCAGTCGCACTCATAGGAGAGGGTACAGACCTTCTTATCCTCCTTTTGCATCATACCCGTCTAAGCTCCAATAGGATAATTTTTAGATCCGACAAAGCATCAGGTACAACAGCGACAGATATCATCCCCTTAAAGAAAGCACTTGGATCTAACCTTTGTTCAAAGCTCCTGTTTTGTCATGCCCTTACAGGATCTACATGTGGATCATGCCAGCTAGAAGGATGCGAAAATTGCCCAATAATTGACATCGAAGGCGACATTGATGATGATGAAACTGATGACGAGTAGTGTATCCAACTGAGGGTGTTAGAGGATGATATGTAAAGTCTCCAAATAGTATGTATGCAATTATCTGTTATAAATATTTTAATGTACACTGTGTAAAAGAGAGCGATACAATTTCAATTTTAAATGTGGAATAAAATGCTTTAATAAATGCATGGTAACCACTGCCACTGAGCATACTGCTGTTTGATTGTAATGGTTTATGATCAAAAAATCATCATGTGATGGTAAATTATCATTTCAAAAGCAGTTACTATTATAGTAAGTCATTACAATCTTATATAGTTACACACTATCGTTAAACATTATTTATAGTATTTTATTCATTATTTGTATTTTCCTTAGTTATGGTTGCTAGGGTAATGCCATATTTATAAAATATTATCATCAATATGATTGCACATGAAACAATGCAAATGCACATTTTGAATAAGATTGATAGACCTAAAAACATTAAATTTTATTTTATTATTTAATTTTATTTATTTATTTGTTATCGTTACCATGGCAACCACATTCCTATTCCAGTGGCAATATGTTGTGTTGATTTAAGGGGATCTCTCAGTACATAATTCATCAATTTTAACATTTCAAACACATAATAACATATAACTATTTTCTATTAATTATTTTAATTTTCCTTAGTTACGCATAACGGTTGCTATGGTAACATGATTATTGATAAATAAGATGATCAATGGAATTCACTTTGGTCATATGATAAATACACAAAGTTTGCCTAAGATTGATTGATATTAAAGATGTATTGTCCCTTTGACTAATTCCAAAAAAATAAAAAATAACAGATTTCGAAAAAAGGTGGGTCATTTTGAAGTATCATAATAGTTATTAACTATCACCAAAAATTTTTCGAAAAAAAAATCATTTAACTGAAATACAGACGTTTTTTTGTTAAAAAAATAACTCTGACTTCCAGTCAAAGTTTTCGATCAAAACATACCCCATAATGAAACACGCTTGTTTGGCTACTTTGTATGCATAATCATAAAACTTCCTCACGATCTGTGTGAAAATACCTTCTCAACCGTGACGAGTTGTAAACAATCCTAATTAACATATGCATAATGCGTACTCATGGTTTGAAATCTTTGTTTACTTTCGCTCGCGACGATTTTCCAGACGAAATGTAATCAAACTAATTTACCTGTTAATTACGTAAACTTGTTGCTTTTGGCTCGAATTTTCGACTTAAAGTGAATAACTTTAATATTACTTTGATATGGCCAATTTAAATTTAGAATATTTTGACCTTCATTTTTTTGTGTTTCAAGGGACAATACATCTTTAAGATATTTTAATTAATTTTTGTTAATTTCCACTTAATTTGACCTTAAATGACCCCTTCGGAGGGTCCGATTTCTCAGGACTTTTTTTCTGTGACTAATGACATAGAGTAGAATCCAAAAACGTTGAAAAACCTTTGTACGCAATTATTTCTAGGTTAAACCTTATTTTCCATCCACTACATGTAGCATTGTGAAAATAGTGTTGAGGTCAGTGCTTTTGTTGAAACTGAACTCTCTACAACTTCTGACACTTTTCTAGAAAAAATGCAGACAGAGAAAGAGATTCTAAGCGACGTATCATTTTGTTTGAAAGACACTGATCCTAAAGATATTAACTTGAATACAGAGAGTCGACGAAATCTAAATGATGTGGTTAAACTATCCCTATATATGTCAAAGACACAAGACAACGATATCTGCACACATGAAAGTACACATGCTTTTATCAAATATTTCTTTGCTCATGACCACCTGAACTATGGCAGGTTACTTCCGCTGTATCATTTTCGACAGAATACTTATAGCTTATATCAAAGGTATCATAGCTAACCTTGATGACTTTAACCGGGTGTACTATGGAAACATACTGTGGAAAACCATTGCAATTCCTTCAATAAATTATGCTTGCAGCATTTGGTATAATAAATCCAAGAAGGATAACGAAGACCTAGAGAAAGTGCAATTGCAAATGGCCCGCTTTCTTCTCAAAGCTCCACGGTATACTCCAAAAGAGGCACTTTATGGTGACCTTGGATGGGTTCCATTATCCAAGTTACACAAACTGTCCAGAGTTAAATTATTTAATCGTTTTATAACTATGGATGACCACAGGTGGCCTAATATTGTACTTAATTCTATGCTACAATTGAAATGTGACTTTGATCGTTTAAAATATAAATTTATATACATATTTGAAAAATGTACAGATATAGGCTTTTACAACAATGTTTTTGATAATGATAGTTTAACTCTTGTTCCTTTCTCAGTCAGCAATGTCGTGCGATGTGTGTCAGAATCATATAAATCAGAGTGGTCAAATAATATAATGCAAAAAACCTCATTAAATTTATACTCAAAATTGAAACCTTTCCCTAATTTAGAAAAATATTTACTTGATAAAACACATTTTTATGAGACAAGTCTGAAATTTAAATTAAGATCTAACACTCTGCCTTTAGATTGTAAAACTTATAAATGGTCCAATGATGTTTCCGGTCTTTGTACTTTATGTGGGAATGGTGAAATTGAAGACATTAAACATTTTTTTATTAAACTGTAAAGCATGTCAATGTAATCTATAGGTATGTGTATTTGTTCAATATATATACTTCTATATATTTTTATATGCAATATGCAATATGTTATACCGTAAATACAAATTGTAAGTAGTAGTTGTACTAAGATGACATCGGGTATGAAGCGTCTCACATACACACAGAGCCAAAATCACATCTTGGACTTGCACAGTGTATGGACTCTAACCTTACGGTTTTCATTAAATATACCATTTCATGCTATCATTCTAAATAACTAACTTTCAAATCTATTGCATTCCTCTTTTTTTATTCCATCATCTTATCTTGGTGAAAAAGGAGGATACTACATTTTCCTCCCCCGAGTTTATAGCCTCTCTACTCGAACACAAATAAGAACACAAATAAGATAGTTTAACAAGAAAATTTTAATCATGTATTTTACCGCCATTTTTTTTTTCTACATTTTAATTAACATCGTATCTAAAATTTTAAATGAGAAAAAATATGGTTAATACTGAATTCTATTATGTAAATATACCTGTATTTTAACTACTTTAAACACTTACTTTTAATTATCACAAATGTACTTATATGTATATAATATATTCATCAATGAGAATTTAAATAAACGTGAGAAGAACTCACACAAGACAAAAAAAAAACAAACTGTAAAGCATTTGATAATATTAGAATGAAAGAATTATCCATTCTACAAAATAATCTTGTGCTCTGTAATGATTATGACACATGGAATCGTTACACAACAGCAAGTGCTGATGATAAATTACAGTATAATTTAGGTGGAGATTCTATCGCGATTTGTAAAGAATCTGAGACCTTTTTTGATTTGTTTTGTAAACAATACACAAGAGCTGCATAGGAGAAACGGTCAGAACAAATCTCCCAATATATAGATTGTTTTTCTTTTGTATTGTTGCTTTATATATGATTTGTAAATATTATACACCTGTGATAATAACTATAGGTCTTCAGTACCTGATGTTGAAACAATGGTTTGTAATGTAAACTCTTTACTATATTTTATATTTATTTTTATATAACTATTATCAACTCAAACCTATGATACTGTAGGACAATTTAATACAGTACCTGTATTACCATGTTGATAATGATTTTTCTTTTATATTTTTGCAAATAGTTTAAGAACCTGTATCCGTCATATAATGTATTGTTTTGATGTATTATGTTAAATTGGATGCACCACTTCTGTGTGTGCCACCGATGCAAAGGTTTCATTTCCTAATAAATTATTATTATTATTATTACTGAAACAAATTACAAATATTGAAGTTTATGAGAGGACATGTGGACTTCCTGGATTTACATCAATTTCATTTCATTATTTATTTGGTCTCTTTGAGTATACATACAAACAAAACTGAAATTGGGAAGACCAGGGTCAACCTAAGTGAACTTAATCACTGTAGCTGAGCCGGTTGACCCAACCCCAAAGTCAGTTTACACATAAAAGACATAAAGACAAAATACAGTTAGGGGCCGTGTCAAAATTATATTACTCCGTGTAACGCGGTGCACCGCGGTTAACGTTATTCTGTGTATTACAATTCGTTAATGAGGTGGGTGTAACCATGTTCATTGAACGTTTTGCCTCATTCATATTCATGAGGTAATTACGGATTCGTTTACTGAATAATAAAAAAACAATAAACGCGGTAAACGGTTTGAACACTTTGTAATACATTATACGTTATGTGTGTTGTTTCCACTGTTTTTAATTCAGGGGAATTCCCATTTTTTGAGCCCGAATTATTTTTTTTTTCAGTGACAACACGCGGTATAATGTAGTACAGTAGAGTACGCTGTAGTAACATCTGTTCAGTTTACAGGGGAATTCCCTTGTGTGGCCGTCACCGCCGTGCTGCAAGGCTCTGGCTATACGTACATAGGCCTACTGTATACAATGTTATTCTTAGTATAGTAAAGTGCAGTAATGATTTTTTTTAAACATTAAAATACAGTTTTACATATTTTACCATATTTTTCATTAAAAAAAAAAGTAAATTTGTTTGTCTGATCTAAATATTTACAATGAAAAATCACAATTTTCCCACGGTCTTTCACATTTTCCCACGGTCCCAGTACTGCACGCACGGTCCTAAAAAGGCTCATTATACTTAAATGTAGGCTATTGTATTTTTATTTAAAATAAACCTATCATCATGGTACGTGTATTTAATGCGAACAATCTTTGAAGAAAAACAATTCCATAAGTAAGAAACTACCATGTGTGTTCGTGAGCCGCACGATCAATCGTTGTAAAAACAATTCCGAGGAGCCGAACGATTGTTGTAGAAATTCCATTTGATTTACACGCACCCATCTGGAAAGAAATTACCACGTGTATATTCATCATGCGAGTTTGTTGCCCCGAACGCCGAACGACTGTTGTGAAATTCCATTTGATGTACACGTACCCCTCTGGTAAGAATTTACCACGTGTGTATATTCTGGGCTCGCACTGGCCGATCGCCAAGTCGCCATGGGCGAAAACGTTTCCATATTGGCGAAAAATAAAACGACTGCTTTAGCCATTTTGGCGATGACATATTATAAAATAGATAATCAAATAATCATTTTGGCGAAAGCATAAAGTCCAACTAAAACGTCCATTTGTCGATCTCCAAGCATTTATTTGTTCGTTATCATGTTGTTTACTTCAAGCTCCATTTCTCGACAACTTGTCTTGTTTAACCAGATGTCTCTTTGTTATTTCCGCATGATGGGGCTGCTACGTACGGTAGCAGAGAGGTACACTGCTGTTAGAGACGTTACAAGACACATCGATGATAAAGACTATCCGATCGGGATTTGCTATTTTTCGATAGGGATGTCAGTTTATTTTTCTGATAAAAAAACGTTAAAAAAAACGTGTGTAGGCATTGATTGACAGTATCTCCGATGAACGTCGTTTTATCGAAATCAAATATTTATGCGTTATGCTTTTTAGACCTAGTTTTACATTTTTTAATAAACTTTCCTCGTGTGTGCAGTGCTCGAGTGGAGTGAACAAAACAACATTCGGGGAAAATGGAAGAGTCACTGCACTCGCCTCACCTCGTATTTCGATAACAACAATGCTGTGCAGCGAAGCGTAACCAGCGCGGTAACCGACCGACAAGTTACTTTAATTAACATCACTCATACAAATTATCGTATTTAAATGATTTTTTTAGAAACTTTTTTTTAAACAATAGACCCTATAATTAGAGTATATATTTCTTTAATTATCTAAACCGTTGCATATTGCAATATTGAAAAAACAACAGACGTTTCATTGATTATAACCAGTTATAAATGGCTTTTACGTGTAGTTTATTAATAACTTGCCACTCTCTAGGCCCTATACAAAAATGGAGACTGCGTTGAAATATAAATTTCCGATGGATTTTAGGAGATCAAAACATTTTTTTCACAACTTTTTTTTACTCATACAATGATGGTTAATCTTTTAAGAACATTTTACAGTATGGTTATATAATACCATACGATCGACTCGGCATTACGAGGGAATTAGGAATTTTTTTAACTTCACGCCGCACTACTATCCCTAAATTTCTGTTACGCGTCGTCCTCCTGCACACGATGACTATAATGGGATGTTCCGCGATATTTTTACTAGCACTGCACGTATAAATTCTGTAGGCCTAGGCCTATTAATAAATATGCCCAGAGCCTCGTTTTTAAGACGTATTTTACATACAGTAAGTAAAATTAGGCATACATAGCTTAGAGTAAATAAACATCAAAAAAAAAAAAAAAATAAGAAAACGACGGTCGCTGGAACGCATGTAAAAACGGCAGGAGGTAAACATCATTTTTTTCAACTTGGCCTATATTAGTATTACTGTACAGACAGTACACTATCAAATCGAATGAAACTTTAAACCAACACGATGACAGGTGCGCGCTACTGCGCATGGTGACTTAAATACCACTTTAGATAAGACGCACGCGGTGGTGTTGAACCTTTGGAAACGGTAAGTAGAAAAGACGTTTGTATTTATTTGATGAATATATTAAATTAAAATAATTGTACAACATAAAAGGTATATAGTATAGCTCGGCTAGGAGTAGTTTAGGCTTATCAGAACTCTTCAAAACTTTTTAAAACATTGATAATAAAGAGAGATTTTGTTTTGTCTGCCAGGCAAAATGAACCTGGGATTGCCTCAAGGTTGAAAAATTACTGTAGGCTTAATATAAATGATACAAATTATATTCACTTAATATAAAATTTTAAATAATTAAATATAAAGTACATTAATAGAAGAATTAATTCTACTATATTAATCATTATTAAAGCAACTAAACTTTTATTTTTTAGTATCATTATTCATTGATATTATTATTAACTATTCATACATTTTCAGAAAATATATCGATATATTATCAGCTTAACAAAGTAACATGGAGGTGGACAGATTTTCCAGCAACCTTATCCCAACAGATATTACAAACTTTGTATCAGATGCACATGAGTTTAAAGCAATCAAATCTACAGGCAATGGAAACTGTTTGTTCAACAGTGTTTCTATTCTTATTGCAGGTATGTATTCTGGGAAATAACTTTATATGATTAAATTTTGTTGAAAATCCATCATATGTATATCATTTTTATTAGCACAGTTACAGTACTTTCATAGAAAACACATTTAAAACACCATTTAAAGTTATTTACAGTTCTATTCTAGTTCTATTTTAGTTTAGTTTTCTGAGTTTGTTTTTTTCAGGTAACGAAAATCTAGCTTCTTCCTTCCGGAAAGATTGTGCAGTAGAGTTGACACAAAATGTTCATGAATATTTTACACACTATCACTTGGAGGTTGCGTGTAGGTCCATTGGTATAGACAAAGATACACTTCTTCACTCTATTTTGGACCCGGACTCATTGGAGGTGGCACTGGAGTCTGGTATGCTGAAAGGTCTAGAACATGAAGCCACTCAAACCTATAATGACAAACGTTGGGGCTCAATCTTGCATCTTATGGCTCTCAGCACCGTTTTAGGACGCGATGTAATTTCCCTTTATCCATCTCTTCCTTTTACACATCGTCCACTTATAAATGCTGTAATTCATCCACTGCAGCATTTTGACTCGCAGTCAAAACGAAAATATGACACAAGTAAAAATCCTTACTCTACCCGTAATCTCGATATTATTGTGCTGTGGACCAGGGATGGGAATTTCAGCATTGAGCATGGCGCAATCTACCAACCAAATCATGTTGCTCCAGTAATATCTACTGAGTGTTGGCCAACCTTAAAAAGAAGTAGCATTGATGTTTCAACCACTGTAAGCAAAAAAGGAAAAGGAAACAAGCAATCCAAACTCGGCAAGTTCTTTACTATAGGGACCATCCAACCACCTACTTCATCAGATTCACATCATGAACGGGTATCTCCTTTTTCACATTGCCAACAAGATGTGTCACCACCTATAATTGTCTCAACTGATGCTCACATGTCCCCCACTGATGCTCACATGTCCCCCACTGATGCTCCAATGTCCCCTACTGAATCCGGACATCCTGCCAATTTCTTTCCTCTTACTTCAGATAAAGCAGACCAACAGTCAGCAAACACAAGCCAAGCAACCTGTCCAACCAAACCATGTAGGTCATTTAAACGTAGTTGGCTGACGGAATTTCCATGGCTGCTCATTGAAGATGAGAAAACATATAAATGTAAAGACTGTGTAGCGGCTCATAAAAAAAACATCTATGTTAGTGGAAAATTTACAAATAATCCAAAAAAAGATGACTTTGTAAAACACCAGATGGGAGTCGACCACAAAGATGCTAAGAAAATTCCTGGCCTTGTATCAGACATGAGGCATGCTAAAGCAAAAGCATATGATGCAACAAAATCCCCCATAATAGCACAAATGGCAACAGTGCTAACCCAAGCACAAGAAGCTATACCATCTAGCAAGAACTCAAAGCTGATCAGACTACAAATATTCAAAGTAAGTATAATGGTATAAACTCTATTAAATATACAGTTATTCATTAAAATTCTTAAATCAGTCTTACTATTTTAAGCATTTTATTTTCTTAGGGTGTTACAAGCTTACAGGCACTACGTCCATCAAAAGGGAACCCACATTACCAGCACAATAAATCCATTAATGAGATCTATGACACAAATTATATCGAGATTTTGCTCCTGAACTTGCTGAGCCTGTTGCGGATATCTTCAATCATGCATTGAAGGATGGTGTTTTCCCCGACCTTTGGAAAAGGGCTACTGCAGTTCCCATTCCTAAAACTGTGAATGCTAGTTCTGTCTCTGACCTTAGACCTATTTCCCTTACCTATATTCTTGCCAGGGTATTTGAATCTTTTATTGTTAAGTGGATTCTTGAAGATATTAAGGGTAAATTAGATTCTCGTCAATTTGGTAGTAGGAAAAAGGCTTCCTCAACTCACTATCTTGTTAGTCTTATTGACTCTACACTCAAAGATGTTGAGAAGGGTAAATGTTATGTGAACCTATGTGCCACTGACTTTACTAAAGCTTTTGATCGTGTTGATCATAATGTTATTATTATAAAGTTGATTGAACTGGGTGTGAGGTCGTCCATAATTCCCATCGTCTGCAGCTTTCTCACTTCCCGTTCTCTCAACACCAAGTTTGCTGGGACTTTGTCATCTTCCAAGCCACTGACTTGTGGTGTCCCACAGGGGACATTGCTTGGCCCTGTACTTTTCCTAGTACTTATTAACGATGCTTGTGTTGATTGCTGCAGACGATGGAAATATGTGGATGACCTCACACTTGGGGAGGTCGTTCGCAAAGGTGATTTGCCTTCCATGCAATCCCTGTTAGATGATCTGAGTGTTTGGTGTTCATCCAATAACATGATACCCAAACCCTCTAAATGCCATATCTTGGTTGTCAATTTTCTTAAGGACAAGTCGGACGATATTATATCGCCTTCTTTTGGTCTGAGTGGTTCCATTTTACAAGTAGTTGATCACATGACGCTTCTTGGTGTAATCATTCAAAATGACCTGAAATGGGAACTTAACACTAAGAATATTGTGTCTAGAGCTTCTAGACGTTTATTTTCCTTGTGCATTTTGAAAAAAGTTGGAATCTTAATTAATGATCTGTTGACTGTTTATATGGCTTATATAAGACCTATTTTAGAATATGCTGCCCCTGTTTGGCATGGCGCTATCACTAAGAATATGTCCAAGTCTATTGAAAAGGTACAAAAGAGAGCATTGCGAATCATGCTAGGTAACAACTATTTGTACTATGATCATGCATTGTCTGTTACTGGTTTACCTACTCTTGTTGAGAGAAGAAACAAACTGGTGTTGTCTTTCGGGGAAGGCTTACTAAAATCCGAGCTGTTTAGAGAAATACTTCCCCCTCTTCATAAGCCAGCTCGGTCTCTCAGATTCAACCGATTTCTAGAGGTACCTCATTGTAAAACCAGCAGACTTAGGTCGTCTCCAGTTCCCACCATGGTGGATATAATTAATAGGCATCACTAGCTCCTTTTTAGATATGTAATAAGTGAATGTTTTAAGGTTTTTTATTCATGTTTGGTTTTTATTTTTATGGTACGATATCTAATTTTAATAAGATGTTTCTATTTTTATAGCAATTTTAATTAATTTTTATTTATTTGTAATACAATTCATTTCAGTCTTTGACTGTCGTTTTGTAATATATTTTTATATACCGATTAAATAAATAAATAAATAAAAAACACTTGCAACAGTGATTTCTGAAAATCTGTTGTCAGAAAGAGCAGGAAGCCCTTAGGCGTCATGTCCAAATGTTTTCAAACGTACAAACCGCGTCAAACGGTCACCGTTGATAGCTTGATCGTTTGCCGCGTGTAACGATCGTAAAAGAGCTAATTAAATTATGCACTTAGTATTGTACCGCCCACCGCCCACCGTTTAGCCGTTAGACGCGCGTTAGCGTTAAACGTCGTTGGTTTTATTATCGTTGGTTTTTAGATCGTGTAAACAATGTCTAGGCCTAGCTGCCTTTCGCCTACTGTTTTATCGTCAACATTCAAGAACCGTAGAAAAGTTAATGTTATAAAACACAGAATGTTTTAATAAATATTATTATTACAATATAGATTGACTAATTGCTCGCACATTCTATAAAGTGCACTACGTACAGTAACAGTTTAGTTCAGTACAACAAAATGAATTACTTTTTCTTAAATACTGTCAACCTACGCGATGTTCACATTTATAGGCTAGATCGACTCGAGTGTCTGCCAGCCCCATATGCAGGGATGATGATGTCACCAACTTTTTTTTTGCTGAGTGCTACAGTAGTTGATATACCCAGTACCGTTTTGATCGTACGATTAATCGGGAAACCACCTCACGTCGGCATTTTTTTCTACGGCGCGTGAGGCTGTGTGTATATAACATTTTTAGGTTAATTAAATGCATTTAATGTAATATTTGTTATGATTGTGTTTAAAAGTCTACGAATATAATAACTTAAAATATTTTAACTGTGTTCATGCAATCCGAGTATGAATCCCTTATCCATAATTTTCGCTAAATGTCATATTCTTGGTCATACAGTTTTGTTCTGTTAACATATTATTTTGTCCTTCAAGTTTAATGCATTGCTAATTTACCACACAATATATTATAGAATGTCAAGTAGTACTGGTAAAAAATGTCAATAATTATTTTGAACAAACAAAAAAAAAAAACCGTGAATAAGCGCATTTTGTAGGATTGTTGTAGGTAATAAATAAATAATTTTGTTTGACAAATCCAAAAGAAATTACTCACATTCTTTAGCTTTCGCCATCTTGTCTGATGGCTTGATCACAAGTGATCCGGTCCACTGCTACTTCCTGGAAATCTGTTGTTATTGTTTCTAGGTGACGTCAGGAAAGAAGATGGGTCACTGAAATTGCTGGTGTACAGGAAAAAGACACATACTGACCAGTACCTGAACTTCCAATCTCAACACCCGCTACACCAAAAACTAGGGGTCATCAGAACGCTCATGGATAGAATGGAGAACATAGTTACAGAGGAGGCGGATAAGAAAGAAGAAGAAGTTAAGATCAGGAATGCGCTTAGGAAATGTGGATACCCCAAGTGGTCACTGGACAGAGTCAAACAACAAATAAAAAATAAACAACCAAAGCAAAGGAATAAAAACAAAGAGCCGGAGACACCATCAAAGGAGTGGCAGAACAAGCTCAAAGGATTTTTAAGAAATATGGTATTTCCACCGCCATGCGTCCAACGAACACTCTTAAAAGCATTCTAGTCCACCCCAAAGACAAGAAGGACATCACCCAAACAAGTGACATTGTTTACGACATTCCTTGCAAAAGTTGCAAGAAATCATATATTGGGGAAACAGGTCGTCAATTTGGAGTAAGACTGAAAGAACACCAAAAAGACACTGAAACGGTCACCGATCGTAAATACACCCGGGCAACTAAAAAGGAATCAACATCCGAAATCCACAAATCCGCCATCACAGACCATGCAGCGCAAGAAAACCACATCATCGATTGGGAGGGGGCCAAAATTCTTGACAGAGACTCTAACCCATTCAAGCGTAGAATCAGAGAGGCAATCCAAATCAGAAAGAGGGGGGCTAACGCAATCAACCGCGACGAAGGGGCTGTATATCTCGATCACGTATACACATCATTGCTACGAAAAAGTATGACGTCACCTAGAAACAATAACAACAGATTTCCAGGAAGTAGCAGTGGACCGGATCACTTGTGATCAAGCCATCAGACAAGATGGCGAAAGCTAAAGAATGTGAGTAATTTCTTTTGGATTTGTCAAACAAAATTATTTATTTAAAAAAAAAAAACAATTAAAAAATCGATATTTATATTTGTTACGATTTATTTATTAAGAATATTGATGGAACTTGAGTACTCTATGTACAATCGTTAAAGTCATGCTTATGTTCGTTGTACAGTACCGTAGGCTACTACAGTATTCAAAGTTATTCTACATCGTTATTATTATTAAATTTGGGCGACAACCACGAGGCCGGCTCAACTGACGGGTTCTGACCACGTCGCGGCACTCAGAATTTCCCATCGGCACCATGTTTTTAATTGTCCACAATAAAAAAAAATCAAAATAATAGTATTACATTTTTATGTGTAAATCGAAGAATTTATGGGGCGTTGGAAAACAATTACTCGCTTCTTGGACAATGAGCATGCAAAGACAATTGAGATTTAAGACAAAGCTCGTGCATAATAGAGGTACAGTACATTCAATTTGTAATGCCAAATCGTGACCACTCAAGCCGAACGAAAAGCAAATACTTAATGTTTTTTATGTGGGCATAGGGAGATCATTATTATGCTAGTAAACAAATTAAAAAAATACATCGACGACAAACTCAGTAGCCTTCACAAAATAAATGCAAAATCCATATATTCCTTGTTTAATAAGTATAAATTAAATATTACTACAATTAGGCCTTTGTGCAACGAAAAAACAAATAACGAAGGTGGTCCATCCAGCCGAAGCTGATCATTAGGGACCCTCACAACAATACAATATGATTATGACGAGACATATATAGGCCTAACGTGTAACAATAAAAATTAAATTAAATAGAATTTATAAACAAAATAAAATTCACAAAACATAGAATCAAACATTAAATGAATAAAATTAAATGACCAGTCATCTTTTTAACGATCTAAATAAGATTACCGACCGGCAGAATTTGGAGTAAAAACATTTATATTTATATTTGTTACGATTTTTATTTACAATATTTTTTGTCCTGGGTGATATTTTCTGCGATGAGCAGTGACGTCGGAATTGTTGAATAGCGTATACGCAGGACAAATCAAACATTTACCTAAGCCACCATGTGGCATCGCGTTGTCGCTTATGTCCCAAGATTCAAATTGTAAAACATCGTGAAAACTACAGAAATGTTCCCCATTTTCTTCGAGCATCGACGATGGAAATCCTCCGTTAACTCTTATTTTGTCCATAGCTTCGTTTGCAATTACTGGGTACGTGGTACAATGGCTACAATCGTCGTCACTACATTTATAAAATGCCGTAAATCCCTTTCGCCTGTCAATATGTTTTAACATGAATCTTACCTCATCCACAATGTCACTTTCTTTGAACTTTTTGCCACTGTTGGATGACATTACCTCGTAGCAGTGTTTAAAGTCACTATAAGGTGTTTCTTCTTGACCGGAAACAATGAATGACGTTTGAATTTCATTACCAGCGAACATTAATCCATCCCAGTAATTATGTAATTGCGACATAGCAGCATCGTACACACGATGTATTTTGTTCTGACGTTCATCGTCTGAAAGGTCCGGTTGATCCCATGGTGATTTCTCCTCTCCGTCTAGTTTATCGGGAAGTGAAACGGAGGCTAGTGATTGTGTACATACACCCCAGACGTGCTCAATAGCATTTAGAGCGGATTGTCCTGGTGCGTGGCAAGTAATAAGAAGTGCATCTATTCGTGTGTCTTTGAAAAGTCTACAATAGTACAATAAATTTGTGTTATGTCCAGTATTGAAATCACATCCCCCATCTGTAATTATTGTCACAATAGACTCTCCGTTTTGCGTGTCCTCTTTAATCATTGGTAGAAGGTCATTTACATGAGATGCAACATCACATTTGGTTTTGGGACCCCTTAAAACAATGCGTGTTGGCCCATTTCGCTGAACACGGAGTTAAAATCTGCCATGCTTATCAGAAGACGCTTGAGGTGGGTCATGAAGAGTAAGTTTTAAATATCCACACGGTGTGAGTAGACTTCCATTTCGCGAAGGAAAGTCGTGGTCCAAGTAGTTGGGTCTGTCGTTTGTCAGAAAGAATTTGCGAATCTTTGTCCTTCTGTCGACGGCAAGTACATCTGTTCCTGTAAGAGAAGAAAACAAAATGTCCAGTATCAGAAAAACTGATTTCACTAGCAGTAAAAAGTTTGGAAAGGCCTATATTAGCTAAGTATTTGCGAAACGAGTAATCTTTATTTAACTTTACAATAAAATTTAATGACCAAAAACAAGAAGATCGACGTTTCGATTTTTAGATTTTGAAATAATCCAAAAACTAAATTGTTACGGACGGACACTTTTTTTGTGTCACGGACGGACACTTTTGCTCTTAAAACATATTTGACCCAGTTTCATAATAAAAATTGCCAAATATGTTTTTTATTATATAATAAGATCGACGTTTCGGAACCATCATGGAACAATTTTCAAGATCAAGTGATCGAATTATACACAAAAAAACAAACACCAATGGTATGATTCGATCACTTGATCTTGAAAATTGTTCCATGATGGTTCCGAAACGTCGATCTTATTATATAATAAAAAACATATTTGGCAATTTTTATTATGAAACTGGGTCAAATATGTTTTAAGAGCAAAAGTGTCCGTCCGTGACACAAAAAAAGTGTCCGTCCGTAACAATTTAGTTTTTGGATTATTTCAAAATCTAAAATTTTTTTTTTTAATCTTTGAGATATTGTACAACAATATGACTAAACTTACTTTAATAATACAAATTTATGGTCTAGTCTTACTTTCCTAGATAGAGATTTTTTTACACAAATTTTTTTTTGGAAAGTGGGTATGTGGTATACGAATTGGATAAAAAAGAATTTAAACCTCCTTCCAGACCATTTTTATCAATTGATAAAGTCAAATGTTTAGGGAAAGTGTCCGTCCGTAACGTTGGACGGACAAAGTACAAACAAAACAAGGTACATAATATGAAGAGAAAAGAAGAGAAAGTTAAGGGCGTACAGAGTCTGGCTACTAAAACAAAAGAAGGAAATTTGAGCAGCACAAGACGAAAAAAGCAATAAGAAAAAAAAATGCATACCGATCTTGATTTTGTTCTTGTTGTCAATTGAATAAAGAACACAATTTCGTGGGTATAATGCGTTAAATTGAAAGGCATATTTCACTCTTGCATTGTAAAAATGACCATTGTCGTTGGGTTTCATACGGCTATTTTCTTTTCTTGGTACTTTGGCATCAATATAGCCTTTATATCGCGATGCATTTTTTCTTCCCTCGTGTGGGCACTTGAGCATTCGGTGAACAGTGTTTATACCTGAAATAAAATGTTTTTTTTAAATAAACGATTATACAGAAAAGTGTATGTTATTTCCAAGCACATTATAGAAATTCAAGGAAATAAAACACACGTCTGTCCTAGTTTGATGCTTGCTTTTTTTTTTTCGTATATTGATAATACATCATTTTCATGCACTTAAATATAATGTAGGCCTACTTACTGAATCTGGGGTGATCTTCTTTCAGGTTATCAACCTCGCGTAAAATGTGCGATTACAGGAGCTTTAGACTAGTGCCGCAGTTGCCAGTAGTATTCTGTCGTCGTCCATGCGCTTCAAAACCACTACTTTCGACAAAGTTTTTGGCAACTGGAATTATGTTCGGAAATTTGGATACAATTGACGGTCTCCCGCGTTTTGCCTGTGTTGCAGTTTCAAGATGTTGTCTTTTACGACGTAAATAGTTACCAGAACATAAATTTGATTTTGGATTCCACATTGTTAAAAAATAGATGTTGACACTGTATAAAATTACTGAGAAATGACCATATAATTTTCTAATGTGCTTGCATACATACGAAGCTAGATACGCCCAGCTATTTGCTCCAAAATAGTCTGAATATAGACAATCGAAGCTGGATACGCCTAAGTTTTTTTTTTCAAACAAGTCTTTGTTTCTTTTATATTATTGTTATTTGCAAAACTCATCGTCTTTTATTATGAGAATAGGCGAAGCTGGACACACCCGGGCATTTCTAGAAAAGGTTTTTGCTTCTTTTATATTATTGTTATTTGCAAAACTCATCGTCTTTTATTATGAGAATAGGCGAAGCTGGACACACCCGGGCATTTCTATAAAAGGTTTTTGCTTCTTTTATATTATTGTTATTTGCAAAACTCATCGTCTTTTATTATGAGAATAGGCGAAGCTGGACACACCCGGGTGTTTGTGTCTTACTCATCAGAAGGTCAGAGGTGGTGACCAGTTTAACTTACTGTTTGTAGATAACCACAAATAACTATCTGTCAATAGGATGGTAATTTTTTACATCTTTCATTTCTCTATAATCGACGCATACCAACACTTGTATCTTTAATTATTATAAATATGTCGGAATTATATTATCTTGTAAAATGGCTGGAACCGAGAAAAGATAAAGGAAGTATTTCGCATGTCCTACGCAACGAAATCGACAGTGAGGCCAAAATAATATCCGTTGGCATGACAATAAGAGCCAAGTATGTTCGCAAGTTCTACAAGGCAGAAGTAATTGAGGGTATGTTTTTATTACTTAGTTTTTTCAACAAATTAGTTTGTAATAGGCCAATAATATTTAAAGCTATTTTTACCACCAATAAATAGATAGGGCCCACTCTTTTCTGCTTTCCTCTATAGCTTTTGTATATATCGTGATGAATGAAAAATGATGTGCAGTCCTTTTAACTTAACTTCTGTTTGTTTTTATAGTTTGCGAATCCGAAAAGGAAGATGAGGAAGACCAAGTAGATGGAAATAAAGCGACAACCAATGATGAGGTAGAAACAGCTAGACACAGAGAAGTAGTGGTAACGGATGATGGTATGAACGACGAGGTAGGAGAAAGCGTGGTGAAAGAAGTGGTGGTAAGCGATAAAGAAGTGGTGGTAAGCGATAAAGAAGTGGTAGTGACATTAACGAATGGTATGAACGACGAGTTGACAGAAAGTGACGAAGAAGTGGGTGCAAACGGAGAACCAAAAGCAAAAAAAAACAAGATTGGATAACAACTTTCTTGACATAGAAGAAGACGATGAAGATGAATTCCTTCGTGGTGCTGCGGCTATCACAAGCGACTTGTTTTTGCAAGGACTCTAAGGATCAAACGACTTTCAAATAAGCTGTAAGTATTTTTTATAGTTTAATTAGGTGATAATTTAGAATAAAATGATCATCTATTGTTTGTTGACCTTGTTATGATAATCCTTTGAATATGAATCATAGCAAATAACTGGCCTATTGAGATTTATCCTTCATTTATTATTGTTGTTAATAATAACTACTGTTCTAAACATTATCATACTAATATATTTGTTGTTATCTATATAAATTACAGCTCCGAAACAAGACACCACGGTTCAACGACTACTGGAAGGACTAACTTGTCTGTTGGAACAGTGGTGGAAACAGTGTTGGAGGACAAAACAAATCAAGTGATGTCGGATGTAGCCATACCGAATTGAGTGATACTCGTAAGTATTGTTGTTATGCTTTTGACCATGAGGGAAACGTCTACATTTTCTGCCAATTATCTTTGTTGAATATACATTTTAGTAAGTGTTTAAATGATTTTGATATATATATAGTCTATCCATTGTTGTTTTCCTTTACAGGCAGAATGCACTCATAATATTTCAATGCAAATGTGATTCCTAGCACCTCTCCATTCCCCACAACCCGAAACATCTACAACAAAAATTAATGTGCGTTTTTTCTCTAATTACAGTTAAAGATGTTTTGACACGTTTAACAAGTTTAGAAAAGGAAGTGGCAATGTTAAAACGTGCATGTAAAGTTGCGCCGAAGACGCTCACTAAGAAAGTGATTTTGCCACCACCAACTACTGAATCTGGAATATACAAGTTGGGCGGAGAAGTACCTGTTTGCAGAAAAGATTTTGAAACATGTGTCAATGGCGCGGATAGAGCAACATCACTTGTTCGAGCATTAATGGACATGGTTTTCTTAAAAGCGTACATTGTCTTAATTCGTAATACTAATTCGTTTTGCAGTACCGTAGGCTACTAATTCAAAGTTATTCTAAATCGTTATTAATAAAATAAATTGTAAATATGTTGTATAATAAATATATTGTTGATATTGCATGATAAATATAGCGTACATTGTCTTAATTTCTACTAATTCGTTGTACAGTACCGTAGGCTACTACAGTATTCAAAGTTATTCTACATCGTTATTAATATTAAATTTGGGAGACAACCACAAGGCCGGCTCAACTGACGGGTTCTAACCACGTCGCGGCACTCAGAATTTCCGATCGGCACCATGTTTTTAATTGTCCACAATAAAAAAAAAAATCAAAATAATAGTATTACATTTTTATGTGTAAATCGAAGAATTTATGGGGCGTTGGAAAACAATTACTCGCTTCCTGGACAATGAGCATGCAAAGACAATTGAGATTTAAGACAAAGCTCGTGCATAATAGAGGTACAGTACATTCAATTTGAAATGCCAAATCGTGACCACTCAAGCCGAACGAAAAGCAAATACTTAATGTTTTTTATGTGGGCATAGGGAGATCATTATTATGCTAGTAAACAAATTAAAAAAATACATCGACGACAAACTCAGTAGCCTTCACAAAATAAATGCAAAATCAATATATTCCTTGTTTAATAAGTATAAATTAAATATTAATACAATTAGGCCTTTGTGCAATGAAAAAATGGCCAATGATTTATTTATTTCAACAAATAACGAAGGTGGTCCATCTGATTATGACGGGACATATATAGGCCTAACGTGTAACAATAAAAATTAAATTAAATAGAATTTATAAACAAAATAAAATTCACAAAACATAGAATCAACATTAAATGAATAAAATTAAATGACCAGTCACCTTTTTAACGACCTAAATAAGATTACCGACGAATTTGGAGTAAAAACATGTGAGCGCTGTGAACAGGAGGAGAAAGAGGATATCGCGTGACCAACATCTAGGTACTTGTTTACCCTATAATTATCGGCCCGCAATCTATGAGCGCACGAACACCGACGGCCGGCATTCGCTGCTGCTATTTTTAGAATTGAAGACCTTGTTTTTTTAACGATCGGCTACTGTAGACATTCGCTAATGCATTTAGAAGTGATATTTGATAGTTCACCGGTGGCGTGGCACATCGTGTTGCTATTGTAGTCTGAACTTCCTATTGATATTTTCAGTCGACTATGTAAAAGAAAGCGACTAAAAACATTTCAGGTCCCTGTTTATTATTGATATTAAATTATTCATTCATTCATTGAGGTTACGAACTTATAAACATTTTAGAATGATGCTTGAGATCGGAACCCCCGGAATAAAATTCAGTCACAAACTGAAACGAATTGTTTGGGCCTTGTTTGTGATGACTCATCGTTAAACGCAGTATCAAACGACGTCACACGAAGCGATTCGCAACGACGTTAAACGATTCGTAAAAATCAGTCAAGCATGTTAGTGGGCGGAACTATTACAAGCTATGCATATTGTCCATTTTCCAAACGGTCTGACGATTTTAGAATGTTCATGCTAACGCTAAAACAAAATAAAACGTGATTAACGCGCTTTGTCAGTTTGAAAACATTTGGACATGACGCCTTATCCATTCTATTCACTGGAGATGGATGAAGCTACCGATGTCAGTGATTTGTCAATATTGGTGTGTGTTTTTATACGATTATAGTTTTTCCAAAATCTAAACCAGTACTGTCATAAAAGTCTGTCAAGATAAAATAAAAAATAATTAAATAAAGAATGAATGATTCTTACTAAAAGAAAGAATTATCTTTGAGAAAATCCTAATGACCTGTATACTGCATTCTGTAAAGATAACCCTCTAATAATCGCCTATTATTACCCGTCATGCTATTATTTTAAATAAATTAGAGATTACTGCAGTAATTGATATAATTTATTGTCTACTACTAGATTATATATATCCGTTATGTGGATATTGATGGGAAAGTTAAAACCAAATATTTCAAAGCCTGCCAACTGCAAATAACTGATTCCAATGAAATATACCGAGTGGCAAATGAGGCAGTTGGTAATCTAGACAAGACCCACATGGTTGGCTTAGCCACTGATGGCGCAAGTGTGATGATGGGTGTACGCAAAGGAGTAGCTACAAGGCAAGTAAATCGGTTACTTATTTGACAATTGACAAATTATTGTTTTTGAAATGTTCATTTTAGTGATAGGTTTGCTATGTGTGACCTGGAAGACGTAATGTCCCAGTTCATTAATGAAAACAGAGAATAGATTTAATAATGAATAACAGAAAACAATCTTACTTGTTATTGTAGATTCAAGAAAGATATTCCCCACCTGGTGACAACACACTGTATGGCACACCGATTACAGCTTGCTAGTGAGAAAGCTGCAAACAAGGTGCCATACATTGTTAAGTACATAGCAATCTTAAACACATTTGCAAAAGCATTGAAATTTTCACCTAAGTTTCAAAGAATACTTGCCAACAGCAAAGACCTAAACCAGGAGTGAGCAAAGACAAGTTTTTTTTACCAGATGGCTTTCATTTAGCAACAGCGTACAAGCACTAACAGGATGCATATGTAGTGTCATATCATCTTTGGGGGCTGCTGGTATTGAAAGGAATGCAGAAGGAAGAGCATTATTACATGGTGTAATGACACAGATGGCGACAGTAAAATTTGTTAGGATGACCCACTTTCTGGCAGATGCTATTGGCATTTTAGGCTTGCTTTCTCTGTCGATGCAGAAAAACAGTGTAACTTACGGTCATATTAAACCCCAAATTGATGCAGCTATATTAGCTATACAATCGTTACTTACTACTCCAGGTCTATATTCACAAGAGATCGAAAGTATCGTACCGGCCGAAGTATGTAGTTCTGGGTATCTGATCTATAAGACGCATGACTTGAAGGACTCTGCAAAGCACCGGCAGCAATTTAAAGAAGCAACTATTGCTTTTATGGATGCAGTTGTTGCACAGCTTTCATCTACTTTTCCAGACATGAAGATAATGGATGCGTTCATGGTGTTGTACCCAAAACATCTAAAGCACATGACCAGTGATGTTCAGGAGGCTCATGTAAATACACTCCTAACGACATACGCACATATAATTTGTCAAGAGGAAGCAAGAGCCGAATGGCATCTTCTCAAGTTCATTTTAGCAAGTGATAGGTTTGCTATGTGTGACCTGGCAGACGTAATGTCCCAGTTCATTAATGAAAACAGAGAAGCTTACCCAAACCTAAGCAAACTGGAAGCTATTGGCCTCACATTACCAGTGACATCTGTAAGTTGCGAAAGAGGTATATCAGGATACAACGGCATCAAATCCGAATACAGAAATATGCTGACAGTCGATCATATGCATAATCTAATGATCTTGTACTTGGAATCACCAGAAATTGAAGACTTTGAGTATGAGAGAGCATTCGAAGTCTGGGCAAATGCCAAGAAACGCACAGGGTTTAATGCCATGCTTTCAATGAATGAAAAGAGAGAATAAATGCAAACTTTTCATTATCCCAAATAACAGATGATGACTGTAAACTGTAATTTTTTTTCATATGAAAATGGTTGTTTTTACAAATTATGACATTTGCTTAGGCCAAAATAACAAACTAAACATTAACTTTCTTCCTAAAAATGTTCATATATTAAAGTTAAAAGTATCATCATTTAAAAAATTTTTTAAAGATGTCATCATAGTAAAAAATTACTACTACCAACCGACTGACATAGTGAGCTGTAGAGTCACGTTGCACACGATTAAAAATTGTACTTTGAATTTAACTTTTTATGAGATAAAAATGTTTATTTTTAAATAATTCACAGCTGCAAAAAAAAAAGCCGATGACATGGAAGAGCCAAATATCAACTTGAAATGCATTGGCTGATTCTCTGGAAATTGTTAATCTGTCATTCAACAAAGTTCTTGAAGACCTTATGCTTAAAGAAAACGTTTCTCTTTGCAATTAGGAGCAAACCGCAAAGACTACTACAGAAAAAGAAAAAAATCTTTTCACTTGACAATGAGGAGCAAACATCCAAGACTACTACAGAAAAAGAAAACCTCAAACCAGTCATGTAGGCAGAAACAGAGGACCGGTCGTATTAAACATATTACTGAATTGGATATTGAGAACGAGCTAGAAAGTGAAAATAGGCATGCAAACACACAAATAGCGCAGAAAAGGAAGTAATAATAGAAGCGTTACAACCGAATAGACGACAAACGAATGATGATAAAAAATCTGTTTAGTGAAAATGAGAAAGAAAACAAACGTCCAAGAGACAATGACCATTATTAATGATTATTATTAACCTATATCATCATTACTGTTCTATGTTACATAGTGACAGTTATCATTTATTATATTCTGGTTTTCTAGATTCAATAAGCAAAGTTGATCTATCATCTACTGATTGTAAGTGGATTATATTATACAGACGATTGCGAACAACCAGTTACATTGTTAAGACTGTACATTAAACACAGTGTGCGTTATATTTAAAAGAGAAAACGCTGTAGGCCTAACTTGGGGATTATCAGCCAGTGATCTAGCTCAAACCTTCTGAATAAAGTACAGTACAATTTCCGGGCACCTATTAGTATTAAAATATATTGGTTGGCTAAGGTTTTTGATTTTGTACGCGTTTAAAATATTGTTTACATTTTAATTTTACACTGCACAAAAAATGCACCAAAAAGGCATTGTTTGGAAGAAATAATGGAAAACCAAAGACTGATAAAAGACAGTATGGACAACCAGAACAAAACAGCGGTAAGTGCAATTCTTCAAACTTATCGTTAAAATGGACCTGAAATGGACTTTCGATTTTCAAGAAATTCACACATGTTATTTAAATGTATCAAATTAACACAAGTCCATACAAATAAAAACAAAATGTATAGTATTTTGAGAAAAAACGAAATTTTAAGATACCTTGGTAAATTAGCGAAAATTACTCACGCCATTGCAATATTCTATTTCAACGGCCGTCGGGAGCATCTATATTCACGACGTCACATATACACACGACGATATCGAGAGCGTATATGCCGCCCGATAGTCCGTGAATGATCGACGGCCTGGAAAGATACGCGAAGCGTTCACACTAATACTAATTTATTCAATATATAATGTTGTTGAAATATAGTGCCCTAAAATGTACTTTGTTCTAAAACCCGAATTTAGAAGGCCTAGGCCTACCTCCCAAACCTTTACTAGACCTAGCCTAGGCCCCAGCGCGCGGAGTCGATCCACCACCCACCCATATGCGAGGCTCCGTTTCATGTGCATCCAAAGCGATATCGACAACTTGCTGCTCATTGTCAAGCCAAAGTAAAATATGAATCAAATTCGTTTTCGAACTGCCTGATTCGTGACAAATAAATTATCATCTCATATTACTAATTTAATTCTGCTAAACTAAAAACTAAAGAAACTAACACATTTTAGCAGTATAAATTACGAACGATATACACAATACACGAACGGAAAAATATGGATACGCATCATTGCACACGGCGCTGTATCCCGGACAACGTTGCCAGGCTAACGTCCGGATTGCCAGAAAAAAACCGTTGATTTGGAGATTTTAAATCGTCATTTACTCGATGAATAACCGTTTATACGGTAATAATTTTATCTAAAAAAATTCTAAATACGTTTCTGCAAAAGCACAAGCATTTTTTAGAAAATATTCCATAGATTTCAAGAGTTATAGCCAAAAAACTGCAAATTGTCCATTGGAGGGATAGGAATATATTCGCAAAGTGACGTCACCCGCGAATTTTTTTGATTTTCAAATGGGGCTTTCCCCAATAGGGCGAATTTATATTTTGTAACAATATACATTCTAGCAACACCTAATAGCCCCCAAAACATCATTCTAAAATGAAAAAAATCGAAAATCCATTTCAGGTCCATTTTAAACTTATTGCTGTATTCATCGCCAAATACCAATTCACATTCCAACATTGAAGGGTTTTTTTGTACTTGGAAATGTGCAGCTAGAGATACTCTTGCCTTTAAAAACCTACAAAAAAGTTTTACAATCTGGACAAACACCAACTTTATTATTTAAAGGACTCGTGGACGAAATATTTACTAAGGTTGAGATGGCTGGAAGTAACGTAGGCGGTAAACGGGGGAGAAATGCGTTGGAGCCTGATAAAATGACAGCAATTTTTAGCCAGACTTGTAAGCAATTTACAGCGACCAGCATCAATTTGCCAAAACATGATAAAAGCGGTAAATGACAAATGACGAAACCAAAGATTTTGTTTGCAACAACAAAATGGCAACTAAATAAATGTAGTAACATATAATGCATATGGGTGATTATTTTAATGAGGGAGCAAATAGGAAATTTGTGTACCAACATGATGTAGTGTGTTTCTTGTTTTATTGGTAGATTACTATCAATTTGTGTTTATTTGATTTGATTATGGTATAAATGGAGAACATTATAAAATGATCAAAAATAAAAAATAAAACTAGAATTTAGGTGATCATTTTTATTGATTAATTAATTTTTTTTAAACATGCACGTACGTTAACATACGATCGGAAAATGTTGATGTATGCCATCCTATTATATGCTTATAGTGCTGAGTTGTGCCTATATGCCATATACAATATGTACAGTATATACTGTATATCTATATACAGTGTAGCATAGGTGAAATTAAGGGACACACATGTTCTAATTTTTTGGCATGATGACGTTATCAAACTAAACTTTAAGATGACAATTTCGAAAGATAATTAATTGAGCAAAAAAATATAAGATTTGGAAAAAAATTTGGCACGTAGAAGCGCTGTGCGCGCTCTTTGAAATGTGTATAACTTTGACGAAAAATATGAAAAAACTACTTTTTCACTTCAACTGGCCATATGTATGTCACAACATCCGATAGGCTTAATTTTTATATGAATTAATATCTACATTTCATCAGCTTTCATAATAAATTATAATCATCAAGGTAACCTTCAATTCTGAAGAGCTGTAAGATATTCAAATTTACTGCGAAGGTGAAATTACACGGCCTATGTTATTCAAGTTTTTACGCGTGATGACGTCATTAAAATGAAAATAGGGTCAACTCATGATAAAGATAATTAATTAAGCAAGCACATACTGAAATTTGTGCGAAATTCGAGCACACATAAACAAGATGCGCTCTGTTGAATGTGATAATCTACACAAAAAGATAACAAATCCTAATTTTTAAATTCAAGTGGCCATTTGATGACGTCAAAACATTTTGTACGTAAAATGTGTACATGAATTCATATCTACAACTCAATGGCTTCCAGAATAAGTTAAAAAAATCGGGGGTCATCTTGCATTCTGAAGAATTATTTTCATTTTAAAAAAGACCTATTTTTTACCATTTTCAGAACTTTTGTAAAATTAATGTACGCATTTTGTCATTTTTAACATGCTCGTATAGCGTTATTTTAAGTCGGAACTGACTCAAATTTGGTGAATGTACTAAGGATGGTGAGTAGAATGAGATTTGTAAAAAAAAGTCATATTTTTTACGCTTTTTAAGTATCGCGCGCGCAAAATTTTTTTTTGCGCAGTAATTTTTTGAAACACGCAAATGGCCTAATTCATGCTCTTAATTGATCAAAACTTAATTTTGAGCGTTTTAAATTTTTAACGCGCAATTTCATGCGCATGACCCTACGTGCGCGTGCGTTTTTATTTGCGAATATTTTTACCCTTGACCTGAAGTTTACGTGTAGTGAATTTAATTAATATGTGATAATGAATTATGGAGATATGATTGATAATGTGATTTCGCAAAATGGCATATAAATGACGTCACGGATGAGTGATCACGCTGGAAAGCTTATTAGGATTAAGTTATATTATTTGAAAGATATTCTGAAATTTTGGTAATCATTGACATTAAAGCCCCCTTCCCTACGTTTTTTAGATCTAATTTAAGATCACAAACTATATTTAATGTAAAAATAATACTATATGGTCCTATTGCGATAACTTTTTTCGTCTTTAAACGGTTAAAAATGTGAAAAATAAGTCGATTCTAATAATTATAGCGGCCCGCTATAAATCCCAAAATGCATTGCGCGCGGATTGATTTTTTTGTTTTTCGCCTGTAATTCGCCCACTTTTCGATCGATCGTGAGGCCAAAACAAATGGAAGACTCCTAATTTTTCAGCGAAAATACCGGGTTTTCCCCAATTTGTATCAACGGAGTCTGGCAAAAATAGAAAGACAATTAATGCAGCAACTATACAACGTCAGGCTTGGTATATAGCTAGCGTACGATGTTCGTACGTTACCAATGTTTACCAGCTAGGCCTACAAAACTAAGCCTAGCTAGGCTAGGCCTAAGACCGTCCACGAGAGGTCGATCGCCGCGAGCTACTTAGGTAGTGCATTGTTTCTCACTTTTTATCATAATTTACCATAAAACGTACATTTAAGACAAGGAATGACATGGTTTAATGTTTTTAAAGTGATGTATATGTATTATTTTCCAAAAAACGTCCAAAATTGCAGGGAAGGGGTCTTTAAACTTTTTGAGATAATTGTTACACAAAATAGTGTACAGAAACAATAAAAAGAAAAAAAATGAAGATTTCATACAATAACAATAGGTGATCATTTTATTCTAAATGATCACCTAAATATATAACAATTTTATTAGCCAAAAACATTGTGGTGTTATCTGTAATATAGCACAAAATGTGTGACATTTTTATGTAGTATGTTCATTATACTATTCTGTGTTTATTATTAAAGAAGATAACATCTGTTCATGTTAAAAGTATAAAGTAGTGAATATTTAGTAGGCTGTGTACGAGTTTCTTTTGTATTACTTTACGCATGGATAATATCGACCTTGAAAGTGAGGCATAACGACGTAACATTTCGTGTTTCAAAATGTTACGTGATAAAGCTACTATTTAGAAGGGAACTACAACAAACCAAGGCTATAGGGAAACTGTAAAACTATGTTTTATAAAGCACGAGTTTACAACAAATACACTAAAAACAGTTTTGATGAAGAATCATAAGTTTTAAAAACAAATAAACGATTATTCATACTTTTGTTATGCATGTCGTGTTCTCGATTTTTGTTACGGCGTGAAACTCTCCCCGCTTGAAAAATGCCATCATCTGTTCAGAAATAAAAATCACGAGGTTCTATGACGCCCCCAGTGGTGCGAAGCGTTATTCGTCGACCTCTCGCACTTCATCTGACCTTCCAGAGGTAAACACAGCAGACGATAAATTTTCGTGTTACAGGTTGTTACGGCGTGAACAACAGTTCGTCGAAATATCGTAGGTAAGTTACTTTTACAGACATCAATTGTATTGTTATTTTTAGTAATATGTTTCCTAAAATAGTTATGAAAAGTTTCAAATCAATTGTGGAATTTAATCTATATAATTTGGGGTTTGTATGTGATGTTTTTACATACAGTAACACCATTTTGTTTGGTGTTAATGTTACGGGTTTCGGGGTTCCACGATTATTAGCTTATTTATCCAATTCTTCCGCATCAAACTCTAAAACAAGATGCAGACGTTCCAACACTCTCGATTTATCCGGGAGTCTCCCGAATTTTAAATATATCTCCCGATTTCACATAAAATTCAGTATTATTGCATTAAATTAAAATCTATCTTCTCACGAAAGTTAATATTACAAATTAATTTAATCTCACACGTCGTGCGTACCACCCCGTATGATACAACGAACATGTAATGTATGTAAAGATTGTATAGCATAGTACAGCGTACTGTAAGGCGACGTCCTTTGTGTTTACCGACAGTACGCGATTCTTACCATTAGCGATAAAGCTACAGTATCGCTTTATCAGTAGAGTAGGCGCACATGTACTGAAACTTTTTCCTGGTTACAAGTTTGACCTAATTCCCATGCCGAGGGAAGGCATCATCGTCAGTGTAGTAGTAGTAGTACTATGCAACGTCCTTTGTGTTTACCGACAGTACGCGATGAATCTACAGTATCAGTAGTAGGCGCGCGTGTACTGAAATTGCTAGTTACAAGTTCTTTGACCCAATTCACCAATGCCCAGGCATCGATCGTACCATCGTACAGTACTGTATGTATTCTCACTGCGCTTGTACCGGAAAAGTACTGTATTTTGCGTACATACTTTCGCGAATTGCAATCACTCGTGAAATTTTCTGGTTTTACAGTATGTCGGAAAAACGTAGTAGCGTAGTTTTAGAGACTAAATAAAGTTGTAAAAAGAAAAAATATAAAACTAGATTTTCTAATGAATGAACAAATTTTATTAATTGTTATTTCGATTGTAACTAGTAATGGTGACGTGGTTAAATGATACTAAAGGCCTATTATTACAGATAAATAAATAATACATTATAACTGAAATACTGTACTGTCACCGATGTAATAATATAACAATAAAAATAATACTAATTACGATACATGTGCGTACATGCATATACAATTCGTCAACTTCAATATCTCCCTCTGATTTGCAAAGAGCTGTCTTAAGATTCGTGTTGGTAGTACAGTACACTTTTATTCTTGAACGTTGGTGGCGACAGACTTCACAATGTTAACGTTGGTGGCGGTATACCCTCCCAATTTTTAATTCAATTAGGTTGGAACGTCTGAAGATGCAATATATGTAAACTAATTTTAAATGATATATATATGATGATGTATATTCCTATAAACACGTCATACCTGGTGAATATCATGATTACGAATGAAACCACATCACGACGTAAACTGAACACCAACAGGCTAGGCTAGGCGTAGGCCTAGCAAATTTTGTGTTTCGTTTTCATGTTACGGCGGTCTACTCCTACCTATAATTCCCTAATTCTTTTGCAACAAACTTCTAAAATATATGTGGTACACTTGTGAAGTACTTTTAAATACTAACGACTAAGTTATATTTCTATAAAAACGGTAAAGCCTAGGCCTAGCCTAACTTGTAATTATGGTACCAAATTCAACATGTAACTGAACACGATACCTAGGCCTAGGCTAGTCTAATTATAGGGCTAGGCCTAGGCCTAAAAAAACAGCCAGGTAAAGTTAGAGATTTGGATGTGACTTTTTAACTGACTTTATTTAAAATAAACAATGATAACAAATGTACTATATTACTAGTATTTAATAAACTAAATGTTAATTGTATCATACATTACAAAGTTCATGTTGAATGATAATTATACCAAATAATTAAGCAATTTATGTATGGATCATCATCATCAGCATTGGTAATATCTTCCAATATTTTTCGTATAAATTGGTAATTTTTCCTTTTCTATCCTCAGGCACTTGTGATCCATGAAAACACAGCAATGCTTCCGTTTAATTTACGGTTAAGGTTCAGCTCAAAACAAAAATTACATGCGAATAAGTCACCCGTGAAGAAGAAATCAGAATCTCATAACTTACAATGCGAGAGTAGAGCAAAAAAGCCAACATGGAGAGATTGGATAAAAGCTACTGATCCTGAGAAGTATGCATCAATCTTGGAGGATGGTAAGATGCGTGGAAGGTTAATGAGATTGGAAATGTTGGTAGCAAGAGATAATTTAAAGAAAAGAAACCTGCCTGCTAAAGAAAAGAAGAAGTCTGAGGAGCTAGCTGCCAAGTTAAAAGTGTATAATGATGGATGTGCTCGGAGAATGAGGAAGATGAGAGCTAAAAAAGCAGCGCAGAATACAGACGAAAATTTACCACCGAAGAAGCTAACGAGACAACAGAAACAAGTACAACAAGAGAAGAAGGATGCTGTGGCAGCGAAAAGACGTCAGCAGCGTGCAGCAATGACGACAGAAGAGAAAGCGAGGAACTTAAAACGCAGAAGAGAGCTTTATGCTATAAGGAAGCAGGCTAATATTATTGAAGCGGAAAAATGAAAGAAGCAGCAAGCAGAAATTCAGAAGGAGACAGAGCGCTTCCAGGAAATGGAAAGACAACTCATTCAGCAAAGACTCACATTAGAAAATACAAGGACAGAGGTAGAGGTACATGGAGCAGACATTCGAAATTCTGCAGCCCGAAGAAAAAGTCTGCAACGTGCGAGGAAGGCATTGCCGAGACATGCTGCGCAGTTTGCCAATACAACTATGGACCTTATCAGCAAGGCATCACCAAGAAAGGCTGCAGCCTTTCAACACCGGAATGTTGCTGTGAGCTTGAATACAAGCCTGGAGGCAGCTGTTTGTGAGGCAGTATCCAATGGACTCTCCCAGCCAAAGCAGTTTGCGACACGTAGGGCACTTAGCTGTTCCCTGCATGTTTTAAAGAAACAGCGTCTAATCAGAAAAGCTGCCAAGAAGTTTGGAGTCAGCAGAAAACTTTTGAGTCGCGCAAAAAAATTCGCAGTTGGTAGAAAAAACTTGCCAGCATCCACAATTGCTGCGGTAAGAGAATTTTATGAGATCATATCAAATTCGCTACCTGACAAAAAGATGGTAAGCAAGAAAACTGGCCTTGCAACCAAACTGATCCATCGATCTGTGAGTGTGGCTTATCGCCCTTTTTAAAAAGGCACACCCAGGTATTAAAATTAGTATATCTGCATTTTTTAAACTACGACCTCGTCATATTAAGACGCGCCAGCAAGCGAAGTATCGTGGATGCCTTTGCGAGTACTGTGCGAACATCAGTCTTAAGCTTCAGGTTTTAAATGCTCATCTTGCTGCAGCCCATGTTCAAACCTTTAGTGGGATATACGAACTCTCAAAGGCAACGATGTGTGACAAGCCACCGTCATCATTATCTCATCATCCTGCTTGTGTCAAAAGAATGTGTAACACTTGTGGCACTCATCAACTTGATGCAAGACTTGCACCACTCATGGCTCAAGGAACAAGACCAATTGAATGGAAACGCTGGGATCTAGTTACTCAGCAGGTGAAGAAGGGAAATGACAAAACAGATGTAAAGAAAAGAACGCTGATAACAAAATGTGGGGACATAGAACAATTAGTTCATGAACTTAAAGATGAAGCACACACCTTTTCTGAACATTTATTTAATAAAGACTGGCAAAATGAACAACTGCAATATCTCCGTGCCAACTTACCCCATAAATCTTGTTTGCTTATTTTTTTTTACTATTGGGTGGCCTACCAATAAGGACATCCTTTGGTATGGTCGGGAAAATATTGTTAAACAGATCGAACCACCAATTCCAGTTTCAAACCGAGGGCTAAATAAATTTTCTGACTTTTGAATTTGCCATATGAAAACAAAAAAATGTTGAGGTTGATAATGTTAGTTAGTTTTGTTACTGGTTGTATCAACTTGAATATTATTATTGTTGTTTATTTCAAAATATTGAAATCTCACATGATGGCATATTTCATTGCTTGGAGTTGATTAGTGTAAATTACCTAACTCAATTTAATTAGTAAACAGGGTTACATCAGGTGGTTAAAATCAGTACCGAAAGTACGAACCAACTTTATATACCATCGAGTAAACATTCTAGAAGTAACGCGTGATTTACCAAATTTTGCCCTTATGTAAATTTATATAGATTATATGTTTAAAAAAATGATGATTACATACAAGAGTGTTAATGCGAAGTATATCCAAATGTATTCTCAATGATTTTACTGTAAATGACTATATTAATAGTATATTTTAGCAGTTTGTTGTGTGCAGTAGTAATCACAGTTGTCACACTTTAAAAATAATGTTGTTGTTGTTGACTTTTATTAATTGAAATTTTTGGTGTCTCTGTTACACGTTAAAACTTTCTATTTTTTATTGCATTGAGTTAAATTGTTTTATTGATTAAAAGATAGTATTTGATATACTATTTTTACCAGTTTATCAATTGTATGCAGTAGTAACCACATTTGTTACACTTCAAACATGGCTGCATGTCAAACCATTACATCAAACATTGTGACGAGTTAAAGTGAAGTTTTGGTGTCTCCGTTACGTGAAATCTTCCATTTATATTTCATGAACCATATTGTTTTATTGCCACATAGAGGTATGATCCTGATTTGACTTGTTGCTAGTAAATGTATATACTTGAGGTATATTCTGTTCATTTCTGTTTTGTTTACCTTTAATTTTTAAACAGCAGTGACTTTACAAAACTTTTATATAGAAATTAAGTCAATTTTAACGGCTTTGCATAATAATGTCATAAGCCATTTTTTAAACTTGAAAAGTTGTGATTTAAATAATATTTTTCTGCATTGAAGATGTTCCCAACAGCTATTTAAGAAATCCAATTTAAACAGTTTTATGTTATTAATAATAACATATAAGAGGGATAGATAATGTGATTTTGGTGTCTCTGTTACACGTGAAATTTGCTATATGTTGATACTATATAAATGCTGTTACATAGAGACAGCAGATTTAATGTGTATATTGCGTATTTTTTTAGTTCATGTACATGATATACTATTTAGAATTGATTATTAGACTTAGAATGTCACACTTTGAAATTCTGACCCTAATGTCACACCTTGGCCCCTTTATTTATGGAAACACCCATATCTGCTATTGTTTTTATGAACGTTTATTACAATAAACCAAATTTGCCAAAAACTTACGAATTACCTGTTTGTTCTCTGTTTGTAATTTAAACAGCGCCAGTTTTGTTCCCAAAATTTAAACTATTTATCTGTTGTGATCATTATGCAAACTAGTGTATTATTGTCATTTATTATTTGCGTTTAGTTAAAACTTTTGATCTTTGGGTTTTTCAAATATCAACTACTGTAATGAAATCGTTTTTGGCAACTAATTGTTTGTTCACTGTTCGGGTTTAAATGGTCTTGTTCCATTACCAGTTAATTTTTGGCTGCGGACACAAATCGAAAGCTCTCTCTAATGCCCATATCGATAATTTCATAGAACATCTTTGCGCTACCGCATCACAACCTCTGGTTTCATTGACAAAATTCTATTGTTCTGAAGGTAAAGGGCAATTCCATGCAAACATGGACATGACCAAAAAAATTAATTAGTCAGCTCAAAAGTTGTGTTTATGTTTACTCTTTGAATTCATTTATGACTTTTTGCAGCCAAAAAATTACGTTTATTCAATGTTGAATATATATTTTTTTTTAGGTGTGAAAAATAGGTAATTACGTTAACTGATTATTATTTCACCACCAAAGCAATATTTATAAAGTAACATGTCTAAGTAATAGTACACTTAAGATGTATGGAAAATATGATATAACTACAAATGTTGAATATCCCATATAGGAGTGCTGTGTATATTCTGTTATATATTAGGGTATGTAATGCGAGTGATGATGATTTTTTTTTTTAATGAAATTTTATAATTTAGCTATACTACATTGAACAATTAAAATTTGACAAATAAAAATAAAAAATCCCCGTAAATACAAAATTGTTGAGACATTGAAAAGTGAAATGCGAGTGACATGTATATGCGAGTGACATTCAAAAATGGACAATGTAATGCGAGTGACATTACTAAAACTCTTTTTTTTGTAAAGTAAAATAGTAATTAATCTATCATTAGTTATGAATTAGTCCCAGAATTAGTATATACATTAATTTCATAATACAATGTGTGATTTGGCCCTTATTTGGAGGCAGTACAGTATAATAATTATAGCATTAGGTTTGTTGAGGGCAGCACAATCCCTAGCAACGACCTTTTTGCAGTTAAATCATTTGAAAAATCAATCATTATAAGAGCTCATTAAATAAAAAACACTAAATCTGGTGAGATTTATCAAATTTGGTACAATCTTTTGTGAAGGTAAGAATAAGTATACATTTATATTCAATTACAATTTTTAAGTTTTTTTTTCTTATATTGTTAGTGTTAATTATTTCAAATTCTATAATTTGAAAACACCGCATAGGCCTAGGCTATAATAATTTATTTATATTATTATTTACTAGGCATATTTTACACCACCAGGTCTAAAGCATTGTAGTTTTAAAAACAAAATATATAATTGCTTATTTTATTTATATTTTATTACTGTTTAGTTTCAAGGAGTCAATGGCAAAAAAAACAAGATGCAAGTCCGTCATTTGACAAGCTCTATAATGGAAACATTTTCCCTCTTTTGTAACGAGTTTCCGGAAATAAAAGTTGGAAAATCCAAGTTTGCAGAAATGCGACCCAAGCATGTTTATCTCACAAATAAACTGCCTCACAATGTATGCCTTTGCAGGTACCACGAAAATTTCATCTTTGCAGTTGATGCACTGCACAAGGTGTGTCGAACATTTCCATCCTATACCCATGATTTTCCTGCTTCTTTGTTGTGCGAGACAGTAACCGAAAAATGCTGGTTAAATGAATGCCCATCTTGCAAAGATGCTGAAGGATTGAAGCAGAAATATCAGTTAATTCTTGATGAAGATGCTTGTGAGAATGAAAGTTCATGGTATGTTTGGAGAATGCCTAACACTGATCAAAGAATACTAAAAGTCATTGAGCAAGGTACAGTTAAAGAGCTGACAGAGTATTTTTGCAGTCTTATTCCACAATTTATTGAGCATTGCTATGTCAAGCGCCAGCAAGCAGCTGCAAGCAAAGATGATAGAATGAAAGCTTCCCCACTTGAGGATGTAATCCAAATAGATTTTTCTGAGGACTATACGCGTGTCTCCCAAGAAGAAATCCAGAGTGCTCACTGGAACCAGAGACAGGTGAGCCTATTCACAACAGCTCAATGGTTTGGGGAGGAAGTCCATTCACGTGTTTTAGTGTCTGATAATCTGGTCCATTCCAAAGAAACCGTAGTTTCGTACATTGATGAAGTGCTAGAGCAACTACTAGAAACAGTAACATTTGTTTCACTTTGGTCTGATGGACCAGCATCACAGTTCAAGAACCGGTTTATTGTTGCTGCAATTCAACCACTGCAAGCGAAACACAAGTTAACCCTACAGTGGCATTATTTTGCAACATCACACGGAAAAGGCCCTGTAGATGGAATAGGTGGATCAGTGAAACGATTTGTCTGGGGTCAGGTTCGAACAAGAAAGACAATTGTATCAGATGCCAAATCATTTGTTTCTGCTGCTGCTGGTATGAAAAATGTTTCTGTGAAACATTTTTCGCAACAAGAAATTGATAAGAGAAATACTTCTCTTAATACATGTAGCATTTTTGATCATGCCTGTGCCATTCATGGAATTGCCAAAATGCATTGTTTTGATGTAACTTCAAGTAATGTGTCTGCTTTTGTCATAAGTAGGCATGTTAAGGAGTATAATTTAACAGTGCATGTTGGTGAGTGGTACCAAGTTGATTACGACGGAAAGCTGTACCCAGGGGAGGTTATTGCTATTGGGGAACAAAATGATTTTCAAGTGTCCGTTATGGAACAAGTCGGGAAATACTGGAGATGGCCCACTCCAAGAGATACAATATATTATGTACAAGAAAATCTTAAAAAGAAGGTTCAAGCACCAGTTGTTGTCAACAACCGTGGTCACTTTGAGTTCCACAATTTGTAAAATGGCTGTTTGAATTTTCTAATTCATTTTTAGTGACCGTATAAGTGTTACTGTGTTTATAAAAAAACAAGATGTTCTGTTAAAAATAGATGATGTCCTTTAGAACTACATCCAAATGAGTTAAAATAAAAGTTTTTACTTGAAAATTGATATAACATCCTTTGAGAGGTTTAATGTTGCATTATTTAATTATTGTCTACTTTTTTCGTTCTAAAATCTGCTTTGTTTAGTAAATACTAAGTTCATTTCTTACAGTAATGCGAGTGACTGGACTTTTTTGTTAAAATGTCAAATATTTTTAAAATCTATGTAATGTTGAATTTTTTTATTATCCTATTTTATACTTTAAAAGTATAGCAATTAAAAATATAAGATCTTTTGATTCATATATTTTTAGTTTAAGGACACGTTCTTATCAAATCTAATCAAATTTTTGTTGTGTCCTTTTTGTGTAATGCGTGTGACAGAATTTCGCAATGGCGTCATTGTCGAAGTAAAAGACATACAATTTTTTTTATAGTATTTTATTAAAGACTTGCACCTAAAGTATGTTCATATAAAACATTGACTTAAAAATCCAATTAGTATAGAAAGTACAAAGCTTAGACTAACAAAAATGACTGTAATGTGTAATGCGAGTGACCATGGAATTGCCCATAAGGTCTTTCAAGATGTCACCAACCGTTTCAAAAAGAAAAAAAAAAAAACTTAATTGGGTTGATGCCAAGCTCGACCAATTTTTATAATGCAGAGCATGTATAAAGGGTGTTTACAAGGTAAGATGCACAATTCGTCACCGGCACCACGAAGTGACACTAACCTAAAATTCTGCAATTTTTGAAAAAAAAATATTTTGATTATGTATATTAGTCTAGGCCCTGGGTCAGATTTGTATGCATTTAATTTAGGAGAGAATATCTCAACTGTTATAGGATAATTTGACCCCAACGAACAACATGGAATGTGTGCCAAATTCGCTATCCGGGACGAACATGCCAAAAATCGGGGTCAAAGGTTAAAAATGTGTGGCTCTTATATCTCGACAACCACTTGTCGTACAGATTTGTTTTTGGTAACAAATTGTTCAGAATATACATATTTATATTCGGTCTAACACAACTTTTTAGCGAAAAAATGACCGGAAATGCTTTTACTGACCTTTGACCCAAAAATGACCAAAAAACACATTTTCGGGTTAAATTATTCTTTAAAATGCCAATGGACAAACTGTATGATATCAAATGAAAGCATACACAATATGCTGCCCATTGCTACCCAACTTGTATTGAACATTTTTAATTATGAAGCTAATTGTATGGAAAATGTGCATATTTTGATTATTTTTATATAAAAAATGAATATTTGGTAGCGTAATTGTTATGTTTATTTATATAATATTAAATAATTTAAGTGTTTGGAAAAACTATTTAGTATCAAATGAAAGCCCATAAAATATTCTATCCATTGCTACCCAACTTGTATTAAAAATCTGTAATTATGATGCTAATTTTGTTAAAAATGTGCATATTTTATTATTTTTTTTACTAAAATGAGTATATTAAATAGTGTCAATTTATTTTGGTTTATTTATAATATTAAATAATTCATGTGTTCTTTTGGTGTCAAATTGTTCAGAATATACATATTTATATTCGGTCTAACATAACTTTTAGCGAAAAAATGACTGGAAATGCTTTTAATGACCTTTGACTCAAAAATGACCAAATTAAACATTTTCAATACAAGTTGGATAGCAATGGCTAGCATATTGTGTATGCTTTCATCTGATACCATACAGTTTGTTCATTTTAAAGAATAATTTGTTTGTTGTTAATTTGTTAAAATGTGTTTTTTTGGTCATTTTTGGGTCAAAGGTCAGTAAAATCATTTCCGGTCATTTTTTCGCTAAAATTTGTGTTAGACAGAATATAAATATGTATATTCTGAACAATTTGACACCAAAAGAACACTTGAATTATTATATTATAAATAAACCAAAATAAATTTACACTATCTAGTATACTCATTTTTGTCAAAAATCAATAAAATATGCACATTTATAACAAATTAGCATCATAATTACAGATTTTTAATACAAGTTGGTAGCAATGGATAGAATATTGTGTATGTTTTCATTTGATACCAAATAGTTTTTCCAAACACTTAAATTATTTAATATTATATAAATAAACATAACAATTACGCTACCAAATATTCATATTCATTAGTCATTTTTTCGGTAAAAGTTGTGTTAGACCGAATATAAATATGTATATTCTGAACAATTTGACACCAAAAGCAAATATGTACGATAAGTGGTTGTCAAGATATAAGAACCACACATTTTTAACCTTTGACCCCGATTTTGGGCATGTTCGTCCCGGATAGCGAATTTGGCACACATTCCATGTTGTTCGTTGGGGTCAAATTATCCTATAACAGTTGAGATATTCTCTCCTAAATTAAATGCATACAAATCTGACCCAGGTCCTAGACTATATCAAACTCTATGTTTTCACAAAAATCTAAACTTCAAATATCAATAATTAACTAATTACATTAATTAGACAATATCAAAAAACACCATCATATGAAATTTGCGTTTTTACGAAGTGACACTAACTGTAGTGTCACTTTGTGAAACCGATTTGAAGTCGTATACGAAGTTCTCCATTTTCACGAAGTGACACTATTAGGTACCAGGATGTTGATTGTGCGAGCGCCGCAGGTAATATGAATTTCATAGGTTGCTTTCGCGGGTCTATTTACTTTGGCCTAGATATACAGCCTAGGAAGATAGTCTGATCGCACACTCCACAATATTTGCATTTTATTAAGAAAGACTGTAAGTTAATCAGTTTATTTAAATACTTTTAGTGAGCTCATGTATCCATCATCATGTAGAGACCTATTAGGCCCGGCATATTTATTATAATAATTTGTAAAACAAGAATTTGACATAGTCTAGGGTAGGCCTAGGCTAGTACTAGTTAGTAGTAGCTAGGCTTAGCCTACTGTGTACCTATCTTGACCTAGGACTACCTAGGCGTAGGCGTTTTTGGTCAGGCCTACAGTAGCCTATGTAGTTGTGAAGGCTTAGAGACCTAACTAAGCGTGTGTGAAAGTTTCACACACGTAGGCCTAGGCTATTCCACCATAATTAATAATAAGGTATAGGCCTAGGCCTAGCAATGCCCATAGCTTTATTATTAGGAGGCCTGCCTAATAAGTATAATAGTTAATACTAGCCTAGGCTAGAGGCCTAGACTAGAGGCTACCTATACTACTACTAGGCCTAGGCCTAGTAGTAGCTAATTGACTTGATTTTTCTTCTTCTTTTTTCTTCTTTTATTCAATTTTTCACACTTCAAAAATAATACAAGTTATGTGAAACATTAAGGTAATCAAACTAATTTAAACAAAATATATAGAGAAACTTGTACAACAAAGAAGTGTGAAAGGAGGTCAAATAAGTATGATACTTTAAGCTTGACCCCCTAACAAGACTGCAGTTACGGTACATGACAAAAAACAGCACATGAAATATTGATATTTGCTGTACAAAATGCCTAGTAAAAATTAGAGAATAACAAATATCAGTAATAGTTGTGATTAAAATATAATATATAAAAAATAGAATAACAATAAATTAACATTATTAAAAATAATCATAACACCTTATTCATCATATGCTTGGATTAGAGATTGCTTATATGTAATTTTAAAACTAAAAAGTGAAGGTTTCTTTATCAGTGAATGTGAAAGACTTTCCCAAAGTTTAGGTCCGGTATAAAGTATTGAATGACGTCTAATGTGCGAGTCGCAGTTTTTAACAGTGTATACATTAGTATTGGAAAAACGGGTAAAATGTGTATGGGTATCAGAAGGTTTAGTAAAGAGTGAACATATGTGGGTCGGAAGTAGATTATTTGTAAGTCGGTACATGAATAATGCAGTTTGAAGTTTATTAACATCAAAGACGTTGAGAGATTTAAAGTTAAAAAATAAGTGTTTTGAATGAGATCTGAATGATGCCCCTAAACAGATTCGGATTGCTCGTTTTTGCAATTTAAAAATTCGGTCAATATTGGTAGTTTCGAAACTAGTCCAGGGGCATAAAGTGCTAAACTTGCCAATTTTTAACAATGTCATGTGATAAATCACTGTCAAAATTGTGTTCGTTTTTTTTAAAATTAATTAATTTAACAGTTTCAAGATCAGCAGGGTGGAATTTCGACCAAACAATCGATCACAACAATGGTGAGGAGAAGGTGTTCTAAGTCCAAGGTCAAGAAACCGCAAGTTCTGAAAATACTAATAATAATATAATCAAAGAATTCCTATAGGCAGCGACGTCTATTTATTACTAATACTAAATAGTAAACTGTACATTTAATTTTTTATTTTCTTTTTATTTTAATTATATAACAAAACAACAAAAAAGCGGATAAAACCTGGTAATTACATCTTCCACCAAGCTTACGTTTGTCAATCCTGGCTGCGAAAAGCTGAAATGTCCTGCTGATGTCAATTACTTTATTTTTGTTTAAGTGAGTGTAACTACCTTACTGTTTTGTGCGTGACTGTAATATTCAGATGGTCATTGCTATTACAATAAGGTTGTGACACATCACATTTTACTTCTAATTTTACTTTAAATTACCATAACAGAATGATCAATTTTAACGTAAGTTTATAATTTTGCTACTTTTTAAAAAAAATTATAATCACCTTCCAAACATTTTAGAAATGCTGTATATTTAAATAGGAGCTTTCATAAAATTGTTTTGTTTTTGTCTCAAAATTATGGATAACAAAATATATAACCTATATAATAAAAATAGATTATTCTTGACCTAGAACCTAGGTCTGGACATATAATATTAAAATTATATTTACAATGCTTTCATGAAAAATAACAAATTTCTACTGAGCAGGTGCGATTGAAATTAGTCAGACCAGTAATACGATTTTGCAATATTGCCAGAAAGAAAGAAGAAGGAAAGAAAGTACAAAGAAAGATAGAAGAAAGTACAAAGAAAGAAAGTACAAAGAAATAAAGAAAGAAAGAAAGAAAGAAAGAAAGAAAGAAAGAAAGAAAGAAAGAAAGAAAGAAAGAAAGAAAGAAAGAAAGAAAGAAAGAAAGAAAGAAAGAAAGAAAGAAAGAAAGAAAGAAAGAAAGAAAGAAAGAAAGAAAGAATGTCAGGAAAACAAAAACCCAGTCAGCATGCTGATTGGGTTAATATACTTTCTACTAGTATAACATATTTCAATCTTTTCTATCAAACTAAAGTTGAAGTTGGTATGGTTTGTGATCATCTTTGTCACACAAAGATTGGACTTTTCGTTTACCAGGAATGCTAGATATCCACACACAGTAACACTTGCTTATTGCAACTTTTTGTGAAATAACACACATACATTATATAGTACTTATATCAATGCACTTGATGTATTGGTAAAGTGGAATGCAGGTGGAACCCAGAATGTTGTGTCTTCAAAAGACCTGTCATTTCCTGGATTATTAGAAAAAGACATGAATTGGGATGGAACCATTTGGAAAGGAGAAGTTATGATGATCGAAAATGAATCGAGTTCAGATGACTCAGATGACTCTGATACAGAAATGCTAATGATAGAAATAAACTGACAGGTATTGAAGTTTGTCTCATTTCATAAAATTAAATTTTATACTATGATATATGCATGATATATGCATAATTCTGTATTTGTTTCCCTCCGTTGACTACTTTATTTCATATTATGTTTATTTGTATTACAATGTATGGAGTGAGTGCAGAATTTATTTATTTATTTATTTACTATTATTGTTATTGTTGTTATTGTTATTGTTATATTCTAATCCAAAAATATTTATCTAAAAAGAAATATTGTTTCAATGAAGGTTATTGGTATTAGCACACAAGTATTCCAGGTAATGTTTTTAGAATTTTGTATTTGTTTCTACATACATACAATTTTGAAAACAGATATTGATAAATTCAGAGTACTTACTGTGATTTTACCTTTACTGTTTACAGAAACGAATGATGCACCACTGTCTGATGAGAGCTTAGAAGATGTACAACATGCCTTGTGTGAGAATTTTAGTTGCAGTGGGGAGGTGTGGGCAACCTGCACCAAATGCTTATGTTTTTTGTGTTACGAGCATTTTAATTTAGACGACAAGTGTATTTCACATAATAAGTATGTTTCTTTGTTTCAGCCTGAAGCTGATATCTTTTTGTCCGAAACAGCAGTTAATACCCCTATCCAATTTGATTTATGCAATGCTACTGATATCTAGAAAAGTGCTCTTGTGCCAGATTTTGTAGAGATACCTACTGTTGATCTAGCATTAACAGACATATCAACATTGAATGTTAATCTGTCGCCATGTCCTTTGATATTCCGGTTGATACACCAATGTCAGACGCTTTTGGTGAGCCTCATGGCGTGCCTCAGGCACCTGTTATGCCATGCGATCTTTCAGATCATTGCTCTGCGTCTGTACATTCTGATTCTGATTGGTCAGATAATTGCTCTTCTGCGTCTGGAGATTCAGCTTTAAATTTTACAGTTGAAGGAGAAGCAAGGCCACTATCCCCTCAGAAACCAAAATCGAAAACGTCTAGAAATCTAGAAAAAAGAAATAGAAACAACGGAGAAGAATATTACACCGAAAAAACTAACAAGTTAATGGCAAGAAAAAGAGATTGCCCCCTTTGTTCACGTAAGGGGTTAAATTGCAGAGATATCCAGGAAGAAGAACGGATGGAAATCAGGAATGCGTACTATGGTATGGGTGACTTGCAACAGCAAAGGGAGTGGTTGAGCAGGCATTTGGTCGTTAACTACAATTCCAAATCCAAGAGGCCCAATCGCTACACATACTTCTTACCAAAGCCTGATGGAGACAACTGGAAGGTTTGTCGTAAGATGTTTTTGGCCACTGTGGGAGTATCTTTTACTCAGGTGAGGACTGTGCAACGCAAGATGGATAGATTTGGTGTGATGGAGAGTGAGAGGAGAGGAGGAAGGAAACGTAGTAACAGTGATTATGTGTTGAGAGAAGAGGTAATCAATCACATTGCCAGATTTCCACGAATGGAATCCATCATGCACAGAATGTACAAGAAAGAACATCCTCACGGTGCAAGTCTAAGCCTATATAAGAAGACCTTCCGTTCGCTGAACCTCAAGTTTCATCACCCTAAAAAGGACACTTGTGGCTTATGCGAAACATTCAATCGATCAAACGATGAACAAAAAGCAATTCTAAGGGAGCGGTACGAGATGCACCTGAGTGAAAAGAAAAAGGTTCGTGAAATCAAGACAGCGGCAAAGGAGCATACAATGGCAAATGAACAATATCGGGCCGCTGTCTTTGATCTACAGCAAGTCTTTTACTTACCAAAATCACCAAGATCTGAACTATTTTACAAACGCCGTTTAGCCTGTTACAATTTTACAGTTTACGAGTTGGGGAGTAGGAATGGGTTGTGCTTTTTCTCTCACGAAGGGTTAACACGCCGTGGTTCTTGTGAAATCGCATCTTACATCAATGTTTATCTGAAGAAAGCTGATGCCGAAGGAGTGAAGATAGTGGACCTCTTCTCCGATGGATGTGTAGGCCAGAATAAAAATTCAATCATACCATCCATGATGTTGAAGTTTGTTGAAACATCAACCTCTGTAGAAGAAATTAAACTGCACTTCTTCGAAACGAACCACGGCCAGTCGGAAGGCGATTCCATGCACAGTACAATTGAAAGGGCTATGAAGCAAGTCGCGGAGTTAACTCTACCCTTTCAATTGGTTACAGTTATTAAGATGGCAAGACAAACCCCAAAACCTTTTGAAGTATTCCACGTAAAACCTGAAGACATTAAAGACTGGAAACTCTACAGTCAGAAAAGAGGAGTATTACGAGTCAGAACATCAGAAAGTGGCAGAAAAATTGACTGGACCCAATTCATGCAAATAAAAGTCATCAAAGCCAAACCCAATGAAATTCTCTTCAAATATTCTCACAACGACGATACCTTTGACGTCATCAACATTTCCAGTTCTCGACGTCGATCAGATACCACTGAAGCAATACCCGATCCAGAACCTCTTTATCAAGCCAGTGCACCCAAGTTATCCCGATGCAAAGTATCAAGACTTGTTAAGCTTGTGTTCTGGGCAAACACCAGTAATATCACATCCACATTATCAATCATTTTATAAGCAGCTTCCTCACTGAGTTTTCACTCCTAAGTATGCGACACAGGTAATGTATAAAGCTTTTCATGTTTATTTCTTCTAATCGACGCATCTTGAATCTGCCTTGTAAATATACTTATGTTAGAATATTTATTTATCACCATTATTTTAACGTGACGTATATACCTACCTTTTTACGAATATGTAATGCATGGTTGATAAAACATGCTTTCATAAAACTTCATAAAAGTCGAGAGACTAAAAAGTGAATAAAATAAAACAGAAAATTAAAAAATATATATAATAATGTATTAATAGCAAAGCCAGACTATAAGACTATAATATGATTTTGTTTTATTGGTTGAATTTAATTAAGTTGAATATCACAGTATAGATTATATTGTCTGTAATGCATGGTTAAATAAATAAAATAAAATTTCTATACAACTTCATAAAAGGCGAGAGAATAAAACATGAATAAAATAAAACGAACAAATGAAAAAAAAAATATAGTAATAGCAAAACCAGACTAAATGTGTTTATTTGGTAAAAAAATCGGTTAAACTGAACACACAGGTTGAATATCACGGTCACAGCTGTTCCATCATGTAATAAATATTAATAAAAGTCAAGCGCCCTCAATATTAGCAGACGACGCTCGAGCAACGGCGCAAATTATGATTTTCGCTATCGATCGTATTTTCGCGAGATCGATAGCTATTTTTATCACCTTGTAGTACTTATTAGTTTAATAATTCTTAACATACTGTTTTTGTTCAATATTAAATTCATTTGGTTAAAACATAAACATGTTATTGTTTGACCACGCTTAAAATATAAAAAAATCTTATAAAGCAGATTTTAATCACACTTAGTACAGTATGTGAAACCAGGAAATACTATGGCTAGCGCTACAAATAGTAAACAAACGTAAGTGAACAAAAATGATCGTATTATTTTACTGTTAGATAAACAGCAAATATTATGTAAAACAAAATTTGTATATGATTCAATTGAGCAAAGGTTTAAATAGAGTTGCTGGTTAGAAACCTGGTAAAATCCCGTAATGTGCAACCCTTTTTTATACGATCAGCGTATCAGCGATTTCAGCGGAGCGCTCAGGCCTAGGTGATGACCGCGACAAGAGCGGTATAGGTGGGGGCCTAGGATGACGCAAGGCCCAACGCTAGAAAATTTGATATTTACTATTATTAAAACATAGTTATTTGTTTTTTTCTAGGCCTACAGTTTTGCATTATTTATTGTTGACAAAATAAAATTATTATTTAGATTTTAGAATATTATAAATATAATTAAATATTAATAATACTACTAGCCTATATGCCTAGACCAGTCTGACAGTGTAGGCATGATAGTATATTATAGCATATAACTAATTAGTTATAACTAATAATACGAAACCCAACATTGCACTGTTGCGCCCAATTGGTTTTTTTTAAATTCATAGATTGATGATATAATTTTTTTACAGGGAGGAGCAGTTTCATGAGAGGGCTATAGACTCCATCTGTCATTGCTGTGGTAAAAAAATTAAAGAAAATGAAAAAAAGTATAAAAGTGAGAATATGAAAATTCAACTACAAATAAATGACATACATTTTGAATGGATCTGTTCAACATGTCACTCAAAAGTTGTTAAAGGACAGACCATATCACCATTTTTTCAATTAGCTAAATTACATACATCGAAATGCCTTGCTTGCTACTTATTGAGGCAGCAATTGAGACAAGGAAGACGGTTGAAACAATACAAGTTTCCCGATTCCCGTAACATTAGGGGAAATTTTGTATCGGCACAAAGCAAACTCGCTTTAAATCGCCAATATCGTATTTTTGATGATGCCGATATGAATGCAATGTTTGTGGCAATCTACTTTCTGTTGACAGTATACAGACACCGTGTCAACATTTTTATTGTGTGTATCCAGCAGAACTAAAGAACATGGCACATGGCCTTGTGAGAAAAGAAATAGTTGATGGGAAAATGTCCCTCACAACTCAAGGACGAGTAAGTTTTACAGCCAACTTGATATAAATAAACACAAAGATGTACATTAAAAAACATTAATAAATGTATGTATATATGTATACAGTACTGTAGTAAATAAAAAAAAACTCTTTATATACAGTAATAAAGTCTATACAAATATACAGGCTGGCAAATACAGTATATATCATTTTATATTATAATTAATAGTAATGATGAATATATTTATGTTTTTCAAATTCAGCCACTAAAACTTGTCACCGAGACAATAGCCTCACCACCACCAGCCATTCCAATCAATTTCGTTTATCCCCAAATGGATGCCAAAAATTGCCTAGCAGTGATGAACAAATTTAGAATAAACTGGAGTCAACAACGGGCACTGCGGAAGTATGTAAATTATAATAGTTATAATAATTGTTATCCAAACTAATGATAACCCAGTCAGTAAGTAAATGCAGTATTTTTTTTTTCAGATTCTGTCCAGGTTTATTTGCATCAGAGCGCAACATGCGAATATGTCAAGAAGAGATTGTAGGCGATTACCTAAGAAAATCCTTAGAATACATGTTTCTAAAGAGAGACTGTGCTACCTCTATCGGAGGGCTGGTGCTAGAAGAGGTAGCAGTCGTACGACTAACAAAGATTAAAGAACTTGTATACGACTACTTGAATAAATATGACATGTAGGTTTTTCATAGGATTAATTTTTCAATTGTATTTATTTAAAAATCCATAAAATAAAAAACACATTTAGTTTTGAAAGGATAAAATACATAAATTACAAAAATGTCTTGCTTTCTACACTACATTTTTATAATTGTATGCTATTTTAGGTCAGATGAACTCACCTTCAATAGGCCTAATAACGAGATCTTTATCAAATTTGGTGGTGATAAGGGTGGTGACACCACCAAATTCGAATTGCAAATTTGTGGTTTGGAAAAGCCGAACGCCCTGCAGAACATCATCGTGATTCTGATATTTCAAGCCCCAGACCTTACCATCAACATAGAAAAGGGACTAAACCTAGTGATCGATGAGGTCATGGAATTAGATGGAAGTCAGTGGGTCTCACCCAAAACAAAGAGGTAATGTACAGTATAGCAGAACAATTAATCCATAATATATAGGTGATGGTATAATTGTTATAAAACCTAGTGTATGTTATGGTTATAATTTACTCATATTGCATAACATCAGGCTCTTTTGTTTTGGGGACTACGACTTTTTATCCCGAATATATGGACTGGTTGGCCCCAATGGTGAGTAAATAATTGCGAGTTAATAAATATTTAATTGTATTGTTGAAACCTTTGTTATGGGATTTTCATGTGCTGTATAATTTAGAATTTTAAAAAACTATACTTTAAATCCCTGCTAAAAATATTAAGTATTGCCTTTTTATTTTTTTATTAAAATGCATCTTTAACTAAGATGTTTTAGCTGTGTTTTGCCTATAGGCAAATACAGTTGCATCTACTGCTATTGCAACCAGGATGATATAAAGCAAAACAGGGCACCTCAGAGCAGCAGATGCCTGAAATCGTATAATCGCGATTTTAAGTCATTTGTAGACCATGGCCAAGACATAAAGAAAAGCAAGCTGGTGTCAAATAGTGTAATTAGATCTTACATGGTCAACATTGAGTTAAACAGGGTAAGCGAATTAGTCGTTAGTTGAACAGTTAAATAGAATTTTAGTTATGACATTTTGCAACAGTGAGTTTTGATTTGCATGTCCTCTAATCGACACAACATGTACAGTATAATAAATCCATTTTTTAGCTGGTTGAAGCGTCAACCTATTTGATGCATGTGCAAAGTTTTGACATGGTGGACATGCAAATCGTTTAAAAATTAAAACAAAAAAATAACAATCATAATATAGCATGCATACCTTTATTTGTCAGTGTAATTAATTCCAAGTATTAAAATTATATTTTCCAGGTATCCATTCCAGCTTTGCACATATCGCTTGGTCTATTTAAAAAAATGACATGCTGGAAAAGGACATACATAATCTGGACCTCATCATTTTTAAAATGAGACAGGATGCATCCAATCAAATATATGAGGGTGAATTGCTTTTTTTTAAACCAGAAATTTAAATCTGTTTTACTGTTGCCATCTTCCTTTGTAAATGCTTGACTAAATAAATTTAAAATCTATTATTCCAGGTGAATTTTTACCAGACTTTGACAAAAAAGTAGCTGAAGCCACATCCAATCGAAACTCTTGTGCAGAAAATTTTAAGTCTTTGGATGCAGAAATTGATGAGTTGCGCAACCAACTCTCGTTGTCACTTGTTCAACGTGAATATAATGCGGGTACCATTTCACAGCTTGGACACCAGATCAATCTAAAAGATCAAGAAGTTAAAGACTTGGTAAATATAAATACAATGTAGTTAATTAAAATGGATTCAATTAAACGCTTTTAATACACATTTTATATTTCCTAATAGCGTACTTCATTAAACAACGACCTAAAATTTGGAACTGGACCTCTTGCTACGCAAATGGATGAAATTCTACGGAAAAACAAAATTCCTCACCAATACCATGGAAAGAGTTTTGTTGGAAATCATGTATATAGAGCCTGTAAAGTAAGTGTTTACATTGTCATATAATAATAATAATTTCAAAATACAATGCTCCTTCAATCATTATTTGGAATTAGTCAAGTTCAATTATTATATAACTGATATTGAAAGAATGTGAATATGCCAGTGATTTTTATCTTTCCTGATGTGCTTGTGTTTCTAAGTTTCACTTACCTTGGTAAAAGGCTTCCTACTTTCTAGGAGTTTTATCAGATAATCAATATTGTTTTGAAAACACTTGCTGATGTTGCCATTTTGTTGTTGTTTCAGTTTAATATAATAGAGAAACTTATGGATGGAGTTGAAGTTACACTCAAGCAACAACTACATCACTGCCCTGAACACTGTAAGAATCTGTTGAAGATCAAGATACAGAAGATACGTCAATCATTTACACCTGTGTTTAACACATTCAGTAAAGTACATGCCTGCATAAACCATACTAGATGTATTGATGATGCAGAAATTGATGGATATGGTAAGCTAACAAAAATGCTTTATTATTGGCAATTTATATTACAAAATTGTACACGAATTTATCGTAACAAATTTTCATTTATAACTAATTAAACTTCAATACAGAAAATGCAATAAACAAGTTCTCAAAAGAGTATAGACGAATAGCACCAGGGGTCATACAACCCAAGCTCCACATGCTGGAACATCATGCCATTCCATTCATGAGAGAGTGGGGAGTCGGAATAGGTCTTTTATCAGAACAAGGAGGAGAGCTCATACACGCTGAATTCAATCGACGTAAAAGGGCTGTTTATGGGATCCGCAGCAATTTGGACCAATTGATGTCGATGATGACATCACATTTAGTGTTCACTTCACCTGAAATTCAGCATGAAGTTACCCAACCTAAGAAATGCAGGAAAGATGAAGAATGATGTGTGTATGACAATGAATTAGAAGTTGAATGTAAAAAAATGTAATACCTGTCATAATAATAGAATATTAGAACATACAGTATATATTATTACTGTAACATCCTAAATAATATGGTTAATATTATCTTGGATAGTTATAGTATTATTATATATTTGTACAAATATTCATGACAAGAATCAAATAGTTGTTTGTTTTTTAATTACACTTTATAATTAATATACATACTAACCATTCAGTGATAATACGATTAATACTGTTATGTTAACGTTGCAGTTTTTCTTTCATCTCTGGCATGGGCTGTCCTTTATGAGATGTCGGTTAATGCAGTGCTTTTTTAATCGCTAATGTTCACGTTAGCTGTTAACATTTAATTTGTTATTACATGATCATCATAGCGAATTGATACTGTAGAAAATAATAATAACAAAAATGTTAATTATCATTAATGATAAATTGTACTGTATCAACAGCATGCACTTCTAGAAAATTGAACATGACAATGATAATGTCAGAAGTTGATGTAAAAAAATGTAATACCCGTCATAATGAATAAAATATATATAATATTATTATTAACATCCTAAATAATATGGTTAATATTATCTTGGATAGTTACAGTATCAAACAAGAATCAAATAGTTATTTGTTTTTTTAATTGCACTTTGTATCTTATATTATTCTTATTCTATTAGTATTAAATTAGGTACACCAGTCATTAGGCCTATTAAGTATTATTTGTGTATTATGTTAACATTGCATGGAAGAAATGTATTTAGGTAGCTAGCTAGGCTATAATACCGAACCAAATAGGCCTACTACTAACTAGGCCTAGCTAGGCTAGGCCTAGATAGGCCTATGTAAAATAAAATGATAGGCTAGGCCTAGCCTAGGCCTGAGCTTATTAGGCTAGGTAAAACATCATTATGTTCCGGTGATTTTAAACTTGCTTGGGTGATGATACAGAGTACTTTGTGCTTGAAATACACTGCAACTGGATTATCTAGGCCCACTATAATGGCTAGCCTTAGACCGAAAATATTCATATTGGCAAACGGCCATAATACAAATCTCAGCCAGCAACTCTCCTTATCTACCATTTTAAAACACTCACAAGATAACTAACTATCAAACCATATCAATGACTACATACATACATTACATATATATACGGGCAAACAAAGTTACACCTACTTTATAATCTCTTCTCGATTGTTTGTAATGTTGTAGACTTGGCATTTTTGGCTTGACTTTTCGTTGAACACCCCTGTCCTCAATCACACGTGAAAAGACCATATCAACACATTTCCAGCTTCGTCGAGAGTTGTTGTAATGAATATTCATATTTTTTAAACCAGCTTGATCTTTACTTTATTTTTATTGGCTGTTTAATTACAGCCATTCTATGCCTGACCGGGTTTATTCTTTACACATGGTTTGTATACAACTGTTAACGCATCATGAGGAAACTTTCCCTCTTACCAAATTTCCAACTTTTGAACCAGGTTTTGTCTGTCCTTGATAGTGACAGCCTTAATGACTTTACATGCTTTAATCCATTTAGCATTTAATGGGGTCACAAGCTATCTAGGTATTTCCTGTGAACTTTTTTATTGAACATTAAAAAAAAGGCAGCAACCAAAACACTCAACAACAAAATAGAACTGAAACCAATATAAAGTAACAAAATCCAAATATTTATTCATTTATATAACAACATATTTATAATATATATATAGGACGAAACGACTTCTCACGATCGGTATAGGCTTGGCCGGCCTTGCTAGGCTAAGGTCGATTGTAATTAAGTACTATTTCAATCCATCATATCGTAGCCTACGAAAATCTAACGAAGATACATGGCAGTCCATACGTGGAACTCCTAGGCTAAGTATCGGATTAACTGTAACAAAATGTGTTAAATAAGGTTTTATTTACATACTCGAGCGAGTGACTTCCATGACATAATACCACTACTAGGCCTAGCCTAAAATATTCATTTTTTTTTATATGAATGCTTCGCCTCATCTTGGCTTTTTTCGGCATTATTTTCAAAATACTGTACATGATGGAAAGCCCACATCACACATGTTTTGTCGCGACCCCTTGATCGCTTGCTGTTTATGATGACGAAATTGTTTTGTTTTTGTACGAACATAATATACCTACGCTACAATAAAGTAGTAATGTATATTACTGTTAAAAAAAATTAATTGTTCGATTTTATATTTTAATACATCTTAAATAAAGGCAAAGGTACAACTACATACAGTATTGTTTTTATAGACATTTTATTATTAATATTACATGATAATTCAAAAACAAATCACTGTACCACGCTTGTAAAATATTCATACACCAAGACCTCATGTGTCGTCTCTCTGGGCCGGCTCGATTTTCTCCACAGCCTGGAAATCGTGATTTTTCAACGAATTCTAACTTCGCGTAGAATTAATCAATTTTTACGATTTGAAATTGCTGATATATCACTTTTTCTTTTTATTCATGGTTAAACAAATGGTATTACTATTATTTTATAGAAAAACACATTTTCAAACATTCAGTCACTTCATTTGACCATGAGGGAGGAATTTGATAGGACACATTTTCCCAGTGATTTATTGACACTTCGTAAGGTCGCGCGGCCTAGGCTTTTGATGTGTAATGGGATTAGATCGATTAGACTCAGGCAAAACCTGGTTATAGTACCCGTCTAAAGCATCATTTGACGGGTAGAATGGTAAGAGGGAAAGTTTCGGCATGTTCTTAACTCCACAGTGCGTCATTTAAACGTTGGTGGCGCCAGACTTAATTTGTATAGGTGGAACAGCTGTGGCGGGCAAAAAATTTCTATTGATCATACATTCCAATAATTATCGATCTGTAGTTTCCCCTATGTTTAATAATTTTTGGGATTTTATTTGTGTTACACGACCTTGTTGAAAATAAGCACTTTCTTATCAGTGGGGGGATAGTTCAAATTACACAGTAAAATCTCTATTCTTTTGTACACAAATTTTTTAAATAGAGAGGCATTTTAAAAAGCTATGAAAAATAAACGGTGTGGTAAAAAATGTTATCAGATGTCTAAATATAGGTAATATAACTTGAATTTTACATTTCTGGTATTTTTATTCAACTTCAGATTTTTATTTTCATGCTCATAGCAAAAATTATCCACCAGATATCCACCATCTTTTTTCACCTTCTAGGGAGTCACCAGACATGTTATTATATTAGGTTAAACTACCTAACTACTGAAAAAAAGTCTTTCTGGTTGTTATGGCAGAATTTTGCAAAATTTTGTATTTGACCATATTAAGAGAATTTCATGTTTTTTCGTCTTGATTTCTGTTACAAATATTTGATTTATGTACAATTAACCAGATATTATATTTAAAATTCATGCCTGTATCTGAGCTTTAAAGAGAGCTCACCTGACAATGGAAAATATTTTAGATGTTGTGAAGGCTACAATAGGACAGCGAATAACTCCTGCTTGGCAAAAGCTCAGGAAAGGTTGATTAACCACAAGTAATTTTGGGAAGGTTCTTTCTGCTAGGAAGATAACACAGCCCCTTGTGGATTCACTAACAAATCCAAGAGATTTATCGGGAGTAAAGGCGATTCAATGGGGCATAGATAACGAGGACAATGCAATCATTCACGTTGAAAATGCGTTAAATATCAAGATTACTCCAACTGTCTTGTGGCTGCACCCAAGTGGTGTCACTGGCGCTTCACCACATGGAATTATTGATAGCGAGACTATTTCAGAAATAAAGTGTCCCTATAACCGGCAAAGATGAAACGATAGCTGAACTGGTCTCAAATAAACATGCGCCATTTCTGACACAGGACACAGATGGTAAATTTGAACTTAAAAGAAATCACAATTATTACCATCAGGTACAAGGCCAAATGTACCTAACTGGCTGTCGTAAATTCGTCTTCGCGGTGTATACCACGAAAGAGACCCTTGTACTGACAAATATTTTAAAGGATCTGCAATGGGCACAAAACATCCCCAGACTAATAGACTTTTTTGCACACAACCTATTTCCAGTGAATGGCGCTTGAATGTGGACTGAACCACAACAGTAATTTATTTATATCTTAATATATTTCAATATTTCTTTTTTTTCCAAAAATGTTCTAATACTGTCCACATTTTTAAAGCAATACAGTATAACCGTCTATAAAAATAGAATGTAAATAAAATTTTGTGTAATACTGTACAACAGTAGTACTGTATATTTATATTTGGTGTACAAACAATTATTTACCATGTCTAGCTGCAATCAGGCAATATTAACCAACTCTAATATTTGTATGTGCAATTTGTGTAATAGTATTGTAGTATATTTATTTTGTTTGTAAAATTATTTTCTTGCTGCAATTGGGCAATATATTACTGCAACTCTGGTGTAAAAATAAATTTTGTTTTCATTATAAAATTTGTATTAGTAAATTTGTTGAAGGTTGTTGTTTTTTGTTGAAAACTAATTGTTTTCACCTTATAGACCATTTTCACAGGACACCAGCAGTTTTCCGAAAATAATAAAGTTCAATTTAATATAGTGCAAAATGCTGGGTGCCTCTGAAAATGGTCTATATTTCAACAAGTAAAAAGTACAGCACAAACTAATTCAGATTATCTAGATTTATTCAAAATCAAAAGAGTCCGCCATCTTTTTAATGAGTGGACTTTGCAGATTAACCAGTGCAGCACACAACTGAACAAGTTTGTCACAGCAAGACCTTATATATGGAGGCACAAAGTTTAAAATTCTGAAATTTTTCAGATGCTCATTTGCACGTTCCACGTGTATTCTGCACTTTCCTATTTTTCTTGTCCTTTTGATCTCGTTGCCTTTCAGTTGTCCATTATTAACAAACTGAGGAATATTCAGACTGACACCTTCAGGTAAGATGTCGTGGATTAAAAATCCTTTGTCCGCAAGAATCATGTCCCCAGGCACAAAAATATCTAGCATCTTGCTGTCTTGGACTATAAACTTGTCCGATACTGATCCTGGGTACAGTGGGCTTACGTAGGTGATGGCACCATTAGGTGCAACTCCCATACACAATTTGAATGAATGCATACAGTACAGATAAAAACTACTGCAACATTTGCCACGCGTAGGTAACATAGTCTACGCGTGGCAGGTGCGTGGCGGTTGCGTGGCGTAGCATTCGTAGTGCGTAGGCTATGCGTAGCATTCGTAGCCTACGTTGTGATCAACTGTGTGTGGGAATTCCCCAAACTCAACTGTGTACAAGTACATCGTCGACGGCTAAGCAGGCTACGAAAAGTTCGAATAAATAGAAATGATACGATTGTTTCAATCATTATTAAACATACTTGAAATTAAAATTTTTCTAAAGAAAATAGCAATTAAAATTGCTCAAAGCCTAGGCTAGACGCGAAAAGTCTGATTAACTAGGCCTACTGCTGACTGCTGTACATTCATCATCGCCGGCCAGGCAGTAGTGTACAAAATTAATTGATGACGGGCCGTTATTATGACTACCTTCCATAGTAATAGTATAGTATTAGTAGTAGGCCTAAAATTACAAGTTAATTTTTTATAAGTAATTAATACAGTACTCAGTATGTTTCATTTAAACAAAAAATATCCAGGCTTGAAACTGCCGTAACTGTACATATCAAACTCCATTATTAGCTATTGTAACAACAACCTGCAGCAGAGGATCGGTAGAGGGTCAAGTTACAGGTCGTTTATAACATGTCATCAACAGAGAGGAGGATCGGAGGACGCATAACATGTGCTTGTCTGATCTTGTTGTTTTGTTTTTGTTTAGTCATGTGCGATAATAAATTAGATAATATTTAAATAAATGTTATTTTAGTTATAAATAAAAATAAATTATAATTAACATTTTAGGGTTAGGAAATATGCAAGACTTTATTTAATAAAAATTAAACTTCACTAAATTGAAGGTTAAACAAAACATAAAAGTACAGTTCAGAGAGAGTATCCATCCGCGAATGAATTACGAATGGAGTGATCCGTCTCGATTTCCGTTGAAACAAAAATAATATCGTATTTGTATTCTATTATTTTGACATTTACAGTATTTAAACAGTCCATATTATCCCATAGTACTAAATAAGCGTAATATTTCATTTAAACGCAATTTTAAAACGAAACATCGTTCATTATAATAGTAGTAGCCTAGTAAACAAACATAGTTCAGACAGTAGAGTAGTACTGCGCGATACACACACGTGGGTAAACAGCAGCTTCACACGGCGAAAACTGTCGTATCGAGGAAATATCCTTCTGTCACCTAGGCTATACCACATTATTTCACATTTTCACGCCATGTACATCGTATTTAACGCTTGTACACAGTATGGATTATCATACAGTACTACTACTAAGTAGGCCTGTAAGTACTATAGGCGTACCACTTATTTTAAAATTAAACTGTCGGTAGGTACGCCGGTAACCCTACCTTTTTAGCTAGCTAGCTAGGCCTAGTCGGAGGCCATTTCACACAGACGACGACCGCCGTCCGTACGTTGATCGGTGATAGATGTACACTTGTTCTTCTTTCATAAAAGTAAATGTCCCATTTTAACACAACACACAGTAATTAATACTAATATTAATACATTTATTATTACTTCACAGTAATTAACTTTTTCTTTTTAAATTTGATGAAAACTAGTATTCAAATTCGTTAACTAATTCCGTGTGTGGTGCATGCAGCACAGTACACAATGAATAATCTGAACAGTGGGATTTCCCCTCCTAGCTCTCGCTTCGTAGGCTACGCGTAGACTACGCGTAGCATGTTAGCTTGCATAGATTACGCCACGCGAAACCTACAAAGTTGCCACGCGTACGAAACATAGTCTACGCGTCCAAATATTTATTATCTGTATTGTACCCCTGTATGATGAATATGTGAGTTTTTGTTCCTTTAGTAATACTGGAATTTTAGTTAGTGTTTACCGACCAACCGACCGACATAGTGAGCTGTAGAGTCACGTTGCACACGGTTAAAAATTGTACTTTGAATTTAACTTTTTATGAGATAAAAATGTTATGATTTATTTTAAATAATTCACAGCTGCAAAAAAAAAGCTGATGACATGGAAGAGCCAAATATCAACTTGAAAATGCATTGGCTGATTCTCTGGAAATTGTTAATCTGTCATTCAACAAAGTTCTTGAAGACCCTATGCTTAAAGAAAACGTTTCTCTTGGCAATGAGGAGCAAACATCCAAGACTACTACAGAAAAAGAAAACCTCAAACCAGTCATGTAGGCAGAAACAGAGGACCGGTCGTATTAAACATATTACTGAATTGGATATTGAGAACGAGCTAGAAAGTGAAAATAGGCATGCAAACACACAAATAGCGCAGAGAAGGAAGTAATAATAGAAGCGTTACAAACGAATGATGATAAAAAATCTGTTAGTGAAAATGAGAAAGAAAACAACAAACGTCCAAGAGACAATGACCATTATTAATGATTATTATTAACCTATATCATCATTACTGTTCTATGTTACATAGTGACAGTTATCATTTATTATATTCTGGTTTTCTAGATTCAATAAGCAACGTTGATCTATCATCTACTGATTGTAAGTGGATTATATTATACAGACGATTGCGAACAACCAGTTACATTGTTAAGATTAAGATTAAACACAGTGTGCGTTATATTTAAAAGAGAAAACGCTGTAGGCCTAACTTGGGGATTATCAGCCAGTGATCTAGCTCAAACCTTCTGAATAAAGTACAGTACAATTTCCGGGCACCTATTAGTATTAAAATATATTGGTTGGCTGAGGTTTTTGATTTTGTACACGTTTAAAATATTGTTTACATTTTAATTGCACTAAAAATGCACCAAAAAGGCATTGTTTGGAAGAAATAATGGAAAACCAAAGACTGATAAGAGACAGACAGTATGGACAACCAGAACAAAACGGCAGTAAATGCAATTCTTCAAACTTATCGTTAAACTTATTGCTGTATTCATCGCCAAATGCCAATTCTCATTCCAACATTGAAGGATTTTTTGTACTTGGAAATGTGCAGCTACAGATACTCTTGCCTTTAAAAACCTACAAAAAAGTTTTACGATCTGGACAAACACCAACTTTATTATTTAAAGGACTCGTGGACGAAATATTTAATAAGGTTGAAATGGCTGGAAGTAAAGTAGGTGGTAAACGGGGGAGAAATGCGTTGGAGCTTGATAAAATGACAGCAATTTTTAGCCAGACTTGTAAGCAATACAGCGGCCGGCATCAATTTGCCAAAACATGATAAAAGCGGTAAATGACAAATGACGAAACTACAGATTTTGTTTGCAAGAACAAAATGGCAACTAAATAAATGTAGTAACATATAATGCATATCTGCTATTGTTTTTATGAATGTTTATTACAATAAACCAAATTTGCAAAAAACTTACGAATTACCTGTTTGTTCTCTGTTTGTAATTTAAACAGCGCCAGTTTTGTTCCCAAAATTTAAACTATTTATCTGTTGTGATCATTATGGAAACTAGTGTATTATTGTCATTTATTATTTGCGTTTATTTAAAACTTTTGATCTTTGGGTTTTTCAAATATCAACTACTGTAATGAAATCGTTTTTGGCAGGTTTTACCCAACAATAAATAAAAGTAATGTAAACTAATTGTTTGTTTACTGTTCGGGTTTAAATGGTCTTGTTCCGTTACCAGTTAATTTTTGGCTGGGGACACAAATCGAAAGCTCTCTCTAATGCCCATATCGATAATTTCATAGTAACATTTTTGCGCTACCGCATCACAACCTCTGGTTTCATTGACAAAATTCTATTGTTCTGAAGGTAAAGGTCTTTCAAGATGATGTCACCAACCGTTTCGAAAAGATAAAAAAAAAACTTAATTCGGTTGATGCCAAGCTCGACCAATTTTTATCATGCAGAGCATGTATAAAGGGTGTTTACAAGGTAAGATGCACAATTTATGCAGTACCGTTACTATTTTTCATGCACAATATGTTCATAAGATTAATACTGTACCAACATGTTTTAAGTAGAAATGGAGGCAAAACAATCTGGACCAAACCTAAACACTATCCCATCTTCTCCCCTCTCTTTCCTTTCCACCCGCTCCTACACTTCCCTCTCCAACCGCTCCTACACATCCCTCTCCACACGCTCCTACACATCCCTCTCCACACGCTCCTACACATCACTCTCCACCCGCTCCTACTCTACCCCATCCATCCTCTCACTACTTTCCCTCCTCCAGCCTCTCCCACTTTCCTTCCTCCCTCCTCTCCCACTCTGCCTCCTCCACCCCTCCCGCTCTCCCACTTCTTTCTGTGCTGTGCAGAATATGAATAGCAGCAATTATCATCAACATTTTTATAATAGTCCTCATAATCATCATTATCGCCATTATATATATATATTATATATATTATACAGTACAATTTTGTTCACTTTAATCATTTCTTTTCCAGCTTTTACAGTACAAGTTGATGGCGAGGACGGTAAGACATGTAGTTAATTTGTATTACTGTACTGTACACATGTAGGTAAATCTAAAAAAATCAAGTTGGCCTTAATGGAAGTCTCCCTGGTCCTTTTGTATATTTTTTGCTTTTTCTTTTGGATCAAATAAACTGATTTGTGACTTGTGTGACTTGTGTGAATTGTTTTTTCATGGCTGTATTTTGTTTTACTTTACAGAAATGACATTTTTAAGACACGCCAAGCATGGTGTCTATGTTCCTTTAAAAAAAATTACGCCAATGCGAGATGTTTGCAAGTAACGTGGACAAGCTAGCGCTATCCATTTTAGAGGTGATCATTAACAAAAAAGACTGCGACAACCACCTGACGATCTACGGCCATGGAAAGGGGAAACCTGAATTGGGCGAAAATAAGAGAAGAGCGTTAAGAAGTGAGTACGCCTTACCTTTTTGTGTGTAGATTATCAATAATCACATTGTCATTTTCTTCACATTTGTATAAAAGTACATAATTATAATATAAACCAAATAACTGGGTAATCGCAGAACAGCCAACAAATCGCCTTCTGGTCCAACGGGCTGATTTTGGCCCGGACTGATTTTGGTGTGACAGGTACAAAAGACATAAATATACTTCAACAATGCACTATTGTATCAACATAACATGTCAATCATCTACAACCTACTAAACTTTCTTGACAAAAATCAATGACATTAAAGATATATTTTCCCCTTCTTATATTTAGGGTTAATAAAGTAGGTGTAAGCCTAGGCCTAGGTTTCACTTAGCGTTGCTGTGACCTGAAGTGAAGCGAACCCTAAAAAATAATCTCAGTAGCCTGCCAACAAAACAACCTTTAAAATAAGAAATAGTAATCAATACAACAAAAAAGAAACTTCATACCTCTGGACGTCTTCAATTCAAATACCTAAAACTAATGTAACTTGCCATAATGAGCCCGTAGAATAGTCGTGTGCCAGCAGAAGCAAAGCAGGATAATTTCAGTTGTGTCAGCACCACCACCTTGCATGTTGAATGAATTTGAGAGTCACCACCATGCAGGTGTCGTGCAAGGCAAGAAGATACTTTTTTGGTAGGTAGGGCCAAATCAAGCAACACAATTTCCGAGAAAATGTTCCAACTTTTCAATGTTTTAATAATTATGAGGCCATTAGTTAGTACTGTCTCCTTGATGCTTGCTAGTTCTCAGCACTAAAATGCCACTAACTTGAAAATTAAAAGAGCATGTCTTGTCAGGGGTAATCCTTGTCAGCACCCAGCCCAACATTTACTACAAACAACATTCAACTCATAACAACAACGTGCGTCGTATCATCTCAGCTCCCTCTTCGTCGTGTCAAAGAACTTATAACTTCTTTGAAGAACTAATCTAGGGTTACATTAATGAATATTCATAGAAGCTCTCTACTATTGGGGGCGGATGATCATTGTGTCGACTATGTTTGAGTATTACTATTAGCTGTAAATCAGCCTATTAAAATGATTGTTATCCAGCTCAATCTCTAGTGGGCCCACGTACGTAAAAAATAATGGGATTAGATCCATTAATAGGCCTAATTGCAAAGTTTTCAGCAATCATTCGATTTTTTTGTTTATTTACATCTAAATTGAAAAATACAAATTGTATTAAGAGGGATATATTATGGAGGTATTTTATATGTATATATTATAAATAATATAATAACAAGAAATATTTCTTACAAAAAACGCCGATCGACATTTTAAAATTAATCACTGTTCTTTCTTCAGATATATTAAATGATTATAATTAATAATTATTAAAAAGATGTCCTTTAATCGCAACAATACATACATACACATTTATGCCCATTTTTTCACTAGTTAATTGTATACTATAAATACACAATTTTTAATAATTTATGGAAAATATGTTTTTGTTACCATGGAAACGTGTAACAAAATAAAAATATGTTGGTTAATCGCAAAAATACACAAAATCTAACATAGATATTTAATTATAAATCACATCATGCCCATTTTGTTAGTAATCTGGTTGTATTTCATTGAATAATTGATATTTCTGCTAATTTTCAACAGCATTTGAAATAAGACATGTATACCTTTCCAACAATGTATTATTTGCCAACAAATATTAATCTACTAATTACAAAATTGCATTTAAAAATTAATCAATTTTGAACTTTGATGTGCTCTGTATGTGTGTGACATCAACCTGTAGGCATGCAACTGAATACCCTCTAGAAACAACGTGACTTCACGGCGGTAAGTCTGTTGATTCGCGTCAACCAATCAAAGGGCGAGAATCCAAAATCGTTCAACCGAACTCTCTTTTCTCAGACGTTTTTTGGGTCCAGCAGCTGGGACTTATAAATTATAGTCGAGTTTACAAATTCTTAAAACTGTCGGCCTTAGAACTATAGCTACCGCGATGATAAAGCTTGTTAATGAGTATGTCCTCTTGGGATATAGCTGGCTAAAGCCGCGGCGCGAAAACAAAATGGCTAAAAAACACATATTAGAATGGACAAGTATTGGTCAAAACGGAGACACACGGGCCAATCCATGGGGGATTGTTAAAAGACAACCCCTTATAAGATGGCCGGAAATTGTAGGCACTACTTGCACGTAAAATTCATGTAAATGGCACCTATAGTTCGCTGGAAATGACACTCCATAATTGAGCGCGCTAGCAAACAGCAAAACGATTGTAGCCTATTTTTTCCGCCGGAATTTTTTGCGCTCAACAATGCGAGCGTCAGGGGAAGTTCCCGATGAAGTTACTTTCGATACGTTCATCATAAACGTAAGGCCCTCCGTGCTGGAAAATTGTAAAGGAAAAAAAGTCGGATAATTAATCTTCATTTTTCATGTTTTGGGAGGACAATACATCTTTAAGAGAAAATGGATATTGTATTACTTTAAACAAATAAAATGAAAATCACAATAAAAAGAAGAAAACACTTACATTATGACTGAAGTTCAACTGTATTAATAAGGAATTTTAGATTGCGTGAACGTGCACACGATGCTTTGCGACGGCCACGGTTATTGTAGCTCCATTAAAATTAAACATAGTTACAAAAATAAACTATTTAATACTTACTTGGCATAGCTTTCAACTCTTTCTGTAAATCTTTCTTTTCATTCGACACTTCAATTATTCTGTCATTCTGAAATTATAAAGATATAAAGAAATAATAAAAATGTTTGAATGTGTTAAAAAATTACCAAATAACACATAGCTTAATAAATAACTGTAGAAGTTTTTACCCACAGAAACTCTGTAAATACCTACTTGGCATTTACAGCCCTTAACTCTATGCAGTTCTTTCATTTAAAACGTTATTTTCTCATCTTTGTATATAAACTCGTCCGTCATTCTAGACAAAATAAAAATGTTTTAAGTGTTGAAAAATTATCAAAAATATAGCTTCAATACTACAGTAACAAAGATGAACTTTTCAATACGTACTTGGAATTTACAGCTTTAAACTCTTTCTTTAAATCTTTCTTTTCATTTGACACTTTCTTTACTTCATCATCTTTAAATTCTTCCATCATTTTGAAATAAAAATTATCAAATCAAAAATATAGGAAACAATGGAAATGGAAGTAATTTTCCACTGATGAATGAATGTATGTATAGAAGGCGACCGAAAACGGTGGCTCATTAAAAGAAAAACATATCCCACCTCTGCAGTCGCACATTTTTAAAAAATGGATCGAATTTCTGTTATGAGTGTAATGGTTTTTGCTAGGCACTGATTAGTTACGCCTGAGAATTGCCACTTGGAAAATAAATTGAAAGCAATTCGTGAACGTATATAAAACCGATTAATATAGTATTTTTTTAAAATAAAGTTGGTTTGTCTTCAACATTATGACGATTCTGTACTCGAGATGTTTAACCGGTTTTCAGATATTACTATTTTTCAAATATTTCTCGTAATATTGTGTGCGGTATTTATAGTCGTGTGCACTATGTCGGTCGGTCTGTAAACACTATCTCAAATATGTATATGGCCTTGTTCAGCATTATTAGACAGTGTATACCACGATCGGAAAACACGACTATTTGGGGCAAATTGTTGAATCTAAATTCGATTTGTCAATACAATAACTAATTAAAAATAAGGTTACATTTTTTAAAAATCAGTAGGGAGTATCGAAATTATGGACCAACTTTTTATACCATCGAGTAAACTCTATAGAAGCAACGCGCGATTTACCATATTTTGCCCGTTTTGGTTTTAATGAAGCCACTTTACTGATAATCATTTCCGTAGAAAAAACCCCCAAAAAATAATTTTTCACTTATAAAAAGACAGAATAAACGGGTTAAATTCAACCAAAACCCCACTGACTTCTAGTCAATTTGACTATTTTTTTATTTTTAATTACAGTTTATATATTTTTTTATCCAATTTTGAAAGTGAATAACTATTATGTGACATTAAATATTCAACAAAAACATTAAAACAAATGATTTTTTCATATATATATGTGAACAACATACAATAAATCTTGTTTACTTCTATATTTTGTACATGTGTGTTGAGTCATTTGTGTTTTTCATGTTGTGTGTGATAATTACAGTTACATTATAAACAATGTACAATAGCAAAACAACTTTTCTTGCAAAATATTTAATACAAAATAACCAATATCTACTACATTGCATTTAAACATACTAGACTATACTTTATACAAAAATATTATTACATATAAAAAAATTAAAGAAAAAGATCATTGTCTTCTGAGTTTACAAAACTTCTAACGTCAAAACACTACTACACTATATTCATACATTACATTACTAGACTATTTATTAAGACAATACTCATTTAAACTATTATTAAACTATAATTAATACATATAAAATATATTTAACATCTACAAATTATAGACCAAGTTTATAATTTACAAAACTACTAAATTTAAAACATTTAATAAAAAATAACCAGTGTCTACACTACTACACTATTTATTAAGACAATACTCATTTAAACTATTATTAAACTATAATTAATACATATAAAATATATTTAACATCTACAAATTATAGACCAAGTTTATAATTTACAAAACTACTAAATTTAAAGCATTTAATAAAAAATAACCAGTGTCTACTACATTGTATTCAAACAATAAATTACTAGACTATTTATCAAGACAATATTATTTTTTAAAAAATATTAGCAATACATATAAAATGTACTTAACAACTACAAATTACAGACTAGGTGATAGAGGACGAATGGTCTTCTGAGTTTATAATACTAAATGCAAATCTACAACAGACATTTCACAACTATAACAAAACATTAAGATATGTATTATAATACTGTACTTTTTAAAGATACAGTAGTTTTAATAATGCATTAACAACAGTATACACAATCTAAGAAAATAAACATTATCACAAACCATACCAATACATACCTAACACTATAAATACAAATAGCCAAGGAAAGTTAGCCTTGGAAAATATAAAAAATATCAATTGTAGGGAACAACAAAAATATATAATTTAAGTATACTGCAAAATGTTTCAAATTGAGTTGCATTGGAAAACATGCTTATTAATTAGATGGGGCTCATGTTTACCTATTTTTTTATGTATGAAAATAATTTAAGTACAAAACTAAAGCAATTGAATATAGTACAAAGAAGTTCCTATCCAAATCACATTCATTTCTGCCAATTTTCTACCTTTTAATGCATTCACAACAAATGTATGCTGTAAAATCAATTTCAAATTATAGCCATGAGCATGGTTACTGTATTTAATTCATATTTCCATGACATCAATGATTTAACCTTTTGGATTATAGGGCATCTTGTGATATGGATTTCCACAATCACATGTAACAGCATGCTCAACCATCATAGTAGTCTGCCTTCCATCTAAGCAAATTAGAGTCTGTTCAACTTCTGTAAGTTCAGATGCATTACAAGTATCTCCCACTAACTTTATCTGCATAACATTCTCAAGAACCTTTCCAAAGGCCTTTGTACCGGATGTACATCTGCCTCTGCATTGTGTAGAAACTACTTCAGTTACGCAAGCTAAGCCATCCAGATCAAACTCAACTTCAGTAGTTTTAGTAATAGCACTGCATGTTCCTGACTTAGCTGTGGATAAATATATTTTAGGCCATGTTAATATTGTTGATAATATTTTAGGCAGTTAACTTTTAAAAAACAAGGGTGAAATGTATATATATACGACAGTATACAAATAAAGAACAGTTATTGACGGCAAACACTGCAGATTGGTTGGATCAGTCAATGCCTTGTTTTGCAAAAAATATTAAAAATTGTTGTGTAATAGTACCATTATCATATATTTTTTCCATGTACTAGAACTAAAACTGAAATTTATTTCACCTATTTAATATGTATTAGTAATCTTTGGCCACATGTGCCGAAAGACATAGAATAAATAGAATAACAAGAAAGAACTTACAGCATAAAACACAGCTACCATCACCAGGAATGGAGCCTTCAGCCTGCATTCCAGTAGGACACATGCACTGAGACACCTGTTGACTATTTGAGCAAGATTCTTTACTGCAAGACTGCGTTGGACAAACACACTGCTTATAAACAAGATCAACTGTACCACCGTATGAGAATACTGATCCACAGGAAATGGCTAAAAATAAAACATTACAAATAATATGTTAGCACATAATATTAATTGAAATACATAAACAAGTAGCTTTACCTCCATTGTCTGGGTTCTTTTTGTAAGTAATAGATTGAATTTTCCTGCTTTTGTTCAGAATAATCCAAACTAATAATTAATGGAGAAATTTGAATTATGGAATCGCAGGTCAAACATCAAAAATTGAAGTGGAAAATGGAAAACAATACACTATTTAGCAAAAATAGCGAAAAAAATAACCATGAAGAAAAAAAATACACAGTATTAAATGCAATATTGGTTTATCAATATTGTACCCATGAACAATAAATTCCATAAAATATACATAAAAATACTTACGACATAGATTATCACTTCTCCATTCCAGACAGATTCCATGTAAACTCTGGCATTTATTGGCATAGCTCTCTAGATATGCACATGTATCAGAATTGCATGTTTCTTTGCAGTCATCTATATAATCGTCAGGATTAATGAAGTTATGGCATGGCTTGAATACATCAGAAATCAGTAGTTCACACTGTGATGTTATACTTGTTGGGCATACAAACTCAGTGGTGACTTCTTCTGTTGTCGTAGGTGGAACTGGTGTTGTTGCTAGTGTAAGATGAAAATTTAAGTTAATAAGAATTTATAGAAAATATTTATCAAAACTGAATTTGTACTTGTATGGTATCGAAATAAATCAAATACAGTATATTATAGGTCGGAAATCAGGTCAATAATATTTTTTTAGTAAAACTAAAAACTTATTTGGAAGAAATTATAGTGATAGTATAAAATAAAGGTACTGTACACGTACGACATGGTTGGCAGCGGCCCGAGATTAATTCAGATCTTGGCGGACAAGTACATTCAGATACCATCAATGCAGGAGAACATGAGTCATCAATCCCACAATGCTCTTCATTACGACAGATACATGATCTGAATTCTTGATCAGAGGGACAATCAACAGCTAAAATGTTAAAAAGAAAGTGAAATAAATTATTAGTCTATAACATATGCAGCTTATCACAGTTGTCAGTTTTAATTTTTAGTTTTGGATATCAATGGATAATTTTAAACTTTTTTCATTTTTAGAATTAGTGTTTTTCAAATTACAATACTTACGACATAGCTCATCAGACCTCCAATCCATACATATACCAATGTTTTGACATATTTGAGCATATGTTTCAAGAACACTACACTCGTTGCAAGACATGTGTGCAGCTTGGCAGCTAGCATAGAACAAGTCAGGATTCATGATACCGTGACATGGCTTAAAGCGATCCGAGTATAAAGCACTACACATGTTTGGACAATCAGTTACTGTTGTCTCAGGAACAGCTTTTGTTGGCAGAGTAGTTGGTGGAATAGCCAATGCTAAAAGATAACAATTTGTATTATACAGTATTGCATATTATAATATGATAAAGATTTAATTACTTACAATAGCACGATTCCTACTATAAATAAATGTGTTGAATTAATTTCATGATTTCAAAAGTAAACACTCTAAATTGTCAAATAGTTTTAATTAAGTTAATTTTAAACGTGATAAATAGTGTGGCATCGTTGAACATATATTAAATTGAATTGTTTCAATTCAAATTATTAATTTATTATTATAATTGTATATTAAACTTATCTTAATATTTTCTCAATTCAATTAGGATATTGATAAGTCCCAACATAATAAGGTTAATGTTTAAAAAGACTTACCACATTCATCATTTGTCCATTCAATATTAAGCCCATAATGAGAGCATCGAGTAGCATAGGTTTCAATAATTATACAGTCAGAGCAAAGAGAATGTTCAGCTTCACACATGAGGTAATAAAGTTCTGGGTTTACAAAGAAATGACATTGTTCAAAAGCAGCACTGAAGACATCAGCACAATAGTTAGGGCAATGGGTTGTAGACCCTTGTGGAATGCTAGTGATTGGTACAGATGTTGTTTTATATGATGATTGGGTTGTAGCTCTGTCAGTAGCTCCAGATTGTCCTTGAGTTGTACTTTCTGCCATGGCAGTAGCTCTAGAGGATGATTGTGTTGTATGTTTTGCAAAGTCAGAAGGTCCAGAGTTCGCTCGAGTTGTACTATCTGCCATACCAGTAGCTCCAGATGGTGATTGTGTTGTGATATCTGCCACGCCAGTAGCTCCAGATGGTGATTGAGTTGTACCATCTGCCCTGTCAGAAGCACCAAATTGTGCTTGAGTTGTACTATCTGCCATTAGAGTATCTCCAGATGGTGATTGAGTTGTACTATCTGCCATGCCAGTAGCTCCAAATGTTGATTGTGTTGTACTATCTGTCATGCGAGTAGCTCCAGATGCTGATTGAGTTGTACTATCTGCATTGTCAGTAGCTCCAGAAGGCGATTGTGTTGTACCATCTGCCTTGCGAGTAGCTCCAGATGCTGATTGAGTTGTACTATCTGCAATGTCAGTAGCTCCTGATGGTGATTGTGTTGTACTATCTGCCATGCGAGTAGCTCCAAATGGTGATTGTGTTGTACTATCTGCCATGCGTGTAGCTCCAGATGCTGATTGAGTTGTACCATCTGCCTTGCGAGTAGCTCCAGATGGTGATTGTGTTGTACTATCTGCCATGCGTGTAGCTCCAGATGCTGATTGTGTTGTACTATCTGCCATGCGAGTAGCTCCAGATGGTAATTGTGTTGTACTGTCTACTACGTGAGTACTTCCAGATGACAATTGAGTTGTACTATCTGCAATGTCAGTTGCTCCAGATGGTGATTGTGTTGTACTATCTGCCATGCGAGTAGCTCCAGATGATAATTGTGTTGTACTATAAGCAATGCGAGTATCTCCAGATGGTGATTGAGTTGTACTATCTGCAATGTCAGTAGCTCCAGATAGTGATTGTGTTGTACTATCTGTCATGCGAGTAGCTCCAGATGGTAATTGAGTTGTACTATCTGCAATGTCAGTAGCTCCAGATGGTAATTGAGTTGTACTATCTGCCATGCGAGTAGCTCCAGATGCTGATTGAGTTGTACTATCTGCAATGTCAGTAGCTCCAGATGATGATTGTGTTGTACTATCTGCCATGCGAGTAGCTCCAGATGATAATTGTGTTGTACTGCCTGCCATGCGAGTATCTCCAGATGGTAATTGAGTTGTACTATCTGCAATGCGAGTAGCTCCAGATGGTGATTGAGCCGTACTATCTACCATTTCAGTAGCTCCAGATGGTGATTGAGTTGTACTATCTACTACGCGAGTACCTCCAGATGGCAATTGAGTGGTACTCTCTACAATGCCAGTATCTCTAGATAATGATTGAGTTGTACTATATGCAATGCGAGTAGCTCCAGATGGTGATTGAGTCGTACTATCTGCCATTTCAGTAGCTCCAGATGGTGATTGAGTTGTACTATCTACTACGGGAGTACCTCCAGATGGCAATTGAGTGGTACTCTCTACAATGCCAGTAGCTCCAGATGCTGATTGAGTTGTACTATCTGCAATATCAGTAGCTCCAGATGGTGATTGTGTTGTACTATCTGCCATGCGAGTATCTCCAGATGATAATTGTGTTGTACTGTCTGCCATGCGAGTATCACCAGATTGTGATTGAGTTGTACTATCTGCCATTTCAGTAGCTCCAGATGGTGATTGTGTTGTACTATCTGCCATGCGAGTATCTCCAGATGATAATTGTGTTGTACTGTCTGCCATGCGAGTATCACCAGATTGTGATTGAGTTGTACTATCTGCCATTTCAGTAGCTCCAGATGGTGATTGTGTTGTACTATCTGCCATGCGAGTAGCTCCAGATGATAATTGTGTTGTACTGTCGGCCATGCGAGGATCTCCAGATTGTGATTGAGTTGTACTATCTGCCATTTCAGTAGCTCCAGATGGTGATTGTGTTGTACTATCTGCCATGCGAGTAGCTCCAGATGATAATTGTGTTGTACTGTCTGCCATGCGAGGATCTCCAGATGGTGATTGAGTTGTACTACTATCTGCGATGTGAGTATCTCCAGATGGTGATTGAGTCGTACTATCTGCAATGTCAGTAGCTCCAGATGGTGATTGAGTCATACTATCTGCCTTGTCAGTAGCTCCAGATGGTGATTGAGTTGTACTATCTACCATGCGAGTACCTCCAGATGGTAATTGGGTGGTACTATCTGCAATGTCAGTAGCTCCAGATGGTGATTGAGTCGTACTATCTGCCATGTCAGTAGCTCCAGATGGTGATTGAGTCATACTATCTGCCTTGTCAGTAGCTCCAGATGGTGATTGAGTTGTACTATCTACCATGCGAGTACCTCCAGATGGTAATTGGGTGGTACTATCTGCAATGTCAGTAGCTCCAGATGGTGATTGAGTCGTACTATCTGCCATGTCAGTAGCTCCAGATGCTGATTGAGTCATACTATCTACAATGCCAGTAGCTCCAGATGGTGATTGAGTCGTACTATCTGCCATGTCAGTAGCTCCAGATGGTAATTGAGTCGTACTATCTGCCATGTCAGTAGCTCCAGATGGTAATTGAGTTGTACTATCTGCAATGTCAGTAGCTCCAGATGGTGATTGAGTTGTATGATCTGCAAAGTCAGAAGGTACAGATTGTGCTCGAGTTGTACTATCTGCCATGCCAGTAGTTCCAGATGGTGATTCAGTTGTACTATCTGCAATGTCAGTAGCTCCAGATGCTGATTGAGTTGTACTATCTGCAATGCCAGTAGCTCCAGATGGTGATTGAGTCATACTATCTACAATGCCAGTAGCTCCAGATGGTGATTGTGTTGTACTATCTGCCATGCCAGTAGCTCCAGATGGTGATTGAGTTGTGCTATCTGCCATGCGAGTAGCTCCAGATGGTAATTGTGTTGTACTATCTGATATGTCCGTAGCTCCAGATGGTGATTCAGTTGTACTATCTGCAATGTCAGTAGCTCCAGATGCTGATTGAGTTGTACTATCTGCAATGTCAGTAGCTCCAGATGCTGATTGAGTTGTACTATCTACAATGCTAGTAGCTCCAGATGCTGATTGAGTCGTACTATCTGCAATGCCAGTAGCTCCAGATGGTGATTGTGTTGTACTATCTGATATGTCCGTAGCTCCAGATGGTGACTGAGTTGTACTATCTGCCATGCGAGTATCTCCAGATGGTGATTGAGTTGTACTATCTGTAATGCCAGTAGCTCCAGATTGTGACTGAGTTGTACTATCTGCCAAGCGAGTATCTCCAGATGGTAATTGAGTTGTACTATCTGCCATGCCAGTAGCTCCAGATTGTGCTCGAGATGGTGATTGAGTTGTACTATCTGCAATGCCAGTAGCTTCTGAGGTTAACTGAGTTGTACTATCTACCATGCTAGTATCTCCAGATTGTGTTTGAGTTGTACTATCTGCAATGCCAGTAGCTCCAGATGGAGATTGAGTTGTTGTCTGAGTGAGATCTATATGCCCTCGTGTAGTATGTATTTTCAGAGTTGTACTCCCTGGAGTAGTAAGTGATGTTGTTTCAACTGGAATGAAAATTAATATTAAAATTTACTATGCTATCTTTACAAAAACGATTTTAGAAGACAGAAACGAATAAATAGACACAATGATTTATGTAGTCAACTAAAATTAGCACCCTGGGAATTACTTTCGAAAGAGAAAGTTGTCATAAAATGAATCCAAATTTTTGATTTGGACTCATTTAAACAAACCCAATTTGTGTTTTGTATGTAACATTAGGGTTGAAGGATGGGGAAGAGGATGGGTACAAAGAGGAACAATTTTTAAATATATTCTTTATCCACTCAGTAACAAAATATTTTGTTCATGTTTCAAAGAGTAAAGTACAATACACCACTATGACGTTTATATTTTTTGTAATTATTAATGAATAGAAACATTGAGAAGCAACTGTCAGTAATAAAGTATTTGTATAATATTATGTGTTTATATATCTAACAGTACCCACACTCACAGTAAGAAATTTGCGATTCAAATGGCGACCAAAAATGGTTAATAAGTATTTACAGTATTGTCAAAGAATTGCAATACTATATCTAAAGGTTTTAAGTTTATCTCCAAGGACCCATAAATTTAACCTACATGTTTTAAACCAAATAATTATACTGAGACTGACAGATTGGAATGTTCCATTCATCACAAATCAATACATTTGTATAAACATATATTAAATCTATCAAAATAGTATTTTTTAAAGAAAATCAGCTTCAACATTATGATGCTGTACTCGAGCTGTTCAACCAGTTCTCAAAGTATCAAAAAACTGATCACATGTGTACTTGTGAAAATCACACACATATAATTGCATATTATATGTATATTGTATATATTTGGGTAATATGAAAAAGTTTTACATAAGTTACCTTGTTTATCAGTCACTGGTATAAATGGTGATTGTGTTGGTCCAACATCACACATTTCAGCACATTCACCCCCTTGCATAACTTGACCTTCAGGACATGCACATCCTTCAACACAAGTGTCTGGGCATTCCTCTGTGTTGTCATCTTTCTCTAGTAGTCGGAATTTATTTTCACACGCATTACAGACACCAATACATGGTTTGTACTCTTGACAACCTTGGCATTGAACAGCTAAAAAACAAAATTAAGAAATAATGATAATAATGCTATAACAAAACAAAATTAACCCTTCAATAATATATTGATGAAACTATATTCTCTCATTTTGATCAATTTATAGCTAGTAAATAGAAAAACAGTGATTCTTGTCAACTAAAAACATATCATAATAATGATACCTCATATGACCAAGTACATTCCCAGAGAGGTCTAAGTATAAATTAGAAGCAGGAGTGGAGATTGCATTAACCAAATTCATGTGCATTAAGTTTATCCTAAAATTCTGGAATAATCGGACATGGAAATATATTCAGACAGTAATAACAATGATCACAATTCTGGACTTCTCACATTATAACAGTGGAAGCTCACGAAAATATAGTACAACAAAGCTGTCACACACTGTGCTAAGTTTTTAAAGGATATTGTATTAGAATTAAGTCTTGTGAATGTATAGTATAAAGTAATTCTAAAAAGCTATTTTTCAGACTTACGACAAAGATATTGATTTCTCCAACTAATGGATACATTCATGGAACTACATTGATGGGCATAGGCAGAAATAGAAGTGCAAAGGTTTTCACATTCAGCACCATCATTGCAATTACAAGCATCGTTAACACACTGTTCCATGTATAGATCTGGCGATACAACACTATGACATGGTCTAAAAATATCAGACTTCAACACTGAACATTTTCTTTGGGCCCACAATTCACGAAGTGGATAGAGGCTGCAGACACTTGGAACTTCTTCAACATCTGCACAATAACCAAATTGCTGAGGGATAAAGAAAAGAATTAAGTTTACATACAAGATATAATTACACAAGCATCTATGTAGTGGTACCTAAATATAAATATAAAAATCCTGGTTATGAAAACTGTATTTGAAACATAAAATCTATGCAGCTACTAATAAAATGAAATATATACCTTCCAACTTTGGCCAAACTCTACAGCTGAAGTTGCTGGTATTCCACCAGACCTCTTAGTAAAGTCATCATTTTGATTTCCATTAAAGTTACCGCAGAGACCTGACACCTATTAATAAAATAATGAAATATATTATCTACCAAAACCTAATTAAGAAATAGCACAATCAAACTTGAAATACAAAACAAATGTGACAACAACAAAAGAGTAAAATGATAAACTTGGTGAGCATTTGTTCAAATAATGTTACACAGTAGTGTAATGTTCTATTTTAGTATTTTATTTTTCAATTTAATTGGTAAATCTGAAAAATATCAGACTTTCAAAAATCTAGTATATCTTTAGTGGATTAAAAGTAAGCAGAAATTAATTATTTTTTCTCTTAATTTCAACAGCATTATTTTGTATGTAATGATTGTGTCTTTACCTGTCCTTTGTAATACGGGTCAAGCTTAACTTGGATCCAAGTGCCTTTGTTCCAAATAAGTGTAACACCAATATTTGTATGGACAAATACATACAAGCCAACTTCGCTGACACGAATACGATCAGGATTTTTAGAAGTTAAATGTATGGGCTTCCCACGAATGAGGTGTACTTTGTCCTTGTTTTTTCCTGAACCTACAAAGAAAACATTTATTATAAATGGTTGTGTTGGACATTGGACTATTGACTGTGAGATCATGAGTCTGAATTGAAAGCCTGTCGCATTGCTTGTATCCTTAGGCAAGATACTTTACTTACATTTGCCTCTCTCCACCCAGGTGTACAAATGGTTACCTGGTATCGGTCAAAACACAACTGCACTGATTACTGGCTGCAACATTATGGGAGTATGTTTCCACGCATGTTTGATCCCAAAATATGACTGGGTAATAATAAGCGCTTAGAGGATTTGTGCATTAAGCGCCATATAAGATCGACATATTATTATTATATATGTTTTTCGGTGGGCATGAAAATTATGATGGGATTTCACATAGAATACAACAATTCTGCATTATTAAATGAAATGAACATACCAATAGTCAACTTGATAGATTTAGTGCATGTAACACCAGCCAAACCACAAGGGACATTCTTAATCACAACTCTAAATGGTTCAAATCCATCTTCTTGTTTATTGTATAAATTTGTTGCAAGCTCATAATCACAGTCACCATGGAAGTCAAACTTTTTACCATCAAATGATGTAAAATGAGGGTCACCCCAGGCTGTACAGATTCCTGTAAAATAAGTGTATAAATTGAAAATAATTAAAATTAATATTAAAATCAATTAATTAAAACAAAGGCAGGACACACATTTTATGTTATGTGGTATGACTTCTGGTGCAGTAAAAAAAAGGAACACGTTTTTCTGTATTATGAATTCTATGTATAGAATGTTGTCAGTAATTCTAGTCCTAGTTCCATTGAATATAATTTGATTTATACAGTACATTGTCTATATGTTCATAAATAGTATGTATTCTCCATTGTTAATATAGAAAGCATACCTGGACATTCTTTCTGCTCACATTCCCAAGAATTACCAATACAGGTGCTGAAGAAAAAATAAACAACATTTAGACAATTGTGTTTTTTTTCACCTATTGGCACAAGCTAGGCCTAAGTATCTTTACTTTCGCTGCTGGTCTCTGGTTGAAAGGTCACTTCAGGCAAAAGCGGGATTTGTTCAAGGCATTGGCTCTGGCCTTGGTTAATACTTTAATTGACTATGTTACCATGTCTAGTACTATTTACACACAAACACAAGAGAAATGAATGAATATCCTGATATTAATAACTTTTTTATAGAATGATCTCATATGTTCTTACCATTTATTACATCCAATCATGATATCTTCGCCCTTCCTGTAGAGATTGCCACCATGTGGACATGGGCACTCCATAGGTGCTACACACTCATTTGAATTTTCATCAAAAACAAATCCATCTTTGCAGACACAGTCTGGAATACATTGAGCTTGCCTCTCATCCTGGTAACTGCCCATATTGGCACAGGTCTTAACCTGGTTAGGTGCACAGGTTGAAAATTCCATGTTTTTACCACACTCTTCAGAACACTTCTCTTTCTCACAGATAAATCGGCCATTTGTACATGTACTGAAATTCAAGAAGCACATTCAAGAGTAATTAAGAGCGGTCTAATTAATTATTTTAATAATTTAAACAAATTATAGATACATTTTTAATTCACATCCTCACATCAAGAAACTTGTCAATTACAGGATGGATAAATATTATGTTTATAAAGTAATATCCTTTTAACAACTGCATACATTTTTCCAACTTGTAAATATGCAAACCTGAGTAAGTTTCCTGGCATTAGGACAGGGTTTGGAAAGCCAGCACAATAAACTTTGCTACTAATGCATCATTTCAAAATGCTTATACAAAATATTGTTCTTACCATGGTCCACATGCACTCTGCAACACAAAACCTGGTGACTTGAGACCATTGTCTGATTGACAGGGACATTCTGATGGAGGAACGCAAGAGCCATCTTTTGCTAGTACAAAACCCTCTGGACATGTACAACCAGGAACACAGCCAGACTGACATGGAAATCCACTAGACAAGGAAGCACATGATGTTGAACAGGTTGATGCACATTCCCTATAGACAAGATCACCATCACAAGAAACAGCTGAAGAAGAAAATAATAATGTTGCGTATTAGGATATATGACTTTCCATGAAAACAATGTACAGTATTAGACACATAAAACAATTTGCAAATCAATAATGTAAATAATTTCAAATACTTAAATATTGATATAAACTTTGTAAAGTAAGATACAAAATAGACACAATAACTGCTTAGTCATTTCAATCAATGAATTAATCAATGAATCATAGCAACGGTATCCATAAAGTTCAGAGGCGCTTGACAAAGTTAAACAGGAAATGCTTCTGTGTACAAGATATTGAGATATTTTGCTTTATGATGTCTCATGTCTATTGGTAATCAACGTTTAATAAACTGAACTAACTAACTGAAATAATGAGAGAGATTTAATGTACAGTATAATGATGCAGACATTTTGTGACTGTAAGTATTAGAAATTGATTCCTGAATCCTTCGTATATTTACTTTGATATTTGAAAGATTTAGTTTTGCATGTATAAATTTAATCCAAAAAGAACATAAATGGCAACATAAGACAAACATTGTAAGCTTACCGCATGAGGAAACATCTTCTCTCCATTGAAGGATGACACCTTTTGCACTACAATCAGCAGCATATTGCTCTAGAATACTGCATCTACATTCTTCTGTCTTACAGCCACATACCTGTGCAACACAATCATCATAGTACGACTTGGAGTCCAGTACTCCAAAACATCCTGATCAAAAGACACAAACAAAACATTTTATGTTATACTGAAACAAAATGATAATCTTTACAAGGATTGTCAATAGTTTCAGGCAGAATTCATTCATATTTCCTTTTCCTTGTAATGAAATAATAAACTTATTTTATAATTGACATTGAATTTCAATTTGGTAGGTTATCCAAATGTCAAATACAAAATCAAATTTTAAATATAATACTTAAAATAAATAAATTAAAAAATGAAATGAAAAATGAATAAACTAACTAACCTAAAAATGGACTGTCTTCATCAATTAAAACAGCACACTTCTCTTGAGCTAGTGGAATTTTTTGTTGATGTAACATGCAGAAATTGATGTGTGATTTTGGAGTTTCACAAAATGCTGACGTCTGCCATTTACTTGCAAAAGACTGAGCAGTTGTCTCAATATCCCCTGTAAAAAAAATCCAACTGAATTATTAATTTTAAATTAAAAGACAGTATTCATTTATTATTACAGCTCCAAATGTACAATAAAATCATAGTAAGAATACAAAAATCATCTTACTCATCTTACTGTAATATTGTACACAAATGAGAGCATAGTTTAACAGACACATTTAAAACAGAGCAACATTGACAACGAATACAACATATCTACAATTACAGTATATATATTAAAATTCCATTCAATATCAACCAAAAACATGTAATGTGGCATTTCGTTTTACTGTTTCTAAAAAATTAGAAATAATTAGATATATTGTCTCTCTGAAATTTTAGAATTATTTTGTTAAACATGCCATTTTAATAATAGTTATTCACTCTAAACAAAAATTGGAGTGAAAAAAAACCCCCAATTATTTACTTTCAAATTTAAAGCAAAAAAATAGTAAACAGACAATGTTTTTTGGTCAAATTTAACCATTCATTAATTAACCACTTTTAATAAGTGAAATTTTTCTATGAAAAATAACTTAATTACAATTGCAAAATGGCCTATTATAAGTCTGATTTTCATGTTTCATGTATTTGAGGTGAATACATCATTAACATAATTAGTTATAACACAAATCAATTTACCTGATCTTGTATAAAAATCATCTTCTTGGTTCTTGTTGAATGTACCACATAGACCACATAGTTTATCTTGTAATGTTGGGGGAGCAAGCACTGTGACACGGTAGTTCTTGCTAATTTCTACTTGAAGACCATTTGATAATGTAATCTACAAAACACATGATTTGTATTAGTGACGAACAAATTTATGATCAGCAGAAAAAAAAGTAAAACATGTATAATTAATTAAAATTGATAATAACAGTTTCTTTCATGAGAAAAATTGAATAGTACTGATTCTAAGGAGTTTTTATCATATTAATGATGTAGAAACACAATTTTCGTATTTCATTATTTGAGCAAATAATAAAATTTAAATTGAACATAATATAGAAGTATATTACAATAAATGTTCATACCTTTGTCACAGTAGTTGTCGGTGCTTCTATTAAAATACCATTAAAATCTGCTGGTAGTTTACTGACACTCTCGTCATTGACTAAAACCTCGGAGCTGCGTACTCTTATATGTGTGGTAGCAACGGTTATGAGGACAGCGCGAGTACACTTAGATCCGGTCTTGCTACAACCATAATTGTTTACATTTACAGAAAATTCTGCATCTTGATTCTGGCAGTAAGTGGTAAGGACGTACTCACAGTTACCAGAAACATCAAAATATTTATCATCAAAGGATTTGAAATGATCATCACCAGCCAACCAACAACGAGCTAAAAATAGAAATTAGTTGAGACTGTTACCATTCCAAATATATCACTCGTGTATCATTCAACCAGAATTGACAAAGTTACATTACTATACAAATAACAAATGTTTTTGAGTTGAATGGGGAGAATATCTGATAAATTGTTTCGGCACATGATACATAATTAACAAATGGCAAGAATACACTCAGGTATGTTATAATGATTACAAGTACTACATATAACCAGGAAATAATAAAAATCAACCAATTCTGTACATCCTACCTTGAGAAAATAGGCAGGAAAATGAATAAATGAAATTGATTCTAATCATTTACTAAAATAAACTGAAGGGTAGTGAAAATCTTACCTGTAGAGTCAAAGTCAGAACAATTCCATTTTCCATTTGTGCAAACACTGTTAAAAAGAAAAAAATAACAATAAATATCAAAAATGCTTTGCCAAGTAAGGGGGACTTTACACATCAGAATGTGAAAAGTGGACACATTACTGTTTTTGATGTGATACTACTAAATATTTTAACTACTAAATGTTTGGACGTTGGCAGAGCATAGCCTGAATTGCTGTTATTCTTTGCTTTCCATCTAATTGATATGTAAAGTTCTAAATTAAGATAATTAATTTAAAATAAGAAAGGTTACATACCATTGTGTATTACCATCCCACATGACACTGCCTGGTTGCATTTGTTGACCATCATATTCACATTGGCATTCGCTTGCAGTAATACATTTATTGTCCACTAACATCTGGCCAGCTGGACAATGACATCCTTCAATGCAGTAATCATTATCACAATCTATAACTTGATTTCCACACGTCTCAGAGCAAGTGCTTCCACACACTTGATACTCCATCCCTTTAGGGCATTCATATGCTGTTTGAACACAAATAAAATTGTTCATAAGCAGGGATGTACAATAAACCAAAATTACAAACAAGACATTCTATCTATAAAGACCTACTTGTACCTAAATAAAATTAAAGTTGTCAAGTCATTGTTGGTAGGGTATGTACACTTTCGGGTTTATAAATTTTAAAGGGTCTTTCAAAAGAATGTATTTCAAAATAGTAATTACCACACAATTCAGGAGTTCTCCAGTCAACTACTTGCTGCTGCCATGCACAGGCACTTGCATAGGCTGAGAAGGCATCACAAGTACACTGTGACAGAACATCAGAAGTATCAACCTCTTTAGATGAACGCTGAACACAATCACACAAGTACTCTACGCATGAATTGATATATGGTGTTACATCTACTTTCTGCAAAACAATTTCAATAAATGGTTAAACAATTTTAAAGTACTAAATCTGAAATGTTGTAAGACATTAGTTTCTGAAGTATGAAAGAATTGGATAACATTTTACGAAAAATGAGGGTTTTGGAGAGTTTCTGGTATCTAAAGTTGAAACAAACGCCAATTTGAATAATAAACATAAAAAATATTCAATACCTTATTGCAGCTTTCAAACACACCTCCTCGTAAGTAATTGCAAGCGGATTCATAGTCCATCATTAAATTTCCATTCAAACCATCAGTGCATAATTTACTTTCATCAAAACAAACTCCTATCAAGACAAAAGGTACACTTTAAACCAAAATCAAACTTGCAATTTTTATATCAATACAGTGAATCAGAATGTTGATGCATTATAAACATATATTTTTTTAAACACTCACCTTCCTGGTCATCTGATTTCCAGCTCTTTCCAAACACCTCTACAAAGTTTACAATTGTTCCTTCAGGAGTTAAGAACTCATCTTCTTGATCTTCATTGAAATTGCCACAGAGACCACAAAGACTGTCAGAAAAATCTTGAGATGTCATATCTACAGTGTAATGAGACATGCCATCCCAGATAACATTAAAGCCTATGTTACTTGAAACAACAACCCATCCAGAAACAAATTGTATTTCCACTCCATTCACAGAGCTTGATTGAGTAAGGAAGTCGTCAACATTGTCATCTACAACAACAACAGCTTGCTCTCCTTCTTTACGTAATTGAAGATTCATCAATCCATTTTCTGTTTCGATTTCAATGATTAATCGCTGATTGCAGTTTTCTTGGCCACATCGCTCGGTTGTCAAGTAGATGGTAAATGCACTGAATTCCTCGCAGTCTTTTACAAGTACAAGTTTGCAAGTACTGTCAAATATAAACTGTTTACCATCAAATGTCCTGTAATACTTCTGAGACCAAATAGTACAGTGACCAACTTTTGCTGTAGATAGAAATTTTGAGTGCCAAATAATTTAATGTTGATGATGTTTAATAAGATAAAATAAGAATGTTATACAAAATGTAATGAAATGGTGGTAAAAATGGAAGAGTTAATAGTAGTCAATTGAACTATTTGTTCCTAGGTAAGCAGTCAATCAAGGTTAACTGGTTGAGAAGAAGAGGATTTATAAATTATGATAGAAATCAGATTTGTTATTTATACAGAGTGGCACAAAAGTTTATTTAATACTGATGATGTTTACTAAATAAAAACAAGAATGTTATACAAAATGTAATGGTAAACATTGGAAGAATTAATATTAGTCAATTGAACTATTTGTTTCTAGGTAAACAATCAATCAACTAAGATTGACTCATTGAGAAGATATATATAATATTTATAGAAATATATCTGATTATTTACTTACGTGTAGGAACAAAAAAGATTGGTGTAGTTGTTGGTATAAATGGTTTTCCCACAACTGTAGTTGATATGGTAGATTTGAACTCGTCGGATTTGTCTGCTAAAGAAAAATAAACCTGGCGTTACCACATTGTATAAAACCTTATTGGTAACATTGGTAATTATGATTTGTAATATGGCACTCTATGCATGTATGGAAATATCACCAAAATACTTGAGTGAAAGAAATAAAATAATAAATTAAAATAATCAAAAACATGTGTAAAATTTGATAATAAAAGACTGACTAAAAATAAAAGACTGACTAAAAATAAAAGACTAAAAATCAAAGTACTACACTGGTATTACAAAAGAACATTTATTCTGGTTTTAGCAAAGAAAATCTTAAAAAAGCAATTGTAAAACAGTAGAAATTAATACAAGTATCCTACAATGTTGTGAGGTATTTTGCGGAATGATGGTAAAATCAAAACGGTACACTGGGTATGATCATTTGGGAAAACACCTGTATCCACAACATAAAAGCAATTGTAAAACAGTAGACATTAATACAATAAACAATTGTAATAGTCAGTAATTAAAAGATTTCAAGTAGAAATACTTTGTTTTTGTAGTGTATCATTATAACAGGGTAGGGTGTTGATTTACCGGCCTATACATACCTATGCACTGGTAAGTATAGTTAAGGTCAACACACTTAGAGTTTGAAGAACATGGATTGCTTATACAGTCATTGACATCTGTAAAAGAAAAAATAAATAGATTAATGTAAGAGAGAATTTACTGTATAACTATCTGGTTAAAATAAACTAATAATAACTATGGCAGTACGCTAAACAATCAATAAGATATACATAAAACGATTATTAAATTGAGTTAAGAACAAAAGCAATATAATTTTATTATTCTTTTAATATTCTTGCAATTAACATTTCAATTATAACAATAATATTAAATAATTTATTTACGTAAAACAAACAATACCCAGAATTGAATGGGATAAAGCTTAAATACACTACAGTCTGTCAAATCAATGAAATAGTAATGTAGTCCATTAAAAACAATTATTATTAATACTAAGAATAATTGAATGTAACAAAATTAAATAAATGCAATTTACATACCTAATACAAATGTTAAATTGAATCCTGTGTTAACATTGACAAAGTCAGAATAGAAGTAAACCCAAACGTATCCACTATCAATTTCAATTGGCGCTGGTAGTTGCTGTCCTGAAAATTCATACAACTTGGAGTTCCAGTCAAATGTCAACCCTTCCCCAATGACAAGATAATCAAAATCATCTTCAATGCTCAGATGGTTGAAAAATAGCTTTGTTGCCTGTGCATCATCGGTGGCAATGATATAATAACATCGATGATTATTGGTGTAATTGTTGGGGTAGAATGGTGATGTGATTTCGCCCCTCGTTTCTCCATATTGGTAATATCCACAGTTAGCTGTAGGCCAATCTCCTGATTCCCCTGAAAATCAAGATCAAAGTTTGTATTTATTTATAATAATATCATGTCAACAAAATCTCTCAGTCTTGATACCTAAAATCTGGTTTTGTTTGTATTGTACAGTGAAAGTAATTATATATACTTAAAATATGAGTTGCCTGGAGCCTACTACACAATACAATAGTTAGTTTTTTTTGTAATTATAATTATGTTTAATTACAATGGTTGCAATTATGGAGAGTTGGACAGAATCAATTTATTTCCTTTCATCATAACATCATATATATGGATATAACCTACGAAATAAAAGATATGACAACAACAAAAACAACTCACCAATGTAAAACTCGCATAGTTTGCCATGGTAACCAAACTTGCATACACATAAAAAAGACGAATCATCTCCAAGACAATCACCCGAATTCTTGCAGGGGCAATTTGATACCTCTTGAGTGGCTAATGATCCAAATAAAATTATTTCTAATGCAATTCTTAATTATTTTAATGCAGGAAAAAAGCGATGGAAAAGAATTCACCTGCTATATAAGTACATGATAATTTACAAGAGTACATTTATATATTTGAAGATGAATTGCTTTGATTATAAAATAAAGCAAAACAAACTGTATGAAATTTTCTTATGTAACTTACCTTCACGTTTAGATCTTGTTTGTTTATTCTCAACTATTTTACTATTACGACCAGCTATTAGCTCCTAAAATAAAGAAGATATAATAATTGACAAGTTATAATAATAATAATAATAACACATTTTATATGCAAACAAATTACTACATTAATTGAAATAGATATTAAAAAGAGAGAAGGGGTTCACTACATTAGTTTACTGCCTCTCTGACGGTTTCAATACTTACAAGTAAAGAAATAAAAAGGTCTAACAGACCTCTACTTGTAGAGCTTCAACTTGCAACATAAAAAGTGAGTATTGCATACAAAACTAAACCTCATTCATTCAGCAGAACTTGCTGTATCAACATAGGCTCCTATGCCTATTATTACTGAGCTAAACCTCTGCTGAATGGAGTGAAGTTTAGAATTGCCAGACGCTGTATTTTAAGGGTATTTAATGTAAACAAAAGATCAGAGACGAATCACAAAAAAGCATGCTAAATTATTATTGTTTTTAAAGGCGCTTACTCAACCGTAACATACATTAATTCACTTAAACTATAGAGGGCGTTAACACTGAGAGAGAGCTAAGACAGCCGGCTGAGAGAAGTGAGTGAGAAGTTAGTACTTTATTGTACTAATTTAGTATTTCAAAGTAGTAATTCAGCAGGTATATTAACGGTCCGTGATCGTGGTCACAATATAAAAATAACTCGCATAATTTAAATATGCGTATTTTATTTGCGCATTTATAATTTAAAGATGTATTGTCCCTCAAAACATGAACAATAATACATAAATATAAAAATAAATACATTTAACCATGATTTACCCCATTTTCTGACAGACAAGTAGACTTATTGCTTGCTTTAAATTACAGTTTTTCATGTAAATAATTTTGTTTTCGATCTAAATGGTCAAATTGAATAACTATTATGATATATGCAACGCGGAATGCAACACATCCATAACAAATTTCAAGGGACAATATCTCTTTAAATTTCTTTATTATTTACAGATACTGAGTAGACTAGTCACGGACAAAACATACAATTTTTTCACAAGGCTCATGGGTTCAAATATTCATGTTAATATCTTTTAGTTTTAAAAATATTGGTTTTAGGAGTCATCAAATTGGTGAACCATCAAATTGATTAAAACCTCACCAAATATTATATTTTTTGGAATATAATGTGTTTCTTTGTGTAGTGTACTATTTATGAAAACATTATATGATCTGAACTTAAAAAATATAATGTAGTTTAGTAATGCAATGTTAACGCGATTATTAAAACATTTTTTTAACCCATTTTCAAAATCGGTCTAAATTTTTTTAAAAATGCAATTAAGGAGCCGCAATAGATCCTATTTTGTATAATTTTTACACTTAGGCCTACTGGTGGGGGTTGATTATAATTGATAGGGCTTGGTATTTAGGAGGAATAGCAATGATTATATTAATAGTAAATCAAATAAATGCAGACTTAGTAGTAGATCTTGTCCGTACCTATAGGCCTAACATACAGAAAAAATTGCTTACCTCATTAAAACTGGAATAACTGAGTGCATTCGCTATGATAATTAAAGACAAATTGAATAACAGCATAAGTACAAATTGTGACGACTCCATGTTCATGTGCTTCTTGTGATTCACACACGTTGAATGAAGCAAATGCAATCACAGACGTCTATTTATTATGCAATGATAATTTATTGGACTATTCCATTACCTATTGTTTTCTTTATCCCAATCGTCACTTTTATTTCGATTGAGTAATTGGTTGGATAATGCGGGTACTAATTTATTTTTGATTGGACAATCATTATTGCCCTGTTCCATTATTGGGTAAAATGATTGACAATTAATTGATAGCACATGCGAGAAAAAAAGTTCTTTTTGTAAGCCTAAAAAACTTTATGCCTAAACAACGTTTAATAAGGCTATATTAAGTAACTAAAATTAAATAATTATATAGAAATAGAACTACTATAGCACTCTTTCTAGAATTAGCAATTATGAAATAAATGTGATTGTAATACATTACAGTTATGCTCAATATTAATACTAAAGAAATGTTCATTGGATGTTACACGTAAGTTTACAAACGAATTAAAGCGTGTGGAATAATTGTTGTCAGATCAATTTTCAACATTAGGAATATAATTTCCGAAATCATTTAATTTACTTTGATTTGTTTGTGTTTACTGCATAAAATGTATTGTATATGTTTAAAGCATTTATGCTTATTTATTTATTATTATAAACCATGCTATCAAAAGTATTTTTACTGTAGAGCAAATTTAATTTTGATGAAACGTGTAATAACGTGTATGCATGTATCCTATTACTGATCTCTTTCAAAACAGTTTTTATGCAATGTTAGTTGTTTACATATTATTTCAATATTTGGAATAGAGTATATTTAAGGGCCTTATAATTAAATAAAACTTCTTGTCCTCATATTCAGAATTATATGCCAATTTACATGGTACCAACCCAGCCCATGTTTCCTCTTTTGTACTACACAGTGTATTCCGTTAGAAGCAATGGGCAGGGAACCCCACCCAGCCTATTGTTCTGTGACAGGACTACATGAATTCGCAGCTGTTTACTGCGCTTCTGCTGGTACAGTCTGAGACAATTGCCGTCCGCCCAATGTATTTTGTCGGTTTCTTTATAAACTGTTCGAGAACCACACCTAAAATTCCACATGGCTTGCGTCTATAGTTAAATACAATATTCAACAATAATCAATGAACTTTATAAAACTTTTCAAATTTCTTTTAAAATTTTTTAATTCATGTACTGAACTGTAATAAAAGTGAAATATAAAAATAAATATGGCCTTTAAATGTTATACAAACTCATAACATGAGAATACCAAGTAAAAGTCATCTAATAGGATAACCCAAAACTAATGCTGTTTTATTCAATTAAATGATGAACTGAACAAAATTAAAAAGAACCAATATCTCTTCCATGGTCGGAGATGTATCTAAGTTAAACAGGATTTATTGATTGTAAACATTTATTATTGTATAAAGATAAAATCAATGAAAAGTAAAGACTAAAATCAAATTTACAATAAAGATAAACAATATCGAAATGCAATATAATAGTTATTGACTTGTACCAAAAATTAGACCGAAACAAGTTTCGAAAACTCTAATTTAAAAGCAAAATATTCAAATCGTCTGTATGTTTAAATTTAACCATTTATTTTGTCTTTTTATAAATGGACCCATTATTTTGTTCGTTTTGTTTTCTACAGACAGTGATGAACTTAAAAAAAATATTCAAAGACTGATTTTATTAATTTTCATGTTTTTTTGCGGAATAATACGGTAAACCATGGACCTATAATTTATAGGTCCATGGGTAAACTACAATACAATATAGTGATCCAGATGAACCTTTCAATATATATATAATATACTGATCAATATACAATTACTTACTATGCACACAAAACAAAGTTATTGAAACTTATTTTAAATTAAATTCGTATAGTGTTTGCAAACTACATTTTGAATGTGTACTTCATGCTGATCCAAAAATATGTTAAAACAGAGGAATTGTTCAAATTTACAATTACTAGATGGTTCTCGAATACACAGTAATTTCAGCGTAAACAAACTGGTATGTCTACCACAGGACTACTATATTTCAAATAGATACGGTGATTTATGTAGTCAACTAAAATTAGCAATAGCACCCTGAGAATTACTTCCGAAAGAGAAACTTGTCACAAAATGATGTGAGAGATGGGGAAGAGGATTTGGGTGCAAAGAGGGAGAATTTTTAAATATATAAATTATTCTTTACGCATTTAGTAATATTAACAACATTGTTTTCATATTTTATAAATAATCATACAACTAAACACAGTAAAACATTTGTGATTTAATGCTTTGTTGAAACTGTCACTGTCATCGATTGAAATAGTAAAGTACATGTAACGATACACCACCACGACGTTTATATTTATTAATTAATACAAAATTAAAGCTGTCAGTAATAAAGTTTATTTGTTAATCTATATTATAAGTAAGAGGGTTTGTACGTTTGTGTGTTTGTTCGTTATACAAATTTGTGTTGCTCTGCGCGTAACCTTACACAATAATGTGATATCAAAATGACCGCAATTGTACCGGGAAAGTTCTAAACTATATTTGAACATCATCCGCCATCTAGGATCCAAGTAAGGGGCCAAAATGTGGCCAAAATGGCCCACTTTCGATGTTTGTTCGTTATACAATACATAGGGGTATCAAAATTATCGCAATTGTACCGGGAAGGTTTTAAACTACATTAAAAAAAATTGGTGGGACAGGGGGGTTGGGAGATAGGGTGTGGGAGTTGGGGTTCAGGGGATAATGGGAATTTTGCTTAGGCTAGGGGTAGTAGGCTATCAAATTGACCAGAATTGTGGTTGGAAAATGTCTTAACATACTTTACTTTACTTTAAAAAGTATTTTAATTATCCCTGGGAAAGGGCTGAGAGTTTGAGGTGGGGCTGTACATTTGAAAACTGGGTTGGGAGTAAAGGCTAACATAATTTGTACTGGAACCGTCTTAAAAACATCACCCAGTGTATCTGGGGTGTGTTTGGAGGGAGAGGAGGAGGAGCGAAAATACTGGCGTAATGAAGTAGCCTATATGATTGGAATTGTACTAGGAAACGTTACTATATTTGAACTGTCCAGTGGAGGAGTTAAGGTTTGTTGATTGTGGCTGGGATGGTGAGAGGAGAAAGAAGGCTGGGGGACCGCAGTATCAAAATTAGATATTTTAATTATACTATTCATTTACACAGTTTACAACGTACTTAAACCATTATTAGGCCTATCATGTATACTCCTCTCAATTTTAAGCTAAAGTTGAATTGAATTTGTCCATCACTGGGAAGAATTTGTTTTTAAAAAAGAGTGTGGGGTGTTATTGAAGAAGGTGGAGGTTGGTGAGTATAGAGAGATACTGGCGTCGGGTGTTATGTACTGAGAAGGCTTTAAACTAATTTTGAAACCCGCCCTGGGGCTGATATAATTGCTAGTGTGTTTACATATCTAACAGATTCATTCATCAACAATCAATACGTTTGAAAAAACGTGTAATCTATTAAATAGTATTTTTAAAGAAATTTCGTCTGTCTTCAACATTATAATGCTGTACTCGAGCTGTTTTCAGCTATTAAAAACAATTATCGTAGAAGAAGATAGGTAAATGCGAGTGTTTTTCAAGATGGACACTCCATTAGACAGTGTGACCACACTTACTTGGGGCAAATCGTTGAACCTAAATTCGTTTTAATTGTCAACTAATTAGCTAACTCATTGTAATACCATCGAGTAAACATTCTAGAAATAACGCGCGATTTACCGAATTTTGCCCTTACGTAAATTTATATATTATATTACAACAGCCAAAATAGGACAGTTATAATAAATAAAAAGGCTCTTTTAAAACAAACCCTTTTTTTTATTTCACTGGCTAATGTTAATGAATGTATATAGCGCTTTTAACAATCAGCAGCAATAACCATCATTTTCTTTTGAGCAATACACCAATAGTTGAATTCACTTTCTGTAAGTTCTAGATTATAGAAGGTAGGCAGTCATCTTTGCAACTGAGATATGACTTCCGGCTTGCTACTAAACATCGTCCTTTGTTTTTAATGCAAAAACAGAGTTTTTGTTTATATCGAGGCGTGTGCACATTCAAAGGATAAATGACCGGAAAATTATGTTGATCCACACCCAGGGATCCTATTGTGATAATAATTTTATTGTCTCGTCAATTTGTATTATTGTGAGGGTACCTAATGATCAGCTTCGGCTGGATGGACCACCCTCGTTAAATATTGTTAAATAAAATAAAAAATTAATTAAATGTACAACATGATTACTTTAGTACCAGTTAAGAAAACATGTTAAAGTAATTATTGTACAGAAATAGGTCTTTATTAGAAAAAATATGCCAAAGTAAAATAAACAAATATAATTGGTTTTAAGCAGTGTAAATGTATGTAAATAAATTGTATGTTGTTTTAAGATGGAAAAGATGATTGTAAAACAGTTCGTTCATAACTTAATATATTTGAAGGTTGTCTCTAGGAACTTTTGTATGAAATGTCATCATGTTCAAATGTACTTTTTCTGATGGTTTGTTCTAATCGAGATTTTGTTACATCATTTTTTTTTTAGTATTTTGTATATTAATATATAACTAATGTTTGTAACAGAATGTTGCCTTTACAGTACTGTTATTTTCAAATTGGAAAATGTGATTCCGTGTTTGTGCGTTAAATCTCACTCATTTATTACTGTATTCCACAATGTTCAATTTATCTTCTTTAATTATAATAATCATCAACGAATAACTTCAATCTAATATGCAAATTCATTATTTAATTATTACAAACCATCGTTGCTTAGTACAAATATGTCAGGATAATATTATTAACATCAAGAAATCATTAAGGAAAAGAGACACTATGTGAAGTCGGTAATAAATATGTATTTATAAATAAAGTGTTAAGACTAAACATTGACTGAATTGACAACATTGTTTTATGTCATCATTTACTAGTATCGTTCATAGTGCAGATATAAACAGATCAACAGAACAAAATAAATACACTATTGTAGCAATAAACACTATCTCATATAAACAAATCATTACAACTTTTTTTACTACAGAAAAAAAACTTAAATATTATAAGAAAGAAAAATTCACATGGAATGGATTTCACATCACAACTGAGAATAAAATAAAACATTTACACAAGAAATAAGTTGAGTAGATATGTAAATTTTGAATTACATCATTTAACATTAAAACTAAAATATTTGTGATTGCCTGTAAAACAAGCGAGTCCACTATAGACTCCACGTGGATATAAAAAAACAAAATTTTCTTTTATTTTGTACTTTTTTTTACAAATGTATAAAGAAATCAGACAACTATCTGGTAAACACAATGATCTATGCTTGGTCACAAACGATATGGTATATACATACACTAATGGCGGACCTTACTGTATATGGCGTTTACCTATCTATACAAAAAACGCTAGCATAGAAACTATTCAATTCGCTGTGTTTATTAGTACTTTTAGATATCACCTCAATAATACTGACGACTAGAAGACGTCTCTTTCAATTCTTCCGTCAACAACAAATCAATACAATGCAAAACCAAAAATTATTCTAAAATGAATAATGGGTTTCAATTTTTTTTCCAATACATTTTCAATATAATAAACATGCTCTCATTTGACTGACATTTTTGAAGACTTAAGGAGCAAAATCACAACTGTACACATGTAATGTACTTGAATGCATTATAATGAGAAAAAAAACCACTATTAGTCCAAAGTAAATAAGAATAACCATGAAAACGCTTTTTAAAGCATGCCCCACAAGCCTTCATTGACATGCTTTCATATAAATAAACTAGTGAGGTGGTAAAATTAGGTTGTACATCAGGTTGTACATCCCTATTAAGCAATTATACATTATATCTAATAATCCACTGTCTTATAGACTAACTGTAAATTAGGTTCATTTGCTTTGTTTGTCTGAGACAAATGTAAAAGGAAATGTTTTATTTTTTGCACTTTTCTGCATCAATCACAACTGAGCCACAAATTTATCTTACATTATTACTATAATAAATTCTAAAAATAAACAATGAAAACAAGAAGAATAGGTCACATTGTTACTAACAATGTACATGATATGCAACAACACCCTTTACATATTTATATAGATGAAAACCTTGCAGCATTATGTATCACAAACACAAGAACCTGGTTTGCATAGTTGAACGTAAACATTATTCACACATTACTACTCCAGCAATCAACCAGGTTGAATATCCACATTCCGTTCATGTGAACGCTATGCTAACCCAGATGGTAACCACATACATACGAAATAAGTCTTCACCAATTGTAAATGTATAATTGCATTCTTTCAAATAAAATAATCATTATATATTTGATATTTACGTAAGACCATGAGATGTGTACTGTAAACCATCTATCAATCAATTGACACACAACCCATGTCCTTATTAGGGCTTATTCAGATTTACATCAAATATAAACAAGAAATCAAATATAAATTTGAAATGTATAAGAAATGTACAATGATAAAATCTGACCTCTAGCCAATGGTAGAGAAATCAGAAGAAAAATTAAGTTAAAAAAACAATTTAGTTTTTAATGGTTACTGTTCAAAATAATCAAACAAGGGTCGGTAAAAATCTATGTAATTTTCACATCAGAAGAACAGAAACCCACTAACTATATTTGATAAACATTATTAATTTCCATATTAATTTTGTCGATGCACCCGTAAAGAAACCATTGCTAACCCGGTAGGTCAAATTTGTTAAATTAAAGAAAAAGAATAAAAACCCCTTGAATCTATCCAATTATTTAGAGGAAAAAAAATCTGTACATTTTGATCAATTTTAATTTTGATTCAACCTTCCAATCTTAATAACAAAACTAACATAAACCTTCTAAAATATTCATTAGATTAATATATTTACAGGTGTATGTGAATGACATTAATAATTTGGCATTTAGTTGTAAGACAATTGATATTAGTAATTCAAAAGGACAAAAGAAATGTTCCTCTAAAACCTGCAAATTAGATCAATCATCTGGAACTTTTGGTCATTAACAAGCTAGTAGGATATATGCATCAATGTTTTTGATTCAGTACCTAGCAAATAAACGCTGCTAATGTCTTTGGGCATGTTCAGATCAATGGAGGTAGGTTTTCATATCATAAAGTAAGGTCACACTGTTTGCAAATTGATTGTTTGGAGGTCAAAGTCATGTCATTTCTTATTTCAGACCTAAGGAGATGTACACTGCATATGATACAAAACTATACCTCTGTAGGTCTGAACAGGCCCTTAGATGATTTGGCCTAAGTGCCATTTCATTCTGATATGAAAGTATTCTTTTGGTTATGTCTAGATTGTCTTGTATTTAACCATTAGCAGATATGCAAGATCTGTGCCATTTCATTCTGATATGAAAGTATTCTTTTTATTATGTCTAGAATATATTTATTAATACCAATATATTTAGACAATTTAGCTTGAGTCCTGGCGAGAGAGTGTTTTTAGTATCATTGTCCATTAATATAAATAACCACATTGTCTTTGTATTTAATCATTAGCAGATATGTAGGTTCTGTGTTAACTCTTACCAGGTAGGAACACTAGTCAATGCAGGCTATTATCTGTCATGTCTTGGAAAATTCAAGGCACATGGTTGAGTAGCTCAATACTTCTTGCTTGTCTAATTGGTTTGCTAGGGTTTCAGGTAGGTAAATGTTTTAGATGTTACAAGCTGGTTAGCTTACATATTCTTCAATTTCTCTTACAGTTGGTCATGATTTGTGTTTAATCATGGGCTGCAAACAAAAACAGAACCTAATATTAAACACATATTTTGGCAGTTTATATTGCATCAATACATACATTTAATACCACTTTGAAATTGATAAAATAAACTTTAGTTAGTGAAAATCCTCCACTTCATCATCTGTTTGCCTTCTCTTGACATAGCAATTATGTGTTACCACATTTATATAACGTCCTCCATGGAGCATCGCCCCTACCCCCTCTAATAAATGCCCAGGGCATTTTTTTCCTCCCCCACATACATATACACACGATATTGTACATAACACATAACACACTTTTATTTGTAGTAGAATTTATTTTATCTACAATTTATCAAGCATTTTGATATAATTGTTACTGTATTTTATCACTTATTATTTGTCATATTTTTTCATATCTGAATGCATTTATTTGATTATACATGTTATCACCCATAAACATAAACACCACCCTTGAATGACCACCTCTAAAAACCCTCCTGAACAATAAACGCCTCGGTTGTTTATTCACATAAATACGGTATGTTAGTTTATACTGTATGTGTTATAATAATATATTATGGTAGTATGCGTATTTGCTCAAAGAAAACACATTTCATTATGCATAATCAGTACAGCAAATGTTTCATTGCTGCTCTCAATTGATATATATATACATACACATACTTTTAATCAATGAGAGTAAAAAGATTTGGTCTTGTATAAAAATTTCTAATATAACAGTATGTAGAATTGTGGAAAGGGATGTGAATGGAATGGAATACATAATTGTCACATACAATTTAAAGTTGTATTGTTCCCAAAATCAGACTTTCAATAGGCCATTTCACATACATAAATGATGTTTTCTATATAATAAGTATTAAAGATGTAAACAAACCTGTTGGAGTGTAAATCCATCATAGACCAGCATGAGATCTTCCATGGTGTATTGCTTAAGGATAACAAATCCCTCTAGATTACGGTGTGCACGTCTTGCACAATCCTCACAGTTTACTTCATATTTCTTGTCCCTTTCAGTTGTAAATAAGATGTTGAATACTTCTTCCTATAACAATAAAAATAAATATGTTAAAAAAACAAATTCAACTTATAAACATAAATTTTTTGTATAATAAAACTTATGTGAAGTGAACAACTTTATTAAAACAAGTCTGATTTGATTAATACAATAGACAATACATCTTTAAATGTGACCCAATCTGGCAAAACCCCTACTTTTGTTTGAAATTTTCATTTTTGTATTTGTGTAATTATTCGAATCATAAGCTTTGCAATGTTGTTTATTTCGTAAAAATTGAGTAAATATTTAAAAAATTATTAAATGTTATACAACAACTTTTTTATTTCTGCGCGTAGAGCATATAACATCTAGCGTGTTGACCAATAATGTTTTTTATTGCGATGATGCGCCATAGCAACACACACAGTTCGCTGTTCCAGAAACTTCAAAGAGAATTCAGAATTTTCTGAAATTATGTCATAGTAAATCAAAGTTTTCATTGGTTCCTTCTTTAAACTCCGCCCTAAAACTTCCATATTTGGAATGTCAAATTGATGAGCTTTATTTTGATGTGTGAACTTTCAATATTGTGCAGAAAATTGGTGATCAAAATGTCATAAAATTCAGCCACTTTCAACGGAATTTTAACGTAATAAATTGTTAGGCTTGATGAAAATATATGTTTTTAAAACTCTCTTTTTCATATTTTTAATTACATTTTGGGAGTTTAAATCAGGTAGACGTATCTTAAATAGTGAAATATTTTGAAAATGCAAAAACATGTAATCTGCCAGGGTAGTCGATTTGGATGTATTTTGGCTGATTACATGAAATCCAGACAAAGAGAGGGTTTTGCCAGATCGGGTCACAAATAATATATATCTTTTTTCTGTGCGCAATATTCTAATGTATGATGTGCACGTGGTTGGTCGTGCGGATAAAGTTCAAATCTAGTTATGAATATATTTATGTCTTATTTTAGTTTTGGACCACATTTTCTTCTTATCGGAATTCTGTATCCCTGTAATATATTGTATTGTGGTACACATCAAGTAAATTTATTTACTGTATAATTTGAGCATGAATTTAAATACAATTGACAGTAAGTTTACCTCGCAATTAACACAATAATGTGCTGCTTCGTTCTTTGAGCGTCCATGCCAATGTACTTTGATACCTTCATCTTTTAGGTTGTCAAGCAATAGCTGACATTTTCTTAAGGATCTCATCAGAACATCACTGCAAATAAACACAAACGATCATTCAAATTAACTAATTTAAATTTTTCTCATTTTCTCAAATGTAACCTCTCTACTTGCACGCTTTACTCATTTGTATTTGCCAAATCATATTTGTCAATCAGTGAAGGCACATTCCAGATATTAAGAATCTAAACGTTTAGGAACATGAAAGTAATACTTACTTGACCATCTCAAAATATTCAGGATCAGACACTTTTACATTTCTTGCCATGTTCCAGGAAAGGTGCATGAGTGGTACAATTGATTTGTAGTTTTGAAGTTTATTCCACTCGTAGCGTTCCATAGCAAGTTTAAACTGATAGGCCTTCAATGGGCCTACATTCCATGCTATGTTATTGCACCAACCCTAGAAAGAAGAAAGAAATCACTCTTATTATGTGAAGTCTAAATTACACAACAACTGCAATTTATATTATAGTTATTTAACTTGTATAGTTTTACATTACCAATGTTGTATTCATTTCAAGGAATTTTGAATTGATTTTAGGACAGAATAGACACCTACCTTCCTACCTACACAACAATAGAATCTACAGGACCATTATATAAATGGTTTAATCCATATACAATTCATGATGTTATATTGACTGAATGTCAAAAAGACATTATAACCTACCACAGCTTGAACCCAGTGAACAGCTCCAGCATTCACCCAGACCAAGTCACCAGGCCGCTGCACAAACCTATACACAGGTACATTTTCCTCATACAGATCTTCCAGTACTGGCCACCATGAACCAGTCAAAAAGTTAATGCCATTTCTAAAATAAAACAACATATCTTTAATGTTGCAAACTAGCCTCAAGTCTACAATAAAATAAATTTATAATGCACTATCCAACTTTTTCTCATTTTAATAATACCCATGTATATGGTTGTAATTACAATTTTTGATTTTTGTTTTGTTCAGTTTAGTATTTTTTCATGTCAGTTTCAAATGTATTTTCATTTTACTTATTATGGACAAGTCAGTATCAGTAGTAATAGTATACAAATAATGAATGTTTATGAGTGTAATGGTACAAATAATGGCATAAGGTGAATGATGAAAGGTTATATTTGAATGAGACGAAGCCGAGTTGAAATATAACCTTTCATCATTCACCAAATGTCATTATTTGTACCATTACACGAATATAATACATTCATTATTTGTTTTAAATAACATCTAAATATATTCCTGTCATTTTAATCAGATTGAATAAAAGGTAGGCCTACATTTCATTTGATTCACATTGAAATTTTTACACATATTTACATTGCAAAACAATATATATTTTGTTTTTATAATATAGTAAATTTTATATTTATTTGGATTTTATAATCCTACTGTAGTAGTTAATTATGTCAACAAACTCCCAAACATTCCTAGGCCTAGCTATGCTATACAGCGCCTAGGCCCCTAGCTAGACCTAGCCCTAGAGAGCTAGGCTAGAAAAAGGCAGCGATACCATTACGAAACTTTGCCAGGCCATTGAAACTGATCTAGGCTAATTGTAGATTTGTTCCAATTAATTATTCAAAATCATACATATGATCTAAAGCTAAGTTAAATTTAAAAATCGCAAAACGAGAGTTCAATGTGTCAATATTTGTTATTGTTAACAAAATAGGCGGAGTTGTTAGATTTTACGTTCAGAGAATCGCAGTAATTGTCGTAAATTTGTTTTTCATCCACGAAACCATTTTTTTTTCATACACTAAAAATAGAGACAGAAAGTACTATTGAAAGACTGTTCAATAGTGCATACAATTGCACACCATCAAATGACAGGTGTTATATAATAATCAATATTGCTCACAAACAAAGTAAGTTTTTCAAACCATTTACAATGCCCATCATATCTAATTAGAATACCATAGATAACTTCCAATATACACACAAATCATCTAGGTAGTCCCACGGATCCAACTGCTAGATCTGTCAGGCATATGTTCTATTCCTCTTATGGGTCATCTTTTAAACAAACACCAATTTATTTGTTTACTTTTATAATTTATTTATTTTCTAATAATAATAATGATATTAAATATTATAATTTATAAATCATTTTTGATGAATTACCTTTCACACAAGCTGTGAATAACTCCCCAGTAAGGCTCAGGAACGGCAAACCATTCGCAGTCACCAGGTCCAATATTAATATTTACAGAACAAAAGTTGTTATTTTCTTGATGACCTAAAGTACATAAATAAAGCAATAATAGATAATAATACACTAACTTTGTCTATAATAAATTCAATGTCAATAAAATTAACTTAAAGAAAAATAATGTTGATGTTAGAAAGAGGAGGTGAAGGATTTGTAATTATTTATTTAAATTATTATTAGAAATAAAAGGTTTCTATAATACCATGGAAGAATTACAATTACTTCCTTCTACAAAGGTTTTTTTTTGTATTATTAAAAGAAGGAAGTATTTAAAAATGGTCAACAATGCACTAAAACATAGGAACAATGTATTTGTAATTCTACACTACTATAAACAATACATAAAAAAGCACATGATAAACAATAGTGAGTGAGTGGCCGAGCGGTTAAGACAGTGGAACCGTAATTACGTAGCCATAACATCGGCACAGGTTCGAGGCTCACTCACTCCATGGTTCTGGTGGTTGAACGAGTCTTCTCGGATAAGGACTATAAACCGTAGGTCCAGTGTACACAACTAGCTCGTGTGCACTTTAAAGAACCTAGTACATCTTTCGAGACGAGTAGGGGGTTACCCCGGTGTATTAGTACATCACAGCCACTGATCACCAACTGGGCCCTCTGGGAGACCAGTCTTTGACTGAAGAGGTTACCCAGTATAAATATATATTTCAATTCAATTCAATAAATCATGACCAACAAATAATGTTAATTGTTTCAAACAGACAAAGAGCTGATGGTTCTGAGCTGAGAATGTTTTGTTATGCTGTGTTTTACATTAGGACAAGTTTAGGCATCGCAAATTGATTGAATTTGATTAAAAATCTCCAATTCCGTGCTATTTCACTAATTTTCCTTGATCAAAGGCAATTTTGAACAAATTGGAAATCAAATGTATCCTTTTTCCCCCTTAGGAATTTAAAATCTTATCCAAATACGTACTACAGTCGAATCCGCCTAAGTCAAATCTAATGGGACTGGTATAAAAATTAGAGTTATGCGAACTTACAGATTTGTTAAAAAAAATGCTAGGCCTAGGCTAGATTCACTCACTAGCCTCGCTACGACTAAACCTTATTAGGCTTACTTCACAAATAGTACATATCGCATCACAATCGCGGCCAACACGATGAGCCTTCTTGAATTGAGTTTGTTGCTTAGCTAGCTAGGCCTAATAAATGTCTAAGCCTCCTTTATCAGCAATGGCAAACTGTATTTTCTTTATGGTTTAAGCCATAACAATAATAAGAAATAAGTATATAAAAGTATAATAAATACATTTTGGTTCTTATTCGAAATTGGTATCCAATTGTTTATTGCCATCTGTCTAGCATTTTTAGCATGTTGTTGCCGCGTGATTTGTGACTTCGACTTATACAATGTAAATCACTAAAGAATGCATGTGTTCGGACACAACAAAATATTAGTAATAATAATTTGCAAAGTGCAAGCATCGGTCTAAAAAATACGCTCACTGCGCTACTGACAACAAAGAACATGAAAAAAAGTTACATATCTTAAAGACTACATACATTACAAATGTTGACTTAGACGAATTTCGACTTAGAAAAATTTGACTTACAAATAAGAATTACACAGCCATGTATAGGAAAGAATTAGGACTTTCATAAAAATTTAACTTAGGCGGAGTCGACTATATGTTATATTTAGGATGTTTTACAGAGTTTTCTTTAAAATTTGGATTCTTTGTTGGATTTAAAAAAAAATTGCAATCAACTAACCTGGTGTTCTACTTCCCGGAACCTTCATGTACAGCTGGACAGTGTTCATACCTAGAATCTGGTAGCCTACATGAGATAACATGTTAGCAGCTGACACTATCCGGGTGAACACGGGTAGTTTAGACAACTCATGTAATTGCTTCTTCCACCTGTACAACACACAATTTATTAAGCATTAAATAATGACACCAAGTCACTTGCCAAGTTCTTTATGATTCGTGTACAGTAACTGTTTCATGACTGCACTTAACTTTGAATTCATTTTGATGTGCGTAACATTCTTAACATAAAACTCAAATTTTACAAACACAAAACAAATATCAGGATTATGCAAATAAATATTTTAAATAATGGAAATAAGTTTGCCGTCTCGGTACTTTATTGTGTTTTTATCCTATGATTTTATGTCAGAATAAAGAAATAAAATAAATAAATAAATAATTAAATATAATCATGGCCTAATTCTTTGAAATTTCGATTGATCCTTGAATTTATGAATAAAAAAATTAAAAGCATTCAAAAGCATAAGCTATACATCATTGAGCAGTTAATACTCTATTAGAAAGTGTAGGACAACACCCATTATGGATTGTACCATTTTTAGAGTGGTGGGTTGTTTACTTGTTTTTTTTTATCAATCTCTACAAGAGACCAAAATTACATGGTTACTTCCTATTATATACCTTTGAATTTTACTTTATGTAATCTACCTTATATTGTAGAGATTGATAAAAAAACACAAGCCAACACCTAACATTGTTATTCAGCCACCACTCTAACAGTCCATTATGGGTGGTTCCCACGTTATTGTCTGATTTCCGTATTAGTTTATGCAGTCTGAAATTTTAAAGGAATACATACTTCTTTTCATCTGAAAGATCTACATTTGTGCCAAACTTGAGCATTTTGAATTCCCTCTCAGTAGTTCTTTTCCTAAGAAAACAAAGATAGTAATATGAAATTATGACGACAACATTCTATCTCTGTTCAGTAGTGTGCATACTGTATTGGCCATCTTTTGCATACAAAGCCTGCACATTATATTTACTGGGTGGAGTTGAAAACAGTCATGTTGACAAACGACCAAGTGCACAGTAAAGGAAATATGTATATGTAATTAAGCATTCATTTGAAATATTCTTATTCTTTATTGCCATGCAACAAAAATAAGCAACCACAGTGGCAGGAAACACAAAGGAATTAAATCTCTAAATCTAAAAGATTCAGTGTTACCCTCTTACTGAGTAGCACATTAAGATAAGATATAACATTTCAATAAACAATAAAAAAATTGTTTTATAAAAACTTGCAGCACTTAAAAGAACAACAATGCATAAACTTTACTCAGAGAAGAAATTCATATTAAGTTAAAACAAAAATGTTTTGAAGATTATAAAGGAGTCTGCATCATGAATTTCTTCATGGTCCTGTTTGCTCTGTATATGATCGATGAATATTTGTTAAACTGAAGTATAGAATATATATGTATGTACCTTTTATTTGAACTTTGGTCAAAATCTGGGTTGTGATAATCTTGCGAATTTCTCTCTGCTTCTTCCTATAAATAGGGTAAAAATACAGGCTTCAAATTATTTTACACATTCTCATTATAGATTTTGGGTAACATATAGAAGAACATATTTAACACAGTACAGTTGTACTACTATATCAATTGTACGTTAATAATAGATTCAAAAGTCATTATTTATTCATTCTGAATTTTAGAAGGATATAACACCACAAGAATACAAAAGCAACTACTGTGGTCTTTTCAATAGAGGGCACTGCACCACATCAAGCAATGCTACTCCTTCCCAGCAATAACTAACGACTAGTCATTACCAGAAGAGGATCTAATGTGAATAGATCAAAACGTTGCACGTACATAATTTACTGGTTTATCTTTAAATATGTATATATCTACATTATATAAAACCAGACAACATTTTCGAAGATTAACCAATTTAAAATCTATAACATGATTTTTAGTTCATATCTATATAAGGATTCTTTATAAGATGTTTTTAAAGGCTAAAGATAATTTTGAACATTATTAGGAAACTTATAACATTATATAAATGAGAGTTTACTACTATATGTATAAAACCAACTGTAACTAGATTTAATTCGTCACTATGACGAAAATATAGGTTATATGCATTGAGTTAAATAAAGACAATTGATTTTTAAAATAATTATATATTGTTTGATCGACTTTGTCAGAATCTTTAATTATTTATAATATATGAAGATAGGATCTTGCTAACGCAAATACAATAGCCGGTATCACAATCCGATCAAAGATCCCTTCGCGTATAATGTCATAAACCACCCTTGTTACATAATAATAAAGACATAAGTTACTTTTTTACTTTTTCATTATAAATCATGGGTATATTAATCTATACACTAAGAAATAAAATTGAACAAACAATACGGACATAAAAACAAATCTTATTTCATTTTTGACAATTTTGAAAAAATAAGCGCGCGTACGCATGCGTTATATACGGTACGCACGTATTTGTATTGCCATATGATGAAATATGACTATAATACATGGTCGTGAAGATATGATTACAAACATGATTTTGTTAAATCGTGCCTAGACCGCGTAATTTTTTATTGCGCACCATGATAAGATAACTACATTCCTGGCCATAAGGAATATACTTTGAAAAATTGACATAGCTAGATGAAATGGATCAAGATAATTGACGGACAAAATAGTGCTAAGGAAAGAATAAATAAATAAATAAATAAAGATTCTGACAGAATCAATAAGGTTATAATGCATGTTAATGCATATTACCTAATTAAGAAGGGAAAATATGCATTGATCAACAGTACATTATGACATACCCTGAGTGACTCCTGGAATGAAGATGCCTGGTACTGAGCATATTTTGCAATCGTTGTAAACGATCGATTGCTATTACACTTCCAGACCTTCTTCAGTCCAGCCATATCCCAGTTTTCATCTGGTGGCTGCTGGCGCTGTGTACGTACTTCCACGGTATGCTCACTGTTAGCCTCAACCAGTGTCTTGGTAGAGAATAGGCCGAGGTCTAACTTTAAGGCTGCAGCCAAACCTCTGATTACTGTGATAGGCTGGTTAGGTTGTAGGCAATGGTGAGCCAGTGCTTCTGAATATGCATCATGCTTTGATTCAATCTGAAATATGCATTATTATACAAATGATATAGTACGTATACAGAATTCCTTTTCCTGTAAATAGGACAGTATGCTCTGCTACAAAAAATACATTCTTTTTTAGTGGTACTACAATCACCTAAATAAAATTTATGAGTGCCAGAATGCAATGGAAATGCACAAATAGTTCTTTTACTGTTTTAGGTAATTTGAAGCAAAGTCATTGATCACTCATCTTCTGTCAACACTGTAAATTATAGTAATGAGATGAGTCATTTGGGAGGGGAAATTAAACATTATGAGAAAGCGAAAAAAAAAAACAACCAAATATACTTACAAAAACACTAGGTGTTGGTGGATTAAGTTGATCTTTGGGTAAAGGAGGATACGGATTTGGTGGTGGGGTTGGTGGTGGTAGCTTATCAAGATAATAATTGGAACATCGAATGCCATTCTTATTGCGACAAGATTCTATTATAGCTGCAGCACAGCTGTAGACTTTATTTGATGAATGCGAGTTGTCAATACTTGGATTACTTGTCTTGATGACCTAATATAGAACACTCATGGATTACTTTCTTAGTTTAATATTTGAATACAAGACAAAATAATCAATTAGACTAAAGTGATAAGTTAGTGCTTATGGAGACATAATCTTAAAGAAGTAATTTAAAAATGTTAAATAAAACCACACACACACACACACACACGTTGAAACCTAAGCCTACGGTTTTTTTTTTACCTTATCATGAGCAATATTTCCATTAATGTGACCATCAACTGGAGCTGTTCCTGCCTCACTACGAGGAGACTTGGCTTCATTACTACGTGGCGTGCTTACATTTTCAACTGGTTCCCTCTGGGTTGGTGACACAAGATTTGATATTGTTCTAGGCGAGTGAACCAGAGAGTGCTGTGTAGGAGATGTTCCAACTTGCGGGGTACTGTTCAATAAACTTTTCTCCACACTTGTCTGATTCTGTAACATAGAATCCTCACTTATCCGTCTTGCATCTGGACCAGCCTGAGAAGCAAGTTTCTCTGCGCTAATTGTAGTACTGTAAGGGTTGTCTGACAAAATTTGTGCCGATGGACTTTGGCCAACGGATGATGCAGCATGTGTTTGTACAGGACTCATTGCACCGCTTAATTCCTCTCCTTGAGTTAGTGATGCAAGCATACTATCTGCTATTTCCTGTGGGGATAACTTAGTTCTAATTTCACCTTCAGATTTGGACTTGAATTCTGCTAGTTTCTGAGAAATATCTGGACTAGGTGGTGCTATTACATTAGGTGCAGGATGCTGATGTGGGCTCTGAAGGCTCATTGTTCCTGCTAAAGACATCGGGTTTTGAGTATGTGATGACGGACTGTTCATTGCTGCTTTTGGTGACACCACAGATCCCTGTTCAACAGATGTTGGTGAAAACACAACTTTTTGAGGTAGGTCTACTTTTGAATCTGGGAATGACAGAGCATCACTGTGCATGCCAATGGCAAGCACTGGACCAGAAGTTGATGAAGGCACAAGTCCATGCCCATTAGGTAACATTGTTTTTTGTATTGATTCACTGGACACAACTCTCCCACTGGGCAATGACGTCGTCATTATTGCAGGGTTTCCTGTCTGGAAGTTGGTGGTTGTATTCGTTTGCTGAATATTGCTCAAATTAACTGAATTTGGTTGTTGCACATTCAATCCACCTGCTATTCCATCACATTGCTGTATTTTTAGCATCTGCAAATGACAAAAATTGTAAAGAATGAAAGAAAAGAATGTTATAAATAGCTTAAATGTTTCTTATGTGAAAAACAACTTTTTAAACAAATTAAATCATGTTATCTAATATTGTAATTGGTGTAACAAGGTTAATTTCTACATGATTCATCAATATGACACATATACAACAAGGTATTCACTCCTTACATAACATATTCAAGTTTACACAAGAAATCTTTCTTTTTCAACATTTAAAACTTTTTTCAGAAAAACATTGAACTAAAGCAAGACATTAACTTTAGTAGTAGAATGACATTAGTAGTGGAATTTTTGGTGACAAATACATTCTTGATGATAGCCACCTTCAAAATGGACCTGAAATGGATTTTCAGGTTAATGTTATTTAAATGTATCAAATAAACACAAGCACATACAAATAAAAACAAAGTGTATAGTATTTTGGTAAATTAGTGAAAATACGCACGCAATTACAATTTTCCATTTCAACGTCGGGTGCATCTATATTCACGACGTCACATACACGAGCGAAGGCCTCATGATAGATGTCAATGAATGAACAGTCGGGGAACGTACACGAAATGTTGACACTAATACCAATTTATTAAATATCAAATGCTGTTGAAATATAGTGCCTTGAAATATAGTGCCCTAAAATGTACTTTTGTCCGGCCATCGGTCCAGCAACCATGTGAGGCTCGGTTTCAAGCACAGCCAAAGCGATATCAGTTGGCCCTCCGGAGAACGGTCAGTTGTTCAACCACAGTGTTTTGAACTTCGGAGTTGTTTGATTTTACCTTTGACATCAAAACACCGGGGCGTCAACTCCAGAGTGTCTCAGGAGTTTTGCTTTTGAAAGCGTACAAAGTACAATTTGAAAAATGCACATACGGTCTTGAATGAAAATAAAAAGGTACCTGTTGTTGATGTTGTTGCATTAGCCAGAATGCTTGTTGCAGTTGATTTAATATGACTTGTTGCTCTGGAGAGAGTGAGGCTTGATTCTGCTGTAGTGCATTCATCACTTGTATCTGATGGGGTGTAAGATAAGTTGGTGGTGGCCTCTGTTGGAGTTGCTGTTGTTGCTGCTGCTGCTGTTGCTGCTGCTGCTCCAAGAGTTCCGCTACAGAGGTCGAGTTCTAGTGCGAATAAGTAAAATATAAAATTAATTAATTAAATAGCATAAATACTAATTTATATTCAAATATTTGTTTCTTCCATTGTCTGCTTACTGGATGTGTGGCTGAAATATCATTTTAAAATATAAATACCTTGGTTTTCTTTTTTTGACGTTTAGCAGGATTGCCTTGTTGGGACTGAGCTGGGTTCTTGCCATTGTTTGTTGGTTGAGCATTAGAAGTATTGCAGCTAGGGTTGTTCGGCATGGGAAATTGGTTACCAAGGACGCCTGGATATGGCGGAGGAGGAGTTGATTTTGAAACCATTTGCTGGTGTAGAAGCCTTGCCTGAAGCAGAAATAAATAATTATATTAGTAATTTCTAAATATAATACCAAAAATAAACAATAAGTATTTTAAAATTTTGTTTAAAACAGAATAGAGATGAATATTAATAGGTTATTGTAAATGTCCTAATCTAATTTTCAAACATTATTAGGTATTCTTTCTCTCATCAATGCACATCCAACATTTATACAACATTTTTCAACAAATGATCAAATATCTTTAAGATATGTTACATCAGTCATCAATAACGTTGTTCAGATAAGATGGAAGTAAGGTTTAAACTTTGGGTAGTGCCGGTCAAGATGCTTTTTGTATTAATTTAACTATTCTAATAAAAGAATAATTTACCCCAAAGAATGCCAATGAGTAAGGTGTTATTTCCTGGTATTATGCCATGTAGATGCTCTTACTTTCGAGCAAACCATTATCAAAGCCTTTTACTTAGATAATTTTCATGTACCTACTGAGTCATTAGTGGTAAGGCCGTCTGAATAATGCAATTTACAAAAGAAAATAACTAAACTAATTTAAACAAACCTGTTGAATAGAATTCATAACTCCTTGACGTGAGGTGAGTTCAGCAGGGATAGGCAGGTTCCACGCTTCTTCTATGGTGGGTAGAGTTTTATTTCTGAAAAAAATAGAATCAGTTAAAATTAAACATTCAACCAACAAGACCATTAATTATGCAATAGTTCACTTGGTAGTTAGATCCATGCTGGATGGATTTGTTTGTTAAAATCAAAGACCCCTATTACAGATTGAATCATTTGTTACAAGGGGCTTCTTTTACTCACGTTTATATTTCAAATCTTTTATATAAAATAGTTAGGTTATTTATTTTCAGCCACACCTTACCAGGCAAAAATGAAATAAATCATTAATAAGTGTATAATTAGACAATTATTATGTAAAGTGTCCCAAAAAAAATTCCAAAATAAAATCGGTTTGGTCAAAAGTTTCTATACAAGTTTGTATAAGAAAAATCATTATTGTGGTGTTTGCTAGAGGTAACACCTCCAATTAAAAAAGAGATACATTATTGATTTCAATGATGTTGAATAGTTGCAAATTAGGATTTAACTTACTTAGCTTGCATGTGTTGAGGTGGAAGTGTAGCCATTTGAGCTTGAAGTAATTTAACTCTTGCAGTTAATGCAGATCCCACTCCTGTTTTATTGGTTTTGCTGGCGTTAGAATAACACACTAAAGCGTCCCTATAAAATAATTTACAATTTCTAATCAATCATTTCATTACCGTATATAAGTTTAGTATGATACATTGATTGAAGTATCATATATACTTAATTAAAAAATAATGGAAAGGTTTATATATATAGTCGCAAACAAACTATGTGGACAAAACACTCCCCTTCCCTGCCATGTCCATTGTAGATATTAAAAACAGTGCAAATTCATATAAAAAGGAACTAGCAGTTCACTGGGAAAATATTTGTAGATAAAAACAAGTTTCACTATCTTCAAAATCATGATCAATGTGAAAATGGTTAATAGTCCTTATGAAAGAAGACTACCACCAGAGCTATAGAATGGTCATACTACATGAACAAATTAACAAACTTGCTTGACCACTGCATGTTCTGACTATATTTATACATATTGCCTTATTGGTTGGCTAATAGATAAAAGTCAGTACAGTATAATTAAATTATTGAAATAGTGCATATAGCAGTTAATGCAAATACAAAATGTATATTTAATTGGATTTAGAGCAAGTGATGAATCCCAGAATAATCAAAATAAAATTTGACCTACAATGTTGCTAGTGAGGAATATCCCAAATTCTACATCTCTACTGAATTAAAGTACAAGGATATCGATCCAACTACTCAGTCATTTGTTTACTATTTATTTCTTAGCAGGGATCCAATCCTTTTCCAATCTAATCCATAAGCATGAAAGTAATTTGTTTCTTTTCAATCATAAAATGAACACAATTATGAATTCAGTAAAGGTAATTTGCATTACAAAACATAGATTATAGGGTATGGATCAAGGTTGGTTAAATTACAAATTGGAAGTTCATTGTGGTATTTCAAGAAAGAAAATCTTTTTTTTGTCTTCCTTTGATTTTAAAAATAACTAGATTTAAACAGCTAACTTTCACCCTGGTAATTTCAATATCTTACTATGCACCTATCCAAATATTATTTTTTTCTTTGTCATGTTTTGCTTTGTTGCTCAATATATGAAGAACCATTTAATTTAAAGTTTGCGGTACACCACATATATTAGTTCTGTAAAGAATTTAATCAATGTACTTTGATCGTTCTCAGGAGTCAGGACGATCAAAGTACATTGATCAAACATCGAGAAACTCAACAGTTCTTTTCAGAACATGTGGTGTACCGCAAATTTTATATCAACATTTGATTCCACCACGAAACCTTCAAACAGTACATTTTATTAAAAAAATGTTCACATTGTTTTGCCATATAAATAACAACAGTCTGTAAAGCTAAGCTTATGCCGACTCTGAAGCAATTCAACTATGTTAACATAAATGCTCCAAGCAACTGAACGCCACTGAACTCAACTGACAGGCGCACACAAATGTCGACACAAGCTTCTAGTTTCTTTCAGTTGCCCATCTACTTTTTTCCGAACTGAAAGGATACTGAGCGCAACTGAAAACTTTGAATTGCATCATGTGTGCAGTAAGGGTAACAGTGACCAGTAGAGATAAGTTTAATGTTTCCATATAAGGGCTCGTGCATACTGCTTCCTATACATATATGAATCGCATCGTGCACGCATTATGGCAACTAGTTACAATCAGTGTTGACATAATTGCTGGTTCTGTTCAGTTCTGTTGCTTGAAAATTTTACATAAATTCTCTTGCGCAAATAGTTCCTATCAGTTGAGATTAGCTGCGTTCCATGGCTTACCGTAAGAGTTTCAGTTAACTTACCTTGGTTGAGAGCAAGCTTCATACAATATTCCAAGATCAGTCCAGGCTGCCGTATGGGATTTGTCTAATTGCACTGCACAAATGTAAGCTTGGAGAGCATCCATAGGCTGATTTTGTTGCTGGTAAAGTACCCTGTACAAATATGAAATTAAATAATGAAATACAGTATACCTTTATTTGTTGAACTCTTTGAATACAATATTTTTATTTATTTTAATTAATAATTTGGGTATTCATGAAGTACAAATTATTATATTAGGTGTACTACACAGATGATTTTTAAAAACTAGTATGCTTAAAACCCTTTCACTGCTTATGCCAAGTATAAACAAATGTTATTGAACTGCGTGTAATACATAAAAATCTGAACTTTATACTCTACCCTCTATAGTGTGTTATTTTTACTTTCAAACGTTTAGTTAAAAAATAATTATGAAAATAATTCAAATTTTAGTAGTAGTATTCATTTTATGTATCTTTATCATTATAGTGTCAAAAACACATAGACCAACCCCCCTTTTTTTTTGTAGTTTTAGATATTTTTTAAAGACACTTTCCCTACAATTGTTGACGTTTTGTAAATATAATGCATATATTACTTACACCAGGTCATTCCTTGTCGTTTTATGGTTAATTATAATAAAAAGAGAAAACAATGCACTACATATCCCTCTCTCGTGGGCGGTCTTAGGCATAGCCTAGTTAGGCTTAGTGTTGTAGGCCTAGCTGGCAAACAGCAGTAACATACAAACATTGTACACTAGCTATAGGCCTAGCCTGGCGTTGTCTAGTTGCTGTATTAATTGTCTTTCTTTTTTTTAAACAGAATACATTAATACATATTGGGGAAGACCTGGTATTTTCGCTGAAAAGTTCTTTCATTTGTTTTGACTTTGAGATCAAAGCAAAACGAAAATATCAATCCGAGCTCAATACATGCTGGTATTTATAGAGGACAACTTAAATTATTAAAAATAAAATCAACATAAATTTCACATTTTTAACCGTTTTTTTAAATAGATTTTTAAACAAAACGGTTTTTATATGATACTTTCTATTCTAAAAATTCTATATATATATGTACAATGTTTATTGTTTTCGTATTTACAATGCAATTTAGCCATTGTCTATGATTCTAAACCATGTGATTTTACAATAAAATTGGTATAATTAAATACAATAACTAATAAGCATAAATTATATTAAAGATGTATTTGCACTATATTTAACATGAAATACCTATAGCATCTTATTCAAGTGGAAATCTGGACTATCCTACTAGGTTGACCTATTGTGGCTTTTTAGATTTCCATTAAAATTGATTGAATGTGATTCATCTATGATTAATTTTTTAAGCTTAGCCAATAAAAAAAAAGTTTGAAAAAGTGTCTAAAAAGAGATGAGGATACTCTTGCATAACAGGTTTAAACACAAGAGAATTGTGTCTTTGTTCCTTTGTGAAATGAAACATACTGTAGACATAATGATGGAACATTGCCAAGACTAGAAACATTCACATACAAAGAACCAATACAGGGAAATACCTGCATTAGTCAGCTCTCATTTCCTACTACGAATAATTCCAGATTTAGACCGAATATGACGAAACCACATTATGTGGAATTTAAGATTAAATCGAGAGAAAATATGTAGTTAGGGAATACCATTATCACATTATTTTAATCATAAATTTAATGTATAATTACATAAACCTACACAATCTCACCATCTACTATAACACACACATAATTATCTAATATTAATTAAACTACTACTATTATTCAGAAATGATTCAATAACTACTATCACATTGTAACCAATCAATTGTTTATGTCCTGTCTGTGATTATATCTCACCAAAAACAAAAGCAAAGTGGTACAGATGAAAACACTTTGCTAATTTGAATGATTTAATTTTCATTTAGCCTACAAAGTTCAAAACAACTTAGTAAAAATATAAAACAGCAATTTGATACAGTGATTAGTTTCATTGGATAAATACTTATATATAGTATTTGTTTTGCTCAGTTTACGTTTGAATTTCCTAGAAATTGATTATTAAAGCGTCTGCTTCCAGTGGGAGACCTATGTAATATTGAAAGCAGTTAGCAACAGCAGTACTTACCACTGTTATAAAGTTTAACAATCTTTGATAATTTATAAAGTGGAGAGTGAATCCATCAATTCTGTCTACCTACCAAGTCCAAACATTCTCTGTCCATACATTAAATATCACTTGTAATATAAAATACATGTACAAAGAATATACCAACATACTAACAGTACCTATGCAACCTACTGATAGAAACATCTAAGGGTTATTAAAATGTTTAACCACAATACAGGTTCAAACCACCACAGGCAGGCTACATTATTAATTAATTTAATTTTGTGGGTTGGTCAATACAATCAGATACACTATACCAACATTTTTAGTAGTATTTCCTAATACAATACAACCAATACAATGTACTTACATAGACATTGTGATCTGTATTTGGTAAATGAATTTCTGTGAACAAAGAAGTTGGTTACATGTCTGTTGAACACTAGCCAATTCAATGAACAACAACAACAATGATACGCATTTTAATATCCTACACAAACTACTTCTCATTCAATCACACTATCCTCCCACAAAGCAGTGAGCTAAAACATTATAAATAGAACCAACAGGACATGTCTAGCTGACAAGATTATAGATGCAAAGCAGCACCCACTCATTTCTGATAATACAGTACAAAAAATCATTGCCAAATGTCACTGATAGAAGTATTATGCTAAACCCACTCAATAAATGTAAACCTCTCTCAACTTTATCAACACACACTTTTTGAGGAGGTGGGCTATTTTGCATTTAATAATTTATATATCAAGTGTTAAAGGGAGTACTGTACTTTAGTACTTGGTTTGTTTCTGTATTAATGGTTATAATGCCATCAAGAAACAATTTTCAGTATCACAAGCTTAGAATTTAAAGACCCATTCCCTACAATTTTGGACGTTTTGTAAAAATATATAAATATAAACGTTTTATGGTAAATTATGATAAAAAGAGCAATGCACTACCTAAGTAATTCGCAGTGAATGTCCTTTTGGGGGACGGTCTAGGCTTGGTTTTGTAGGCCTAGCCGGTAAACAGCAGCTACGTACAAACATCGTACGCTAGCTATAAGCCTAGCAACGTTGTCTAGTGGCTGCATTAATTGTCTTTCTGTTTTTGCCAGTATCCGTTTGGGGGAAAACCCGGTATTTCCACTGAAAAGTAATGATTCTTCAATTTGTTTTTGGCCTTCACGATCGATCAAAAGTGGGTGAATTACAGAAGAAAAACTAAAATGCATGTTGGGATTATAGTGGGCAGCTGAAATTATTAGAATAGACTTATTTTTTCACTTTTTTAACCATTTCAACTACAGGAAAAAAGTTATCGCAATAGGACCATATAGTATTTATTTTTACATTAAATGTAGTTTGTGACCTTAAATTAGATCTAAAAAACGTAGGGAATGGAAATCTGCCAGGGCCTTAGCTAGCATAAGGCAGATGAGGTGGTCACCCTGTCAAAAATGTTCCGGACATAATAAACCACGTTTTGTGTAATCAGTATAGTAGTAGAAATTGTGTACACACCTTATGAGTTATGCAGAATGCTAAAATCTGATAATACTAGGTCCACTGGTGGGGTTCAGGAGGGAAAGATGTGTGGAGTACAAGCGACTAAGCCCAAAATCACATACTTTCTAACATATTCAATTTATTTTAAGAAGGGTTTGCATTTGTTGTGAAATGTATAGAGACATCGTTTACAGGAGTACACAGGAGTTATACAATTAGATGTAGGGTGTCATTAAACGTTCCTCAAAAATCATACGCATATCCCAACGTTTACTTAAAAAGGCAACATTGATCATCATTTCCAAATTATGTTTCACAGTCACAAATTTAGATCGATACGCAAAACCTAATAGGTCAGTATACAAATACAAATTGCCGTGAGAGTTCAGAGAGTGAAAAAAAAATAATCATAGTTCAAGAGTTATTTAGATACTTTTGAAGGTGTATAGTTTAGTGCCTTTTTCATACAGCACTTTCGCCTGATTTTTCCATTTTCGTTTTTCAAGTAGATCAGTGATGGTTAAATCATCTATGATATAGAAAGGCTCGTTTTTACTCGGGGTACCCGAGTCTAGGACTTACTCATTTTCTCCTCCATCTGGACACTATTGAGTAAAAAGTGCGATTTTTAAAGTACTACTCCTCCCTTATTAGTTGTAGTATTGAGCTGGCATGAATATACTACAGGGACATGTCCTCAAATCTATAGAGCCGGAATTTTAAATTTCAAACCGGATGCAGCCATATGACGTCTCGAAGATGGTACCATATAGCCGTATTTGGTAGGTTATTGATGTGTATGTGACGTCACATCCCGTCTTATGACGTCATTACAGCTTCATTTGCTGTACCCCGAGTATCGCACATTCGTGCTTTTTTGTTAATTAATTTGTTTAATTAAGAAGCCACAATGTGTGACACACACCACAGCGTTATGTAGTTATATGCGGCTTCTTGGCGTAGTGGTTATCATGTTTGCTTAACACGCAGAAGGTACCTGGTTCGAGCCCGGGCGAAACCTTTTTTTTAAACTTTATGGTGAAAAGTACTGTATACGCAATATGATAATTATACACAGTATATCTTATTTTTATTATTTTTTTAAATACTTATTTTGTGTAATCGGTAATTATCACTTTTACACATGTTTATTTTGCTTCGTGCTTATTACCATATTTATTTGTAATTTAAATGGATTAAAAAACGTTCTGTAACCCACATTTTTAGTATAAGAGGTAGTGTAGTGTTTTTCAAGTCTGCTTAACACGCAGAAGGTCCCGGTTCGAGCCCTGGCGAAACCTATTTTTCTTTAACTTTATGGTGTAATATACTGTATACGCAATATGATATAGAGTATATCTCGTTTTATTACTCGGGGTACCCGAGTCTAGGACTCTCTCATCTTTTCCTCTTCTTCTTCCATCCGGACACTATTGAGCAAAAAGTGCGATTTATAAAGTACTACTCCTCCCTTATTCGTTGTAGTATTGAGCTTGGATTTAGCATGAATATACTACAGGGACAGGTCCTCAAAGCTATAGCCTAGAGCCGGATTTTTTAATTTCAAACCGGATGCAGCGATATCACGTCTCGAAGATGGTACCGTATAGCAGTATTTGGTAGCGCGGTTATTGATGTGTATGTGACGTTACATCCGGTCTTATGACGTCATTGCAGCTTCTTTCGCTGTACCCCGAGTATTGCACATTCGTGCTTGTTTAGTGCAGTCGAGCGCTATCTCATAACAGTAATTTTGTCCGTGTAAGATAAAAACTTGATCAGAATGTGAGGTGGCTTACCGTCTTCCATCGCAATGTGCTCGTTGGAGCTTAGGTTTAGAGTCAAATGTGAAGTGTTTAGCTAGCAGGTCATCAGCCTACAGTAAACAATTTTCCTTTGAAGTCTGTTCAAAACTGGCAAGTTGAATGTTGTTTCTTCTTGAACGCTTTGATTTGTTGAGACCATCTAGTTTGCTGATCTTGCTTTGAAGAGCTTCAACCTGGCTTTTGGTTTCTTCTTACTTTCAATTGTTGAAATTCTGTGGCAGTTTAAGTTAATACTAACTTTTAAATCAAGTCTCATTTGTCTTTGTGTAGAACGAACATACGTTTCAAAGTCTGTGCATTCATCGTTCGAGTTCACATCGCTGGCTTGGTCGACAGGCTTAACAGCCTTTGCTGTCTTTTGTTTCGGCATCTCATATTCACTGAAAATTAGCATATACAGCCGTGTAATCCAGGAGCTCCACACAAACGCGTCTTACTCTTGTCACAGCATGAACTTCATTACCGGGATGGTGTCCGCCGGGGTATGGCTTCACCATGTAGTTTAAGTTCTGTCTATTTATTTATATTATTTGTTAGCCGAAAATGTTTTAATGTACATGTTTTTTATATGTTCAGAAATGACAATAAATTTACTTGACTTGAATAACAAAAATGTAAAAAAAGGTTTTACATCATGCTCACTTAAGATGTGCAGTAAGTCAGCAGAGTGAACCTGACATATCTCTATCTTAACAAGTTCTGTCTTGCAACACAATACACTCTCCTCTCCCACCCCACAACCACTTCCACATTTTCTTGTGTTAAAGCAGGCTTGTATTGTTTGTTCTTGTAGATCTTTCTTATTTGATATCTCTATCCTTCAATTGCTGTTTAGCTTTTTTCCCTTGATTTTTCTATAACCTTTGTAATTGATGTGTTGTCTTGTAGTAAAATCACATGTCCAATCTTTTACATTTAATGCACTGCTACATTGGGGTTCCATTGTTCTTGTTAGTTTGTACATTCTTATGTTACTTACTTATGTTTTATATTTATTATTGCTCAGCATTTTCTTTTGGAATGTTAATAACAATCCTAACCAGTAATATATTTTCCTTCTACTACTAAGGTAATACTATTGTTAGATTTTTCCTGTATCTTTTATATTTAAATATCACACACAGTAAATGCTTTTGTTCTTCAGCAGAATTCCAAAAAAAGACAAAGCTGAAATATTGGCAGGTATCCAAGTATATGGGCTTAAACCCAGTTTGTACTCAACTTGTCAGTCTGGTGTAAATATAATCAACAGCTTTATTTTCTTGTGATCTGCTATATCACACGCAAACCCAATATTAAAATGATTGTGTGTAGAGGGCATTTATTTGTTATTGCTATATTTTTCTTTTACTTAACCTGTTTGTTTTCCTATTTTTACTGCCTTTTGTTTACAATAAAGAATCAAAACAAGGACTCATGGAGACTTGTAATTCAGTGAATGAATTTCCCAAAACTGATGTTATGCCATGTTCTCACCAGCTAAACCTTCCAGCTGAATGATTTAGCTTTAGTAAATCAGGTGATCACAACACCACCCTTCATGAGCAGCATACTATATAATTAATGGCATGTTATGATTATTAAAAAACAAAACTCCACCTAGTTAGGCTGAGATCACTATTTGTAACAAGACAACACTGACCACATTTGCAAAGTCGAAAACAACACTTGTATACAAACCATGGAGGTGCAGCAGCCACTTTGAGACATGTGGCACTTGTGCTACCTGTTTTACTGAAAATACTATGGACTTGAACTACCAAGACTACAGGAAAAAGGCCATGCTAGAGAGGGCGCAATATTTGTACTAGTTCTCGGCAAAAAGGGAAATGTTCGTGACAGGGTTTTCTATAAAATAGGCGGCTAGTTTTCATTGATTCAAAGGTAGGATCCATCCAGTATAGCTAAAATCCCTGTTAAAATTGTGCGATAAATCTTGACAGTTTAACCCCGGACGGGCCAGGGACTTAAACTACTAATTCACCCCTTCATTTCCCACGCTTGTGCTACAAAATCCTCAGAAATATATCCCATAAATACTGCAGCTCCTCATATTTTTCCATACTTGTGCTACCAGGCCCACAAAAATGCGGCACCTCCCTGTATGAATATATAAGAGTGACCCCCACCGGGAATCCAAGTAAATACATGTTATGATCCCACAGTGGTTGAGGTATGTGTTTAAACAGGTAAATAAAATATGAATCCCTCATACTATTACTAGAATGCATTGTTTTCTGATGTCGAGAGATCTGATCTACACACGTTTGTAACTTGTGTAGTGTGCGCACACTTCCCTTAACTAGGATTATACCACCGTTATGGGTTAATAACTGTGGGCTTATCTTAAAATACAAAATAACTTACCCAATGGAGCACCAGGTATCTGCGTTCGCTTCTGATTTGTCGATAGAATGCCGATAAGACACAAACGCATCATGGACTTTACCAACACTTGAGAAACAACGTCCTAGAAGATACCAGGATTGGCCACTGTTTGAATCAGCTTCAAGAGACTTCTGCAGAAGTTCGATGGCTTGGCTTTCTCTAAGAGCTTTCTCTCCAAGTTCTTCACATGTGTGGTGCATCCATCCTAATTGGAGACAGAAAACAGACACACAAATTTAATCTATTATTTTTAATTAAATGTTCGGTTGTAATGACATTAAGAATTCAATCGTGAGGATTATACTAAATAATGATTACAAATAATCACATTGTTTAGAAAAATTATGGTAAATGGCTCACAAAATGACTGTTCTTTGAAACAAAGTATTTTGATTAACACCCTGCTTGTCATTATGAAAACTTACCTAATTGTCGTAGGGCATTAGCACGAACAATATCTGAAACTGAATCACTCTTGCTTATATCTTCATAGGCTTGTTTTGCTGCCTTATATTTACCCTGATTAGAACAAATAAAAACACAATAAACAATTAGAATTGAAATTCAGTTTTCTTGTTTTGGACTTAGGCTGTAAAGACAGCCACATTTGTACACAAAGACAATGCTTTGGCCACTCACAAAGGAAATGCCTTTTCCTTAGATTTAATCTACTAACGTGAAGTAAGCAAAAATCAAGCCTTAATGTTTACCCTGTACTTGCTTCCTGCATTGCTTATCAGGTGAAAACCCATCCACATTGAATTACAAGGAAAACATGTGTTTGTGTATTAATTAGAGAACTCTTTTAAAGACTAAATATATAATTACAGAAAACAAGACAGGAAAGTCCATCAATTCCTGAAAGTATAACTGTGGGGTTACCATTTCTATTGATACAGTATTGATAGAATTGTCAGTGGTAAAGCAGAACTTTAAGGGAAACCAGACAAATAAACTTATATATTAAAAAAACTGTAACATATTCAACTAGTCTATTACAACCTGTTGAAAAGTGGTACTGATATTTGTACCTATATTTATTTTGTTGTTGTTGTAAATTTATAGTTATTAACATGATGACTTTAAAAAAACGATAATACATATATCTTACCTGAATTTCATGTAGATGCGCAATATGAAATTTTACTAAAAATAAACCAAAATAAAGTTATATTAAACAATTGATCAAGATTACATTCAATAACATTAAAAAGGACAAACATGGAAATGCAAGTTTGATTAAAAACATCCTTTTAGATAAAAACAACAAGTACTTCAGTGCTAAAGTATAATAAATTACCACTTTCTTTGTCCTTTTTTAGCACACTATTAGGGGTATTGCTAAACTGCGCAAACTGCGCAAACACTGCGCAAACTGCGCAAACACTGCGCAAACAACAAAAAAAGCTGCGCAAACCTCCTTCAAAACAATTATTATTGATTAGAACACAACTGGAACTATATAGGGAGACAATTTATGAGAAAACAAATTTGAAATTCCTCTAAGTTTTCCCTTTTTTGGGTGAAAAACTTCAATTTTTAGGAAAATTACTGATTTCACAGCGCAAACAACAAAAAAAGCTGCGCAAACCTCCTTCAAAACAATTAATATTGATAGAACACAACTAGAACTATATAGGGAGACAATTTATGGGGAAAAATTTGAAATTCCTTTAAGTTTGCCTTTTTTTGGGTTAAAAACTTCAATTTTTGGGAAAATTACTGATTTCACAGCGCAAACAACAAAAAAAGCTGCGCAAACCTCCTTCAAAACAATTAATATTGATTAAAACACAACTAGACCTATATAGGGAGACAATTTATGGGGAAAAAAATTTGAAATTCCTTTAAGTTTGCCTTTTTTTGGGTGAAAAACATCAATTTTTGGGAAAATTACTGATTTCACAGCGCAAACCCCCAAAAAAAGCTGCGCAAACCTCCTTCAAACCAATTAACATTTATTAGAACACAACTAGAACTATATAGGGAGACAATTTATGGGGAAAAAATTTGAAATTCCTTTAAGTTTGCCTTTTTTTTGGTTAAAAACTTCAATTTTTGGGAAAATTACTGATTTCACAGCGCAAACAACAAAAAAAGCTGCGCAAACCTCCTTTAAATCAATTAATATTGATTAGATAACAACTAGACCTATATAGGGAGACAATTTATGGGGAAAAAAATTGAAATTCCTTTAAGTTTGCCTTTTTTTGGGTGAAAAACTTCAATTTTTGGGAAAATTACTGATTTCACAGCGCAAACCCCCAAAAAAAGCTGCGCAAACCTCCTTCAAACCAATTAATATTTATTAAAACACAACTAGAACTATATAGGGAGACATTTTATGGGGAAAAAAATTGAAATTGCTGTAAATTTGCCTTTTTTTGGGTGAAAAACAGAAAATTACAGATTTCACAGATTTACTGTAAAGGTTTGCGCAACTGCGCAAACCCCCAAAAAAGCTGCGCAAACCTCCTTCAAATCAATTAATATTGATTAGATAACAACTAGAACTATATAGGGAGACAATTTATGGGAAAACAAATTTGAAATTCCTTTAACTTTAAGTTTGCCTTTTTTTGGGTGAAAAACTTCAATTTTTGGGAAAATTACTGATTTCACAGCGCAAACAACGCAACGCAAAAAAGCTGCGCAAACCTCCTTCAAACAATTAATATTGATTAAAACACAACTAGACCTATATAGGGAGACAATTTATGGGGAAAAAAATTTGAAATTCCTTTAAGTTAGCCTTTTTTTGGGTGAAAAACTTCAATTTTTGGGAAAATTACTGATTTCACAGCGCAAACAACAAAAAAAGCTGCGCAAACCTCCTTTAAATCAATTAATATTGATTAAAACACAACTAGACCTATATAGGGAGACAATTTATGGGGGAAAAAATTGAAATTGCTGTAAGTTTGCCTTTTTTTGGGTGAAAAACAGAAAATTACAGATTTCACAGATTTACTGTAAAGGTTTGCCCCATAAAAAACTGCGCAAACCTCCTTCAAATCAATTAATATTGATTAAAACACAACTAGACCTATATAGGGAGACAATTTATGGGAAAACAAATTTGAAATTCCTTTAAGTTTGCCTTTTTTTGGGTGAAAAACTTCAATTTTTGGGAAAATTACTGATTTCACAGCGCAATTAACAACAAAAAAAGCTGCGCAAACCTCCTTCATAACAATTAATATTGATAAGAACACAACTAGAACTATATAGAGAGACAATTTATGAGAAAAAAAATTTGAAATTCCTTTAAGTTTGCCTTTTTTTGGGTGAAAAACTTCAATTTTTAGGAAAATTACTGATTTCACAGCGCAAACAACAAAAATTGAAGTTTTTAACCCAAAAAAAAGGCAAGCTTAACACATTGACTGCCAAGGCATTTTCCGTAATTTCTGTCCCAGTGCCAAGTCCCGTTTACATATTAAATTACAGTTTGAAAGTGTAACAACTGGTCACAGACTATCATGATGTCATTCAAAATACGATGGCGGAAAAAACCGTTGAGACGTATAAATACGTCACTGGCAATGGTCCAACAATTTTATTGACTTTGCCAGGAACGTAAATATACGTCAGGGATTTTCCGCGCTAAAATCGGTCAAACTGTTCATATACGTCATTGTCCACGCTCATACGTCATTGTCCATGTGCATTATTATTTTTATTTACTATTAGCGCAATTTATGACATGTTTGAGATGATTATATTGAGTGTGAGGGCGCCATCGTATCAACCATATTCAATGCATGAGGGAATAAACACAAACAAACATATGACATTTATTTTTAGATTATCGTTTACGTACATCATTCATAAACTGCCATGCGATAATTCCTGTTCCAATCACCACTGCCAGCGATTCTACATACAATACAAAAGTGCTACGATTTTGACGTAGTATTACGTCTTGGCAAGTAGCGACACGCAATTTTTGACGTATAAATACGCCGTGGCAGTGAACGTGTTAAAGGAATTTCAAATTCTTTTTCCCATAAATTGTCTCCCTATATAGTTCTAGTTGTGTTCTAATAAATATTAATTGATTTAAAGGAGGTTTGCGCAGCTTTTTTTGTTGTTTGTGCTGTGAAATCAGTAATTTTCCCAAAAATTGAAGTTTTTCACCCAAAAAAAGGCAAACTTAAAGGAATTTCAAATTTGTTTTCCCATAAATTGTCTCCCTATATAGTTCTAGTTGTTATCTAATCAATATTAATTGATTTGAAGGAGGTTTGCGCAGCTTTTTGGAGGGTTTGCGCAAACCTTTAAATCTGTGAAATCTGTAATTTTCCCAAAAATTGAAGTGTTTAACCCAAAAAAAAAAAGAAACTTACAGCAATTTCAAATTTTTTTCCTCATAAATTGTCTCCCTATATAGGTCTAGTTGTGTTTTAATCAATATTAATTGTTTGAAGGAGGTTTGCGCAGCTTTTTTGCGTTGCGTTGTTTGCGCTGTGAAATCAGTAATTTTCCCAAAAATTGAAGTTTTTCACCCAAAAAAAGGCAAACTTAAAGGAATTTCAAATTTGTTTTCCCATAAATTGTCTCCCTATATAGTTCTAGTTGTTATCTAATCAATATTAATTGATTTGAAGGAGGTTTGCGCAGCTTTTTTGGGGGTTTGCGCAGTTGCGCAAACCTTTACAGTAAATCTGTGAAATCTGTAATTTTCTGTTTTTCACCCAAAAAAAGGCAAATTTACAGCAATTTCAATTTTTTTCCCCATAAAATGTCTCCCTATATAGTTCTAGTTGTGTTTTAATAAATATTAATTGGTTTGAAGGAGGTTTGCGCAGCTTTTTTTGGGGGTTTGCGCTGTGAAATCAGTAATTTTCCCAAAAATTGAAGTTTTTCACCCAAAAAAAGGCAAACTTAAAGGAATTTCAATTTTTTTCCCCATAAATTGTCTCCCTATATAGGTCTAGTTGTTATCTAATCAATATTAATTGATTTAAAGGAGGTTTGCGCAGCTTTTTTTGTTGTTTGCGCTGTGAAATCAGTAATTTTCCCAAAAATTGAAGTTTTTAACCAAAAAAAATGCAAACTTTAAAGGAATTTCAATTTTTTTTTCTCATAAATTATCTCCCTATATAGTTCTAGTTGTGTTCTAATCAATATTAATTGTTTTGAAGGAGGTTTGCGCAGCTTTTTTTGTTGTTTGCGCAGTGTTTGCGCAGTTTGCGCAGTGTTTGCGCAGTTTGCGCAGTTTAGCAATACCCCACTATTAGAGGATGTGTTGAAATTTATCATTTAACAAACAATGATCCAAGTTCATTGGGTCATAATATTGGATTATTTTAAGTGTTATATAGTTCATATTCAGTTTAAGTAAATAGGAATAATCTACCATTATAACAGATGTGAACAAGGATAAATCACTTATCAATTCATCATGTTGACCTTATTTTAATTATTAGTAAATGTATTTTTTATTAAAATTTATACAAAATCACATCAAAATGAAATTGAGTGTGTTGGACATTGGACTACTGATCGTGAGTTTGAATCAAATGCTCGTCGCATTGCTTGTATCCTTGAATAAGACACTTGCGTTGGACTCTCTCAACCCTGTGTACAAATGGGTACCTGTTACAGTCAAGACACAACTTTGCGCCGATTACTAGCTGCATTATGGGAGTATTATTCCATACAGGCTTGATCCAAAAATGACCAGGGAATAATACAGTATGTACAACATTAGGTAATTTATAAATCTAGATTATTATTATAATTATATATCATTAGTCAAGCTGGTAATATATACAAGTTAGTGTCAATTGATTTTTACTTACTTTCAGCTTTTTTAAGGGTACACGGACTGGAGTCCAAAAGAGCGAGTTGAAAGTGTTTTAAACTGGCTTCATAATCTGAATTCACTTTAAAGATGAGACCAAGTCTTAGCTGTACCTCATTAGCACGGCTAAACCCACGGTCAATGTACAGAACCTGTTGAAAAGCTCGCACAGCCCTGTCACAACAAAAAATATAATAATATAGGTCATTAAATAATAAAACAATAAAAGGTTTGAAAGCAAATTTAACAAGCAATATCATCATTGATAGCACTGCAACATATCCTTCAGAAACGTATAATCACCAAAATATTAAAAAGAACACAATACATTACCACGCACGTAAATAAACTATACAATTCCTAGTAATTTACTGTTTTTTTTATTTCATGATAGGTAATTCCACTGCCCACAACATTGATGGGAAAATCCCTATCAATCATCAATGTTCTAGCTTACTATGACCTTTGGTAATAAGGCCTAGACTATGACCTTAATTACAACTTCCATCCATAGCTTCAACCAATTTGTTATGCTACAATGCACGTAACCAATAATCTCATAAATTTTTCAGAGGATGGACTCATCCATTTTAGATCAAGGTATTTTTTAACATTTATGTTAAATATGATTGACAAATTCAATAACTGTATAATATAATACAGTTACTGAATTTGTCAAAATGTATTAAAATGTTTATACAATTTTTCCATATTTTCTTAATTATTAAAAATGGAATATATTATTAGTGAACTACATACATGTAATCCAATTTTATATTCTTTACAACTGTTTTAATTGTACATTAGTAGCTTTAAGTTTATGGCAGTTTATATTGTTAAAAAATACACTATACTATATACAGGTCTTCTTAAATGTTTATCTGTAGAAATAAGCAAAGTTAAAACTATAAAATAAAATCAAGGATGATTTACAATCTTAATCAGTGGTAGGGTTATTATATAGACTTTAATGGTCCAATACAAATTACAGAATAGGATTAGTATTTAAAAGCAACTAGACTTCCTAATGTATGAAATATTTTTCTGTTTCCAATTGGCCTCTAGATGACTTTAAAAAAGTATGCCGTAGTTCAGTTTGCCAGACATAATGTATTGCTGATACAGACCTACATTCTAATGACCACTAGCATTTGAAATTCGCCATACTAAAAAAAATACTATATACAGTAGTAGTAGAATACTAATATGTATAAAATAAAACGTTACAGTATGTATGTACATCACAGTCTGTCACACCTTGATATGTAAATTAGGCTACAGTACATACATTAGTTGTTATAGTCAATACATTGACAGTATCTTAGTATAGCGAGCCCTATTATCAGGTATTTATGTTATAGAAATTGTATTTATTAGTTACTGTAGTTGTGATTTATTACATTTGATATCATATCATGATTGCAAGCCCATGTTATTGACAATTTATGTATGTTAGACCTTAGTACACGTTAGAGACATGGTTTCATTGAACCGTGCATATTGTTTCTTTGTTTGTATTTTTAGTTTACTGGATGGACGGATACTGTAGGTAGAGAATAAAGTGAGTGAGTACAGCTCAAGAAATTAAATGAAAGTCTATTCTTCACCCAGGTGTATAAATGGGAACCCGGTTAGATAAAGACATAACTTTGCGCTGATTACTAGCTGCATTATGGGAGTATGTTTCCATACATGTTTGATCCAAAAAAATACTGGGGTAATAATGTTCAGCGCTTAGAGGTTTCACAACATTAGGTGCTATATAAATCCAGGATATTATATTATTATTCTTCTGTTGTTTATCCCTGTTTAAATTGTAGGGGTTCCATGCAGAACATAAACAAAAATATTAGTATCAACTGATACTTAAAATTAAACAAATGTTGAGATAACAACAATGTGAATTAGTTTTTCAGATGATAAACGGTGACTACTGTACGCTGGTACTATCCCTTGAAGACATGCAACGTATCTCTGCATTGCAATGTAAATATAGCAACAGAGGAAATAAGAAATCTGACTACTTCCACACTTTTACACAACAACATCCTATAATTAGCAGCTAAATTAATCTAAGAATCAAGAATAACTATTCACTGCAGCATACTGTATAAATGTACAAGTAATAATTATTAGCTATTTTCAATAATCAATTACTATGTTGTAGGATGCAAAAATCATTATTTGGCAGTACACTTTAAACTACTTAGTAAATAAGCCATCAATTGGTTTTGGGACATTTTTATGGCACAAATTATAAAGCTAAAAATGTTAATTACTAACATTCCCTATTAGTTTAACTGCTGTGAGTAGTAGACTTATAAATGAACTACAGCATTTTTACCATTTGCACATCTTAATTGTGGCATTTAGCAAGCCTGTCACATTTGTACAACTGTATTTAGCTATTTATAATGGCTATTAAAAAAGTATATTTTATCTAAAATACAATTAGTAACTTTTAAAAAGCCAATAACATTATATAATAGCTCCTCAGACTGGAAAATGTCACTTTTTCAGTTTTTCTGGTATACTAATAGTAATATAAGAATATTATATTTAAAAGAATGTCAAATTATTTGTCCATAATTCTGCTATATAGGTAAACATGCCTTACAATTACATCCACTACTGTTTTTATTATGGTGATTATAATTAAGATGACCTTAAATGAAGGACAGAGTAAATGAAAACCTTTTGTCACACATGTAAAAATAACAATGGTAATTTTTACATGCATTGTTCTACAATCACTACATTTGAATAGTAAGGATAATACTAGAAATCATCCTATTGTGATATAAAGACTTTCCATTAATTTAAAAGTAATGCATTTTATCTTTAGAAAGTAAAAACTACAAAAAATAAGATAAAACAAAACAGATTTAATTAAAAATATTAATGATACTAGGTTGTTGTGAGAGGAAGAGGCGTGTTAGGAGAATCATCTAGCTTAATTTTCATCCGTAACCCAATAAGAATCTTATGAATTCTTAATAATAATATATATAATAACTCTTTAAAGATTCCACACACCCAACTTTGTAGTAAATATTATTAGTACTAAAGCTACATCACTGGTTATGCTGATAGTATTCCATTCAGCAGTGGTCTACCAATTTAAAATGTGAACAAATAAAATTAAAAAACACAACACAAAAAATTAATTCATCTAGATGTTTGAAATTGAAATTTAAAGGCTAAGCACACTAATTTATATTCGGTCAATCTATTCAAAATGCTCTAGGCCACTGCACAAATTAAAAACCTATTTTTAACAACAAAGAAATACCATACAAACTCACTTTGTAAAGCATTTTACAATAACATGACCTAAAGCAAATAAAAATGGCTACCATGGTGCATGACTGTGAACTGAACACACCAGCAAGGAGAACAAAGATCAGTCAGTTTACATGTTGTTTGTTTTATTCCATCAACACGCTAAATAAAAATATAGTTTATGCTAAAAATAGATTTAAAATTCCATGAAATAGACAAATCATAAAAAAAAAAAACACCTGAGAAATATTCTATTTAATATGAGCAATTATTTTGTTTTAACAACTTTCACAAATTATCAAAATAGTTTTATTGAAATTTCTACAAAAACGTGTGAAAATGTTGTCAAATTTCCAATATTATATGTCTACAAACCGACAGTGATCATGTCGACATTCAAACATTTCCAATGTGGTGTTGACTTCATAAGTGAAAAAATATGTTAATTACAGTAGGCAAAAAAAAAAAAAAATAATATATTGTAAAGTGTCACCTCCTTCAACTGATTTTTGAGCTGCGTACAGTATGTTAATGAAAACACCAAACATTTGATTCACAAGTGTACAGAAACAATTTGATTGCATTTTGAAGTAAAGAATGTATGTAGTTGATTTTGTTAATGTTTTAAATAGTTAGTGTCAGTGTATTTCAGAATGGTAGCATAAATTAAAGTCGATGACCTATTATTAAATATATAATATACGAAAAAAGAAAACGCCCTCCCTTCCCTGAAATATATTCAGATGTTGACGCATAACAAGTACATTTTTTTTGTTGGGCCTTTAGGTAAAATCAAATCATTTGTAATATACTGTACATTATCACATATCAATCATTAAGCATCGTGCTGTTTTCAGTTATTATTTTACCATTTGATCATCTGTACTAAATAGAATTACTATATTATTTTATTAATAAAATAATTATCATGCCCATTAATATCAACTGAAGTGCCTCTATTTTTTAACAAAAACAAATGTTGATACAACTTATTAACTATTTTTATTATAAATGCTATAAATAGAAGGTTTAAAAATATGATGAGTGGCTAGGCTGTAACTATTGGGTGGGTTAAGTGTTCAGTGGTTACTTCCTATACATTGCAATAATGGCTGACTAAACGTAGCCATTCTAGTGTGAAATAAATGCGCAACTGTCTCAATTTGCAAGACCTACTGGTGTACACTCTGGGAATGTAAAATATGCGAAAAAAGCCACAAAACCACATATTACATTGTGCTTTGGCTTTGATTCAAGATATAAACTCACGCCCACTGAAGACAGCTGAGCGACTACTACAGGCAGATTCCTGTTCTATATACAACAACCTATTGCCAAGTCTGCCAGCCAGCAGTCAGTCAATGAAAAGCTTTAATAATTATTACAATATCCAATTACCTGTATGAGATAAGACCTGATCCTAATAACAAGGAAAACAAACAGGCAGGATAAATATATCAGGCAAAAAAAACAATAGAAAAGCAATGGAATAATCCAGATGTACTTCTAAAACCAGGTATTCCCAAAAGAAAATAAAAATAATTGAATGAGTGGCATATCCCTTGCTAGGATCAGGTAGTTGGACCTGCCTCACTAGTCACAGCAAAAACGATCCACTCAACAGAAAAGCAAAGGGAAAGCTTAAAGCCCCATGCTGCTAACAAGGCTAGCCTGCATGCATAATTAATCATACAGCAAGGATTACTTTAGAACAGTCCATTGTATAAATAGGGGTGCTTAAAGGTCAATTTAATCATAATAGTAAACGTTACAACACAATGGATTTAAAACAATGTTAACTAGGGTCTTAGAACTTTCTATTCAATCAAATAAAAAATCAACAATAGATGTATTAAATAATCTTCAAAATGGCAGCTAAACTTGTTCACAAGCATCCTATTTGTTAATTGCACATTACATATCCTATCATTCTCACATCACATTGTTAAAATTATGCACACTGTAAGATTAAAATGTAATTACTTGTAATAAATATTACTGTCAAATATTGTAGTAAGGTCAAAACAAGTTAAAGGAGCTTCCAGTTTTATAAAATATAAAATGGTACTGTATTCTTCATTATTTGTTGACACTATGTGGCTGTACAAAAATTATCTGGTCTAAAATAATGGCATGCCCCATCTTCATGATTAGAGAATGATGAGAGTCCAACATATTAATTTGTTGCATTCGTTTTTTGTGTGTGTAGGTCTTTAGTATTGCCGCTCAGCTAATTTTTTGTAAATAAAACCAGTGACCATGTCTGTGATCATTCACAAATGAAGAATTATGTCTAAAATTCAGTAGAAACTGAGAGAGGAGGAAGAGGAGGGAGGAAGAGGAGGGGGGAGGGGGGGGGGGGCGGTGGTTTAGATGGGAGTATACTAGGGATGACATTGTCAAAATGTACATTATTCACAAATGAAGCATTATCTGAAATTCAGTAGAAACTGAGAGGGAGGGAAGTATACTAGGGATGACATTGTCAAAATATACATTATTCACAAATGAAGCATTATATCTGAAATTCAGTAGAAAGTAGGAGATGTAATTATCAAAATATGCTAATTATTTTTAGATTTTTAGAACATAACCAGTGTACAACATTTATAATTAGTTATATAAGCAATTTGATTAGTAATGAAGCTGCCATGCTTGATAAAGTCTAGGCAGACTAATTGAACAGTAATTTCCTATGACATCATCTTGCTCTGTGAATCAAAACCTGTGAAATACTGCATTTGAACCACACACACAACAACCCTCAATAGATTAGAAAAACCTATAAATACATTCAAAAGAAAACTAAACAAGAAATATTTCTTACAAAAAACGCTGCTCGCTTATTGACGTAACAGTTTTAAAGATATATTGTCCCTCTGAAAAATATTTGTTATTTCAAATTTGTTTTTTAATGTGTCATTGTCACATAATAGTTATTTTACCTGAAAAAATGTAATTTAAAGCAAAAAATACTTAAATTGTCTGTCAGTGTCAGACAATGGTTTTTGAGTTATAATTAAACGTTTCTTCTCTCTTTTTATATGTGAATAAATATTATTTTTTTGTTACAGAAGTGAATAACTTTGATATGAAATACAGACTCAATTACTGTCACTTTAGTACAAACATGGAATTATAATTATAGTTCCATGGGACAAACAAAAACTTTCATGGACTGTTTTGATTTACAGTATTATATAATATCATGGGACTCATAAACACCAGAAATGCTTTAGGATTTGTCATTCAACTCTTTTCCCAGACGTTTTTTGGGTCTAGCAGCTGGGACCTATAAATTACAGTGGAGTTTCCATTTTAGCAAAAATGTCAGTCTCTCAGTACTAAAACTGCTGCTTGCTTTATATTGGATTACGTCATCTCTTGTGACGTAGCGGGCTAGAGCAGCAGCGTGAAAAGCAACAAAATAAGTATGTCAACTAGATTTAATTCGTCACTATGACGAATTATAGGTTATATGCATTGATTTAAATAAAGATAATCGATTTTTAAAAGATATATTGTTTGATTGATTTTGTCAGAATCTTAATTATTTATAATATATGAAAGATAGGATCTTGCTAACGCAAATACAATAGCTGGTATCACAATCCGATCAAAGATCCATCCGCGTATAATGTCATAAACCATGTTATGTTATTTTAAACGCTTAAAATTGTCTGAAACATACTCAAATGTCATCGAAAATAAATTGACGTTTTCAAAATTGAAAGCGCACGTATGCATGCGTTTAAAAATTTGATCTAACTGTATTTTTCTCTTGCTTCTTGTGATATTGTAGTCTTTAAAAACGGTTTCATAATTTTCCATTTTTATTGTTTATATTTGTAATTTGTAAGTGTTAACTGGACTTCAAGGAAGAACATGTACAAATATTGAATGAATATCCAGAATAAAGAAAGATTTCTATCTATCTATCTATACTGTATGCACTACGCACATATTTGTATTGTCATATGATAAAATATGACCTGAAATTTATGTGTACCAAATTTGGTTTAATTATAATACATGGTCGTGAAGATATGATTAAAAATGTGATTTCGTTAAATCGCGCGTAGACTGCATAATTTTTGATTGCGCACCATGAAAAGATAACCACACATAATTCCTGGCCATAAGGAATATACTCTGAAAAATTGACGCAGGTAGATAAAACTGATCAAGATAATTGACGGACAAAATAGTGCTAAGGAAAGAATAAATAAAGAAATAAATAAAGATTCTGACAGAATCAATAAGGTTATATGCATGATAATGCATATAACCTAATTATGTTACTATAAGTGTTATTAGAAGGCAGAGTTCTCAAGTACAATGGAACGTCCGTAATTACTACCAAACAAAATTCGGCCAAATGAAAGACATACGGAGATGGAGGTAATACTACGGAAATAGTATACACAGAAATGATTTGGCCTAAAATTACTGTACTGTATATATTACATAGGCTAATTTGCCTCTTGTGACCAACAGTCAGTTATGCTTCGAAGCCCAGAATGGTATTAAAGTCCTTTTTTTTACCAACAATTTTCCATCAAAAACTTTCACAGATGTTGCGTTTACTAGGTCATATGGAAATGCGTTCCAGTGATTTATTATTCTCAAGCTAAAAAAGTGTATTCTCAGTTCCAAACACTTATTCATTACAGGCAAAACAACAACATACACCATGTTTCCTGGATTTCCCCCATGCATAATGACGGTTTGATGTGATGCAAAAAAAAAAAAATAAGGTACTGAAATTTTCTATTTACTACAAATTATTTTTTATCAAGGCTACTGAAATTAATTACAGAAATTTGATAACTCTGAGAAGGTTTTTACAACATACAAATTTACTGGGTGCTGGTCAAGTTGGCCCTAAGCCATTTGAATGTGAAGAAATATTTATATTTACAGTTTATAAATAAATATATTTTTATAACCTCATGGTAAATAACAATTACAATCATTCCTTACTTTTTTTCTGAATGAATGGTAGAAAGTGTGAAAATACATTTAATGATTTCAAAGTATTACAAAATAAGGCCATAAAATAAATTATGATCAGGATTGGGTGATGTTTTGAATAAAAAGGTGAATTTCATAAAGCATTATTGTAAAATGCCACAGTCATGGTCACAGCAAGGACAGAGCAATGATGATTTTATAGGAACAGAGTAATAAAACACCAGTGCTACTAAACATCGTGTGAAGAATAGAAAGAACAAAAGAAAAGATTTGCTAGGATTATGATTTAAGTAAGTTATCTTGTTATTACATTATATTTATAATACAAAAAGAATTTAGCATGAAAACTTATCTGTGATGTGTATATACCGTATAAGTAAAACTTTTAAACACCATAAATCGAAAAAGAATGTCTACCGCCGACCAAATTTGTCAACATTACAATTAGTAACTAAAACTAAACCAGTGTGAAAGATGGGCTTATTTTCGACAAACTGTAAACAAGAAACTTTCGCAACATGAAACTTTGCAACATGAATCGGTTACATCGACCATTTTCATAACATAAGACAAATTTGAAAAATAAAGTACCGTATATTTCGGTGTATAAGTCGCACTTTTGACACGCAAATTTGACCTCTAAATTAAGGGTGCGTCTTATACACCGAACATAAATGCCTCACCACACAGATTGTACATATCGTCACCTCGTTGGCTAGATAAACATTATTCGTGACATGAAACTTTCGCGAATTTTAATCACTCATGTCACTCGCAAAATTTGTGACAGTTAAATGCATGTGAAAGTTTCTTGTTTTATAGTAATCATGGAGGAAATAATTTTCTCCAAGATATATTTTTAGGCAAGCTCAGATTTGCAATGGTATGTAGTACTGTAGCAGCAGGAGCCCTTCTGAGAGCATCTTGTAAGATGAAAATTCATTCTATGCAAAGCCCCCTGAAGGTATACTATTCATGTTCAATTAACACCATGTCTCAAAAAATATAAACGAAAGTTCCTTAATCTAAACTGAATATTCCATTGTTAAAGGAATAAATTAAATATTGTTCACAAAAATGCACATTTCAAAGTTAAATTTACCTAGGTTTGCATGCAAATATCTCAAAAAAATTCTAGGTCTACGCGATCAATGTTCTGATACTATATTTAGAATGAATGATGTTTTATTGTCGGCATCGTTTTTAGATCGACTATACGTTTGCTATATTATTTTTAGAAGGTCATTGAGGTTTAACGTGGTGCATCATGCCACTACCAGGGGCGGAGTTATTTTTTTGGGGGTTTTGCCGACCACCACTCATGAGACATGCTAGTGAGAACCCTGTTAATACTAAAATAGTGTTTGTTTTTTAAATGCAGATTGAATTAATATTTAGTATGTGTTAATTATAGCAATGGTTGGAAACAATAAAAACCATGTCCTTTTATTGACCTTTATGTTTACAAATTTCACACCAAGGTTGAAGGTCGTTTTACTTTCCCATTAGCCTTTAGGTAAGATGAAATGGTTAAAAAATCTATTCAAAATCCATGCTGAAACCATCAGGTTGAAGATTGAATTAATGTTGTACTGTTTAAAGTTTCTGAAAAATAAAGTTTTTTCCAACAGAACATTTCTGAAAAGGCCCCAAATTGTTTTTTATTGTATTGGCGACACCTCACGACCCCGAACTGATGAAAATGTTGTGAGCAAACAGTGATTGTGAAACCAATTTGACAATTAATCTATATTAGTTTATTTTACACAAACATTATATTTTTATTGATGATGATCATGTGCTAAAAAAAAGGTAAGTTACTGCAAGTTTGTGCAAAAATATACCTTTTTAATCTATCGAATAGGTATCCCAATGATGCGGATTTTCATTACTGGGGTTTGAACACGTTCTTTGTGACGTGTCTTTGAAGTTAAAAATATACTATTTCTTTGTGTACCCATAAAAATGATATGTCTGGAAAGATCTTGTTTAGGGGTTTATTTATATATATTTTAAATTTATGTTTATTAAATATTTTATTGGAAAACGCGAGTTAAAAATGAGGTGCAAAAGCCGGCTAAAAGTAACTTGGGAAAACACTACCCATTTTCAAATCACGATCGCACAAGGTCCATAACAGGTGTTGGAGTAATTTTTGTTGCATGTTATCAGGCTTTAAATACTCTTTATTTTGATATGTAAATCGGGTTATTATTATTATGCACATCCGCCTCAAATGTCAATTTTTTTAGTGTTTCTCATTATCAAAATCTAGCAAAATCTAGCAAATTTAGTATTGAATTAATGCTAATTGATATTTCTCTTTGATAAAACTACATTGTTTTATTTGACTTTGCGTGGACCTCGTGCAAAGAGGCCAACAAGACCAACGACTGAAAAAAAAAAATCCCTACAGAAAATATCAGTGTTTACCATTTTCCTTACAGGGGGATTCATTTCTCCGCTTAGTACTAAATTACCGTCACCCAGGCAATGTGCATTGTATGCATGTACAGTATTAGCACATTAATTAATGATTGGATACCCCTGTGTTAATTAATGATTGGATACCCCTATGGACTGTTCCATTTTCGGAACTAGTCTTATCCGCACACAAGGCATGTCAAAAAATGTCGCTTCTCATGAAATATTTGCTTCGAAACGTCAATTTCACCAATTTATTAAATTATTTAACAAGTGGAGTTAGGAAGTACCGAAGAAATTTATCCTGGCAATTATATTGAATGATAACATGTTCAAAATAAAGTTACATGAAATTGAAATTTGTTCAAATATTCCAAAATTATCTTTGGATTGAATACATCTCGGAGTCGCCAATATTAAATGAAGATTGAATTGAACGTTTATTTTTGCGGCCTAATACTTAACTTTTGCCCTAGGCTAAAAAAGAATTGAGGAAAAATGTTCACCAAATTTACAGGTTATTTTAGCCTACGCCTTTTTTTTAACTACAGTACGTCCGAAAACGATCTTATATTCTTAAAGTTAGGATTAAGAATTTCAATAAAATTATTAGGCTATCGCTCTCTGTAGAGCGATAGCCTATTGTTATTGTCAAAGATTTCATTTTTTCTGCTCATTGGTTATCCGCACTTGGCGGATAACCCCTTGTTATTGTCAGGATCTTTTTTTTTTTTTTTTTTTTTGGTTATCCGCACTTTGGCGGATAACCCCTTGTTATTGTCAGGATCTTTTTTTTTTTTTTCTTTTTTTTCTTTTTTCTTCTTTCTTTCCGAGAATTTTGTTGCGCGTGTATCTCAAAATCTTCCTAACATAACATTGTATAACTTTATCAGAAGATTGACCTCTATCTGAAGATGTCGTAATAAGGTTTTCGGTCCAGTCCGAGTTGCGCAGTGTAAGTTACGCGCGATTTTATGAATTTCAATGATTGATCATAGATTAAAAACCAAAAGTCATTTTGTATTGAAACTTGGTGAAAATTTAAGTCATATCAAGCGCAAACTTTCTATGGATTAAAAATGGCAGGTTGCGCAGAAAGTTACGCGCGCACGCGCGTTTAAAATTTTACCAACTTTCAAACAATTTCGACTTAAAATCACATCATACGAGCACGTAGAATTGAACAATTTGCGCGCGTTTTCGATAAACAATTTCAAAAATTTGTCAAAATCATACCTTTTTTTAAACAGTCATAGATTCTAAACTACATGGTCAATTTTATTTTTTTTTACATATTCTGAAAGTAGATGAGTTGTAGATATAGAATCATGCATCCATTTGGCTAATCGGATATTGTGACGTCGTCGTATGGCCACTCCAATATCAAATATAGGATTTTTGTCTCTTTCGTCATAGCTCATCACATTTAATTGAGCGCATCTCTACTTATCCATATTCCATTTTCCTCAATTTTGTAATATTGTCTAGGTCAATTAATTATCTTTTACATGATTTACCATTTTTAAAATTGTGATGACGTCATCATGTTCAAAAGCGTCAATAACTTTGGTCACTTATTTTCACCTATTCTGAACTGTATGTAGTACGTATACAGTATATAGTGTATACCGTATATACTTTGACGTGAAGCAAAATAGAGAGCGCACTAACATTTTTTCAATAGCATAATCGTTTTTCTGTGCGCAATATTCTAACGTATGACGTGCGCGTGGCTTTTGGGCTGCGGATAACCTAACTCGTACGTAGTGACGAGTTCAAATCTAGTATTTATTTCTTTCTTTCCACCCTTCTCCCCCATTTTTTGTTGGCAGCGTATCTCTAATTCTGGCCAATATAAGATTGTATAACTTTGTCATAAGATTGCCCTGTAGCTGTAGATGTGCAAGAAACTTTTTTTTATTAATTTCGAGTCGCGCAACGTAAGTTACGCGCGATTTTATGAATTTCAATGATTGATCATAGATTAAAAACCAAAAGTCATTTTCTATTGAAACTTGGTGAAAATTTAAGTTATATCATGCGCAAACTTTCTATGGATTAAAAATGGCATGTTATACATAAAGTTACGCGCGTTCAAAATTTTAAAATGCGCAAAATTCATTTCTAATCAACTTTCTACGCGTTTCAAGTCATTTTGAGCATTTCAAAAATTCCCACGCGTGCCCAATTTGTTTACGCGCGCGTGCGCACGTAGCGCAAAAACATCCTTTTTTTGCTTGATTTTTGTTTTTTCAGTCTTTTTTTGTAAATTTACCAATTTTCAATCAATTTCGACTTAAAATCACGTCACACGAGCACGTAGAATTGGATAATTTGCGCGCGTTTTTGATGAAAAACTTCAAAAATTCGTCAAAATTAGACCTTTTTTTAAACTGTCATAAATTCTAAACTACGTGGTGAACTTTTTTAAATTACATATTCTGGAAGTAGATGAGTTGTATTTCTCGAATCATGCATGAATATGGCTAACCGGACATTGTGACGTCATCGTATGGCCACTCGAATATAAAATATAGGATTTTTTTCTCTTTCGTCAGAGCTCTTCAAATTTAATAGAGCGCATCTCTACTTATCCGTATTCCATTTCCCTCAATTTTTATATAATGTCTAGGTCAATCAATTATCTTTCGCATGATTTACCATTTTTAAATTTGTGATGACGTCATCATGTTCAAAAGCGTCAATAACTTTGGTCACTTATTTTCACCTATTCTGAACTGTATATAGTACGTATAAAGATTATAAAGATTAACGGCATTTGGTATAGCCCAAATCATTTATTTCCTACCTACTGCTATAATGTAGCAGGCCAAAAAAGACTAAGTACTGATTGGCTATTTGTGATAAACAAATAGGTCCAGGGACCTATAGTATAGTATAGTAGTCATAATAATCTTTTTCTGTGTCCAATATTCTAACGTATGACGTGCACGTGGCTTTTGGGCTGCGGATAACCTAACTCGTCCGTAGTGACGAGTTCAAATCTAGTTCTATGTTCTTCTTTCTTTCCCAGAATTTTGTTGCGCGTGTATCTCTAAATCTTCTTAACATAACATTGTATAACTTTATCAGAAGATTGACCTCTATCTGAAGATGTCGTAATAAGGTTTTCGGTCCCGTCCGAGTTGCGCAGCGTAAGTTACGCGCGATTTTATGAATTTCGCGTATTTAATTTAGATCGAAAACCAATAAACCATTTAAATTGAAACTTGGCAAAAGTTTAATTTATATCATGCGCTAACTTTCTATGGAGAGAAAATGGCATGTTCCACAGAAAGTTACGCGCGCACGCGCGTTTAAAACTTTAAAATGCGAAAAATCAATTTCTAATCAATCTATGCGTTTCATGTCATTTTAAGCATGCCAAAAATTCCCACGCGCGCGCACATTTGTACGCGCACGTGCGCACATAGCGTTAAAAACATACTTTTTTCGCGTGATTTATGTTTTTCCAGCCTTTTCTAGTAATTTTACCAACTTTTAAACAATTTCGACTCAAAGTCACGTCATACGAGCACGTGGAATTGGATAATTTGCGCGAGTTTTTGATAAAAAAGTTCAAAAATTTGTCAAAATTATGCCTTTTTTTAAACAGTCATAGATTCTAAACTACAAGGTGAATTTTATTGTTTATTACATATTCTGAAAGTAGATGAGTTGTAGATATCGAATCATGCATTGATATGGCTAACCCGATATTGTGACGTCATCGTATGGCCACTCGAATATAAAATAGAGGATTTTTGTCTCTTTCGTCATAGCTCATCACATTTAATAGAGCGCATCTCCACTTATCCGTATTTCATTTTCCCCCATGTTTTTATATTGTCTAGGTCAATCAATTATCTTTCGCATGATTTACCATTTTAACATTTTTTGTGACGTCATCATGTCCAAAAGCGTCAATAACTTTGGTCACTTATTTTCACCTATTCTGCACTGTATGTAGTACGTATACAGTATATAGTATATACTGTATATACTTAGACGTGACACAAAATAGAGAGCGCACTAACATTTTTTCAATGGCATAATCGTTTTTCTGTGCGCAATATTCTAACGTATGACGTGCACGTGGCGTTTGCGCTGCGGATAACCTAACTCGTCCGTAGTGACGAGTTCAAATCTAGTTTTTTGTTGGTCGCATATCTCAAAAACGGCAATAGCAGTTATGTTGTAACTTGGCCAGCAGATGCACGTATATATGTAGTTGTGCAACAAACTTTGGTTTAATGAAAATATGGTCGCGTAGCGTAACTACGCGCGATTTTCTGAAATTCTTAGATTGACTATAACTTGAAAACCAATAGCTATTTTTAAATACCACTTGACACACGTATGCTTCATGTCAAGGGTCATCTTCCTGTATCATCAGCAAAATTTTGAACATTGGTCAAATTGCGCGTACGCGCGCTTTGAAAGTTAAAAATGCTCAAAATCAATTTCTAATCAACTTTCTACACGTTTCAGGACATTTTAAGCATTTCACATTTTTCAAAAAAATTTGCGTTGCGTGCGCGCTTTTGCGCACTTCGCTCGTACGCAGCCTAGAAAGTCCGTTTTTGCGCTTGATTATTATTTTTCATAGTTTTATGATATATTTCTTTCATATTTGATGAATTATGAATGCAAAATAATGACACACGTGCACGTCAAACTTTAAAAATCGTGCGCTTGAAAATTGGTAATTTTATGCAAATTTGTGTAAAAATATGCCTATTTTGAATCGATTATAGCTCTCCGGGATGTCTGGTGACTTAATATGTAAGCAGATATGTTGTAGATATGAATTCATGCAAAATTTTTACCTCTGGGTTGTTGTGACGTCATCGTATGGCCACACAAATGTAAAATATAGGGATTTTGTCTCTTTCGACACAGTTCGTCACATTCAATAGAGCGCATACCGCGTAAACGTTATCAATTTTCTTCCAATTTTCAATATTTTATTACTAAAACAATTCCTCTTTAGACTTATGAACTTTTTTTTTTAATTTGAAAAGGTCATCATTTTCAAACAATTGAATAAACGTGAGTGGTGTAAAATAAAAAATAACCGTCAACTAAACCGTTTACAATGCTAATACCGTCAACTGTTGACACTTATTAAACGATTTTGATGCATTCCAGCTGTTCGTTACAATCGTTGTAGTGCAGCCTATTGTAGACTAAGCATAATAAATAACATGTGCGTGTTACGATGCGTTGGGCGATAGCCTAACTCGTCAACGTGACGAGTTCAAATCTAGTTTTATATTTGTTTTTGCCAAATTGCAAATTTTAAAAACCATGAAAATGGCCAAATTTTTCTGTTGTCTTGCGTTTTAAAAAATGTTTTATTCATTCAAAATTTGTGATTAAAATACACAAAAAAAAATGACCGCATGCAAACGGCCTATCTACTGCAGCCTCACCGGCCTGGCGCGATACTTGTCGCCACAGCCAAGTCATATTTGATTTAGCTGCATTTTATCATGTCACATATGTAAAGTGCATTTAAAACATTTATTGCAAATGGGCATTAAATTAGCCAACATAAAAACACACAAACAAGGGTGATTAATTAAGAGATAGCTGGGAGGCTTATACCAGTAATAAACATTACAAATTAACTGAATTTCATTAATTTTTAAAGAAAATTATTCTGGTAAATGGTAAACAAAGGTGGTCAACAGATGGCGCCATTTACCTGACAGTTTATTTGAATGAAATGAAATAATCAACAGAGAGCCAAACTACTCATTTACAAACCTTCTATTTTGGAAATGGTTCATTAATGGTACATTGTTTTTACCTTATGGTTTTGTGGAGTTGCGGAAGTGGCAAACGAGGTGAGAAGCACAGAGCGGGGGTGGGTTTGGGATGGGGTGTTTCCTCCTCCCGAGCCTCAGAAAATAGATGCTTACACACTGTTTTAATAGGCTAGAGCAACTGTTTCCATCACATTTAATAACAAATGTTACGTAATGTAAATTTAAATAAATCCTTCCTTCTTACGAATAATAAACTTTGATCGAAAAACACTTCAAACAAAATGAACATTTGGTAATGCGGTACTCTGAAAATGCCTCGATAGTGCATGTGTTGTGTAAGTGTGTTTTGATGGTCTGTTAACCTCAGATATATACCCTACAGCCGGGAGAATAATTCAATGTAATTTAGTATACAATGATTGCAGTAATAGCCGTGTCTACAGTATAACACAAATCAATAAAACGCCAAATACGCCACACACTTTTTTTCGGCCGTTTATTTTTATCGTTTATACTGCATACCATTATTATATAAAAAAACCTTCATACGGCCGTTTATTTTTATCGTTTATACTGCATACCATTATTAAATAAAAAAACCTTCATACGCGAGAAAAAAGTTCACGATATTACACTCCACTGAGGGATGTAAATGTACCACGCTAGCGCTTGTACACACAGAGGGCCAAGGCGGTAATTAACTGAAATGGAAAATGGTGTATTTTTGGAGCGTGATGATGTCAGCATTCACACGAGGCACGAGCTAGACAACGTGACTGTGACGCTGGTAGTAGGAGTGCGTGTGTTTTGAAAATAACTCAGTTGTGGGTATTTTCTGAAGATTTTAAATCGCGTTTTCTTTTTAAACTCTTGAATTCATAAATAGTAAATAAACTCTTAGCTCTTTCACTATGTAGGCCTGTTTAATGCTAACCCTAGGTCTAGGCCTACTCTTAATTAAAAAAGAGTCAGGTGCGTCAAATCCACGTCTAGCGACGGTCGCGGGTATGTTGCATCTTTTTTTCTTTTGAGAATTAAGGGGGGTGGCTAGCCACCCTATTCACCCCCCCACCCCCTTAGATCCGCCACTGCAATCAATCGATGGGTAAAAAATATGGGATAGCTGGAGATAGAGTTGAACATTGTTTGTCAAAAAGTTAATTTGTTATTATTCTATTTGGTCCAATTTTTGACAACTTAATTAAAATAGGGTATACTGTACATTTTTGGGGAAATTTTACTTGGCCAAATAGCAGACTGTTGACAGCCTTTGTGATACCTCAATTCAAAACCCCTGAGCATGATACCTGGCTGTCTTGATAATTGCTTTATTCAACCGCCAAAATGTTAAACAAATAAAATGCATTTCACCATCAGCATAAGTGGACATTTTTTCTGATGCTTCCAATTGATGATGTAAAGTTTTTCGCCTGTTTTCCAGCTTCAAGAAAAGATTTTGTTTTGTGCACTAGGTTAGGTGATAACAGCGTGTCTTCCAATTCTCAGGAAGGCTGGCTATCAATTTATTTTTTTTGCATTAAACTAAGACGATTCTTGCAGGAACCAGATTCCAGAAAGAAAAATGAAAATGAGAGACTTCCAAAATTGGTTAATTCCGATTTCCGATCAATTATCCAGGCTGTAAATGTTGAGTGCATGTTGTATTCCTGATGTCTATCACATTATGGTGACTAGTGTCAGCGTCCGGAATTCTTACAGTCATGTTTTTATATTTTAATCACAAAGACAACATACACATGTAAAGTAAGACAGTATTTACATCACAATCACGCCTCTGAATGGAAATCTCGTTTTAATTCACTCAAGTGACGTGAAAAAAACGATAGGCAAGTAACGCAATATCTCTACATTGCTATCGCTATATTTCGCTGTATAACTCGCACCTGTGTATAAGACGCATCCCAAACTGAGAGTAAAATATCGGTATTTTTTATATCGCCAATGTATAAGACGCACTTTATATTTCATCAAAACAATGTTTTTTTTAATTTTGAGAGGGTGCACGTCTTCACAGACAATCATATTCTATTAGTATGTATCCGAGATGTGTGTACGCTAGGTCCATGCTACTGTATAATCAACTGGAGTATATACTACTCGAATACTGTACATCACATGGCCGCCAGGCACACGCTGGTGGTGGTGTAATCACCACCACACGATGGCCGGCTATCGTGCATATAACTATAATACTATTCTAATCGTAATGTTTACAAAGAAATAATATCAGTTAGTGACGTCAATAATCAGTTTATCAGATTTTAAGAGCGCACAAAAAATAATGAACAAATCTCTCATCATATTTAGTATAATATCATGCTGCCTTGAAAACTAGGCAGAAGCAGGTTGTCGTTTATGTAGGTAGACTCTAACTAACTAGGTCTTACCATAAAGCCTTAGGCCTACGAGGTGTCGATGTACAATTGTGCAGTGAGGCATTTGTGTTCGGTGTATAAGACGCCCTCTTAATTTAGAGGTCAAATTTGCATGTAAAAAGTGCGACTTATACACCGAAATATAAGGTATAGGCTGGCTATATAATTTTTTTTTGTTGGTAAATTGACTACTCCAATTGCCATTTGCAAAACTAAACGCGAATGGTTAGCGTGAGCATAGCCACCGATGAACTTCAATGAACTACTGTAGGCCAACTTATAAAAATAATATAGCAAACGCCCAGTCGATCCAGAAACAATGCCGACAAAAAAGATTGTAAAAACTCAAATTTCATTCTAAGATAGTATAAGAATGGTCAAAAGGACTGCAACAGAAAACCGTAATTAATATTAGGACCTAGCTTTTTGGTAACATACTGTAGCATGAAATGCGATACTCTGTTGTTGACTGCAATGTCTCATGTTTTTTTACTCAGTACAACCGCCTGGTTCTATACACTTTATCAGCGCGCGTGTGAGGAGGCTGGATTTTGTGTCACATGAAATGAAATGTAATACTTGTCTCACATTATATATATTTAAAAAAAATTGTTTTTAATGTGCACGATTTACTTGAAATCAAGGCTTTTTTGCAATTTGGGAGGATACCTTGTAATTTCCTAAATATTCATTTACAACCGCTAATGTAGAAAACGCCAGCTAATGTCGAAACAACCGCTAAGGTAGAACAATTCACCGCTAATGTAGTAAAACCTCTAGCTAATGTAGAACGAAAATTGCCTCCCAGCTAATGTAGAACAAAAATTGCCTCCCAGCTAATGTAGTAGTTACTATCGCCAGCTAATGTAGAAAATATTATATTTTTTACAAACCTATGTTTAAAATTAAATCAAATGCAAATGCATCTCTCTCTCTCTATCAGTCTATCCACCTCTGGTAAACGACCAACTTTGTAAAACGACCACATACCGTAAGCAACCATCTCTCTTAAAGGACCGCTTCAAATAATCGACCACCTTTGGTTAGCGACCACCTCTCTTAAGGGACCGCTTCTTATAATCGAACACCATCGAACAAGTAACCACAAGGACCACCTCTCGTAAGCGACCACTTCTCTTACGATCGTCGCATAGATAATACATTGTGGGCTACAAACAATACTTCCTACTAGGCTACATTCAGAAAAATGACCTACAATCTACCTATTTTGTAAGCTACGAAAGGTTACTCGTAGATAGGAAGCAGTAATTTCTTTCTGTACCCTACATATTTTTACTTACCATGTGGATATCTTCATTTAATTTTGCTTACACTACAAAGAGGCATCATCCACCATCGTCATAAACATGAACAAACATGAGACATGCATGTAATACTGTAGTAACAACAAATTATAAAACAGAAACACTTACCACTGATACGCAGCGAAGTGAAAATACACCATGCCAAGTCCATACAAAAACGCAGCATCCTAAAAAAACCCATAAATAATTGTCTGTCACTTTGAAATATAATGTTTAATGACAAAAGAAGAATACTCACTCATCACACCCAAATATTAATATGAACAAATTAGATGCCTTAATTAGACAACTATAAATCAACAATTTATCTGGTATTTAAAAATACATACAAAATTGTACATGATTTACGTATGGAATGTAGGCTCTGTTATTGGACATCATATGGTATGTTTTTTACTCATTGTAAGCTTCAATAAATAAATCAATATAAATACTGATGTGATGTTTCAATCGGGGACTGTTTTAATCGCAGCTAGTTATCTATATATAAATTACGTAAGGGCAAAGTTTGGTAAATCGCGTTACTTCTAGAATGTTTACTCGATGGTACATAAAGTTGGTTCGTACTTTCGGTACAGATTTTAACCACCTGATGTAACCCTGTTTACTAATCAATAATCCCTTAGGTAATAACTATAAAGGGATGTTCTTAGTGGCAGTTACCTACCGTTAATCATGTTAGTTTTAATTTAAAGAGATTGGAAATGATTATGGTTTTTTTACTGCCAGGTTCTTATTTGTTATGCAAACTTGTTGTGACTGAGCGATTTGCACTTGCGCAGAACATAATTTTTTGTTGTTGTCTAAATCAAGAAAAATGTACTCTGATATAATAATGACTTTTGACGTATGTTCAGGCCAATACATTTTGATTAGTATATTAGCAAATATATTCAGTAAATTCAAAGCAACCAAGCTAAGAAATAAAAAACTAAAACCTATGAAATCTGTCAGAATATTGCCTTACATTCAATAAAAATATTATACGGCCACATTGTAAATTAATCCAATTAAACATCATATCGCTATGTTTTAAATTCGACTTTCCCACTAGCCTAGGCCTCAGTGAACTGAGCCAACTTTCTTTTATCCAAAACATGTTTAATTTGCATTGTTTTTATCACGTGTGAGAATGAAATTCACTCGACCACCAATGTTTCAAGTGTTTTTTTCGCTCCCAGTCGGTGCACTCTGTAATGTGGGTCATAGGTTATTGGATTTTATTCAAAGAATATATTATTTTAGCAGTGTTGGCCGATTCGTTCGTATAGGGTCATATTTATAATTACTTTTTACACAATCGAAGTATTATTTTGTGATATTTTAACATGGAATATATTGATATAAATCAATTTTTCTAGAGAAACTCCCATACGACAAAATGAAACAAGGCCTGTAGCAGCTACGCAGGCCTACTCGGGCGTAGCTGTAGAATTCGTCGATTCATGGTTCTCTTTTTTTAGCTGGCAACTTTTGTTAGCTGGTAACAATGGTGTATATTCAACACCCTTCCATCGGAGGCATAGCAAAACAAAGCCTCTCGTAGTATCGGGATAAAAAAAAAAACCTTCATAAAGTATCGCGTGGGAACGCGATAAAAAACAATACCTTCCTAAAGTATAGTGTGGGAACGCGATAAAAAAACAATACCTGTTGTGGGAGCGTGTGGGATCGCGATCAGAGGACAATCCTTCGTGGGTTTGCGATCATAAAACAATGCTCCACACGTAGGCTATGAAAGGTTACGCATGGGAACGAAGCAGTAATTAATAGCTGTACTGTAGGCTTTGAGCAGTTTCTAAATGCTGTTTTCTTTTGAATTTCATGTATTTAAAAAAAATGATATTATTTTATTGCCGAAACAATCGTGTTATTTCTATTTATTCAAACATTTTGTAGCCAGTGTAGCTGTCGACAATGTATACGTGTGTACACAATTCAGTTGGGGAATTCCCACAGACAGTTGATCTACTCACATCTACTAATACTATGCGTAGCCCACGCATTTTGTAAATGATATCATGCAACCGCCACAAGTAGTTTTTATCTGTACTGTACAATTTGGTCCTCCGCCAGTCAAAATTAACACATTCATTTTCACATCTTGTTAGTTCACTAAGAACATTGTAGGGTTGTTTATTAAGGTTACGAACTCCCTACGAAGTACGAACGTAGCTCAATTTAGTTTATTGTGGTTACGATTGCCAAACAATGTAACCTGCGAAGCCAACATAGCCTACGTTCTATCTATGAAGCCAGCTTATAGGAAAAGTTGCAGTATTTTCTTTCTGTACTGTTAATTACTAAAAAATATATATTTTTTAATCGTAATCGTTTCCTTCGTGGAGTTTACACCTACTCACGGCAAATATCTATATATTAATGCTACTAAATTTTGCTCACATTTGGCACACTGATGTTTATTATATGTCATGATTACTTAATTGTATTTATTATGCTGTATGTTATTATTGTGGAAATAAATTAAATTGAAATTAAATTGAAACTTTCCTGAATTTTAATGATAAGCACTAAAAAAAGGCATTTGACGTCTCAGCGACCATGTTACATCACTGTGTAAAGTACGCAACCTCCTCTGTTGTGTACCGCCATGGCCATCTACAAATACCATGCCGCCAAATAAAAAAAGTGCTTAGTCTCGGCAGCCGGTCAACCGTATCAAATAATCGCTGAAGTTTAATTAATTACACCTAACCTTGACCAGAATGATTTTCGAAAATCACAGTTTGGCCCAGTGAGTAAAAAGTAAAGGAATACTTTGTGTATAACAAAATCAATGGCCGTAAATAATTTGTTTAATTGTTTTTTACACAATTTGTCAGTAGCCGCAAGAGTGCGCTTTTATTATACTTAGTCATCCCATGCGAATTATTAAAGGCAGACAAGACCGCGTGCGCACAGGTTACTGCTAGAACACAATTTATTTAATATAAAAGTAGCAAATAGGTAAAAAATTGCAAAATAAAAAAATCAAAACCATTGAAATAAAAAAGTGTAAATGAATAAAATGAACATACATGAAAACAACTTAACAATTCGTGTTTCTGCAGCAATGTGTTTTTTGTTAGATTTACAGTATGTTCACTTTTTTTACTACTACTAACGATTAGGCCTGTGTATATGAGCTGCGTCTGCCCTCGCATCTACAGTAGTGGTTATGTCCTCAATTACAGGTACAGTGTGCCTATATTAAAACTGGAGTAGTAAATACCCAAGTTAAGGCGGCGGTGAACCATGGAGGCTAGGCCACATCATAATTAATTATTTCCAAACTAAAAACTTCGCAGTACACATTTCTCAATTGATTGTAAAAACAACGTAGCCTACTGTACGCCCGTCTTGGAAGGCAACAATACACCAACATAATTTTACAATCCATGGTCATCATCTTTTTCACACATGCTTTTATGAGGGAACGAACTGATCGAAAAGGTGAAGAGTTCATTCATTATGAAATAACGCGTATAAAAAATAATAAAATAGTAATTAAAAAGAAAAAAATCTTTTAGTTTTATTAGCCCTAAATATATCATTATCATGTATTATATTATTAAATTAGTTATTGTGACGCCTAATGTAACCCATGCAGGGAAAAGCGACTAATTTAATGCAACAAGACAATAGGCGTTTTCTTTAAAATCAAACCTTATTGGGATGGGAGTTTTAGCGAGAGATTTTTGTGGACACATTCGAAAGAAATTTCATGATAAAAACACATTACACTACTAGATCCAGAATTACGCGACCGTGGTAACACTGTCAAACAGATACAGGAAACGCTTAACGATGATGGCATAAAGGTACACGACACAACAATTTGGGAAATTTTGGAACAATTTAACAGTATTCGACGATTGCCAATAAAGCTCGCATTGGCCGGCCCAGTAAATTTAGAGACGAACACTTGACAAAACACTTGACGAAATGGATGCCAGCTCAGAATTGAATTCAAGTAAACTGCGGGATATATTGCAAGAGAAAACAGGCTGTACATTTTCAGACAGATCCGTAAGACGACGACGTAGGAGACTGGGATGGGTTTGCGAAGGTGCAAGATATTGCCAATTAATAAGAGCAAAGAATCGGATTGATCGATTTGATTTTGCAGTGAAATGTATAAGAAATGCTGAACAGTTCAAACGCGTTATCTTTACAGATGAATGTACAATTGAACTTGATAATCACGCTAGAATTACATTTAGGAAGCTGCATGAACAACCGAAATTGAAACCTAGGGCCAAACATCCAACAAAAGTACATGTATGGGCGGGAATTTCTACAGAGGGAGCGACGTCAATCATATTTGACGGGATAATGAGGAAAGAATTTCATGTGGACACGATTTTAGATAAAGTATTACGTCCGTATGTTTCAGCTAAGTTCACAGATAAATTCCGTTTCATGCAGGACAACGATCCCAGACATACTTTGCATTACGCTGCCGATTATTTCAAAGGAGAAAACATATATTGGTGGAAAACGGCGGAGTCACCAGACCTTAATCCCATCGAGCTTGTGTGGCATTCAACTTAAAGATTTTTTACGAAAGGTAATTCAATTCATCTTTTATTGGTCTAATTCTCATAATGTAAAGTAAAAATCTCGAACAGCTAAAAGATGTAGGCCTAAATAAAATTGCTATTTTCTTTAGAAAAATTTTAATTTCAAGTATGTTTTATAATGATGATGATATTATTGTATTGGCGAAACAATCATATATTTCTATTTATTCGAACTTTTCGTAGCCTGCTTAGCCATCGATGATGTACGTGTACACAGTTGAGTTTGGGGAATTCTCACACACAGTTGATCACAACGTAGGCTACGAATGCTGTGCGTAGCCTATGCATTTTGTAAATTACGCCACGCAACCGCCACTACGTTACCTACGCGTTTTTATCTGTACTGTATAAGTAGGGAACAATACATTGTTTGTATGCATTGTCCATGCGATGGCCTATGATCTACCTATGCTACAAAAGGTTACTCGTAGATACGAAGCAGTAATTTCTTTCTGCACTGTAACCGAAATACAACACTACATGTTCATTGTGAACTGGCAAGGCATGAACTTGTTAATTTTATCTATCAGATGACATTCTTGTGGCATTTAAAAAGACATGAACCATACCTTCCAGTAATCTTCCTGTATGGTGAAAAACTTCTGATAAGCTGACAATGCTATGGAAAAATATGTAAAATATTTTAGATCAATTAAATAAAAAAACTGGTAAAATAGATAATAATTATTCCTACAAACCCTAGAAAGGTAAGATTCTGCTCCGGAAAATAATAGGTTAAATCTAATCTAATACTTTCAATGAATCTAATACTTACCTTTACTAAAATCATTCAGAAGCAAATGAAAATGGCCCAATCGACAGTAGATATGTGGATCTACTCCTTCTGCATTCAAATTTTGTATCATCTGTTTATAATGTAAAACAGCCTAAAGAGAAAGAAAATACAAATTTAAATTAAATTTAAATCAACAGAGTCTGGCAAAAACATAAAGACAATAAATGCAGCAACTAAACGTCAGGCTAGGCCTATAGAGTGTACGATGTTCGTACATTACCGATGTTTACCAGCTAGGCCTACAAAACTAAGCCTAGCTAGGCTAGGCCTAAAGACGGCCATCGAGCGGACATTCAACACGAGCTACTTAGGTAGTGCATTGTTTCTTTCTTTTTATCATAATTTACCATAAAGCGTACATTTAAGACAAGGAATGACCTGGTTTAATGTTTTTAAAGTAATATACTGTATATGCATTATTTTTACAAAATGTCACAAATTGTAGGGAATGGGTCTTTAAATTTGATTAAACCGATTTGTGAATACTATTCATAGATTAGTACAGTAGTAGCCCCTTATCCATGCTTTATTTGGTAACTGTAGCGAGACGATTTTTCCCTAGGACGATTCGGCCTGGGACAATTCGGCCTTTTCATATTGACTTTGCAATTTATAAACAGCGCCTTTGATAAATAAAAAAAAAAATATTTGGTTTCGTTTCATTTTCAGAGCTCAATAAAAAACTAGATAATGTAATACGAATGGTGTGTTGGTGAAAATTGTGCTACTTTTTGACAAATAAATGAGTTGAATGCCATCTAATAATTAGAAATTTCACCAGTCTGTTTTGTGGCACAAAAATCTCATTGGGTTAAAAAATATTATATACTATTCAAACAAACATTCAAATTTTTATCCTTGAATCCCCCAAATATTAACAAAATCTTCCAAATTTATAGTTTTAGATAAAAACATTTTTCAAACCCATCTTTATTGTCTGAATTCTTTTTTAGAAGGTTATCTGTATTCACATAATTACATCCGATTAGCACGATGCACCTCTGGCATAGTTACCAACCTCAGAGATTTGAAATGCGTGACAGACTACAGCATTTTATATACCAAATTATATTTTTAATCTTTTGTTTGTTAATCTGTTATCAATATGATTCAACGTTATTTTCATGCCGATTCTTAAATTTATTTTACAGTAGAACCTTCATTTTACGTACGGTACGGGACCGAAAGGCATGCGTAAAACATGGGATTCGTAAAATCCAAGTTAACCTTAAATTTACCCCCAAATACATATGTCGTAGCTAAAAAGGCTGCCGTGTTTGCCTACTTTGTACAGCATGCAGGTGGTCACTAGCTTAGCTAGGCCTTTCCTAGACTAATCTAGGCTAGGCTAGCAGACCTAGTGTGAGGTCTAACTAGAAAAGTACAGTTATATACAGGCTGTGCGATGTTTAAATAAAGTGTTATAAATAAAATATTAGTGACTTGTATTTTCTATCAATAAAAACAGTCGCTGTTATAGGGGGAATGCACATGAGTTCTTCATACAGCCATGGCTTTGTGCTTTGTTGTTGTTAAATTGCACCCTTAATGTAAGAACACGATGACGTCATCGGTCATTTTAAGTGTACTGTACGTAAAATCAAGGGAACGTAAAACAAAGGTTCTACTGTATTTAAATTTCTTTTTTTAGAGGGCCAAATTGAACACACGGTGAGTGACCACGTATAAATTAATTGTAATTTTTCCATGATATTACGTATTTTGGTTGATATTATTAACTTAAAAAATGAATACTCGCATAACAGATTTTAATTAATTTGAATGCATTTTCCTCTCAAATAGTGATAAAAAATTATCACACATACTGCTAAATGCGTGACCACATATTTGTCACGCATGTGTTTGTTCAAAATGTGTGTTTCATTAAAAATCACTTTGAAATGCGGGACTGTCCGGCACAATGCAAGACAGTAACTATACTGAAATGCCGATTGTGTGGGATATATTGTGACAGTGACAAGTTTAAAATGCGTCAAATCTATTAAAACACATCATTAAATTGGGGGTGAAACATTAGTATAAATTATTACTAGGCCTAGTCCTGCATGCACACAAAAAATTCAAACATATTCCATACTTTTCTGTCAGCTGCATAAAAATAATATAATAATATTGGTAAACTAAAAACGCTGATGATTAGAATAGCAGTAGACTAGAGTACCATTTAATTAATAAACATGTCACAATTATCAAATCATTTTTAGAATAAGAATTTAGTACATCAATGAATCATGAATGTCTCAATTAGGCTAATACCTAGAGGCAAGCCACCAGGGGGATAGCTAGAGAGTAGCATAGGCCTGGTACCTGCATAGTAGGGGTATCCGATAGTAGTAGTACGCTAGCCGTCTAGGCCTAGTAGTAGTAGGCTCTATCTAGTCTAGCCTGGCCCTAGTAGACTAGGCTAGATTAGATAGCTAGCTAGGCCTACCTAAGTTTTTAGTTCAATATAACAGTTAATCATTAACCAAAACATCTGAATTTAGTCTATGTTTACAGAAAGGGCTATCAAGAATCATGAACAGGTAAAACCAAATATTTTTGATACAATATTGGCTTCCAAACTAACAAAGAACTTTAGAAAAGTACGTATTTTTGGAACATAACCGCCATCTTGGAATATTCCATTCTTTAGCTTACCCTGACATATTGTAATTCACTTCATAATAGTGATCATTGCAAGTGTATTTACTATAATTTTTATTCACTGATATCTAAAAAAGTAATAGATTTATAAATAATGCATGTTTAAATGAATTGTTTAATTTTCAGTTCTATTGTAAAACTTAAATTTCACCTACATTAAAGTGGACCCATCCTGGGAGCATCCCAAAATTAAACAAGTGACATTACCTTCATAAGTAGAGCCTTAGTTTGAAGTCCTTTTTCCGACTCAAAATCTACGAATCCAAATAATTGACTAGAAGAAAAATATATAAAATATATTAAAATAAACGCACTTTTCAAAACATATCAACATTTAGTCAGAAACCATTATAAAAATGATAAATTTATCAGCTTACCTATCGTATTCGGACAGAAAATTTACTTCATCCGGTGACAGGGTAGCGGACGATTCACAAGCTTGTCCTGCAGCCATGTCTTAATTTTTTTCTTGGATATGCAGATTCAAGGAAGTCCATTTATCATACATATAAACCATGCTGATAGTTACATTAATTATATTCCATAAATGTCACAAGAGCCCCAAAAATACAACACAGTACACTCTACATAGCTACAACACAGTCATTCCACGCTGTATTGCTCTGCGAGGTTAGCGCGCGGTCCAATCAAAATGCACAATTCTGTCATATGACCATATTTAGAGGTCAAGTTCGTCGACCTTACAACTCCCTTTTTGTTTTTGTTTATTTGTATTATATCAATAAACATAATAATAATAAACCATCAAATAAATGTTTTGCCGTACTGACAACATGTATTTTATGAAAAGTTAAGTCAATCCCTGTTGTACCGATGATTCAAATTTCCATCTCCAAAAACCTATTATATGGAGACGCCGCTTCAAAAATCAAAGAATCTTGTTTTTCATAAAAAAAAAAGTTCTTTTAGAACCTCGGAAGGGCCACTATTCTGCATTGCACGAAAAAACAGGAACCGTGGTTGGGGTTGCGCAGAAATGCATTCCCCCACCCCTCCCCCCATTTTTTACTCCATTCCCCGTATCTGAAATTTATGAACTTATGCTTAACCTAATGCATTTACATAATTTTTTTTCACACCTTCTTTAGTACAATTTCCAGGAAAGTACAGGATTATCTGACCTCAGGCCCAGCCATGGCCATTGACCTTTTTTAAAGTTAATTCAGTCTCAATCGCCCACCGACACCAAATCCTGAGCCACCCCAAGTAATATCTTGATACCGTATCTCATGCACAGACATCGCAAAAACCACACCTCCTTGTTAAACAGTGGCTTGCCCCCTCCTGCAAATGCATATCACACGTGACGCTATGCAGGCTTTTATTAATTTCTCCATACATCTGTAGGCCTACTTCATACACATTTAATACAAAATGAGTTTTCCATAATATCACTATGATAGTACTATGATATGATAGTATGATTACATTAAATAGCAAGTTTGTTTTATGTTGTTTTTTAAAAAGAAGATTCACAAATGTAATATGATGTAATGAAGAAATGTTAGCACAATGTGTAGCCTAGTTAGAATATGAACAATAAAAATAGATAAATAAATTGGCTACACTAATAAAACTATTTAATGAAAATACAGCGTTTTCTATTCACTGAATGCATTTTTTAATACATCTTCAATCTACAACGTTGTTACATTATCAATAGATCGCATCTTCGAAACAAGATTTAAATTGTTCATTATTATAGGCCTAAGTAATTAAATTGGAAAAAATAAACTTCAAGAAAAATGTCAACGCACAACAAACAATGCAATGATGAATTTGATCTCGAACACTATTTTTTAAAAACATTACCTAAATTTTGGACAAAATAGAGCATGGTCACTAATGGAGATATTTTGATTTGGTGATATCTAAAATAGTGATTTCGAGAATAATTATTCAGTGAACTTAACATACACTGGAGGGTCGGGGATAATAAATAATGAATAATTAACATAGGAAACATTAACTAGCTAAACTATATACACAGTAGTATAGTTAATTTTGATTTCCACACACGCAAACATGTAAACAAGATCCACGGAACAAATCTTGAACTTCAAAATCAAATGTATTCAGAATGTACATGATTACGAATATTACATGAACAGATCTTAGAACCAGAATGATAAACCATGTTTCCCGCAAACCAATTATATTTTCACCAAATATTACTTAAAATTCAGAATCTTGAATGTTACGATCCTGCTTTTGAGTTCTCGGCGTGAGGGTGACGAAACATTTCGAGAACAAAATATTTGTGAAGAAGGTACAAAACAATATCTATATTATTATCCTCTATCCAATAATTAATAATAAAAAAGTTAATCAATGTTCAATTAGATAAACATTAAATTAAAATAAATAATCAATTACGTTATCTTCTTAAAATTATTTATAAATATCTTTTATACTTGAAATAGATGATAAAACAATTCTTAAAATATGCACGCTGGTTAATGGCTTTTTAATAGTTATTTTTCCATGGCCTACAATTTCTGGAATATTTTTGAAAATAAATATTTCAATAGTTTTAAATAATCTTAATTACCGTTGTACTCTGTTTTAAAAATGCAAATTATAAACGCTACGCGGAGACTGAGGGAAGGGAAAGTACTTTGTTCCCCTCTGCTGCCAAATAAAACACCTTTGCGCTGCTGCCAAAGATTTTATAGCCGAAGGCTAGATAGCAAACTCCAATGTTAGCGCAATTCAAAAAGTTATTCTTCATGGAGTGGGAACAAACAAGATGGCGGCTGCAATCGACCAATCAGATACGCCCTCAGATACGCTGTGTTGTACACGCTGTTGTATGTACGATACGCAACGCACGCAGCCTATTGCTCTTATGAATGCGAACGGATTCTATATGATCCTCGACGTGTATACAAAAAATATTCATTCCATTGCGATTAACTATAAACTTCACTGCTTTAACAAGAATATGTGTTGTAATTTATGTGGTCTTAATGTATTATATTAGATTATTTTTTTATATTAAATAATGTTTTTGAACACATTTGACGGTAGCCATCTTGTTGGTTTCCCATCTGTTGGAATCACTTTTCAGTCTCTAGCCTTCGGCTTATAACATCTCTCTCTCTGGCTGCTGCCTCTACATCATAATATGCTGAAAACTATGTTGGACGTGCGAGGCGCCCTTTCAATTTATAAATGTTAAATGTCTCAATCGCACCTCATAAAGGTGCTTGATCTATAGTCTTAACTCTTATTTCACTTTTATTATTTAGGGCTACTTGACTCAGGCGGCTAGCTGTTAGGCTAAATGTTTGGTAAGTTTTATATTTTCGGTGGTCCTTGTTTGGTTTATCTAGCCTAGCCTATTATATAGGCCTACCCTAGGCTATATAAATTTGCGTAAGGGCAAAATTCAGTAAATCGTTACTTCTATTCTAGAATGTTTACTCGGCCTCTATGGTATATATTATATAAGCAAAGAACTTATAACACAATTTGCATTCAAAACACAGTATCGGAAGTACAGGGTTAAAAGGTCAAACTGGGCGACGCCATTTTACAGCATGGAGCAGCGCCCTCTCCAAACTAGGAAGTCAAAAATAATTCCTATAGAGGTCTCAGTCAATTACTCTATCCCCCTATAGTATTAGCAGCAAAGATCGTATAGCGCCACGTAGTGGCGCAAGATATGGAACTGACGCTCGAAAAATGATAATCGCATGGGCAGCCATTCCGGCAAGCGGATTACCCAGAAGGCAATGTGGCACAACACCGAAATCAATGTAAACAAATAGGGTTTACATCTTCGCGATAAACAGTACGACTTTATTTTATCTTTTGCGTCAAAATGAAAGAACATTTATATAAAATTCGATTATATAAAGTTACTCCATTTGTTATTACACTTACATATGCGTATATCACTGTCCAATCTCAAACGGCTACAGAATAAACACTGACTGTATGGAGGCCGAATTTTGTAGGCAGTCGGTTGAGGCATAGCTATAAATGGTGTCGCGGGGTGCAGAGCGATGCTACCCACTTCACGCCCAAGATCGGCCGCGTTTGGCCTAGGCTGGGACGATGGCACAGTTTATGTGCGAGAGAAGCATTTTTTGGAGATGAATTGTAATAATTGCCAAATATATTGTCCACAACTGTATTTTTATTTATTTTTAAAAAAATTAATGGTGGGGGACGTGTTCTTTTCCCTGTTTGGACCCTCTCTATTTTGTGTGCTTCAGGCCTACAAAGTTATTTCATTGTAATGTAAGGGGAATTTTACAACGATCTGCCACAACTGTAGTATAGTACTGTACATACATTACAAGATACAAAAACAATTGTTAATTTTTTTTATTCATAGAAATATTTAATGAATTAAAGAAATTATATAGTTGTCAAAAAAGTAAAAGTATTAAATATTATTTTAAAAAATTCATAATCATAATTTGTTGTTTTGTGGGGAAACCCACTTTTATTAGCTCAACTTTCAATATTACGGACGGGATTAGAATGCAATAAAAAGACTGAAAAATTCTAACTTCAAAGTTGTTTATACACAATTAAATAATGATATGGAATAAAAATACACTCAATCAATTACGAATGTATGGTTTAGCCTTCTTAAATACAAGGAAAATTCTATAATTATTTTGATTTCTTAATGTATTACAAAAGAAGCCAATTCTCATATTACTAATACTGGTTATTTCCTTTCACTTAAAAGTGATCCATGAGGTGTGTGAAAATAGTGATTTTATTTGTAATCACATACTGCTCCTTTTCAACAATTAAAACTATAAATTATTATTACTAATATATATTAATTGTCCATCAGTTCTGGCCTTTGTATTTAATTCTTGTCTAAAATGTCACTGTGCACTCAATTCATCCATCTTCTCAATAGTAATACAGTATGATGACAGACTTTCTTATATCTTTCTGAAATAGGGAAAAATATATTATTAAATTAATAGTCACTTTTTGAACTGTTAGTGTTACATAATCATTTGATTACTTATTATAGTATTTTAAAATACTACAGTATATATTTTTAAATTCAAAACAAAAGTCAATATACTATTTGTAATAAAATGTGTGAAAACCTAGATAGTTCAGTTCAGAAATATGGCAATACAAATAATAATAATTAAGGACAAAATAAATATGGGGATCAAATTTATAATTATAATTTATATTTATAATTATTATTTTTAAAAAAACCAATATCATCATCAATGTTTTGGTTTAGAATAGTTAGTGTAGGCCTACCTATGCTTTTATTGTTTTTTAGGCCCCTATAACATTTTTTTATTTCATTACATTTAATTATTTCTGTTAATGTTATTACTGTATTAATAAAACGCCTAATTCTAAAAATTCCCGAACAGCTTTTAGCTTTTTTCTTAATCTTATGATTATTCCATCCATCCATTGAGGCCTTGTTTGATCCATCTTCAAGCCGCCAATATCATTCATCCTCCCAGACTTTTTTTGTATAATATTATAGGCCTAGCTAGGCCTAGTTCGGCATTAAAATATGCCTAGACCTACGCCTACTACTATCTAGGCCCTAGATCGGATTGCACAGAAACGCCCGCCTAAACTACCTTTATCCAACAATTTAATAATTTTGTTAATGTTTACTAACAAAAAAATATATATTCTAAAAACTTACCACTACAATTTACCCGATACAACACGAGAAAATGTCCCGAACAAACACTCAACACGTCACACGTGGATGTGGTTCAATGGTTTTTTATACACTTCCGGGGTATGTGATCGCGTAACTTGCTTGCCGGAATGGCTGCCCATGGAATTTCACTCATGCGCAGTGTATAAGAGATAGGACTTCCATATCTTGCGCCACTTCGTGGCGCTATAGTATCTTTGATTAGCAGATCCCCTCTATGATTTTGACTTTCTAATTTGATCACCCATTAGGCTTTAGCTCTATTCTATATCCTACAATGCCTTTCAAAATTGTTACACGCATATTGGATAAACAGGAGATTCTTGTGTTATAAGTTCTTTGATATAAGGTGTCAGATGAAATCGGTCGCAATAAAATCAACATCCGGTATTTTGTATGGAGCGCCGCTAGATACGCTTTTTATCATATGGTCACAAAAATTAATGTATCTATGATTTTGCTCTTCCATCATCCAATCTACATGATAGATGGATGAAGCTAATATTCTATTAACCATGTTTTTCCTTTATATTTATAATAATGTAAACACTAATTTGTTCTTGAGCTATGGAGAATTAATTTTTTCAGAAATAAAAAATGAATGAATGAATGAATATTAGTTACGTTTGATATCGATCGCGTTTTATTGTGGTCGCGCTAATTTGTACAGTATGGCCCATGGGGCGCCCCAGATCTTCGTGTTTCGCGGTTTTTTACGAAATCCGGTAGATAGGTTAATTATTGGTATATACTATAAATATGGAAACTATATTCGGTCTGGACCGTCAATATTTTACTATTTGAAAGTAACCAATCTGGTTATGAACGACTGTCAAAATGGTACCTGTGGAAATAACATATACCGCGCATCACAGTAATGCGTAGAGGGATGGCTTGGCGCATTGTGTATCGGTCGCACGCTAGCTATGCCGCCGAAGCATTACAAAGGTTTTTGTGGATTGGCATGCTTGTTTGTTATCTGAATAAAAAATAATGGAGTCATTTTCAATATGGAGTCTTTAATTTTATTATTGTATATGTATACCCTAATTGTTTTGGTGTTTCACTGTAAGTGACCGAGTTTCACGCAGCAAACTTGTTTAGAAATGGTATGGATATTATCATCAGTTTACTAGGCTTACTATACTAGGCTAGCCTAGGCCTAGTCGTAAAACGGCTCCGGACCAACTTTAGGCCTGGTGGTTAATCAGGCCTAGTGTCTTTACTATGTGGATTTTGGCGAAACATTGATGTAAGACTTATAATTTATAAAATGTAATACATTTTTCGATAGTGATAACTTGTTTTTATAGGCCTATCGGTGCCGTGTAAGTAACTTTTTTGTTGTTTGTTGATCTCACCGGGACGATATTTTCATATTGTGATGTCTTGCACAAAATCGTGAATATCTCAACTTTCTTGCGCGAAACTACGAAAAACTAAAAAAGTGAGTTACTTTTATTTTCATATTACGATTTACATATTGCGATTTGAAAATCGTTCTTGGTACCATTGTAAAGCTAAAATCTTTATGATTATTTTAGTCTAAATTACATATAAAGCTTTAATAAAAACATCGAATTGGGCTAAAAACACTGGCGGTGGCAGTTTCTAACTGGAAAAACCTCTGGCAGTCACTTTTACGTAATTGTATATATAATACATATATTCTCTATATATTAATTACAGTACATGTAAATAGGTAAATTATTATATGCCTAATAATAATATAATATTTAAAGTGTTTAGAAATGGCCATTTTGAAAAGACACAGTCCTTCTCTTTCTCTGAGACCTGTGAAAAAAAAATTAATGATTGATAATAAATATTAATTAACCAAATAAAAAATATCCACATCAATAGTCCAGTTCCTAAAAAATATCAATTAAATCTATATAAACGAAGAAAATGTATATCCCGCTAGCATGCATCCCGCTCCATACAAAATAGCGTGACTGATTTCAAACGCAACCGATATCATCAAAAGTATAGCTCTAGCGGCGCGCCATACAAAATACCGGAAGTTGGCTTTATCGCAACCGATTTCAGACGCGACCGATTTCATCGTAAACCATATATAATATGATTATGAAGTTGGTTCATACTTTTGGTACTGATTTTAACCACCTGATGTGACCCTGTTTATTAATTAAATTGAGTTAGATAATTAGTTATTGACAATTAAAACGAATTTAGGTTCAACGATTTGCCCCAAATAGGGGTGTTTTCCGATCGTTTTGATTGGCGGATGCGAATCACCCGCAGCAATTGACAATTAAAACGAATTTAGGTTCAACGATTTGCCCCAAATAGGGGTGTTTTCCGATCGTTTGATTGGCGGATGCGAATCACCCGCAGCGGCGGAATGTTTTTTCTCGCGCGTGTACAGTACCATGAACTGACATGGTCTTCTCTGATCGTTTACTACACAAAGTTAGAGCAATGAATTTGTCCAAATTCCGTTAAGTAAACAACTTTATATATTTTATAAGCATTTAATAACATGTTTTATTGATATTTCCAATGGTGATATATAAAATAAATGACTAAAAAACGTAATTATATGTAATTATTTTTGCCAAAAATGGCGTAGTTAATAGAATTGTCAACTGAGGCCGCAAATTGTTTTACTTCTTTCGTGGCTAAAAACGATCATTTTTGGCGATGTTTTAGACCCTCAGATTTTCGTAATTCTTTCTTTATTGTAATATTAATACAACATACTAACAGATAATGTTTAATTTGGTTTTAATTTTGCATCGTTATCCCTATAAGACAACATGACTATGCAATCCTAGAACATATATTGATCAGGTGTATGTACAGGTAACGACACTAATTTTGTCGGCAAATTGGCAATTCCCGCCCCCCCCCCCCCCCCCACGACTTCAAAATCCTGGATACGCCACTGGTTATGGCCACCCTTATGACCACCATTAGGTATCTCAACTTTCTTTTCTTCATTAGGATAGAAGAGTATGTCCAAGATTAAGAGGAAACATGAGGATGAAGGTCAATCAAAACCATATAAAAAAAAACATTGGAGTCTTGGTTTACTTGACTCAATGACAGACCCAGATCTGATAGTTGAAGAAGATGACTTGGTGACAGTTATCAAAGACAAATATCCAAAGGTATGGTACTGTAGTATATGTTGCAATTACAGTAGTGGTGAAGGTATCGGTTTTGATTAAGTCCAGGGAAAAATTAATGGTATGGGTTTTTAGGTTGTATATGCAATGCATACAAAACATGTATCATTTGTTTTATCCACACCTCCTATTCTGGGGTAAAATTGTATTCAATTATTCTGCTGCTCCTCTTGAAATATTGTCGAATGTTAGGCCTTGAAGGCAGTGCCCCCATTTTAAACATGGAGTAGAACAGTTATAGGCTGCGCTCACTCAGTAAACAACATCGCATGGCAACAACTGAAACTGAACGCTCATTACAAATCTTAATTATCACCATCATCACTTTTACAATACGGCTATAACTAATACCGCATAATTAATTGCAAGAACAAAGTAAGTCGTATGTTATGATATGAAATATGAAACACAAATTTGTATTCTAATTGAAAATGGTATGATGTGGATCTTCCCTGAAAACATTGTTTGTTCACCCTTCAACCGTCAATCTGTATACATGATGGCAACATCTGAAGAAAACAGGAGGTGGTGTTTTTTAGGTCAACAGCACCCTCTATTTCAAATTTTTTATTCATCCTGCGTGGGGTAATTTCATCAAGAACTGAAAAATACATTTTCAAAAATACATAGTAATAATTAATTAAAAAATACACAAATCACATTTAAAACCTTTATTTAACAGTCTAATCAATACTGGTTGCAACAAAAGAATTTAGTTTTTATTTTGTCCTACACATAGGTTTGAAATCATGAAATACAGTAGGGCATGTTCCGGTGTTTTTAATATATATTTACATTTAGCTAAAATTTGTTTGTCACAGAAAGATGAAATATTTCGCAATTAGCATCCGGTAATTTTCAAACATACATTTACAATTTTCACTAGCCCAGATCGATCTTTAATGGGTAAATTGGAGAACCAACCTAACCCTTTTTTTTATTAACATATCAGTATTTAATCCCCAGCTGAGATTGTCTTCAAATATAGTACCAAGGTACTTATAAGAACTAGAAAGCCACTCCGAGAGTGTATACCTCCGCCTACTGTAAAATTCTCCTACACAAGATTTCTCCGGGAAAATATATATATATTTGTGTGTGTCTTAATGCTGTTTGTGATTTAGGCTAATTTCACTACAAGCATGCGTATGCAAGCTAGTTTGGTGTAATGGTTATGTAACAAGCCTTTCAATTAACAATAGCTTCAGTTGACTAACAATAGAACAGCAACGCGAAAATCAAACGAGTGAATTTGAAAAGAAATAGGATTTTTAAACTACTCGCATAAAAAAACGTGCACATTAAATCAAATTATGTTTTAAAATTACAAATCACAAATTATAACTCTTGCCTCTTGTACAAAAAAGTTCTTGAGAAAATGCAATTTCAGTTTGTTACTTCAAGACTGCTCGCCGGCTTTTGAAAAATTCTGTCCTATCTTTTAACACTAGCAGGTCTGAAAAGTATACTAAAAAGTGGTCCAGAATTGGGACCATGGTCCCAAATGGTCCCAAAATTTAATGGAATGGTCCTTGAACACATATCTATCTGTACATTCATTTTGGTAAAGATCTTGTAATTACTTTTTGAGTAATCCTGCTAACAAACAAACAGACAAACAAACAAACAGACAAACAAACAGACAAACAAACTAGCCTTCGCGCATAGCGCGATACTTGGCCAAATCAAAATTGGCCTCCTGACATTGACCCAACTTTCACCAAAATGTGTGTCTTATGCTGTGATTTAGGCTAATTTCACTACAATCATGTGTATACGAGTTTGGTGTACAGGTTATGTAACCAGCCTTTCAACGAACAATAGCTTCAGTCGGCTAACAATAGAACAGCACGCGAAAAAAACACACGGCGAATTTGAAAAGAAATAGGTTTTGTAAACTACTCGCATCAAAAAACCTGTACATTAAATCTAATTATGTTTCAAAATTACAAATCACAAATTATAACACTTGCCTCTTGTACAAAAATGAAGTTTTTTGGACAAGTAGTTCTCGAGAAAATGCAATTTTAGTTTACTTGTTAATTTAAGACTGCTCACCGGCTTTTGATAATTCTGTCCTATCTTTTAACACTAGCAGGTCTGAAAATAATTTTTAAAAGTGGTCCAGAATTGGGACCGTGGTCCAGATTTTAACCAAAATTGGGCAGTGTCGTCCTTGTACCAGGTGACATGTATGGTAGTAATTTGGAGTCATTCGAATCAAAACTGTGAGCGCTAGAGTGATGACAAACAAACAAACAAACCAAACAGATCAACATACTTGGCCAATTTTCAATTTGGCCAAGTAATAAATAAACAGACAAACAAACTAGCCTTCGCGCATAGTGCGATACTTGGCCAAATCAAAATTGGCCTCCTGACCTTGACCCGATTTTCACCAAAAGTGTGTGTCTTAATGCTGTGTGATTTAGGCTAATTTCACTACAATCATGTGTATGCGAATTTGGTGTAAAGGTTATGTGACCAGCCTTTCAACTAACAATAGCTTCAGTCGACTAACAATAGAATAGCAACACGAAAAACACACGGGTGAATTTGATAAGAAATAGGTTTTTTAAACTACTCGCATCAAAAAACCTGTATATTAAATCTAATTATGTTTTAAAATTTACAAATCACAAATAATAACTCTTCCCTCTTGTACAAAAATGAAGGCAGGCACACCCCACTAGAATATGTAATTTGTCAATACGTAGCTACAAACGATCACCACTCAATTGCTATTCGAGCCCACAATTACGACTGTCGTGGGTCCATTAAATTCCACAGTATGGCCATTATTATACGGCGAAAATGTCTTCAATCATGAGGCAAACACACACTTGTATACTTACTGTAGTTATCAGTTAACGCATCAATGCGTAACAGTAGAGAACATTCAACCAATCAAAGACCAGGTCTTTTCTATCGTAACTCAAGCGAGACATTACAAAGGGCTAGACATTTTCGTGGCGTTACCTGCGCCAAGAGGTTGTTTTTATTCCTGTATACTTATTTTTTAGTTTAGCTATGAACAGCCTATGCCACATGTATCATATCTCACTTGGTCATGATGATCCATTATTCAGGGATAGTTCTATTTTAAGGGATAGGGACCTGATAATGTACGATGGTTTATACACATGCACAAATTGATGTCTTGTATACATTTACTCTTTGTATGTCTACCAGCAAGAAACAAAGTCTTACTAATTAATACCAAACTTATTATAATACTTTAACAATAAGTATTGTTTATGGATTTGCAGCGTTCACTACGATAATAAATAACAATAATGAACATTAGGATACACTTTGAACATTCAATGATTTGTCCTAAATAGTGCTAAATATTAAATAATGGCAGTGAAAAATGAGGAATTTAGCAGTGCTTAACAAGGTTATGCGACTGTGACTCCTTCTGATAATACTCAATATTATCAGAATCAAACGGCTCACTCTTATTGGTCAAATTATACTTTGAGAACAGAATACACGACTTATTCACTTGATGAATTTGAAGTCCCTTACAACATGTTTGCTGCAAACACAGTCTAACTTCGACGAGTTGGTACTGCTAAGTATTTTAGGTCCTGTAATACTGCTCGGTGGCTTCAACTTCACAAATTTTCCATTTGAATCGAAATTTCAAGCTGTTGGTTAAAAAATACAAAATACTACTTCAGTATATACAATTTTTTATTTTGTTTCATACGCATCCAACAGCGTGTAACTCGCCAATTACAGGATGGGTTCGGTCTATTGTGTGTTCTTTGAACGAGTGTGCATGAGCATATTAGTGTTATTTTATTGGTAAAAATTCAATCATTGAGTGATCGATCGAGCACAATGTAATTCAGTATTTTGTTTACGCTCCTGGAAATATTTTTGTTGTTGCTAGAGTTGAGCTAATATATTTGTAAACACGAATTCAGACATCCGATATGAAGCTATGTATTTGAAGAAAATCCGCATTTTCTTACCTGATGGTCAAGGTCTGATATTAATCTGCGAAAAAGCTACTTTAACCACATGGTTTTAAATAAGGTGTGAAAATAAAAGGATTGTGCAAGAAGCTACAAGAATTTGTATAAATTCCTACTACAAACCAGACGTCTGTATTGAAGGCTGATGGCAGGGGGAAAATCAAGATACGAGAAGAGGTCACTACTAAAGCAAGAACTTTAGGCTATTGGATGAGAAACAGTAGGCGCATGCACACTTATTTTAAAAGGATACAAATAGACCGAGTGGACCAAAAACATTCTAACTTTAAAGTGCATTTACGTTGGTTCAGTGGGGCATAATATGATGTTCAGTATTTTGTAAATATTACTTAGGTCGTTAAAAAGATATTCGGGTGTCTACACAAGAGGTGTCCGTTTACAGCCTACAAAATGCACTGATTAAATAGGGATTGGGATCTTTAGATAAGTGACGTCATACTTTCTGAATAGTTCATCGAAAAATCAACAAGCCTTACTTTGAAACGGCACGTCTCTTGCGGCTTTCATTTTAGCTTCATTTAATGCACGATCATATAGCTGCAACATGGCCAATTTCGCAATAAATTTTCCACCTGTATTTCCAATCCGCAATACATTGAAAGCTGATGTTATGTTTTCAAAATCTGTAAATCCTACACTGCACTGATTTCTCCATCTCTCCACAGCGTAATTGTCTTCTTACTGTCATCAAATGTAACTGCAAGAAATGTCCATTCCAAAGGCAAAAGCATGTGCGCTCTTGTTAAAAGTACATCATCTTTTCAATTTGAGCCTTGGAAACAGGGTTTTCTGTACAGTCTTGTTCAGTATCACCCGTAGAGATTGTAATTCTGCTACCTTCCAATTCCCCTCCATCATACGCTGAAAAATAATTTACCAAAAGACATATGTAGGCCTATTAAAATTCTGTATTGTTTTCGTAATTATTAATATTATTCACGCAACGGCCTACCGAACTGTATCGTCTAATTTCGAAAGTAAACTCGAGAGTGTACATAATCTTAGCCACATTTTTATATCATAAGCCTATAATAAACTGTGTGTGTGTTATTAACTTGTATTTATTTAATTTAACTTAATTGGTAAAAAATATTGTTAAGAGCAAAATGCTTAGATTAGTTTCATTATTACTAATGGATCTATTTCCAAATCTGATACAGTAATGTAATGAATGCCTCTCGAAAACTTAATCACGCGTTAAATAAGGGGTGGTCCTAAGTTGTTTTTGTTAATATGTTAAGCTAAAACATACTGTTAGTTACTCCATTTATGATAGTCACTTTCGTTATAATGTATTCTTTGCCCAAATCTATTTGAATCCATTCATCGTCTGTATTAGCTAGAAGGAGAAGAAGGCATAACATAAATAACATGAAACAATCCAGTAATATTGTATAAGTGACTATAGTTATTGTAGTCATATAATAGACAAGTCAACTTTTAATATACAAGTGTATCGAAAAACAATACTATTTTACCGCTCTGCAAAAATGGTAGTATGCGTCGGAATAAAATGCATTTAACCATGATAAAAATATAGTTGCGGTACACCATGTGTATTAGTTCTGAAAAGAACTGTTGAGTTTCTAGAAGTTTTGATCAATATGCCTTGATCGTCCTCAGGAGTGAGAATGGAGAAAGTCCAGGAAACTTGGAATATAAGTGGAAAGGGTGGGACTGGTGTGAAAGCCAGAAACAATGGCAAGTTCACACCGTGGGAGGGATTGAAACTAGCTATAGCAGAGCATTGTTTCTCATGAACAATAGTGAATGGAAACTTTGCTATAGAAGAGCATTGTTCCTGATAGGTGTGAAAAGCAAGGTGAGACAAGCTAAAAACAATAGCATTGTCTCAAGTTAGGTGTGGACTGGTCAAACATAGACCATGTGTCCAGACAGGGTTGTGAAATGTAAACTGGCCAGAAACTATGGCATGGTTTACTGTCGATGAAGATTCTTGTTGAATAAAGATAGCCAAATGTCACTAATAACAAATCCAATATCTTGATGAACAGTGTTGTGTTTGTAGATTTCAATAGCTTCCCTGGTTCGTCTGGAATGGCAAGAAGGAACGGTAGCAATTAGTTCAGCATCTTTCCAATTAACTTGGTGTTGTCGTTTGTGAGAATGCATAACTATTGATGATTTGTCTTGCTCTCCTCTTCTGGCATGGCCTTGATGTTCTTTGAGCCTGGTTTGAAGGTCGCGTCCAGTTTCCCCAATGTATACCTTTCCACATTCACATGGGATACAGTATACACCAGGTTAGCTGTGTTTAGATGGTTTGTACACTGTGACAACATGTTGACTGCACTATGAAATACTTTTATGTCGGCGTTTTCTAGTACTCGCTAGATACGATGAGAAAGCTGTCCCAAATATGGTAAACATACAGACTTTCTGAACTCTGCAGGATCGCTGTTGTTGGTTGACGTCTACACATCGAAGCCAAAGTTTGGTCGCTTGTTGGCGGAGTAGAGTGCTAGATGTTCGAGCTCCTCCAGAAAGATGTTGGCAATGACCGGAAATAAAGGAGATCCCATAGCCGTGCCTTCAGTTTGTTCAAAGTATTAGCAGTCAAAAAGACCAAAAGATAAGTAAACAAAAGTGCAGTGATTACAGTACTAATCATTATATTTTCGATATAATAAGGTGTATAATAATATCATTAACTGATTTACTTGTTTATTGAAACAGCGACGTATTACGACCTATCCGTGAAAAGTTGCTGTTTCAATAAAAAGTGTAGTTATAGGTTATACTTTTTAAAATTAAATTGAAGTTGGGTAGCCGAGTGGTTAAGACACTTGACTGTTGTAGCCTACAGAGAGACCCGGGTTTAATTCTGAAAACTCACAGTCTATCAGCTGTAAATGAGTACCTGTAAATGAGTATCTGGTTGAAAATGGTTGAAATACTAGGGAGGATAAGGTGTGGAAAGGGACTGGCTACCCAACCACTTAATGACCAGGCTTAGTATAAAATGAGCTCCTAACAGGTCATTCTCTACGTTCAGAAATAAATACAGGACCTTAAATTATTAATAAACCAACGATAAAAGAAGCTGTGTAAACTGGGATATATCTAACATTTAAACAACTTATACCAGATGACCAAACAAAATACAATTTGTTTATTATACTAGGGCCAATTATAAATACAATTTTCTCTTTGTTAAAGTGATTTAACTTTTTAATTTCGCTGAGATTCATAGAAAAAAAACAAGAAAATATATTACGTATAGGCATATAATAATTCTAAAATTTAAACACATAAAGTGTAGTTAATACTTCTTTACCTGTTTTAAAACATTGTGCAAACTTTCCCGACTTCATCATCGTCATCTCCGTTTGTAAGTATGTTAGGATCAAAACCTAGAGGATATGACCTCGCAGTGACAGTTTTATTGTATGACAAATTTGCTGAAAAACAGATAAAAATGTTGTCTTTTAAAATTGTTTATAGTCGGTAGTAGTAGTAAAACTATTTGTGTATGGATCAAACAAGGGATAGACAATAATAACAAAATATTAAAACAATTGCATTAAACAATCTTTATTAAAAGGGAAAACAAGTTTTATTTAAAAATATCCGATTTTTTTATTAACAATTTGTAAGCCTACAGTATATAAAAAGGTTTTTAAACAAAAACTTGAAAAACATAAAATAATTATTTTATATTATATTGAAATACTGAAACTACATCACATCTGAAAAAAAACTATCTTGTCTACTACAAAGTACAAAAAAAAACTTTTCACATTCGTTCATTAACTATTGTTAAAAATTGAAAGTTGTTTTGAACATCATCACAATTTACACCATTTTTAAACCAACAGACTACACAAATGTTATAATTTATGCATTACAGTATTTGTCTCAAAATGGAAAAAAAAATTAACTTACCTGAATGGACTTTAAAGAAACTTGAAATAAAACAGCAGACTAGAAACACATTGAAATACATCTTTACACAGGATCTCAATAATTGGAATACTGTGAGTGAGATAACTAGTCTAGATAAAAAATACGAGAATTCATCGCGTACAGTAGTTATATTATCTTTTTAATTCTCATTAAATCAATATATACGTGTGTAATAATAAAATACTCACATTATTTTCCATTTTTGTTGTCAAAATTATCATGTCAAAATATATGAATAGACATGGAAACATAATAAGAGAGAATAATTACAAAGTTTACAAAGCTTTAACCTGTATTAACCTGTACACTTTCTCTCATAAATAAGGCTAAAAGATGCAATGTCACTCTTTAGATGTAAAACTTAATTTAAATTCAACATAAATTAAAAGAAAAAAAGCAATATCTTTTTCTACAAACGAGAGTTTGTAGACAAAAACTGTTGTATACCACAGAAATTCAATTTCAAATAGTATTCGAACTTACATCTGTTTCGACTATTAATCAATTATTCAGATTCCATAATTTAGTTAAATGTTTCTGCTATAGCATTTAATGTTGGTTAAGACAAACACAACCGCCAGCAGGTTTTTCTCTCAGCGTTTCTATTACTGCAGTTTCGAATTCTGCTTCTGTTTTGTAGTGTGCGGCATTGTAATTCATGGCCAGAAGGGATCCCAAATTAGTAAAAATAAAAATACATAACAATAGCCTTAAAAGGTGTTGCACGTTCAGTGCATGGCTAAATAAACGATTTAATCATTTATAATTGTTCAGTAAAAATTGTTTCATTTAAAATAGAATACTACAGTGCGAAAAAGTGCCCATTGTGTTTGCTAATAGTTACATATGTTACACTGATCTAAATAACCTATTTTACTTACGACTGTTTTTGGTTACTGGAATTATATAGTGGATTTTTTCATAGTTTCGGTATCATGCATAACTTTAGCGAGGACTGGAAGAGGTGTTGAACAACACCACATACAATAGTTAGTCCGAACAAAAAAATAATGTTTACCCTCAACCTTATCAGGACCATAACTCTTATTTACATTTAATTTCCGTAAAAACGTTTTTATGTGATTTTTTTCAATATTAATCTTTCTATTTGTATTATTTTTAATATTATTTTGTGGAACTTGGTCTCGTCTTATTTCATTTAACACTCAATTTTCAAATCTGGAATAAAAATTGCCAAGCGCATCGGGTAACAAGTTATCAGTTACATTATCAATATGTATTTCTTGATTAACTCTATATTTAGAATGTATAGAAGCCATATTTTTTATACCTTGCCAAGCATTTCTTAAGCTCCCATTTCCAAAGGTTGCTTCTATTTCACTATCACTTCCCTGTTCATTAATTTATTTTCATAATTAGTTCCGGTTAAAAATAAACACTTCTTTTTGTTGATAATTTCCTTAAGTTTTTTAGTGATCCATGGCTCTATCTATTATCGAGAGGTAAGGAGTACAGTGTGTGACATCACAATCGGTATCGCGTGGTGGCTATATGTGAGAGGAATCCCCTTTCTGTTGTGAAAAAATTATGACCGCAGATGGCTTAAATATCGTAAATTTGCTTGTTTGTAAGTCTTTTTGTTAGCCTATATTTTAACACTTTAACTGCCAAGCACAGAGATCTCCATGTTTCGTGGTTTCTTACGAAATCTGGTAGATAGATTAATTTAATATTACTATATACTACAAATGTGGACACTATATTCTGTCTGGACTGTAAATATTTTACTGTTAGAAAGTAAATAATCTGGTTACATACTGTATGACTGTCAAAACGATACCTGTCAAAACAACATACCCCGCACATCAGAGCAGTGATAGCTTGGCGCATTGTGTTTCGGCTTTGACGTAAGATTTATGATTTATAAATGTAATACATTTTTAGGTAGTGGTAACTTGTTTTTATAGGCCTATTGATGTCGTGTAAGTAATGTTTATTTTGTTTGTTGATCTCACCGTGTTAATATTTTCATATTTCCTTCAAAATAGGCAAGTTAATTTCAAAATAAGGTTTTTCTGAATATTTGTTATAATGAAAGCGTGAGAAATAGCCACGTATGCGTGAGGCATACAAAATTGGCCCTCATGTGTGAGAGTTGGCATAGCCACGTATGCGTGAGGCATACAAAATTGGCCCTCATGTGTGAGAGTTGGCAGACTGTGTACACGTATGCGTGAGGCATACAAAATTGGCCCTCATGTGTGAGAGTTGGCATAGCCACGTATGCGTGAGGCATACAAAATTGGCCCTCATGTGTGAGAGTTGGCAGACTGTGTACACGTATGCGTGAGGCATACAAAATTGGCCCTCATGTGTGAGAGTTGGCATAGCCACGTATGCGTGAGGCATACAAAATTGGCCCTCATGTGTGAGAGTTGGCAGACTGTGTACACGTATGCGTGAGGCATACAAAATTGGCCCTCATGTGTGAGAGTTGGCATAGCCACGTATGCGTGAGGCATACAAAATTGGCCCTCATGTGTGAGAGTTGGCAGACTGTGTACATGTATGCGTGAGGCATACAAAATTGGCCCTCATGTGTGAGAGTTGGCAGACTGTGTACATGTATGTGTGAGGCATACAAAATTGGCCCTCATTTGTGAGAGTTGGCAGAGCCACGTATGCGTGAGGCATACAAAATTGGCCCTCATGTGTGAGAGTTGGCAGACTGTGTACATGTATGTGTGAGGCATACAAAATTGGCCCTCATGTGTGAGAGTTGGCAGAGCCACGTATGCGTGAGGCATACAAAATTAGCCCTCATGTGTGAGAGTAGCCACGTATGCGTGAAGCATACAAAATTGGCCCTCATGTGTGAGAGTTGGCAGACCATGTACACTGTTCTAAGGTGGAACCTCCACAAAAAGATATGGGGGGTGGGGGATATAACTGTAGGGTTAAACAAAGTCCTGGACAATTTTTCTAGAAACTACAAAAAACGTTGCTCGACTTTTTGATGCAAGATTTTAAATTATTCTTTCTTCATTAAATGATGTTTTTTTTATTTAATAATTTAAGAAATAATAATTTATTATTGATCAATTATTTTAATTTAACAATCAATATTACCGTAAACATTTTGTGCAACGTAAAAACGTCTGAATTGCTCTATTAAATCACAAAACATGGCCTATCTAGTATTAAATATAACTGTTTTGAGGATGTATATTTTGATTGGATTCAGTTTTCCTTCTGTAGTAGATTTAGCTTATCTGTCAATTAAATCCGCAATCAAACAATCAACTTTTGTTATGTGGTCTACTGATGTTCAGAACAAAAATATAATCTTAAACTAAACTAAACATTTTCCGGGGCAGGGGTGTTACCACCTAAAGTCGTAGTGACCCACATACCCCAACATTCCAGTAAACAACATTTCTAATTTCCAAGAACCTTTGTTGTACAGCCGCCGACAAATGTACCTACTAATCAATTCTTCATCTATACACACCAGGGAAGCTGCCCTGATACACACACACATCGCCAAAACTATTTATCATAGAGGAAGGATTTGACCATTATTCAATGATAAATGTCTACATTGACAGCCAGACTACTGTCTACATACATCTCATAGACTCTCTTCTCCCAGAGGTGCTTTAGGGGTTTGAGCATGCCCAGTCCGAGTTTTCAAATATCCATTTTTTCAGCCGTAGTAAGTATAAGCTTCCACTTGATACAGTTTCCTAATACTTTCATCATCTTGAATATAACGGCCTAAGGCTCATCAGTTTTCCTGATTGTGCAGAAACTGTAAATGTAGTTAAAAAGGTCTACTACTAATGAGAGTTCAAATGAGTGCTTAATTATTGATTGGGAGATCTTCTGGCTGCCCTGCTTTTTGTCTGTTTAACTCCATACTTCAGTAGATTTTTTACCATCATTTTTTAAAAATCTATTTGCATGTATGCTGCCCTCTTTAGCAATAAAGCTTAACTTTATTTATAGATTTACTACTAGACGCAATGTCCCCCGGAACCACCGGTAGGTGGCGTTGTACACGACTATAGCTTTAATGGAACACTCTAATTACTTTCGTAGCGGAAAATCGGGGAATGACCTAAAATGCCGCAGCCAACATTTTGACATTGTATCGCATGGAACGCCTTTACAATGGTTTCAAGAGGGTTGGAAACTCTGAAAAACATACGAAACAGTACATACTGTATCTGAGCCAAAATATGAATTTTATGATTTTATTTAAAAGAGCTGTGACGTCACAAAGAACGTCATCTTCGTCATGTCTTCGGAAGCATTAGGATGCTCGGAAATGTCAAACAAAGTTCAAGAAAAGACGTCAACCCTGTTCTGATTGGTTGGTTAAAATGCTTACGTATAATGTATGTTTTATTCATTCATATACAAAGTAGGCTTGTATTGACGCTATATCGATTCTCTACTTGACATTTTTTTAAAAATATTTTTTTTTAGTTTGAGAGAGATTATTTAGAGGGTTAGGTTTTAAATATTTAGGACGAGTTTTATTATTTATGTTTTTCATCAAGACAAGTTCTTAAGTTGATAAAACAGCCGTCAGACAGATAGATGCACTATTAGACTAAACAACACCGATGCCACATCATGACCAATGTGAGTGCAGATACTATCCCAACATTCACTTCCAACATCAAAATCAGTAGGTGAGAGGATGCATCCAGAATCCTTTGTCAACTACAGTCATTCTCCAAGCACAGGAACATAAAACAAAAGTATGTGCAACATCAAAACAGTTCAAGACATGTACCAGTAGATTGAAATCCCTTCACCATGCCTTCAACAAACACTGCATGTAGCCAAAGTAATTGTACCTGGTCATTTTGCTAACACCTTCATATTTTAATTGTTGTGCAGCAGCAATTAAAATATATCTATAAATGTACAGGTAGCTCATTTCATCTTGCCAGACGCAACACATGGCATCTAGTTCCGAAAATCTAGGTAAATGACTACTGATACATCTATTCAAGTGTAAAAATAATTCTTTAAAACAATAAGACTGTATAAATTGCCGCCAGAACACCATATACACTGATTTATATAATTAATTGCAATGAAATTAATTTCTTATAAATTTCAAGCACTTTTATATACAAGGATCATACAGAATACTTTCCAGCATTGATAAGCTCTACACCCTGTAATGCAGGCATGGCAGTGTGTGTTGTGACTAGCGTATTGAATGGTCGACTGCTGCAGCCATATTCTGTGGTCCTCACTACATATTTGAACTGTGATAACATTTAGTAAGGATTATTCTGTTTTGCAGTTGTTTTTGTGCCAAAATTAAAAATAGATTTTTTGGACTAACTTTGTTATTCTTGTATTTTTTTTCCGACCACTCCTTCAGCCGCCATCTTGAAACTCAAAATGGCTAACATTTCAAACCAAAAGGTCAACATGTAATTTCACAAAATAGTGTACTGTTTGTTATCATTGGAAAGGTTTTTTTTTATTCTGGATACAGTTTTACCAATGTCTGTTCAAATTTTTTTATTTTCCATTTATATATTTTATATCTATTAATGAACCTAAGTACAGTACTGGATTACACTTAACTTACCCCGCTCTCCCCTACAATTAGTTGTACTTTGAATTTGCATTTTTTGTTGGGCAATATGCATGTAGGTTTGGAAAAAAAATACTGTTCTTTTATTCTTTACTATAAAATACCACTGCCATTTTTACCTAGGATAATTGTTTTTTATTTGTTTGATAAACCTATTTTCATGTTTGCTGCCCTCTTTGGCAATAAAATTCAATCCATCTGTAGTACTAATCATGTGACTACCAATACATACGTGTACAGCATTTAGTCTTAAACTATGAGGTTCAAAATATAAAAATGTTTTATCTATCAACATTAAAATATTATATTGGAATTAATTTTTTTTTTTTTATTTCGGCAAATACAAACATAAACAGACAACAATATAAATAGCTTGGTTGCGCTGATTAGGCATGTCACTCCAAAAAAGTTAAAATGTACAAAAATAAAAACAATGAACAAATAAATTGATATGGTTCAAAAATAATTTTTTTAAATATCTTTAAAATGGATCCAACTTTTGCATAGAAATGAGAATTTATTTGTAATTGATGTATTTTTCACAGTAAATCAAAACTTTCAAGTTAATGAAATTAGCTGTTTTTATTTGAAAACCACTGGAAATGTATTAATATATACATTTCTGAGAAAAGGCCATCACATACAAAATAATTTTCATAACACTAAAGTACTTTTCAGAACTCAACATAATTTAATTAAATTTACTTAAATATAGGAGAAAACAGATCATAAAACTAACAGTAACACTAACTAACTAACTTTGATTTGATGTATTAGAATTTTTAGGCCCTATATCTGTAGGCTTATTTCAATATAAAAATATTTTATATTATTTTTATATTCAAATATGTTGATGTAGGCTACAAAGACTGTGTAACTTTATTACTTGTATAACATTTGTACAGGATAACATTAAGCTAATCATCATCATTTGGTTTAGAGTATAGTCAGTAATATTGCCTAAGGTGGTAGGGTGACATCTTCAAATTATGAATGTAAAGGCATCAAGCCATGAATACTGTTCTAACTGTTCAAAGGGCAGAGTAAAGGAATATGATCTTTGTATTGATAAAAGATAAACCTTGTTTAAATAATAATAACTTACCTATCTATCTGTACACAGATGAGTCAGTCCATTTATTGCATAACATAGTAATACTGTTTTTAAAGCATACCTGTTAATGTTTTGTTCATCTTTCTTATTTTTTATTTGAACACTTTTAATAAAACAATATTATTTCATTATTATATTACCTTGTATAATGTTTTACTTTTATTTTACTAAATTAATTTAAATGTCATTTAAAAATTATTATATTCAAATATTTTTTTTTATACATATCATATATTAATTTAAGCCTATATTTTGATAACAAATAATTAAGATGTGCATATACTACTCTACTGCTAAATTGAATATTATTCTGTAAGCAAGTAACAAACCCAGTTGCAGAATTTTCAAATTAACTATACTAACCAGTAGCTAACACTATTGGAATGCAACCTTTAAGGTTATGTGCAAACACTCATGCCTTGATCTAAGTACCATGATACAGCTGATCAACTTTTGTACACACTTTTAGGTTATATTGCAATTACATAGTCCATCTAATGGCAAGATAATAACTTTTCAGATGTCAAATGCACTAGAGAATTTCTTGAATATAAGAAAGTCAGCTGGGCTACTTTGCAAAACCCAGATGTAAAGGCTTTTAAGCCAGGCTGGCATTTATTACATCTGCTCAATGTAGTACAACTCCCAGGCAGGAGCTTTATGTACTGCTAGGCTTCATAAACCAATCTACTTTCAATTTTATTTATCAATAATAATACATATGTTCAAGTTATGAATGTTAAAAAAAATATATATTTTTATAAACATTTTGTTGATGACTGGTTGAATGATCTGTATTAATAAATGCATTTTGTGTATCTCCTTTTAAATTTCCATGTTTTATTATTATGTTTATATTTATATTCAATTGTATTTGTATCGAACCAGAGTTTAGTGATAACACTTTTTGCTTTGCCCATGTTAAACTTGACACGCCCTCGTCAATAATGCTTATTGTGTTGAATTTAAATAAATATGAAATTTATGGTTATTCAGACTATTAATTATTTCTTTTTACACTTGAATTGCAGGGTGTTGAGTGAATCAACTGAGAATGTAAAACGTTTAACAGGAAATTAAATATCTTTGCCACATAATTAATAATCAATAAAAACTACTGCTTTAACATGTTCTTATTTATGTGTTCATAATAATTAATTTTAATTAATATTTTTATAGTAAATACTATTTTTTAAACAGAATTTAATTATTATTTGTGATCAAAATGACCTCACTTTAATTAACTCTTCAAAGTTTGTGCTGTTGACATACTGAATGACTGATATTTAATAGAATTTAGGCAAGGGATAACTGGGTCATGGTCATACATTGCTTGGTCATTTTACATTAATGCACTGTTTTTGTTTTGTTATTGCTATAAAATATCTAATTTTATTTTTTAAGGCAAAGTTTCATTACCTTGTGCTTCCTAAAGAAAACATAACCAATTTGAAGAGACTAAACACAAGCAACATTGAATTACTGAAACACATTCACATATGCGGAGAAAAAATCATAAAAAAGTAAGCAACTTTGCACTTCTATCTAACTCTTTTATTAAATTTTATGCATTTTAATCAAGATTGATCTATCATGTTGCGATGAACAAGAGTGCACTCCAAGAGTGCATACAGTACTTCCTCCTAAAATTCCCCTACATAAAATGTCTCCCAAAAATATTTATTTTTTATTTCTTTTAATGCTGTGTGTGATTAGGCTAATTTCAGTACAACCTTGTGAATGTGAGTTTGGTGTAAAAATGAGTATGTATCTGAGGATCTTTTTTTTTCATCGTTAGTATTATTTTTTATCAAACACACTCTAGAGTACCTAGATTGATGCTACAACTTGGATAGGGACAGTTTTTGGTTTATATACTGTACAGTTGTTGACATAACAAGTACAACTTGTCGATCATTCGTTCAGATGTAATTATTATTACTATATTAGACCACTCTTATTATAGGCCATTGTCTCGGCAACAAAAAATTATGATTTGATGATTGGATTTTTCTGAAACTCCTTTCCTATTGGAATATCGCTGTAGGCCTATTTATTTTTAGGCTTCATATGTTTTGTTGTTCTTTTGCATGTGTATTATATTAGAATATAATTCTAGAAAGTACACACTGGTAAAGATGTTGCATAGACATTCTTGGATTTTCTTGAATTCTTTCATTTATTTCTATATTTTTCATTATTTCTATACAGTTTTCTTTTCCTTTAAATGAAAATTTATTATCCAGTAATCAATAGATTTCACGTTAATTGTAAAATTGAAAGCAATGCTCCAATTTTATTGTTAATTGCTTTCTTCTTTATGTACTGCCAATTATTGATTTTTCTTTCATCTAATGTTTTTGTACTACAATGATTTTTAATGTATAACTATAACTATATTGATTTAAATTGTATATGGAGAATTTTAAGAAAATAATTCCAACAACATTTAGTAATGTGGATAAAGGGCCATAAATAAATTAATAATTTATATACAAAAGATTTCACTTTTTGTCATAACAAATTTGAATTCAATTTCCAAACTAGAAAGCCACTCCGAGAGTGCATACATCTGCCTACTGTAAAATTTTCATACATAAGATTTCTCTGGAAATATATATGCTGTGTGTGATTTAGGCTAATTTCACTACATGCATGTGTATGCAAGTTTGGTGTAAAAAGGTTTATGTAACCAGCCTCTCAACTAACAATATAGTTTCAGTTGACCAACAATAGAACAGGAACGGCAAAAACAAACGGGTGAATTTGAAAAGAAATAGGTTTTTTAAAACTACTCGTATAAAAAAACCTGTACATTAAAGCAAATTATGTTTTAAAATTACAAATCACACATTATAACTCTTGCCTTTTTGGACAAGGAGTTCTCGGGAAAATGCAATTTCAGTTTACTTGTTACTTTAAGACTGCTCGCCGGCTTTTGAAAATTCTGTCCTATCTTTCTGAGGTCTGAAAATAATAATAAAAAGTTGTCCAGAATTGGGGCCGTGGTCCGGATTGCCTCCAAAATTTAATGGAGTGGTCCTTGACCACATATCTATCTGTATTTTCATTTTGGTAAAGATCTTGCAATAACTTTTGAGTAATCCTGCAAACAAACCAACAAGCAAACAGACTCATGCGATCGATTACATAATAATATAAATATAATAAAATAATAATAAAACACGCATTTGTACAATAGTAGTTAAGTTAATATAAATCAAAAAGCAAATTACTTATTTTAAAAACAACACAGTTTGTTCTCTTCATTTGACAATGCATGCAACAAACAATTTTCAGAAAAATAATTTCTGTTTAGCAATACACAGATATATATATATATAGTTAAATCTGTCATCCCCACCACCAAAAAAATATCTTCAAATCAGATCTTATGCTTGAAAATTTCTCAAGGTTGACAGTTATAGTAGATAGTAGAAGAGATAATCATAATGTAATCAACATGTCAGTAAAGTGTGTGCATTATTAAATTCTGACAGAGATTAAATAATATTTGAACTATTTGCAGATGAATACCTGTTGATCTTGAAAATACTGTAGTACAGAGATAATAATCTATTACAAATCACTTTACATTATGGATAGATAAAACTTAAACCATCCAACTGATCCATATTGATAAACTTTGAAGAAACTGGGTGACTTAATTTAGAACTATAAAAGAAAAATGATATTCTTTGAAACAAGTTTAGGATAGTTTTGTAAGATCATGTTTGTATATCGTATCGATCGTATATTTATTTAATATTTAAAAACATATTTATACAGGATAAAAACATATATCAGGTATAGAAATTGCATCATATGGTCCTATTTTTTTAGAGCAATAGATTACAAAACATTCATAGAAAGACATTAAAACTTACTAATAAAACTCTACTCAATACAAAGAAATATAGTGCGAGAGTGAAAATTAAAGGTATACATAAAATGTAATTTTTCAAAACAAGGATTTCTACAAATATACTAGCAATATATAGTCTAAAAAGAAAATTTTAAAAAGAAATATTTCTTACAAAAAACGCCGCTCGCTTTGATGTAACAGTTTTAAAGATATATTGTCCCCCTGTTTTTGAATGTGTCATTTTAATGTCACATAATAGTTATTCACGTTAAACCAAAAACTGGATCGAAAAAATGAATTATTTACCTGAAAAAATGTAATTTAAAGCAAAAAATACTTAAATTGTCTGTCAGACAATGGTTTTTGGTTAACATTTAAGGTTTCTCTTACCTTTTTATAATTGAAATAATTATTTTCTTTTCTTTTTTTTACAGAAGTGAATAACTTTATTAAAACTGCAAAATTACCTACTTAAAGTCTGATTGTATTAATCTTCATTTTTCATGTTTTTGGGGACAATACATCTTAAATTATTGTTCTTTCTTCAGAAATGATGATTTAATATCAATTATTTCTGTTTAAAAATCAGTAGTAAACATTTTGTGTAACGTAAATATATAGTCTGGCCTACTGTACAGAACAAAAATAAACTAAACTATAGTAGTGTACTGTGAGTAGATAGTAGTTCACTTAACCACATAAAAATAGAAAAAAGTATCCTACTTTAAATTTATTTAATTCAAATCACTCAAAGCAAATAATACCACCAAGGTTGATTTTACAGATTATTGTCTACATGCATCTCAATAATACTGTATTAGCAACAAATGTTTTCATATACTCTTTTCTCCAGACATGCTTTGTAATGTAATTTGTAATTTGAGCACGACCCTTCCGAGTTTACAAAATTCCAAAACTGTCAGCCTCTAGAACTATAGCTCCACTTGATATAGCTTCTGAATGAGTATTCCTCTGGGAATACTGTATAGCTGGCTAAAGCCGCAGTGCGAAAAAAAATACAATTTATAAATATATATTATAAAACACCTGATTGTATTCTTGGAATTTGATTGGTTAATTACACATCACATGTCATTTAGAATTAGCCCTACCTAATGGAATAGTGATATCTAAAGCCGGTTTTCCACTTGGCAAATTTATGAGTTTTAAGAAGGCTCTTAAAACGTGACATCGACTGTACATCATTAATGTGGTCTGGAAGAGAATTCCAAAATGATGTTGCATGAGAGAGAGCATGGTGAAAGGGAGTGTGATAAGTGAGACCATCATCAATGTACTGTATCTCTGTGTTAGGCCAAGGCAGGATTTATATGTAAGCATCAATATCTTAAATGAGACGCACTCTTTCTACGTTTACATAAACATACTAGCTGCGCTATTTTGTACCATCTGTAAGCAGGGTCTTGGGCAGTGCGACATGAAGACAGTTGCAGTAGTACAGTTGTGGTGTTATAAATACTACAGTTTTTGGAAGTAGAAGTGCAGGAAATGATAGAAGCATGTGACAGTGCAAGGATTTATTATATTACTTGGGAAGGAGTGAATTGTATATTTGAGCAGTAATCAAAGGATGATTGGAGGAGTGAGGTAGAGTTTGCTGTCTGGATAAATTTGCAAATGCACAAGAATATAAGGGTCCATGTAAAATTGACAGGCTTTGAGTAATCATGGATTATGGGATAATTTATCTACCGGGTACAAGATTTTACTTCTTGTTTTTTAGCTTTTAGCTAGTGCACTTTTAGTTGTATTTGTCTGTGAATAAATAGATTCTCTGAAGGTAAAACTATAAATGTTTTTTAAGTTAGGCCACAAGTATTTATTATACTACTATAATCAATATGTGTATTGTTTCATTTTTTTTAGGGCTGCTGGTGGCCGAAATTTTCGATTAGGATATCATGCTGTTGCAAGTATGAGGTAAACCCTTGTTTAAAAGTGGAGATGTATCTATTGCATTAAGAGCTTGATCTTATTTTTTCATAAAATGACATGAACTTCAAAGTAGCACTACTAGGAAGATTTGTTTAATATTTATAACTGAATGAAGTTTAAACATATTGTAATCTTTCAATAAGAAATAAAATAACATAACACATTTTTTCTGTTTCACTGGAGGGTGGCCAACTGGACCACCCAAATTTGACCTAAAACAATTTTCAGTTTCTTGTACTTGTAGTTTACATTCAAAGTTACACTACTGTATGCAAGCAAAATTCAAAATCGTACCCTAAAATTGAAGTTAATTACAAAATATGGACATTTTTGTTTTCCAGTCGCCTACATTTGCATGCTATAACACAAGACTTTGATTCAAGTTGCTTAAAAACTAAGAAACATTGGAACTCATTCACAACCAAGTTCTTTGTAGATTCCAAAGGTAACTTTTATTTTAAAATACAGTAGTTAAGGAACGTTCAGATGAGTCTGCAGAAAGCTCTGAAGTAACAGTTTGTTGTAAGCCATGGGTAGTGCCTGTGAAGACACTCATGTATTAAAGTTACTTCAACCTTATTACAGACAAGTTAGAAATCTCAGGAATAGCGTTGTTTAGATGCAATTATTTCAAAGCTTGCAAGTAAAATGCAATGTTGTATTCGTAGTGAAGCTGTAGTTTGGTGGTTACGTGCTTACGCTCTAAGACTAAAATGAGACTTAGTTTTTAAGCATGATAAATTGTTTATCCATACTGTAATTAATGGCAGGATGGATGTGTATAAATTTTAAAAAAGCATCGTGTGGATGCTCACCGAAAGTAACATGCGAATATCATTTTATGTTTGACATAACTTTTAACTTAGACGTATAGGCTGTATGAACATAACTTATGTCAATGCTTGCTGGTTGGATGAATGGTCAACGCTTTGTACAAAAATCATCAATGCAGCTCACAGCCTGTTTTGTTGATTATATTATTATTATATTCATGGTATCTTTATTTGCAAAAGCTGAAATAAAGTATCTTTTACAATTACAATTTAATTAGTTAAATAAACAACGACGATACAATTATGGCACTCACTAATACTAGAAAAAAACATAATAAAAAACAAGAAACCATACAAAAACAGTGACTCTGCTTTCTGAGCGCCACTATGCTAGAGGCCCACTATGCTAGAGGCCCACTATGCTAGAGGCCCACTATGCTAGAGGCCCACTATGCTAGAGGCCCACTATGCTAGAGGCCCACTATGCTAGAGGCCCACTATGCTAGAGGCCCACTATGCTAGAGGCCCACTATGCTAGAGGCCCACTATGCTAGAGGCCCACTATGCTAGAGGCCCACTATGCTAGAGGCCCACTATGCTAGAGGCCCACTATGCTAGAGGCCCACTATGCTAGAGGCCCACTATGCTAGAGGCCCACTATGCTAGAGGCCCACTATGCTAGAGGCCCACTATGCTAGAGGCCCACTATGCTAGAGGCCCACTATGCTAGAGGCCCACTATGCTAGAGGCCCACTATGCTAGAGGCCCACTATGCTAGAGGCCCACTATGCTAGAGACCCACTTGAAAAAATGTTTTTGTACATTTTAACGCTAACGATCGACATAACAAAGTTCTCCTATCTTCAAGGGATTGAACATACTTTATTAGTTATAACTAATATTACATCCCCTCGGGTTGGGGAGGAAACAATTTGTTTCAGATCATTTCCAAGATATAATGATCTCAGATCTGTTCTATTAAAGTCACCCTACATATACCTGCATGTGATCTAGTATCACTGGTTCTAATAAGATCAATCGTCGCCAATAGGTGATCAATTAAAAGTTCAGTGTTCTGCGATCCAGGTGATATATATACCTCAACAATGTCAACATCAAGAAAAAGACATATCCATAACATCATTTTAGTTGGCCAAGGGTCAGCCAGGCTCTCCTAAATTTCAGCAATTTTTATTGAAGGGTATTAGAGGCTCGTTATTCACTCAACACATTTATAATTGTTTTTAAATTAGTAATACACTAGGAACATGTATAAAAACTCTTTGCATGCTTCTAAGCAATTTCTTTTTCATTTTTGAAAACTAAATGAAAAATGTTTTTGACAATAGTAATATGATTTTGGAACTTTTAACTGTTAAACTGCTGGTTAATGCTCAGAAAATTGATTGAAATGAGCTTTTGAAGATATTAATAGTAAATACTTAGCTTCATGTCCCACGAGGAATGGGGGAAAGGATTTCTTTTTTATGGCAGCTGTTCAAATTTAGCATTCTATTTTCAGCACTACAGGAAACAACTGTCATCAGTCCTTCATACCCCCTTCCCCCAACAAAATTCATTGTTTTCTTTTGTTTACTTTTCTATTTGTTTTAAATTCTAAATTAGTATCACTCTATTTTGTTTTTATTTTTATTTAGTAATCATTAAACAGCTTGAGGAAAATGGAAAAGTTGATCTAGCGTATTTGAATCCATCAGAATTACTGAAAGCTGAATTAAAGTAAGTCTTAACAAAATGATGCAAAGCAAAGCTAATATATACATTAGAAATTAATAAATTTAGGATGTGAGTTATAATTTGGTTAAACTTGGTTCACACTAGACCCGATTGATTCTGTCACATGCAACAGAATTGGAGCTTGTTGCTGAGGCGCCAATGTGAACATCAATTAAGTACACGGTACCTCGATTATCAGCTTTTGTTGTGGTAGAATCACATCAGGTAATATTTGAGATTTTGCAAATGATGGCAAGGTATTAGCAGTAAATTATCATTATGCATGATTTTTTTTTGAAGAAGTAAAACATTAGTGTTTAGTGGCCTCGGTCCTCAGCATGTAGTCATTGCTAGTTCAGGTAGGCCTAGGCTACTGTAGCTATCCAGACATCGAGTCGGAGCTTCAATCCAGTGTGTTGGAATTTGAATTAATCATTTGTCCCATAAAATTATTCAATATTGGTTCCACTAACTAGTGAGAACCTTATTAGAATTACTGGATTATTGGGTTAGACTATAGATAATGTTATAATTATTTATTTTTTGTAATCTTGTCAATCCTCTGTTGTTAATGACGCATAATGTCAATATATTTTTCTTCTGAATATTTTCAATTGAAATTACAAGTGACAGTTTTAACTAGAAGGTGGATATTAATGTGGTATACTGAACACATAGAGTTCTGTCAATAGTAAGGTTGATATTAATGTGGTATACTGAACACATAGAGTTCTGTCAATAGTAAGGTTGATATTAATGTGGTATACTGAATACATAGAGTTCTGTCAATAGTAAGGTTGATATTAATGTGGTATACTGAACACATAGAGTTCTGTCAATAGTAATGTTGATATTAATGTGGTATACTGAACACATAGAGTTCTGTCAATAGTAAGGTTGATATTAATGTGGTATACTGAACACATAGAGTTCTGTCAATAGTTTTAATCCCCCAGGAAAAGATCACAACCATGTGCTGTTTCCTCTTCCTGGCCAGTCTGTAAATAAACAATCTGAATATAACGGCTATTGGCCTTATTTAATTCAAAGAAAAACGTGAACATGGATTTCCTCTTTGCCAAGCATGTTTTCCCAGTTCTCAACAGTTGTAATTGAGTAGAATAAATCCAATCAGGTTTAAACATGTTTATTGATGCCATCTGAGAACCAAATGTGTTACGCCAACATGCTTCTTTTGTGTGTCAGCATATGCTACTCATTCTGTTCTTTTATTGACAAGTCAATGAATGTGACACAAATGCTCCTTCTGTGTATCTCCCTCAGCGTAAGAAAATGAATTAGCCAATATTTTCAATTGAAATCATCTGCAATCATTTCCGTTGTGATCAAATTGTTACTCTATGTCAATCAACATGAACAGAAAGCCTTTGAACAGGCACATTCTATACTTTCATAGAATATTAACCAGCCTATATAGGTGATATAATGTGATTCCATTGATTCTACTAGTGTCTAAGGCCCTTATTCATGATGATTTTAGTCAAGGTTTAGTCCGGGACTAAAGATTGTCCCCTTTCATGAATACTGTTTTAAGGTAGTCCTGGACTGAAGTTAGACCCCTTTCATGAATATGCGCCTAAGAATGTAATGTTTCTACTTGAGGCTATGTTACTTTTCTTCTGTAGGCCTGAAAAAACCCTGAATACATTACATTTGCGCTTTATACTAATAATATAATAATACTAATACTTTGTTGAAACTTTCATAGTCATTGAAATATTACAATGGCATGTGGCGTTATACCTCTACAAGTTTGTGTAATTAATAATAAATGCAAACATTTGAGTAATAAAATTTCAATATTTGTATTTAGGATAGGCCTATATCAGAAATGTGCGCAGCCTAGACAGTGTGTACCACATTTGGGAAACGGCCCTATCGGGGCAAATTTATTTAACCTAAACTAGCAGTTACCCATGCTCCATACAGTCTTCTGCCTTAATATGTGGTTATATATTAATTCACATGGGAGGAGCAGAAGCACTCTTCCCTGATAAAACAAATTATTAAACAAAACAAATTGTATCAAGAATAAAATTTGGAACTATTTACGGCCATTGATTTTGTTCCTTCCTTTGAAGTATTCCTTCACTTTGAAATATCTGTAAGCTAAAAAATGAAAGCAATACTGGATATGGAACTTTATTGTGTTAAGACTTCAGAAAATAAAAGACGCTAAAGAAAAATTGTGCTGTGTGAATATTAATCTAGGGTGTGTATCAGAAAGTTACAACATGCATGCACCTAGCAAATTGAGGGCAAGAGGGACATGCACGTTGAACTCTGTCAATCAGTTGGCAGTTTAAAACATTTCAATGATAAAATATGAATTGGTAATTTACAGAATTAAGATGTGAAGTATTGGAATAATAAAACTACAACTGCTTATACGGACTTGAAATAAACCCATAAAAGTGCACATGGTGGTAGTCGAAAAACTGATGATGCGTGCGGACACTAACGAAAATATAAAATACCAAACTATGCACTTGGCGGATAACCCCTTGTTATTGTCAGGGTCTTTTTTTTTTCTATCTTATTCTTTCTTTTCCAGAATTTTGTGTCACGTGTATCTCTAATTCTTATCAACATAACATTGTATAACTTTGTCAGAAGATTGACCTCTAACTTTAGAAGTGCAGGAAACTCTGTTTTATGACTAAGTTACGCGCGATTTTATGAATTTCTGGTATTTAACATAAGTCGATAACAATTTAAATTGAAACTTAGCAAAAGTGTAGTTTATATCATGCGCTATTAAATTAAAAATTTTAAAATACGAAAAATCAATTTTCCCCCATATTTTTATACTGTCTAGGTCAATCAATTATCTTTCACATAATTTACCATTTTTAAAATTGTTATGACATCATCATGTGCAAAAGAGTGAATAACACTTATTTTCATCATTCCAATAAATTTCAATATGTTATAGCTCCTCAGAATAAAAAGTGATACTCATGATTAAAACGTTTTCTGAAAGCTATTGAATTGTAGATACGAATTCATGTACAAATTATGCGCATCGGATGGTATGACGTCATCATATGGCCAGTTGAATTATAAAAGTCATATTTTCATATTTTGCATAATAGTTCATAACATTTAAAAGAGCGCGCATCCATATTCTACGTATCCAAGTTTATTCAACACATTGATATGTTGTTTCTCAGATAATTTCCTTCCAAAATTGCTATCTACGTGTTTCATTTTGATGACATCATCATGGTAAAAATTGGATGAAAAGGCAGGTCCTGTTATTTTCTCCTATTCTGCACTGTATGTAGTACGTATACAGTATAGTTTATATTGTATATACTTAGACGTGACACAAAATAGAGAGCACACTAACATTTTTCAATGGCATAATCGTTTTCTGTGCGCAATATTCTAACGTATGCTGCAGAAACACGACCTAAACACATTATTAATTGTTTTTCATAATTGTGGTGGTAAGTTGTTTTGATGTTTAACAATATATCATCAATGGATTTGTTTTGTTTGTGTGTGTTTATTTGTATTCATTTACATTTCTAAAAAATTTCAATGGTTTCGATATTTTGCAATTTTTTTGTGGTGCTACTTTTGTAATTATGTTGTGGTCTAGTTTTGATTTGTTGCTTTAAGTGGTGGTGATTATTTACACATTTTGCGGATTCGAACTCGACTGTACTGAGCATTGATATCAATGGCTACGGCGTTTTACTCACTGTGCTAATTGTGATTTACGAAATACATTATGTTCCAGGAATACTGAATTTACCCTGATGTTAATTTATGTATAGAATATTATATACTGTATTATTTTTATATCAACCTAGGTGCCATGTGTGTGATATGAAACAAGGTAACATGCCCAAGTTAAAAGCTCATATAAAACAGCATGTTCAAGATGCATGATGGCAGGACTTTAATAATAGTGTAACCAGATAATCTGATGTTTGGAGTCAGGATTTTGATCTGGTGGAACTAAGAGCAACTTGCATGAATTAGTGGTATATAATATTTAAAATTATTCATTGCTAGTTTGTTGTTTGGCAGGTACACAGACATAGTCTAATGGTATTTAGACCTAAGCCTCTCGGTGATTGAAAAGATGATTTCAATTGCACCATATAAAAGACACTTTCCCTGCAATTTTTGACATTTTGTAAAAATAAACATTAAACCAGTTCATTCCTTGTCTTACTTATGTAAGTTCTATGGTTAATTATGATAAAAAGAAAGTAAACGTATGAACATCGTGAGCTAGCTGAAGCCTGGAGTTGTCTAGTTGCTGCATTAATATTGTTTTTCTTTTATCGGAAGCTTGTATTTTCGCTGAAAAGTTATGGTTCTTCCATTTGTTTTACCTTCACAATCGCTGAAAAATGGTTGCATTATAGATTTTCAATTGAAGCAAAACGAAAATATCGATCCGTGCACAATGCACCCTGGTATTTTATTCTAATTATCAGAATCATATTATTTTTCACATTTTTACCAGGAAAATAGGAAAAAAATTATCGCAATCGGCCCATATAGCATTTATACATAAAGTGCAGTTGACCTTAAATTAAGAGAAAAAAGTGTCTATAAATTTAAGGTCAAACTACATTAGATATAAAAATGTGAAAAATAAATAGATTTTATTCAAGTTTAAGTGACCTGCTAAAATCCCTAACTGCAATGCGCGCGGATTGATAATTTCGTTTTTCTTCTGTGATTCACCCACTTTCAATCAATCGTGAAAGGGTAAACAAATAAAAGAACCATAACTTTTCAGTCAATGAAAATACCTGCTTTTCCCCAATTTGTATTAACAGATTTTGGCAAAAACAGAAATACAATAAATACAACTATAATGTGCGTACATTATACTATAATGTGCGTACTATAACAACTATAATGTGCATATAGCTCCAAGTGTACAATGTTTTAAAAAATTGTTTTTTTTCCCCTAAGGAATAGGATTTGTCATTATATACTGCTCTAATTAATGTGCAGCGCTTTGGTCTTTTTTGAAAAGCGCTCTATAAATCTGTATAGTATATAATATAGTATAATGCAGCAGCTAGACAATTTCAAGCTAGGCCTATAGCTAACGTACTATGTTCGTACGCTACTGCTGTTTACCAGCTAGGCCTACAAAACTAAGCCTAGCAAGGCTAGGCCTAAAGACCGTCCATGAGAGGACATTCGACGCAAGCTACTTATGTAGTGCATTGTTTCTCTTTTTTTAAATCATAATTTACCATAAAGTAATATGTATTACTAAATTCAACTGATATTGACTTAAGCCCTTTCTGACAGAACACTGATAATGTACTCTCCTAACCATACATACATGTATTATCTATAGCATGTATGGACAAAATATTTTGCATTGAAAAGCAATAGCGAATTATAGTCAATTGAAATTTATTATGACGTCATAAGTTATAAGATTTTGAATACCTATGCCTGTAGGCCAGGTTTACCTTGCTAAACATCTTGAGAATGTATTCAGGCAGCCCTAAGGTACCAATAATTATAATGTGTTCAACCTACATGAAAGACCCATTCCCAAAATTTGTGATGTTTTGTAGAAATAATGCATAATTACTTTAAATGTACGTTTTATGGTAAATTATTATAAAAAGAGAGAAACAATGGACTACCTTGAAGTAGCTCGCGGTGAATGTCCTCTTGTGGGCGGTCTTTAGGCCTAGTCTAGCTAGGCTTAGTTTTGTAGGTCTAGCTGGTAAACATCGGTAACATACGAACATTGCATCTAGCTATAGGCCTAGCCTGACGTTGTATAGTTGCTGCATTATTGTGTTTCTGTTTTCTGGTATTTTCCATTTATCTTGGGTGAATTACAGAAAAAAAAATATCTGGGGCGCCTTGAAGCTAAGCTGATTCCACCATAGTAATATACTGTAAAAAAAATCAATCAATCTGCATGCAATGCATGTTCGGATTTATAGTGGGCCGCTAAAATGATTTGAATCCACTTATTTTTCACATTTTTAAGATGAGAAAAGTTGTCTCAATAGGACCATATAGTTTTTATACTACTGTACCGTATAACATACCTTGTGGTAAAAAGTGTATGGTTAAAGATATATTCCCCCCCCCCCCCCCCCTTAAACATTTTCATGTAGCATATAGTTGTATAAAAAAATGTAATTTACAGCAAAAAATATTCAAATTGGCTGCTTGCCAGCCAATGGGCTTTGGTTAATTTAATAGTTTATTTTGTCTTTTTATAACTCGGGAACAATTTTTTTTTTCTGTGGAAACTGCAAAATTTATTAATTTCATGCTTTTGGGGGACAATCTTTAAATATGTATAAATGTAAAACTGTGGTAATTATCCAAGTTATTGTCCTACTTATTGTGGTAGGATATAGAATAAACATATGCCTTTTCACTTGCGCTCCTGTGAATACTGTTCCAGCGAGAAGTGTTATTGTTATTATTAAATGTGAACAAATTTTACAATAACCTTGGGTAAAATTACTGTGGATAAATTATCATTATTCAAATCCTATGTAAACAAGGCTTTATACTTTATAAAATGACTAATCACCATCAAAGAATTATTATTAAATTAAAGAACAAACATTGTTTAATACATAATTAAAGTTTCTATTAAAATAAATACATAATTAAAGTTTCTATTAAAATAAATACATAATTAAAGTTTCTATTAAAATAAATACATAATTAAAGTTTCTATTAAAATAAATACAGGAGTAATTTGTAATGAGGTTAATGACATGATAGGAATGCGACTACAATGTTCTCATGGTTTGAATTAAGACTGACTTGCATATCACTATTCTCTATTCATAATTTGAAATCCACCTAATCACAGGCAGGATTGCACCTAATGCGTCTAGATCTGTGAACATACTCGGATTATGTTTATGCGACCTTGAAACTTTGTGACTAAAATGTATGAAAGCAATTTCTTTAATAATGCTGATTACATGTTGTTTCTTGTCACATTTTGCGGGAATTCTTGACAATATAAATGTTATATTCAGTCATTATTACTGTATATGACCGAGTATAGTCCCAGGAGGGCCTGGCTATGGAATTTGACAAAAATGATACTGCAATTATATTAACAATGAATTTATCAGTGTTTTTTTCCCTCAAAATTTAGCCTAATTGTGGGGTGGGATTATACTCTGAAATGACATATTTGATATAATATATTACTGTATAGTTTTGGCAGAAAAATTGAGTATTGTTAAATAGGAGAGAGTCAATACAAATATATTCAAACTACCATTTGTAGCTTTAGGCAATTTGGCAATATCTTAGCTTGCAGAAATAATAAAATCATAAATTTATTAATCAAAATTAATATATAGATGGAAGTTTGTTAAAGAAGCAATGTTTTCCGCAATGAAGTATGCAGGGTCTTCTAGAACAGTGTTGCGCTTCCTATGGACCAAGCTGCAGCCCAGCCACCACTCAGTTGTGTAACTAACAATCATTGGAGTCCAACCATGGTGGTGCTGAGATAAGAAAATATTGGGAATATATGAACACTGGTAGAAATTGTGCTGATCCACAGTCAAGTAGAAATTGAGAGCAGCCTGGGGTCCCCCCTTCATCATGGCATTTTAAAATCATGTCTAAAAACCTATTTATTTAATGTATTGTTCCAAAAAAACTTGAAAAATGAAGATTAATACAAAAATACTTTGAATAAAAAGGACAAAATAAACAGTTAAATTCAACCAAAAACCAATTGGCTAGCAGCCAATTTGAATAATTTTTGCTTTAACTTTTATTTATTTTAACTTTTTTTAAGGTAAATAACATTTTTGCCAATCCAATTTTCGGTAAAAGTGAATAACTATTATGTCACATTGAAATTGCATATTTAACCAAAAAAAATGTTTTTTTTGAGGAAGACAATACAACATTAAAAAAGCTTTTTATTAAAATTGGTTGTTGTCTCTGCTGTACCTATTTGTTTACCGGTGCTATATAAAAACAAATTATTATGCCACCATAGCATTTTACATTGCATTTACAATTTTTAGAACATTTTTAAAAATGTCTCAAGTCGCCCTACGACTGTTAAAAAAAATAGTCTGCGGAATGCCATTATAGAAAGAATGGAAAATGAACTTAAAAAGTAAGCGAAGTGACAGAAACAAGACGATCTGGAAATTTTGAATTAAGCATAGTGTGGAAAATGTTTGCTCTGAAAACATTGTTATGAATGATGTAATTGTATGATGATTGTAAATCAAGATATATTGTATAGCCTTTCCATTATAATTTACATAATAAATCAAAAGTGTAAATGTAGTGATTACTGGTACAACAGCAATTATCATTACGCACATCTATACATCTGAATAATAAAAATATTGAATTTATTGTTATGTATGTATGTATGGAATTTCTACAGTAATAATGAATCTACCCAGAAACGGGAAAGATTTCCACTGTCCACTATATGTTGGAAGGTGTTGATTGTTATCAGTTCATTATCTCATCATCACCTCCTATTATGGCACAAGCTACATTTTCCAGGACAGTCAACACAGACACTGACACAAATGCAACAAATGATGCTATGTTACGCACTTGCCACATCTTTGGTTCAATTTGACGATTGTTATGCAAGTAGTCCACCATACCAAGCTAGGAAAAAAGAAAAGAAGTTTGCAAATTGATTAACAACAAAGTTTAATAGGCTATTACCCTTTTCACACCTGCAAAAAGTAACAACTTGTATAAAGTTGTAACCAGGTTTGCATAGTGTGACTGTGAAGACAATTTTCTGGAAATTGTTTGGAAGAAAAACACATATCCACCAATAAGAGGCCTGTTTTTGTTCTGAGATGTCATAAGTTGTTACTGCGCACCCTGGTATTAAACTGACCAATCACAGTAATCAAATAGCACGCAAATATGCTTTCTCCCGAGATTTCTCATGGTTTGCATATGCATGTATGGAAACATGTAATGTTACATTAAAAAAAAAATGTATGCAGATGTGAAAAGGGTATTATAAGATGATTATTTTAAAGTTATAAAAGAATATGTTTTGCTGTGCTTATTACTGAAAATAAGAATGCCAATCTAGAAATGTAGCACTGTTTATTTCATTGTAACAGTTAAATTCTACTGTTTAGGGTATTAAAACTGTGCCTAATGTACGTACAATGAAGTAATTCGATTGTGAAAACAAATGAATATGGCCTTCAGTGCTTCGCATTAATTCTATTACGATAATAATAGTAGAAACCTAATAGAAACAAGCATATACTATACAGTACTATTCATCATTAGTGATCGATACATTAAGATATAATAAATACAGTAGGACCTACATTGGCATGGGACTAAATGCGATACATAAAACAGAGATCTGTAAAATAGGCTGCCAAATAGGTTTTAAATGCCCCATTTTTCTAACGTGACATCAATCGTTCCATCTCTTACTAACAAGAACATGAACCGGCCACAATGTTACAAAATAAACAAAGGTTGCCTTTGCTGCGCAGGCGTCATCAAGCCGCAATTTGTTCATCAAGAAATATTTTCGGCCAGTGTTGTACGACGGTAATCAGATCAGGACTGAGGTTTTTATCCAATTAGGTTGAATGGTAAAGACATACTGTACATGGTCAAATGCATTATTTAATAGTATTGTAATTTTTAATTTTCTGAGGTTTTCAGAACAATCAAATATAAAAATTGCATATTTTATTATTATCAGCTACTTAAAACTATGGTTGTAAGAAAGTAAACTTTCTGTAAAATAGTCTCATTTTGACGAAATTTGATTTGTTCAGCAATATCTTGATATTGTCATATAACCCTAGACGCAGTCATGTCAATAGAGCAATCAAACTGCACATACGATATCTACATGGGTACATTTTGTTGTTGATCCTGATTTAAAGTATAAGCAGTATCAGGGGGGGATTATCACCTATCTGATAGGACAGTGATTAATTTACTAATAGTAATCCTTGGCCACATTGCATAAAGACATAAAATAAATAAAAATTCTCAACTTTCTATAGAGGGCCGTGGTAAGAGACATGGTGATCAAAGAGAGTTTATTCGAGGAAATAAAGACCCCGGGTTGTTTTAATCGAGGAGGACATTTATTCAAAATAATGTTCTATAGGGGTGTTTATTCAAGGGAGGCATTCATTCGAATAATTACGGTAATTGAGTGGAGTGGCGGAAAGGTACCGGCTCTGTTCTGGGGCAGGAATTTCTTCTAGTTGTCAATAAACATATGATATTGCTGTTCTATAACAGCCTGTAAGTGGCAAATTCGTCTAGAAATGATGGAGTCATGTATTTCAAATCTCTCAGTTTGGTAACTTTAACCATGTCCATTTTTAACATCAATCATTAATAAAACTATTTCTGACCATCTTACAATTTTAATCCGTGGATTACCTTACAAATACAAATTGGCCATGCCAGTCTAATGCCTCATACAAGAATATTGGGCAGGTTGTTGAATACAAAGAATAAGAATTTACAGAAAAATTCTTGTATTTGTTACATTGAATTGAGTACTCAACCTACCCATCCACCTCGCTGTAGTATCCAAGTCGCCAGTCTTTTCCTGGTAAATTTGTGCATACTATCAACAACCAGATTTGCAAATCTTGTGTTTTCTTGTTGCACACAATCCACAGCCAAGGTTGCAGTGAAAGCAAACAGTGATACAATTCTAGCCCAGCTGATACCTCTACCGATAATCTCAGAAGCAACAGCATTAAACACTCCTTGGACATGTTCTTCATTTTCAAAGTTCATCTTCAGATAGCCACATACGTCGGCGAATAAGTTTGGATACATCGTTTCATATTCTTGTCCTACTTTAATTAATTCACGTGAAATGTCGCTATATTTTCCATCTTTGTGAATCTCTTTTTGAACAAGTTTGAGCGATTTTAATTTTGAATATATATAGTCTCTGCATATGTATTTAGTTTGTAGTACAATCTGTTCTTCTGAGACAGATGGAAAGTCGTTAAACTGGTGTAATATCTTAGCCTGTATAGCTAGAAATACTTTACTGAATTTTCGTCCGGTCCGCCCAACATTATCATTAGGGGTCATGTTTGACCAACTTGTTGCTGCTGCCGACGTGCCTGTTGTCGGATTTGGACCTAGGCCTAGGCTTGATGTGTCGTTTTTATCCGTCATTTAAAGAACAGAAAAAGTCTATAGTTAACAACAAACCTTTTTTGAATAATGTATAATAATTAAAAATAAGCCTAAAGTATTTTGATACTATGCAATATATCTGCCGCCACAACAAATCACAATTTCAGGCCTCTCCTCTCGAGTTGCCCGCTTCATTGAACCTAAGTGTAAATACGGAAGTAGGATCCCGGAAGTAAAGGTCATAAGTCCCCGCCTACACACACACACACACACACACACACGTCAAATTGGGCATGTTTTTTTTTTTTGGCGTTTTTCAATTTGACCTGTTTAGCATCAATGATCGCATGGCATCGGTTATAAGCAAAAAATTGCATAATTTGAGCACACATTTATTTTAGCTCCTTCTTTACAAGTTATTTCAATATTATTAGATCATCAAGTTCTTGACTTTATTATGTCTCTGACTGAATATGGCCATATGATAAAAAATAACCCATGATATTTTTGTACTCAGGGGCTAATAAATAATAGATTAAATATGGCTACAAAATAGAACCTTTCATCTCATATTAACTAACATTTAAAGAGAGTTCAGATTCATAGCGTGTTATGCTCAAGTTAGACACATAGGCCTAATGTCTCTTTGATTTAGTCAACATTATTCCGGATACTGACAAAAATCATACCATTTTTATGACATATAGCCTACCGTACATCTGTTAATTTTACTTCTTATGACACCACAGTAAGGTATTTGCTTGTGAACATTTTGCTTGTTTGAAAAATTGATTTATAAACAAGAATTACTACCGCTACGTGATCTGGTAAAATATCATAACCATTAAGCACGGAGCCTAGGTCATTAAGGCAACATTTTAAACAATTTACATTTTAAATTAAACATTGGTTCCGTTTCACGGCGGAACAGACTAGACGTGAAATGCAAACGCAACAAGTGTGAAGTGTAGCAATTAGGCCTATATTCAAATCCGTTATCAGTGATAATTAGTGTAAATATTCGCGAACAGAAATCGATGCCCTGACATCTAAATAATTATCTTGTTGGCTTGATGTGAATTATTATTAAATCTGACAAACGTTTTTTGAATGAGAAGCCTGTTGATTTATTGTTTCTTGTCCTTCTAATAGCGACTTGTATGTCTATCAATGCAGTGATATCAGATATTAGTAGCAAATACCTTGATTCCCCAGCCGTATTAAAATGCTTACTTGGGATCAACGCTGAAACATAACTGCTGTTTTGGAAATCAGTTAAAACGGTAAATTTACAACAGATGTGGGTTCCTTTTCACGTTGGTTTCGTCTGCTGAAAGAATGCTAATCCTAGAAAGATGTATTTACTGTATAACCACTGGACAAACAATCTGATTGCTTCTCCATGCTCACCGCTGGAACATAGCGAATGTTCAGACTCACACGGCGTTAGGTTTGTTATCTAACGCAAGGCGTACGGTAATCCATAGCGTTAAAGGCCAGGTGCGGGCAAAAAATTTCTATTGATCATACATTCCAATAATTATCGATCTATAGTTTCCCCTATGTTTCATATTTTTTTGGGATTTTATTTGTGTTACACGAGCTTGTTGAAAATAAGCACTTTCTTATCAGTGGGGGGATAGTTCAAATTACACAGTAAAATCTCTATTCTTTAGTACACAAATTTTGTAAATAGAGAGGCATTTTAAAAAGCTATGAAAAATAAACGGTGTGGTAAAAAATGTTATCAGATGACTAAATATAGGTAATATAACTTGAATTTTACATTTCTGGTATTTTTATTTAACTTCAGATTTTTATTTTCATGCTATAGCAAAAATTATCCACCGTATATCCACCATCTTTTTTCACCTTCTAGGGAGTCACCAGACATGTTATTACATTAGGTTAAACTACCTAACTACTGAAAAAAAGTCTTCCTGGTTTTTATAGCAGAATTTTGCCAAATTTTGTATTTGACCATATTAAGGGAAATTCATGTTTTTTCATCTTGATTTCTGTTACAAATATTTGATTTATGTACAAATAACCAGATATTATATTTAAAATTCATGCCTGTATCTGAGCTTTTTAAAATTCAATCCTGCTAGTGTTATTAACGCCACTGAATGGCGCGGCGTAACAGCTACATAACGCTGCCAGGAAAAAAATATTAATTTATAAAAAATCTATTTTAGTTAAGATCATGGGACTGCTGACTCTTGTAGTTATCTGGTTTACTTTACCATTCCCTGACGTGACCAATTCATCTCTGTATATTTTACATTATGACTTGTTGGTCAATATGAATGAATGAACATCCATATTATGTTTAGGCCTATTCATTCCATTTCAATCGCACACCATGATCAAATTACGACAAAAAACGTAAATCGGGCATGTATTTAATTTGTTTGTGTTGTACCATTGATAGAAAATGAATAAAGGTTGAAATGAATTATTGAACCCATATAAGCTTAAATTGTGTGTAGGCCTAATATTTTAATAATTACCGTATACATCCGTGTATCTAATCATGAGCCATACGAAGACATGATATTATATAATTTACTGATTACGATTACGATTTAATATAAATGAACTAGAATTTAATTCGACACTTTGACGAATTAAGGTGATCAGTGTGATGTGAACAAATTTTCCGACATCTAATAACTAAAACGCAACATGCACGTACAATTGTGAGCACAAAGTCATGCATGCCATCCTATGACCTGAAGCACAACGTTTATAATGCTGAATTCCGTCATAGGCTAGAATATAAAGTAGATATATCCTTCAGGTATACTAAATATACAGTGTAGCATAGGTGACGGGATCCACATATTCAATTTTTTATTAATTTTTATTTTATTAATTTTTTTATATGATGACGTCATCAAAATCAAACATGAAAATAATTTCGGAAGATGATTGTCTGAGCAAAAATATATTAAATTTAGAAGCAAATTAGACGCAGAAGCTCGGTCGATCGGGCGCACTCAAATGTGTATTACTTTGACGAAAGAGATGAAAACTATACTTTTTAACAACAACCGATATGCACAATTTGTACATGAATTCATCTACAATTCAACAGCTTTCATAATAAGTGAAAACATCTTAACATTTTGAAACGCTCAAAATGGCCCGAACATGCTCTAAGTTGATTACAAATTGATTTTGAGCATCGCTATTTTGACGTACGATATCGCGCAAAAAATCCAGTGTACACGTACATTTTCCATGCTTGTTGATCTGAAGTTTATGTGTAGTTGTAATTGATATCTGACGTTTATGTTTAATAAGGCCAATTCTTAAAATGGCCCCCTTCATGACGTCACGATTTGGTGATTACGCTGATGGCCAGTTTTTGATTTTTTTTTTGTATTTCATTCCACAACAACAGCGAATCATCACCACAGGCTGGTTAAAATCTTAATAAAAACTACTTTTGATACAAAATTTAATTCATTAAAACAAGATGACATCGAAGATAGAAAAATGATATTACAGGTTAACTAAGACCCCATTTACACTTTAGGTTTAGTGAGCCCGAGGCCGGCACTTCGTATAGTGTAAACGCTCGCGGTCATAAATGAACGTCCTGGGTCAACTTATAGTTTAAAGTTTACAAAACTTACAGGAAGTCATGTATGTATAATATAACAACATGGCAGAAAAACGGAGTAACGTTGGAGGAAGAAGATGCCTTGGCCCTGCATGCTGGCAATAGACGATTTTCGCGCTACGGAAGACATCTTCTCGCAGAAAGAGATGACAAACAGTCGTTACCAGACGAGCGTACAAAACCAAAATAACATAGCGTTTTCAGGGGATTTCGGGACACCATGTTAATTGAAAAAAATTATGAAAAAAAATACTGTCAAGTAAAATGTATGAAAAATTAGAAATTGGTCGAAAAAACACCACACTGATATGACGTAAATTTAGTGACCTTCAAAGAGCAAACTTGTACCGAGCGCTTTCGTGTGCGAAAGCAAGTGTAAACACAAAAGTGCCGGCTAATAAATCGTCGATGAAGTGTAAATGGGGTATAAGTGATGTAAAATAATAGAACGGAGTTTTTGGACAAGTAGTTCTCGAGAAAATGCAATTTCAGTTTACTTGTTACTTTAAGACTGCTCGCCGGATTTTAAAAAAAATCTGTCCTATCCTTTAACACTGCAGGTCTGAAAATTATACTAAAAAGTGGTCCAGAATTGGGACTGTGGTCCGGATTGTCTCCAAAATTTAATGAAGTGGTCCTTGACCACATACCTATCTGTACATTTTGGTAAAGATCTTATAATTACTGTTTGATTTGACTAACAATGGAATAGCAACGCGAAAAACAAGCGACGGGTGGATTTTAAAAGAAACTACTACTACTCGTATTAAAAAGCCGGTACATTAAATCAAGTTATGTTTTAAAATTACAAATCACAATTTATAACCTTGCCTCTTGTCCAAAAATGTTTTATCTTGTTCTCGATAAAATGCAATTTCAGTACACTTTTTACTTTAAGACTGCTCGCCGACTTTGGAAAATTTTCTCCTATCTTTTAACACTAGCCGGCCAGAAAATAATATCACTTTTGTTATTTGTGAAGTTATTAATACACCAATTGTCTTGATTTTCAATAGGCATGGTCTGAATATATACCTATCTACACCAACAAATTCAGAATGATAACTTGAAAACTGTAGGCGCTATCGTGCTAACAAACAAACATACACACAAAGTAAATACTATACTTGGCAAAATGTTATTTTGCCAAGTAACAGACAGACAAACGCGATCTATTACATATAAATAATTATATAATAATATTGGTGTTATTACTTGGGGAATTATATTGTGAAGAAAGTCTTGAAATAAAACTACGTATACAAACATCAACTCTACTAAACGGAACATTAAAAATAGGAAAGGAACGCAAACTTCTAGAATTAACATGAATACCAAACAACTAAAAAGGAAAGAAACAACATATCATGTAATAACAACCTATGCCTAGGGGGGCCTAAACGGCAGGCACGATTAAAACATTTAACAAAAAACCTACAAAACTTAACTTTGTCTAAAATGATTTTGTTGACCATACACGAGAAACACATGGGTTTCAGTTTAAGAGAAACAGACATGGATTTACACTTGGAGACATGCCCTAGTGCTGGCTCCATGCAACAACACTATCAAGATCCTGCTGAAGACCCTTGACATCATCATCGGAGCCGACAACACGATACAGCTTCAGGTTATCGACATACATAAGGCATTGTGAGTTATTGACAAAATAGGAAGATCATTAATGAATAAATTAAAAAAAAAAGGCCAAAAATAGACCCTTGGAGAACACCAGAGGGAACAAATTTAGAGATAGAAGATCAATGACAACACATTGGGTGCGATTAAAGAGATAATTAGAAACTAAATTGAGAAGGGGCCCAGTAATACAAAATGTATTAATAAGTTGCTTATGGGAAAGGCAGTCAAACGCTTTAGAATAGTCAGTAAAAATAATATCACATTGTAATTTTAAATTAATAGCATTAAGTACAGTTAAGAAAGTAGCAAGATTTGTTTGGGTTGATCTGCCAGGAACAAATCCGTGTTGGAAAGAACTCAAAACAGGAGATAGGCCTACATGGGAACAAATTTAGTCAAAAAGAATGCGTTCAAAAATGTTGGAGATGCATGGAAGCAAGGAAATAGGACAGTAATTGGTAATTAGGTATATGTCATCTTTAAAAATGGGACAAACATGCTTCCATACATCAGGACATTTTCCGGTAGAAATAGATAAATCAAATAACTTTTTTTAAAAGGAACAGAAAGGGGTATGGCACCAGCTTTAAGTAAACGGTTACTAATCCCGTCGTAGCCAACAGCTTTGTGTTCACATAATTTGCCAAGATGACCTGAAACTGCATCAGTGCTGACAGCTACCGATGAGAGATTGTCCAAAGGATACATCAGAGTTAGAATCTTTATAAAATGTATTAAAATAAGTAGAAAAAGCATTAGCTTGGTATAAACATGGTTGTTATACCGGAGCACAGATGGTAGAGCTGATGATTTTCGACATGCTCTGATCACGACCAAAATATTTTAGGATTGATGTTAATTTGGATAAAGCATCAACATAATGTCTGTGTCTCTGATTACAAAGTTTTTAAAACTTGTTCTGACCGTCCTGAAATTCTCCATAGCAATCCTAGTATTATTCTTTTCTGAATTATAAATAATTTTTCTTCAAGTTTTAAAGCTTTGTATAGCTCATGGTCAAACCAAGGTGGACGCTTCCTCCTTGGTCTAAACACAGGAACTAAATCTTTGATTGTTGCATGGAGTAAATCATAAAATAAAATAGTGACTTCATTAACATTATCAGTCATGTCAAGTATGCTCCATGGAATAAAATTGAGAGTATTTACAAGATCATTATAATTGAGTTTTTTAAGATTATATAAAATTCTATTATTACGATTTATATTACAATTATAATTACTATTGTACTGAAATTTATAAAAAAATCGAAATAGATTCATGATCAGATTTAAAAATGTCAAGTCCAGTAGTAACACTTGATGAGTGCAAAATTATATTACTTATTACCAAATCTAATATTTTATTATTGCACGTGATCAAATGATTCCACCCACATGAATTCTTGATTGTTGCTGATGATAATAGATTTGAATTTGTTTTGGACCAGTAGTAGCAAGCCTCCGCCTCTCCAACCACCATCACTCCTATCTTTCCTGAACAATGACAAATCCTGAAAGGACACTTCAGGATCATCAACAGATTCGTTTCACTAAGGGCAACTATATCTATGCAATTGGCAAGTAAATATGAAACGTATCCATTTTGTTCTTAAGGCTACGAACGTTCTGATAATATTAAATATGAATTTCCCGTGAATTATCACCTTCGGGTCCAGGGTTTCGTTCAACATCTCCAGGAATCACTAACACCTGGCCATGAAATGTAGCTTGTGAATTACTGTAGTAGGTTGCCGGTTTGCCCACAAAATAGTATCTTTCTTTACAGTGATCCTTGTGTTGTGTGAGACTGTCACATAGACTCTAGACCTAGGCTCATCATCATAGTAGCCAGTGAAGGTGGGAGTTGTCAACAACTTAGTGTTGCTCGCCACAATTATACGATCTGAAGGGTTGACTAGGCCTAGCTGGAAATATGTAATTTTCAACATCAGAGAATTGAATCACATAACTTACAGTTTGATACTAAATAATGTTCAGCAGTATCATTATCCGTAAATCAACTTGAACAATAATTATATAACATAAATCAGCAGTATAAAAAAGACAGCTTTGTGATATAAATTTTCACAGACATCTTGTCATGACCGACCATGTTGAATGGAGTTGTGGGAAAGATATTGTGAAAATCATTGACATTGAACTTGAGATAATCTGCACACAAAATCTGTGGAGAAATAAATAAGGAAAGAAAGATTGTGTACAATAACACTATGTTATTTTTTAAGATTACCTAATAATGATATACTGTCTTTGAGTGAAAAATGGATTTTCCTCAATGTTTTCTGTACCCCTGATGATTTTGAACATCGATAAGTTCCTCATCTTTCTTCTAGTGTTGGTAATAGCTTTGATAGGTGTTCTTCAGCGGGAAGATCCTTTAGTTTAGGCACAAGCTTGGCTGCACGGGTTTGCGTTCTTTCTCAACTATTCTTGAGTCTAACTTGGTTTGGAGACAAACTTCTGCCTGTGTTGATTTGTTGATGTCTTAACCATTTAATTAGACCACTGGTATTTATTGTTCAAATTCGATCGCATAATAGTGACTCTCGTGGTGCAGCGAATAATAATAATAACTAGCAGGTAACCGTTTAATGGACGGGCACCATGATAAATTAAGTGCATGGCCTACATGTTCTAGAAATGGATATGTGTATATGGCACGTCATTGTGAGAGTCTAATAAATAGAGTATTTATATTATAATATCGAGGAGTTATAAAGCACTATGTTGTGATCATACAGTAGAAATTGAGGGAAAAAAGCCTAAACTGAAATATGGGGCGTCAGGTCGATCATCCCGGACTCGAGCGCCTCCTACCCTAGCTAGTAAAGAAATTGAAACTCATAAAGTAAATATGTTTACTGTATTAAGGAAGACAGAAAGGTTGTTTCACTGTTCACACTTATAAATATTGTAGCCTACTTTGATTGATGTATTGTTATTTTTAATAAATAATGGGCAGGGGCGGATCCAGGATTTTGTGAAAAAAGGTGCGTGTCCAGGGCCGTCGACAGGACCTGTGGCGAAGCGAACTTTGTTAAATGACGCCCCAGATGGCCGGAAATGGTACTCTCGCACATAAAATTCATGATAAATGGCACCTCTAATTTGCAGGAAAATAAAATAACTCATATGTAGCATGCTACCAATGAGCAAAACGATCATACTTTAAATAAACACACCTGAATAATTACAGGACGATATAACATTATTTTGTTTGCCAATTTCATTCACTCAGTATTTAGTTTTGATTGCGTTGCGTTCAAGTTCAATTCGAACGTACATCTAGGGGAAGCCCCGAAAAAAGCGCAAAATGTAATGCTTATTAGGCCTATAGCGCAATATTTATTTACATCAATTTGTTGAAGAAATTAAATATATAAATAGGTATTGATACAGTTGGGTGGGTTGCCTAGAAAAAAATCGGAGGGTGCGACACCCCCCCCCCCCCACCTCTGGATCCACCACTGATGGGCCCATGAGATTACTATACCTCCATCTGGTTCGGGATTTATTTCGAAATCATTCAGTACTAAATGAAATGCATGCTCGATCGATCGACGATGACCTGCTGCCCGTGGCGCTCTTTAATTGTTATTGTATACTGCATGCTCGATCGATTTTGCTAGTGGAAAACGGCCGAACATTGCCGAACGCAGTGTTTGGCAGTTGCAAAGTAATTGGTCTAAAAAACACATTTTTTCGTACAAATTTGCCGCTCTAATAATATAGACTAATACATAAAGAGGAATTAAAAGGAGCCCCAGCCCCGGCGCTAGTATCGGACTTGCGGTTAGAGGAACACACTTTGGCTTAGAGCTATTATATTAAGAAGATAGATAGATAGATAGATAGATAGATAGATAGATAGTATAGATAGATAGTATAGATAGTATAGATAGATAGTATAGATAGTATAGATAGATATCGAATCTCACGAAGAGATACAATTCACAGGCATAGAAGAGTAGAGTTAAGTTACACATTATCCAGAAAGCACCAAGTTGTTTTTGTGGGTAAAACAAAATGACAACAATACAAGTTATAAATGTTTATTATAATCATATGAAAACGTAGAAATGCAGAATAATAAACTAAATCTACTACCTAGTTTACTAAATCTGTTCATGGCAATGTCATTAAACTGTAAATGCAAATAAAACACTCTCAAAATCATTGATAAGTATTACGGATTACAAGTTGGACATAAAATAAACTAAAAAATGGCATTTCATCTGAGCAATAGACCTACAATTTAAAGTCTAAATAACTCATAACATCACCAGCATCACAAGTTTGGTAAGAGATTTTATTATAAAAGGTTTAAATGTTTAATTTGAGACTTAATGTAAGAACAACAATAAACATAAACCATATACTTCAAACGGCAATATAACTATGACAATGTAAAAGTCCTAATGTTAAACGGTTGTACAAAACACGTGTTACACAAATTGTGCCGTTTAATTGTTACATTACAATATATAGTATTTAAATATATTATTAGGCTACATTGACTTTCCATTTTCCTAACCTACCTTGCATTTCAATCATGAAGTTGTACCGTATCAGAAAACTCCAAACCGTCCAGTGATAAACTAGAAGTTAATTTAATTTATCTAATTAATGTATAAACGACATTTGTTATCTGCGTCCCAACTTAGATTCGAACCTGAAATCTTCTGCTTGATATGCAGGCATCCACCACATAGGCCACTAATGATTTCCAATTGGATAGCAATTCACCATCGGCATGTACTATGTGGAGAAGCACCAGTTATCGATTGTACGCACGCGCAACAGAGATCAAATTGATACGCCCTCATTTTGTTACAATCAATCAACAATCATTAATTCACAAGGCGGGATCTCCAAAATTGAATATAATTTATATATTTAGAATTATATTTATTGTTATATATATGATAATACAAATCATTTACATATGTCTACTGCATGTTATTATATAATTATATACAGGTAAATATTATTAACATTCACAAGATTCTAAACGAAACTGCTTAAACACAAAAATATGTAAAATAGAAACGACGAGCGTTAGGCCCTACTGCCATGCTGCGAAGTTTAACCCACATTGTGGTAAGCCTATATCGACCTTCCCATAAATATTTTAAACTTCACTTTCTGTTTAATGTTTTTTTTCTATAACTGCAAGGGATACAAATCATATTATTAAGTCGGACGGAGCTAGCCATGAATAAGTTCCATTATGCTTGGTTCCCACTAAAAATAACATAAATATAGTTTCCATTCATTGGTCACTCGTTTGCATTTCCTCTACGTTCTTGCGATGCGTCTCTAGTGGGAACCACGCTTTAGTGCCGGGCTGTTGACTAGCATTATTATTTTCCCCAGCACATTAAGGCAGAAACCAACATTAAAACTTGAACATTAAACAGTTATTTTCTAAATGGCATACATTTCTACCTATACGTATTAGACAATGAACATGTTGAAATTTTACTTTTCATTGTTGAGTGGTCTGCTTCAATGCTTAAGATACCGTAACCGAATGATCGCTGTACGTTTCTGAATTGTAGTAAGCTCGTTTGTAGTAAGCATTGGATAGTGCACGTGACTACGCTTTTTTGACGAGGCTACTACTATGTAAGGGCTCCCGAATTGTCGCTTGTGATTGTCGTTGTGAACCAAGCTTGATATTAACTATATCAGTGTTTCACGTATTAACAATTTAGTTGTGTTTCAAAGGCAACTGTGAGTTGTGATATATGCACATTTACACTGTGTGGGACATTCGTTCATTGACATTGTCAAATATTTTATTATTTTAGTTGCAATTCCATTGCCGATAAAGGTGGACAGAGATCATTGCGAGCAGCCGGTATATTCGTCTCTCTCTCTAGTATAGTGATTTATGAACTTGTTTACCTTTTTATGAGAAGCCACCGAACATGATCATTATGCACACATAATATGCATTTTTGCACTGCGATTCATTTTATGAAAATGTATTTACAACTATTCAATGTACATTTTTAGTGTTTTTTTATATGGGTGGAGGGGGATCTATGCGAAAATGCCTAATGTTAAATTGAAAGAAATGGTTACGCACAATATATAAACCCAATATTGAGCCTTATATATATAAATTTTATAGATACTAAATCAGGAATGAACGTTATATTCCTCCGATGACCACTACGTTGGACGTTAAGTCATCGAATTGACAGAGTTCTGCCGTATGTAGGGCCTAGTGATCTTTAGGCGACGTTCGCATGCATATGCGTTGAAAGTGAAACGTGGTTATAACGTCTATTTTCCGACAGCAATAACGTACAATATTATGTTATAATATAAATATAATTATTTCTGTCAATTTGATTTATGTCTCAACTTGTTTAAAATTTGCAAAGATGAGTTAAATTTTAGGAATTGGTCTCACCCCCAGGTTGGATGTAGCCAATTTGCGTTTACGTAGAGGTAAACCAATTATGGTAGAGGACATATACAATAGACATGCGCCCTTATCAATTGTATTATTCTTTTCTGTATTGTAGTATTGTACCGTACCTTGAGTCAAACATAAACATAGCTCTCCACTTAATGTATAACATCTTCACCGCGTCTGATGTAACACATGTTATTACTGTACTCGACCATTTTAATGGCACAATACGAAACAATCCTTTTGAGAATTTACGAATCTTCACATGCCCTATTTTTATTATTAACATATTGATCGAACTCCGCTTTCCAATTTACCATGAACTTAGTACTCCAGTCATTGAATTCCGATTTCCATTGTATCTCAACTTCATCGATATTACCTTGAAACAAACATAACAAAAATGGCATTAAATATCCGATCGTACTGATATTTTAAGATACGGTGTCATATAAAAATAACCATTCATAACTTTTTAATTAAAAAAAATTGAACAGCAAATAACCATCTTTAACATACAAAACATTAGCAAAATAATCATACATGGATATAACTGTAATAGATGGCAGTTAACTTTGATATTAACTTAATATTTCTGTAATACATTTTTTCCATATATAAAATATTCTGAATTGAACCAGGAAATAATAGGTTTAAACATGAGCTTTGATTTTATACCTCCATGGTTTAAATAATTAGGTTTCACGTTCCTATTTCAGTTGTTTTTTAAATAATGGGCCTACATACCAATGTTTAGTGCTCATGGAATAACAAAACTGACTTTTTTATAATTTATGACAAAATCAATTTTACAGTATGACATTGTAAATTGACATGAAAGAAGTAAATTATTTTACTCTTTAAACTAAATTAGAATTTTTGAAAGCTAAAATAAATCTGATAAAAGAAAACTATAGATTTACACTTTACCTAATATTCTTACCTGTTTTGACTTCTAATGTAGGAAGATAATTATCAAAGAACATGCAGTTATTTGCTCTTGGACCTCTGCCAACAATTGTCTTTCCTTCAACTAGGGATCCATTCAAAACTAGATACTCTAGTTTTTCAGAAGAATGAACCGGCCATATATTGTTTTCCCTTTGGAAATCAGATTTTATATTTGGATTTCTGAAACAAAAAAAAACATGTCAGTTCAAAAGGCAGAAAATTGATTCTCTATCTTTTGAATTACAAACATACATATTGTGTGTTGAGAAATGACATTTTGAACACTGCAATATTTTCATTTCATAGTATTGTTCGGACCCGCTCTAGCAACAACGGCAGTAAATGCACACATGGACAGTTAGTACTCGTTCTGTCTAGCTGGGATGAGAGAATATAAATTATTATTTACTGTGACAAGCATGAGAAATGTAATTTCCATTTACTTTGACAAGTGACAGGAATCTCGCATTGTATTATATTTTGAACGAGTTTTTACGTGAGTCATTTTGAATGAACCCTTTAACCAAGATTCATTGAATTGAGCACCAAATTTTTTTTTTTACAATTACTTTTACACAATACTATAAATCATAACAATAATTCTTTGTTTTATTATTATTTATGATTAAGTAAATATGATTGATTGAAAGATGTTTATAAACAATAAGCATATTTTAGTGGTTTTGTAGAATATTTACGATCTGTGACTGTGTGTTTCTTGAGGCATACATTTTAGCGTGAATGTTGGGCGGATTATCTAATCTGTTATATATCATTGTCTAGATATCAAACTCACCCTGTCCTAGCAAAATTGGCGTAGTAAGCCATCATTTGCCGACTTAACTGCTTGTCTTCGTCACTGAATCCATTTTCTGGATGAAGTGGTATCCCAAAAAAATAAGCAATTTCATCTCCATGTAACACCCCCATCCATTCTGGGAATGGACTATTCGAAGCCCGCTGAGTAAATCGATAATAATAAACACTTGAACTCATATCAGCGTATGCTTTTGCTACTTGAAATGTGGGACAAATAAACTGATAGTCTCCTGCTGATTGGTCAATTCCATCACGAAGTTTTGCTTCATTGTCAGGTTCTAACCAATCAGTATACTGGAATTGAATTGCGTCATGAGTAAATTCATTGGCAGTTGGCCAGCTGAATTCAATGGCCTCTCGGAATTGAGCTTTATTCAGTAAACTTTCGGTGTCTTTACTAAATCCCGGAGTATCATAAATAAGAAAAAAATTTGCTTCGTTCGCGTTGCTACCAAAAATGACATCATGCTCTACAAACGTTTGTTTTTTAATAGTTTCCTGAGGAGTTTCAGGAATAAGATTGCCGTCAATTACCGGCACAAATGGAAAATTGAGAAATTCTGTAGTAACCCACATGTTAGCTAATATATCCAGTACATTTCGTGATCGCAAGCAATTTACCATTTCATTTACATTGAAAGGATGACCAGTGCTACTTACAGTACAATCTAACGCATCAGCTAACTTTATTCCTCTACTAGTACCCTCTTCCTTAGTATAATATGCCCATGGGGACGTGGCTGTTGCGCTTTGCATTATAGCACGATTAAAAAGACCCTGACTAATCGGAGAAAAGAGGTGAAAATTAACACTAGCAGAACCAGCACTCTCTGAAAATAATGTTACTTCACCTGGGTCTCCACCAAATCTAGCAATATTATCTTGAACCCACTGAAGTGCAAGGGCTTGGTCAAATAAGCCAGCATTTCCCGGTGCTTCATCCCCCATCGCTAAAAAGCCTATTGCTCCTAACCGATAATTCATTGACACAACAATAACATTTTGTTCAGAAGCCAGTGTTTTGCCATCATATACATCAAGTGATGCAACACCACCAAAAAAACTTCCACCGTATATCCATACCATCACTGCGGCGCCAATAGGTCGTGGGTACGGTACCCATACATTTAAATTTAAACAGTCTTCATCGAGCTCCACATTAGGATTCCACATTTCGGTTCCTTCAAATCCTGGAAAATAAAGATCAGGTAACTGCATGCAACCAAAGCCATATGCTGTCGCATTAAACGTTTTTAACCATGCTTGTTTTTTCACAGGTCCTTTAAAACGATTGTTTCCAACAGGTGCTTCAGCGTAAGGTATCCCGAGAAATACATCAACTGAGTTTTCGAAAACACGTATACGCTTTCCCAGAATATTTCCGTCATTTGTTTCTTGATAAACATCTTCACTTGCTACAATACTTATTAACAAAAGGGAAACTGTCACGTTTACAGCAAACATGCTGGCTTCTGTAAAAAAAAATATATATGAAAAATTATTAAAGGCGTGGAATAATTTCTGCATCCCTAATTTACCATTGCCGCTTTTGTTTTGTTTCATTATACCCTTTTCAACTATTGTTCATGCTCCACATATTACCGTATCAATCGTCTTTCTCCAAGTCGTAGTTTTTAATGCATTTTGAAGGATAAAAAAGAAATCATACATTCCAATAATTATCGATCTATATTTTTCCAATAATTATCGAACTATATTTTCCCTTCTATTTCAAAATGTTTGGGATTTTATTTGTGTTACACAGTTTCTACAGCGCAAGTTTGTTTTTGTGTGGGGATAGTTCAAAATATTCCCATTTTTTGTACACAAATGTTGTAAATAGAGCGGTAGACATTAAAACAAAATATGGAAATAAAACGTGTGGTAAACAATGTTATGAGATGACTAAATACGCAACATAACTTAAATATTACGTTTCTGGTGTTCAACTTTAGATTTCAAATATCCACAATTATTATACCCACCAACTTTTTTTTAACTTTCTATGGAGTCACCAGATATTAGTATTACAACTACCGAAAAAAGATGTCAAATTCTGTATTTTACCATTTTAAAGGGAAATTTATGTTTTTTCGTCGTGATTTCTCTTACACATATTTGATTTATGTACAATTAACGAGATATTATATGTAAAATTCATGCATGTACCTGAGCTTTAACATTAAAAAGATACAATATCTGTAGGCCTATTTCCGAATAAATGTCAGTATGGCGCGCCGGGACGTTGTTCTCTGTATAAATGAATAATTTCGCGTCACGTAAAATAGGACTAACACGCCCTCACACACTAGTACTCACTAGCTCATAGAATAATAAATGTAGAGTGGTTGATGGATAAGGCGATTCGTAGCGTATTATTAACTACAGTACATATTCGTTGTAGATGTCATTACAGAACAAACTATTTCCATAATTTTCTTTTAAAGTAGGCCTAATCCATGAATACTAACTATACAGAGGCTATCAATCGGTGTTGTTTTCAGTGTCTAAAAAGGTAAAATCGGATTACGTTACGGATACAACGCATAAATCATGGATGAATGAAGTTGAAATATCATTTGAGCCCACAGCACATTCAGCATAGATTTCATAATGTTCAAATCCAAAATAATTTTGAATAAAATTATGTATTGCTAATTTTTTAAGGAATACGAAACATACTGTATGTTTAAAGCAATGTAAATGCTAGCATAGTTGGGACATCCCAGAAAATGTGAGTTGTATAATAACGTACATATTTCCGATAAATAATTAAATAATGTCTCAACATGTTGGCATATTGTGTCTTTTAGATTTCTTGCTTTTTATGCGGTATGATAAAAAGATAGACATTAAGTTTAAATTAAATTAGAAGATCATTATTCATATTTTGATATTTAATGTGAATTGCACTATAGAAAGAAAGTCTCTTTTAATTTGTTTCAATATTGGTGTCAACAGGCGTGTTTTTGTTAACATTTTCTATAGCCTCCACTCCCTCACTCACTCACTCACTCACTTACTGGAAATTTATAAAAACATGTAGGATTTGATATGGATTCATTATAGAAATGGGCGGATCTTTGAAAAGTGTATCTCGTTTGATACTGAAGACCTCTCTGAGGAACTATAAGTATATGCATATTTAATTTTTTTCTTATATGTCTTATAACTTTCCATAATAAGGAATGATAAGATTATAGTGACCTTACGAAATTGCTAGTAGGCCTAGGTATACAAACCTCTGAATCTCATAAAATAGTGAAGTCTTTTAAAAAAGGGTTGAAAAGCGGCCATTTATAGAAATTATTTATTAGAAATAGAAAATATAGCTTATTTCATCTGTATTATATTCAATTAAAGAGATGGAAAATGGTTTGATGTTATTATCACTGTATCCAAAATACTATACACGTATAGGCCTACGCGACTCGGAAACATTGTTTTAATCAGGAATCAATTAGTGAGGTTTGCTATTGATTTTTGTTTATGATGTTATCTGAAGGCTCGTTCATATCATTATTTTGGTAGTCTTGAACAATATCAATTTAAAGAAGAGTTAATTTGATTTAAAGAAAGCGCAATTCTGTCGTGAATCCGAATCATTCGATTTTATACTGAATATTAGACCAAACTGCACATAAATTATTTCCCAACGCCTTTAAACATAAAACTACTTTGCTATTTATATTACCCTTAACTAAGGAATGTGAATACTGTATACATTTTATTCAAGTAGCTATATAATGCATCCTATACTCAGTATGTCTACCGCAAACGGATTTTCATTCATTATAATATTTAGTTTATGTTTAGTTATCTTGGTCAAGTCAAGTTATAAACCAATATATTTGGAACCCCCAGTTTATAGAAACAAATTTTAACGTGTTACTTTAAAGTAAAGTTATAAGAGCCAAAATATGTTTAAATGGTGGCCATCTTGAATTTCAACATGGCGAATATTTTCAACTTTAATAACTATGTATTTGGAATCCACATTATTTACAACCATAGACAACATTTTTAACCTGCTATGTCACTTAAAGTCAAGATAAGCCAAATTAAGTCTAAAATGGCGGCCATTTTTTTCTCTCGAATTTTTAGAGTGAAGATCTAAAAATTGAGCCGGGTAAATAAATTAATGCATTAGCAGCCCAAAATGAGCCTAAAACACATGTTTACTCGCTTTTAACATGAAATGCTACATCATCTTATTAGAGTCGAAATATGAAAATCTGGACTAGTCTAATAAGAACCTACACTTATTTGAGAGGCTACCGACAATAGGCTATTCGCATAATAACTGATACACAATTTCTCGTACCGTTGAAATTACTTTATACTTTGAAGTTGGTGAGCTTATCTCCGACATTACTATATACACTGTATACAGTAATACTAAGATTTTAAAAATTGAAATGAAATAGGAAATGGAGGACTAAACAAAGTGGTACACAGTATTTGCAATTGACAATTTAATTAGGCGTGGTAATAAATCAACTGCCATTAAGAGCGATATAGATGAATGATTTGAGCCGTGTGTACAAATCATGTAAGCCTATCGTCAAATGTACTCTACTTACTTATATTACGTGTGTACAGGTATAGTATGTGACTATAGAATACATGCCATGTTCCTACAATGACCGTTTCAAGATAATAATCCTCCTGTAACTCAACCAAATATTCATCAGACCGAGATTCGGTGTAAAAGTTTATAATTTTGTAATGTAAACACCAAAAGTCACACTTTGATTATCAGTAGACGTTTTTGACAAAAAATGTCTTTGGTTAGCGGTACACGTTAAAACGGTTAATTTCAAGTGCAGCATTAATTAGTACTTTTTTCATTAAAGCGTTTAAAGTTCTGTGTTTTCTTGTTCGAAATAACTTGTAGTAGTTCGCCATAATACTGCACACAGTATATTACTTGAAGATTCTTCAAATCTAACATTCCATTAAAAAAAACTATAGGGAAAATGTTGTAAATTATTGATTGGCAAAATTAGAAGGGTAATTAATCGGTATTGAAAGCTACATACTGGTTTGTATTATCATTTGGCCTACGTTATAGCATCCACAACATTATGATGTATAATTAAACAGCGCAGCTTAAGGTAGTGAGGTTATTGTATCCGAATAGACTGTACTGATCTGCATGTTTCAGAAATACTATCTCAGAGCCGATACTATAAAGAATTTTGACAGAAATAATCACAATACGTTGGGGCTTCCCTGGAGCGATGCAATTAATCAATGAACAGCACTTGTACAAAGTGTATGTCAACCTAGTTCATTTATCAATCACCTCCTATAATGAACTTTCATTTCAGTCATTTAATAGACGTATTGAATAAAGAAGAACAATGTAAATATAATTTTTGGTACAACAATATCGAAATGTTTTAACGTGATGACTGTATTTAATAACACTAATTACGATAGTAATGTTGCATATAGTACATTCGGTCGCTTATTGATTGCGCAAACAAATTCAGCAGCCTGTGCATGTGTGAAGCTTTAAGTAAAAATAGATTTGTGTCAACTAACGCTATAGTAGTGATCCAATGGGTCGTAGTGACAACGGACGCAGCTTGAGTACCGACTAAGCTTTGATGTGAACCGAATTCTTGTCTTATAAGCTATGAGGACGTCGAACGTAAAGAACTTTGGCATTTTGCAATTAGTGATCCAACTGTTCGTACGCCACTCGATCATCCAGCTGCATTCCGCTGCAAATTTCTAATTGGCTAATTGTATCCTCCGCATGTTCCAATAAGTCTAAACCGTCTTTAATGAACACTGATAATTCGTATATATATACTTAATATTTTATTATTATGGTAGGTAGAAATAACATGTCTACTGGATACACTACATAATGGGTCATGTTATAGAATTATCGGTACCCATTGTAGTGATTTCGGTGAGTTGTTAATTCAAGGCTAATTTAAGAATAAGAATTATTAGAAATAAATCACAGGAAAGCGGATTGCTATACATACATTTCAATTTACTCTTCGGAAATTCGAACTGATTTACTGTAAACAATACGGCAATATAGCGTATTAGATTATACAGTACATGTGAAGTATATCGGAGCAAATATTTTATAGCGACCATAATAACAGGGATAGTGTGAAAAAGGAGTAATGGAAGTTATAGTATTAACAAATATTAATACATATAAAAAAAAGAATTGTCGAAATTAATGCATACATACCAAAAGAGTACATCTTCCGAATCCAAATGTTCATTAATTCCGATGTATGTTTGTAGCGTCTAGATAGTCCAACGCTTATGTTGAGTAAGAAAACAACTGATTTAGCAACTATATTGATATGTTCTTTTACCTTTCAGTTGAGTTGATCATTAAAAGAATTAAACACAACTTGGCGGCGGCAGCGCAGTCAGACTTAAAAAACAGGTTCGGTTTGTTATATTGTGTGAAGATAGCCAATTCATAGGGTAGCCTACTATCACTGAACATTCATTCGGTGAAAATACATTGCTTCATGGTTTCTGCTAAAGTCAACAATGTATTAATAAACAAATCCGTGATAACTTGCATCACAAACGCGATCAGAATGATATGTCCCAAAAAATTGGCAAATCTATCAATGTAGATAATAATTATATTGTGAGGGCCAGGATTTGGAAATCGAAGAGGGCGGTATACTAAGCAATTTTCAGACAAGGTTGAATCAGAAAGTCATGGTTGTATTGACAATTGGGGGTGACAATGTGAGATTATTTTGAATTATCTACAATTAGAGTGTCAAGATTTAATAAAACATTTTTAGCAGTATTTTCATTCTTTTGTTTAAGGGCAAACCGGGATTATTGGGTCATGGTACTCAATATCATTAATTTCAAACAGATAAAAGCTGACTAAAATTGACATCAATTTTAGCTCTATTAAAAAAGTATATTATTTTACATAAGTAACGTTTCAAGGCTAAATTTTAATGCTGGATTAGGCTTAGGTAACTGAATACAGGTGCGTTATTATCCCACGATTGCATGTATCAAATCATCCGAATCGGTTTAGAAAAGCAAAGTACTCTGGCTTAAACGGATAATGTGTACTTCCGACACTCTTTCCATTACAGCCTAATTATTCTTGCAACCCACTTATTTTCAAAAAGTATCAACAAATGACTGTAATACTATAAGCGCGTTCAACCACATTTGTACATCAATATACATAACACATAGAACGATGAACTGTACAATAACAAATAAACTACTATACATATGGGAATAAAACACTTGAGATTATATTATGTAGTTACTCTAACAAATATTGTATCTGCTGGTCACCTCTCTTTTATGTGCAAAAAGCAAAAAACTCATTTAGCATTGTATTATGGGTGAGCCTAATGTGTAGGCTATACATTCGAATGTTTCAATATTGTTAGTCTCAATCCCTAGAATGCACACCCAATGTTTACATGCTCACAGCGAGTCTTATCTAGGGGAAGCTGTCAAGGGGAGGGGGAGTGGTTGGTCTTTGTTGGATGTATGTATTAACATTTTGAAAAATAGAGCTACTAGGTGCCCGGAAATTGCACATTGATACATTGATACATTAATATATGAAACGAAATAATAAGTCTACAGGCTGAGCTAAGACATTTGAAAGTAACCAGGACCAGCACTCTATGGCTGGAGCTGAGCTAAGATAATTTTGAAAAATAGAGCTGCAGATCTTCATAAATTGCATTAAATTATTGCCATAATTTAGCCTAGAGGCCTAAAAGGTGGACTTTTTGCCCTTTTTGGGAGTCCTCATCCCCAGGCTACTTCCCTGATTTACAACCAATAATAAACGATAATAATCATGGCTACAGTAATCATATAAACACAAATTATATTCTGAAACTCCACATTATCCTCTCAACGAAATATTGAGACGGAAAGTATAAGTTTATCATTATAATGTGATATACTCAAAACCAAGTTCTATCACAGCAGTACCAACAACACCGGCTATCACAGAGCGGGTTGCTGTGAGGTTATACTTTCACTACCAATGCAGACGTAACTTGTAGGTCTACTATAATTTCTGGGGCGGATCCAGAGGGGGGGTCCACGGGGTCCGGACCCCCCCTAAATTTTAAGGGTGCCCTTTTTTTAGAGGTTCAATATTTTATTTGTGTGACATATTTGTGTGTATATTAGTATGCACAGAGTAGGCTACACTAACCCCAAAAATAAAAACAGAAATTTATCACAATGAGCGCGATGTTAAGTTACGGCGGCCGATCAAAGAGCATCGTGAGAGGTGGTGACGCGTGATGATCTCTACTTAAACTTCTAAAAATAGATCGTTTCACATACTACAGAGGGCGCATGTAAACTTTTTACGATTCAACTCCGCGTACGTTACCATGCGCGCTATGTCATTGACTCGATTATTTGTCCATTGGTAAACACATTTTTATGTATTATTATTCTGAAAATAATTGAACTGTAAACATAATTCTTTTGAGTATTTGTTTATTTACATATCATTCCATCAGATCAACTATTTTTTATTTCCATTACATCCAACCAAACATGTAAAAAATGTAGTTAAAATATCGTACTATCTAGCGCGTACGACCATACGCGGTAGATTGTTTACTAAAAAATCATCGAAATTAGACTATTCAACCTTGTTTTTGTAGTTGAGCCTCTCATGACCTGGGATTTGTTTGTCTTCCTATGCCAAGATAATATAGTTCTACAAGTTGAAGCCATGTGCTTTTTTCTCTGAGAAATATTTATTATAAGTGCCAAAAAAAATGTTTTTTTCTCGATATGAAGCCTTTATTATTCAAATCTTTTAAAGAAAAATCACACATACCATAACGAAGGTTCATTTATTTCATTTTTGAAACAATATTTGTGAAAATTACGTGAGGCTCAACTACAAAACCACCGTTTTGTGATATGATGTCATCGTAAGCCAATCAAAGCTGAGCTTTCCCGCGATCGGCAGAGCTCACGGTTGAATGATTTTGGATTCTGGCTATTTGATTGGTGGACGCGAATCACCCACAGCGGAATGTTTTCTCTCGCGTGTACCAAGAAGTCACGTGATCTCTCTGTACTGAACGGTACTACACAAATTTAGACTAGAGCAATGAATTTGTACGAATTCCGTTAAATAAACAACTCTATATATTTTATAAACATTTAATAACATATTTTATTGATATTTCCAATGTTGATATATAAAAGAAATTACTATAAAACGTAATTATATGTAATTATTTTAGCGAAAAATGGCGCAATTTGTTTACAACGTTCGTGGCTAAAAACGATCATTTTCGGCAATGTTTTAGACCCTATATTTCGAAAACTACAAGTCAGATTTTCGTAATTCTTTCTTTATTGGAATATTGAAACAAAATACCAACAGATAATGTTTAAATTGGTTGAAAAATAACAACTTTTAATTTTGCATCGTTATATACCCTGCTAATAAGTGTCATTTCCGGCGAACTAGAAAGGTGCCATTTATCATGGATTTTGCGTGCGAGAGTGCCATTTCCGGCCATCTAAGTGTGTCCTGTAACAAAATTCGCTTCGCCACAACCCCCACCATGGGGGGGCTGTGGCTCAAATACTCAATATCTGATGTGCCCTTTTTATCGGCGGACCCCCCCTCTCAAAAATGTCTGGATCCGCCCCAGAATTTGGATGTTAAATGTCCAGTGGTGGATCAACACCTATCATTTTAGAATAAACCGAAAGAAAACTCACAATTGACGAGTCAGTTTTAATTAATATTATTATCCGTTGTCAATCTTCAACCACAGCCAGCTGTGTAAGAAACTGTGTCCGTTCTATTAAATATCGCTCACTGTAAATAATAATATTATGTTGTAGCCTTGGAAAGTTTTGATACCAGCACTATTATTAGAGCGCTTCTTATTTAAGCATAGGCCTATATTACCAAAATAACCATGTAGGCCTAAGTGATTCCATTCACTGTCCTTCTCAAATGTGACAATTATATAAACACAAGGTATACAAGATGCAGATAGGCGTAAAAGTTATTTTTGTCATGGGAAAAAATCCCGGCTTCTGAGTGGATTTGAACCCATGAACCTGATATTAGTAGGCATGCATCTTAACAACTCCACTTCACTAATAATGTCATTATTAGTGAATTAAATGATGTGTATAGATGTAAATCAAGCATTATTAGGCAGTGCCTACGTTTGCTAGGTTGAATATTTTAAAGCACTGGAGAGGGACACATCAGCCACCGATTACTTAAACGCAAATTGACTTTGTGGGAAAGTATGATTGCGTGTTAGAAGCGTACTGTATAGTATTATACCGTAGGCCTACTGTAATAATATGTGAAAGTGAACGTATCGTTTAGTTGTAAGTCGCTTACTACCTGCGGACTATTACGAATATCAAATGATGTCATTAACGTGTATATCATCCAAACGAGCGTTTTAAATGTGCAGTATTCTGCTGTCCATTATGGCGAGAGTAGCAAGTCACCATAGTAGTCCTCTTACAAAAGATTTCAAATGATTATAATTGGGATGAGGATGATTATGAGGATGATGATGATGACGACGACGATGATGATGGAGATGATGATGACGACGACGATTACGATGATGATAATTACATAAATTACAATTATTTTATTTTTATTTTATTTCGTTTTCTTTCAGTAGGGTAGCCCTCTCAGTAATAAAATAAAACTGCTCTTCCGAGGGGCCCTACGGCACATTTAAACATAATTTTAAAACAACTTAAACTAAACTTTAACTAAAACTAGACTTCAAAGCATGTTCTCATTATTAATTATAACTTGTTATACCAATTTTAATTATTTTTCACTGCAACCATCCTAGACCACCAATTGGAGTAATACAAAAGAATACATGAATTAGGCCTAAATAATAAGTTAAAATCTGGTGATCAGTTATTTGAGTTAGCAACAGTGCAAGTGCAATTTTTAATATTTTCCGGAGCTTATAAGATTTCGCATTGCTGACCAAGTCATTGCCTTGCTTCGCCTTAAAACAATAACCTTATTGCCTTTTTATTATGTACATGAGAATGACATGAACGTAATTTTAATTCATTAAATCTCTCTGTTGATACTGAATTTATGGAATAATGGCATGTAAGTGGGTTTTTACAACTAGATCAAGTCACACACAGCTGAATATGTTGAAGCATTTAATGTAATGGCAGTTTAGTAATAACTGACCATTCAACAATCTTATTTAAATGATTGTTTAACAATCTTCTAAACCAGGATAGGACTATAAATAAGAATTATTATAATCAGCAAATTGACAAATTGAAGTCAAAGGTTAGAAGAAGAATATAAGAAAATAACACTGATTCTACATTTTGAGCCATGAATAAAAGCTTTTGTCAATAACAATTCAGTACGGTGCACTATTCAAATCGATTATCTTATAATCAGAGAAGAGGGAAATTACTCTTCCCGGCTTATTATAATAAATTCTTGGATTCCCGAGTAATATTGGTTATTTATTCGTGTAGGCCTACATAAAGGATTCTCGATAACTGGTGTTAAAGACACTATAACTGTTTATGTCTCCCTTTGGTTAACCATGTTTTTTATACACTGACTTTGTAAGAGCGTAGAAAGATATCAGATTGTAAAATCTAAGCGTTAACCAATAAAAGGTTTTGCTCATTCATAAAATCTGTGTAACGAGACCAAAAAGAGATTTTCATTAATATATGCTTAGTCGGCTTTTAGCGTATTTTGTAGGAAATATCTAATTCGATTAGATGTACATCTACGATTTCCGTTGATAAACTACTTGACACGCAGATAATGACCCGTTGACCTATCTGATATTTCAAGTTCATCAATGGAGTACATACTTAAGATACGGATTTATGACACTAATCTTTACGATGGTTGGATATACGTTAATATCAAATTTCCTGGCACAGGAATGATGCGATCTTAAGCTTGTATCTCTTGATGATGCCGAGATGGGCGAATGTTTGTACCATCAACAAAATATATTTGTCATTGAACAAAAATTAAGTGAACATAACAAAATCAACACAAATTACTGAACTAATAATGTTACTGGTAAAATGGAAATAAAATGATTCATCCCAATTTTAATAGTAAACAGAATGAGGTCAAACTTATTTTTATTACAGGCATAATCACATTTTTGTCGTTAATAAGATTTTATAAATTATTTAAACTCAGTTGGCGGGAGGTAGTGGTCACAAAGAGAGGTGGTCGCTTACGAGACGTGGTCGATTATGAGAAGCGGTCCCTTATGAGAGGTGGTCGTTTATAGAGGTTGTCGATTATCTGAAGCGGTCCCTTACGAGAGAAGGTGAGTGGTCACTTACGAGAGGTGGTCGATTATAAGACGCGATCCCTTACGAGAGGAGGTAAGTGGTCACAGTTACGAATGGTAGTCAATTATAAGACGCGGTCCCTTACGAGAGGTGTTTGTCGTTTAAGAGAGGTGGTTGATTATGAGAAGCGGTCCCTTAAAGATGTATTATCCACCTGAAAAATTATTATAATGTTTTTTGTTGAATATGCCATTTTAATGTCACATAATAGTTGGTCATTTTGACCAAAATTTTGATGAAAACAATTTATATTTACCTGAAAAAACTGTAATGCAAAAAATAGTCAAATTGGCTGCCAGCCAATGGGTCTAACAAAAGATCTGGAATCTTTTTATTACTGAAGTAAAGCATTACATTTAAAGTAAGTGTTACTGCTTTAAAGCTCAGTGTAAATGTAGGCCTACATTCTTCCTACTATCTGTGACTTGCACTGTGTATGGGCTCTAACCTTACGGTTGTCATTAAATACATCATTCCATGCTATCCATTCTAAATATCTTATTCTCAAACTTTTGCATTCTTCTCATTCATCTCATCCATTTTTGTCTTGGTGAAAAGAGAGAGTATTTTATATTCCTCCCCTGAGTTTATAGCCTCTCTAAACAGAATAGAATAATGTATAATTTCATAAGTACGTTTGTAATACATTTTTACCGTCTTTTTATTGTCAATTTATATATTTTAATTAATATTATATTTACAAAAATGTAAATGAAGGCAAATGTGGTTGTTAACATCAAAATCAATCATCTTATGTATATACAGTATAAGCTATATTAATGTATGGGACCTACTTTTAACATGTATCATAAATGAGAGAATGTATCGCAAACTTTATATCTACATTGAGAATACTCTACAGGTGGTACTCTCGTCAGAGTAGGGCAAAACACCTGAACCTACAAGAAGAACTTACAACATCAAAACAACATTTCAGAATTAGTAGGCTAATTAAAAAAAACCCATTTTTCTCGAATAATAAATATTATGGCTTTAGCATTTTTTTGTCATCAAGTTTAGTCCATGTTCGTAACAGTTAAAAAATGTAAAAAAAAAAGGTATTTTAAGGTACCAAACGTTGTATCGTTGATGTGTTGATAAATAAATACGTTTTTAGTCGGTCGAATTCCTCGGTATATGTATCTAACGGCCTAATGAACCTATTCAAACATTAAATTATTTTTTTAATCTGGTTTATAAATCATTTTTCACATCTATTATTTTTACACACAGATAATAATGTGCATGAGCGAGCTATCGATATTATGTGACCCAAACTTTACCACTTTCTTATTGATCGAACCTCAGGCAACGCAAATCCAGCTTCATTATCTACAACCGTATTAACAATGGTCCTTGATTTAATTCAAATTCGACTCATTCTCAATCTCATCCATGAATTGCTATAGGCCTACGAAATACATACGTAGTACATGTCTCTGCGAATAACATTTTTTACATTAGTTAACAATATTTTGTTGTTTTATTAATGAACAGTTTAGGATACCACAGCAATTAACACTGGCAAATATAAACAATTATATTCTATGATGCTCACGAGTGCAAAGCCAGAGAAAGGAGTTTTTCGTCAAACCACGACCACGATGCAATAGAATGCAATATGGAATTTGACTGTACAATATTTAACTACTCGATGTCGTAGGACATTTACTTACAGTACTTTACTTACCATTTATCTTTATTCATGGTTCATTGGATATTCAATGTGTCCTGTTATTTGGTAATATGCAACTTCTCAATAGAATTTGAAATTTATTCTATTTTAGAACAATCTCATTATCTCTCGTTATTGTGCTTAATAAATATTTCAGGTATAGATCTTTTACGGAAAATCTTTTATAACATGTAAATATTATATGGCCTATTTACATAATAATGAATAAAATAATATAAAATAAATAAATAAATAATAATGTGGTCTGTTTGATTCCAATAACGCCTTCCTTTAAAATGTCTAAAAGATATCCATGCTAACTCTACTCGTTCAAATGAAGCAGAAGTATACAACAATGCAATAATAGTAAATTGGAAGGTGATGAATTAAAATATTGATTACAAAACATAAATGGCATATAAATGATAAAGACAAAATCAATGTTAATAATGAAAATATATAACATGTATAAATGATTAAGAGAAACATAGAGTTCATGTAATTTAAAAACAAACCAAATTAATATAGGCTACTTTAAATCTATCATGATTGTGCTAATATATTGTCATTTTTTACAATTGTTGTTTTTTCCATCAACAGCATCATTACCATCATCGTATCATTACGCACGACATTTAATGGTATTGTTCATAATAACAATTGCTTAATAAATGGGCATGTACAGGATTTTTCAAAACATTTTAGAAGTCACACGACAAACTATTTTCATTTATTGGCAATTGTAATACTGTATAGAAAAACGCGTAGACCTTATTAGTCAGTTTATTAGGGCTTAACTTGTACCAGAGGAATACTTATGAATTTTATCCAAATATGTGCACCACTCACTCCATTAGAACATGAATGATTGACATCCAAAATCAGTCAATTTACTAATGAAGTTACTTCCAGTCAATAATGTCGTAAATTAAATCTAATTAAATTACTAACAACAAATGAATCAATTGACTTCACCTTCAATGACATTAGTCTTTAAGAAAAATGAATATAGCGAGTTTGTAAGCCTGCTTAATCTTTTATCAAATTTATATATTATCTACAATCATTCAATCACTTTGGAGAATCTTCAGACAGTGAATAAAATAATGTATAAATGAAACTTTTTGTCCCAAAGCAAACATTATTATTATTACTCTTACTGTCATGCCAGGCATCACGTAAAATTATTTAAATGAATCTAAGTCAAATGCAATGTAGACCTTATTAAGACGTCAGAGTTAACGCTGTTAAAAAAGCTAATTGAGTATTATAAATATTGCATACCGTTAGGGAGCATTATGTAAGTATTGTGGAGATTTATGCATGTATTCTGTTTTGTGCAATCATTAAACTTCGGAGTAAGTAGTTATGCTAAAATAAATATATGTCAGTTTTCCACGACTGCACATCATTTCCGGAATGTGTAAGTATACTCATTTGATTCATTCGTTATAATGCGTTTATAAGCTAAAATGCACGAAATAGACCCACCGAAATCTAAAATTGAAATTTAGAGATAAAGTTATAAAATCAAGCAGCCATGCATGGCTTTATCTTTATGAAAGTACTATATAGATGTATAGATGTTCAATTTTTTATTAACATCCTTTTCAATTTTTTTTATTACTATATTTGTCCATCTGTATATGTATTGATAAATAAATGACGTCATAACTAAAAAGTGGCAAACACAACGGAGTTTTTTTGTGATGACAAAAATCTAGACAAACGGAATTTGAAGCCTGCAGTAGCCGCCGAGAACCAACAACTCCACAGAATGTATCATAAATACTATAACAAACTGTCATTACACTCTTCCTTTTTTCTTTCTAAAAAGTCATTTCCCTCAGATGGCCAATTAATTTTAATCACATTTTTATTTGAAATCCCTTTCGAAATTTCCCTCTATTAAAAAGGTGTTCTTTGAACTAAAAGATTTACGGAGATGTGAGATGAACAGAAAGAAATGCAACATTTGAAATAAGAAACTCAGAATGATAGTATGGAATGACACATATTAAATGAGAACCGCAAGCGTACGTACAATGTTGCACAATTGCATAGTGTATTCGATTACAACCATTGGAAAAATATATTCATGATAAATATTCGAAATAAAATTGAACCCATATATAAAATATCTGAAATTACCAAAACAGCTGTTTTATCGATTCTTTCGATATTACTTACTGCATACCTTTCTCTACATTACGTTCGATTTATTCGACGTTATACAAATAATGCACAAGTCAGAGTCCGTTAGTGGAGATGCGGCGCATTCAAGGGTATTTAAAATGTTGCTGCATGTTGGTCTGGTAAATACCCGACAGTGCGCCGCATTTCCACTACCCTAACGTACGAATTTAGACTTGTGCATTATTTTTTAATTACTACTGCATACCTTTCTCGTATCGGTTGCATGCTTATCCAGACAATCTCACACTAAAAATTACACCATTTAAGCAATCAAGTATATTCTTTAACTTTAATTTAGCTTCTAAGTAAAAAAATAAAATTTTCTTTTTTGAAAGATGTATATATAAAAAAAACAACAAGCAGTCAGTTGATAAAGATCTCTGACAGAGATCGAAACGTTCGAGTGAGTACTCCGTTTTTAGACTCTATAGCTCACTATGTCGGTCGGTCGGTAAACACTAACTCAATTTGGTCACGCGACTGGGCCAGCCATGTTTATGACCTTGTTATATTATGAAAAATGTATCTTTTATTGATAGGCAATGTTCAATTTAATGTTAGTTATAGGCAATTATGGTACTGTATACTAATATTATATTGTGTGTTTTAAAACGATGAAGGAAATTCTGAGATCTGAGAAAAAAAAAAAACCGGCCTTATATTATCAAAGATCTTGTTGATGTGATATTATTTACCTATCATTTTTATTTATTTACACTTAATTGGACAGAGATAGATAAATTATATACCTAGCTTTAGAAACACTTCTTCATCAGAGCATGGATTAAGGAATAGAAGGATATACATCGAGGGAGACATCAAACGATTTTCCAACGCGCTCGCCTATACTAAAGCTCTGCTGCAAAATCAAACAAATACGCTATTGAACGTGTCTCTAACCGCGGCCCTCTATAGGATGCTGCGAATCAACTGTTACATTTTTTAGAACAAAACGTAGCCATGTAGAAATAGTATGCGCAGTGTGATTTTTCTATTGACATGTCTGCGTCGATGATTAATTGACAACAACAAGATATGGCTGACAATTTGTTTTAATTTTATCACAATCAGACTACGAAAAGTTCACTTTCTTACGACCGTAATTTTAAGTAGTTGATATTAATAAATTATGCAATTTCTATGCAGTATCATATTGTCCTGCAACCTCCTGAAATTAAATATTGCGTTAATCTATAGAATATTATATTTTGCATTTGACCATGTATGTTGTTACCGTCTGCTGTGGTTTACAGTACAACAAACGTGTTTTTAATATTATGGCTAAGCATTGGTTTCTTCATGAATCTCCTTAATTATCGAAGTGATTATATTTAAGTTGTAGTGCCTGGTGATTAGCTAGTGGTTATGTCATCCATATCACAGCCAATCACCGGGCCTTATCGAATCAAAATTGCAATCCCTGATCCGGGATTGGCTAGCTATGTATAGTTTGCGATGCGTCACTGACTCTAATACTCTTTTTGAAAAGTAGACGCAAGGCAAACCATCATAAACAAACAAACAAATAATAATAATAATAATAATAATAATAATAATAATAATATTATTATTTTTTAATTTTAATAATATTATTATTTTGTAATTTTACATGTAGGCTGAGACAACTAGTTGTCTCAGATGTAGGGCTACTACAGGTCATAAAATGCTACTTTGTTCGCGCGAATCGAAAGCGTCATGCTATGCGCATGCGTATTCGAGTTTCTGTCTGTCATACTCCCTTCTTCGACGAATTCTAGTTCCTTTGATTTTGCGCTTCAACGAAATTTACTTGTTCGATTGTTTCTACTTTTTGCGAAGCGAAATATTGCGCAACCAATCAGAGCTCAGGAAATGAGCTATGACGCTTTCATGAGCACTCATGCGAATCGAAATGCTCAGCAACCACGCGAGGAACATGAACGTCACAGCTATTCGCTCATGTAGTGGAAAGAGAGTAGGCGATTTTTTTCTCTTCGAAACGTTGGATTCGCGCGAACAAATTCGCCTAGTGGAAAATTGGCTTTAAGGTCATAAAAACATTCGTGTAGATCAATCGCGCCAGATTTAAAACATTTTGGCAAAATGATTTTTTTAAACCCAAAGGGTACTACAATTTACAAACAATTTGTATTTAATTTTGTAATTACATTTATTATTATTTTTTAAATATTTCTGGGAGATCGTTCAATTCGAATTAAAAATAGTTAAGATATGAAATATCAATCATGCCACCAAGATAAGAGAGCGCGAAAGCATAGCCAACAAGATTAACGGTTGTTAAGCATGTGCAGTAAACAATATTTTAAGCCTGGTTTCATAAAATCGCTACACCGTCGCTACAGCGTTTCCATTAAAATCGCTACACACGCAGATGTCGCCGACGCAATCGGGAAGGCTCCCCGATTCATCGCAGTCAAATCGGCAAAGTTCAACCATGTTCAACTAAGTAGCGAGCGTGAATTAATTTGAAAACAAACCTGGCCCGTCTGTTAATTTCACCTCACTCACGGAATTGCCTTTCCGAAGTTGTTACAATTTCGGCAGTAATAAAGAACGTTCAAAATCGATGATGATATTTATTAGGGAGGTTTCGCAACCTTACGAATACGATAACGAAAACGGATACGTCACACATTTGTGAAACTTTTGAGCTGATCCCCATTTTATATTCGTAAAGCGTATTCGTGTTGACGAATATCACCAGTCATATTCGTAACTACAAAACGAGTATAGTTTTTGATCTATTTTGCACATTTTGCATTTGAATCAGGAACGATTCATGATTTATAATATAATTATAGATTTATTGAAAGTAATTTAGGCCTACTAGAGTAATTTACTAAAATGCTAGGTCAGTTTTGATAAATAGCAGTTTTTAAAGCCCTCACTCGCTTTGATGTTACGCTAGGCCTAGGCAGCCAAGCACCAAGCAACACGTACCCGCGCTTCGCTCAAATTTACCGCAGTCATATTTTAGACGGCGCTCTCAATATTTCGTTGCCATGCGAAACAGATTTTTACTGGCTTACGAAAACGAATACGTGTGCGTGACGTATCTGTTTTCGTTTTCGTATTCGTAAGGTTGCGAAACCTCCCTAATAACTCCGTAATTTTGCAGAACTTTAGGTTTCAAAACACATGATTTTAACTATAAAAATCTCATGCATGCGGCGTGCATGCAAATACTAATAGCAGTGTGTCAGCCTTTTCGTAAGAAGGTCGTGCATGATGCCTTTGGTGGATCGAGTGTCTAGTAGTCTAGGCTAGCTTTCGAAAAATAGTCCTGGCTGTTCCACATTAATTTCTGGTTCGTTCTCCCGATTTCGGTATTTCATTCTTTAATAGTCTAACTAACTTTGATGTATGATGTCCGAAACGATATAGGCCTAGTGGGTTAAACCATGGATTAAAGAATAGAAGGATATGCATCGACGTGAGATCAAGGGTTCCTTGACTCTCGCCGACAGACCGCGGACCGCCCACAATGTTACAGTTTAATTCAATTTTCAACTTACAAGTTTAAAGGCCATTTTCAAGGTCAAAATAGAGCACAAACCTGTTAAATAATCGGTATTAATAATTGAAATAAATATAATTTTCATGAGGATAGGTTAGGGCTGATGGTTATAGTGTGGTGTCAAAAAGACCAGAATTGTACTGGGAAGATTTTAAACTTGAAAGTATTTGAATCACTCCTGGAAATTGTTCAGGGGCGAGGAGAATAAGTCCTAAAGTATCAAAATAACCGGAATTGGAATGTCTTTAATTACATTTAAAAACTGTCACAGATGGGTTGTGAGTAATGTGAGTACAAAGTGAAATACTTAATATTTAAGGGAAATATATCACTTAAGTGTGATCGATGAGTCTATTTAGAGGTAGCATTTCAAGACCCTCCAAAGACTATGTTTATACAGTTATCTGCTCAAGAGTACCATATATTGTAAGTGCAAATTCATAATCTTATTCAATTCCATTTATAAGAAATGGATGCGTTTTCCATTTTATTTATTTTTTTACACCTTATTTATAGAGGGTGACCCTAAACAGCGTATGCTGACAATCAAGGACCCTCTTGATGATTGACAGTGGCTGTGTGTATACTAGTACACCGGGGTAACCTCTTTAAAGTGCGGCCGATGTGTACACTGGACCTACGGTTTAAAGTTATTATCCGAGAAGGCTCATGCTACCACCAGAACCATGGAGTGAGTGAGACTCGAACCCTTGCCGATGTTAACATGGCAAGGTATTACGGTTCCACTGTCTTAACCACTTGATCAGCCACTCACTCCGGTATGACTTCTTCCCATAACCAGCAAATAATGACGTGCTGCAACCTATAATGCTCATGTACAGGCATTAATTTTAAATATAATATCTGATTAATTGTACATAAATCAAATATTTGTAAAAAAAGACAAAAAAATTTCCCTTAAAATACAAAATTTGACAAAATTCTGCTTTAAAAACCAGGAAGAAGTTTTTTCAGTAGTTAGGTAGTTTAACCTAATGTAATGTAATAACATGTCTGGTGACTCCCAGAAGGTGAAAAAAGATGGTGGATATACGGTGGATAATTTTTGCTACAGCAAAGTTGAATAAAAATACTAGAAACGTAAAATTCAAGTTATTTTACCTATATTTAGTCGTCTGATAACATTTTTTACCACACCGTTTATTTTTCAGAGTTTTTTAAAAATGTTTCTCTATTTACAACATTTGTGTACAAAAGAGATTTTACTGTGTAATTTGAACTATCCCCCACTGAAAGCAAAGGTTTAGAGCGATGCTTTCTCAGTGGGTCATGAAGTTCTACAGCAGTTGACTTTTAATTTCTCCAGGCTAAGCCAACATAGGAAGGAATGTTTTAAATCCTCGGCTTAACATTATATTACAGCAAACATACCGCTACATTTGATAGATATATAGAAATGTCTGGAGAAGTTCATCATAATCCCGGTCCTGTTTTAAACGGTGACAATAGAAAAATTGGATTGAGACCCAGCATGCTATATTTTAATGCCCGTAGTGTTGTAAATAAACTAAGCGAACTTCAAGTTACAATAGCCAATGAAGCTCCTAGCTTAATGTTTTTAACTGAAACTTGGCTAGACAGCACTATTTTGGATTCTGAACTGGTACCAGTTCAAGATGCTGTACTATATTTCGCAGTGACAGGAATGGCAATGGGGGTGGAGTTCTTATCGGCACTCACAATGACCTGCATCTAGTTTCAGCACATCAATACAATATTAATGGAATTGAAGTAGACGTATGGTCAATCGTATATACAAAAAAAATCAAAATTTTAACAGGTTGCTTATACCGACCCCCAAGCTCTGACAAGAAATTTTTTGATAAACTTGAAATGTGTATGGATGCTGTATTGCTGATGTGCATCTGTATTATAGCGTAATACTTGCTGGTGATTTTAATATGAAATATACAAACAATTATTTTAACTCATGTAATTTACTTAAGAAACTTACTTTAATTTTACTCAAGTTGTCCCTTTTATAAATAGAAGACATAATAAAACAAGTAATGATGGTACCATAATTGATCATCTCTTTACTTTTCCAAATAATGCTCTTCCTGCTGGTCATTTCCTTCAGTATTCTAAGATAGATGTGCCAAATTTCATAAAAACGTTTTCGGAAATCAACTGGGAACCATGTTTCCTTTCTAATGATATAAATTTAACCGGGGAGAAGTTTAAATGTGAGTTTCTTCAAACGATCTATTCTCTTGTTCCTAAGCGCAAAACAAAAAAAGAGAAAGCCTAAACAACCTTGGATTACTGAGGAAATAATCAAACTTTCTAGAAAGAATAACCGTCTGTATAAAAAAGCAAATCTTTGCATGATCCACGTAATTGGTCACTTTATAAACGTTGTCGAAACAAGTTAAAGTCCTGTATAAATAAATCCTACCATCATTATGTTAGAAACTTAGCTCTGAAATCCGATGATAGCGATAAGGGTTTTTGGTCATTTGTACGCAAATCAAGAGCAAAACCAAGTTCTGAAAACTTAAATAAATAATGTATTAGTTAAGAATCCTGTTTTAATCTCCAAATCATTTAATGATTATTTTGAATCAAATTTTACCCAAGACTGTGTAACCTTATTTGACGTTAGTATTAATTATTGCAGTAATCTCAATGGCCTACGTCCTCTTTCTAATATTCAAATGACACCATGACCACAACGATACAATGCTTAAATTAGCAGCTGCATACATTTGTGGGCATCTGGCCAAAATATTTAATTTGTCACTCTCCTTAGGAGCTTTCCTCTCGGAGTGGAAAATGACAAATGTAATTCATATACACAAGGCTGGTACAACCAATGATATCACCAATTATAGACCGGTTTCCCTATGTTCAACAGTTGGCAAGTTATTAGAAAGAGTGGTCAGTAGGCACTTGTTCGATCATTTAGATTCTCACAAACTATTGTCAACCTGTCAACATGGGTTTGTAGCTGGAAGGTCTAGTCAAACGATACTTATATTAGCACCACTTACTTTTATTGGGCTAAAATTTTAGATGAGAGAACCCCTCCTCCAATTGATGTAATTTTTTTGGATTGGAACAAAGCTTTCGATCGCATAAGTCATCCTATTTTACTTTAAAAGCTACATGACTATGGATTACGAAGTTCAATGGTTTAAACAACAACAAATATTATTTCGAGGAACTGCTTCTAATACCTGTAGGCCTACTGTCCAGTCTGGCGTTCCTCAGGGATCAGTCATCTAGGTTAAGTAAACTAGCTTGATAATAATGATAAAATAGGTGTTGACACCTTGAGCCAAGTTACCTCATACAAGTACATTGGGGTAACTTTTACCTCAAAATTAGATTGGGTATTACATGTGTCTCAGACAAGATCAAAAGCGTATAAATTAATAGATTTTATTGTATTATTGCATTGTTCGTTGGAGGGACACTATTGTAATTCCAAAATTATTCTGTGCTCTTATACGTCCGATTTTTTAATATATGGTATACCTGCTTGGTACCTTACGAAAAAAGACATCTCTACTCATTGGAACAAGTCCAACGCCGAATGACTAAAACTTGTTTCTATGGGGACGATATTTCCTATGAACGGCGTCTTAATGTTTTAGGATTAAGTTCACTTGAAAAACGTTTCCAACTTTTATCCATGTCATTTATTGTCAAATGTCTTTATGGCATATATACTGTGGATATTTTAAACCATATTTCAATCAACCCTCGTCACGGTGATCATCTCATATTCGTACACCCTTTTGCTCGGACAAATTCTTTAAAATACTCAATTTTCCACATATTTCTCCGTGCATGGGAGGAACTACCCGAAGAAATAAGAGATTCATTAATTTTACATACAGGTATTAAAACTTTTATAAATAAGATTTTGCTATGCATTGACGATTTTTAATGATATTGCAATATATTTTAATTTATTTTTATATAGTATTTATATGCATTTTTAATTACAAATTTTATTCTAAATGTTTTTTATACAAGATAGTGATTAAGTTCGCTTTTTAGGAATCCTGTCTCTGCCTGGTTTTGTATAATGTTTCCTTGTTCTTTGTCTACGATTTTTTATATTGTATTTTTATGGAGACAAAAATAAATGAAATGAAAATACTGTTTTTTCTTTCAATAAGTTATTACATTAAATATAAGCTCTTCCTCATTATCTGTCTGTCATGCTTTTCCATGAATAAAATAAAAATCCTATATTTTGACCTTTTGAATACATAAACTGACCTTAAAACACAAATCTGAAGATGGCATCCACCCCTATCGTTTTTGTCACCCCACAAAGTATACATTCAACATGGTTGCCTGCTATTAACTAAAATTTACAAAGATTACTGACTTCCTGGTTTCAACAACTAAGTTGGCCGTTGGTGGCGACAGCCACTTTAGTTATTTGTTTATTTTTAAACCGCGCGTGTGAAGGTACTGTAGTTAGCAAAATAATAATTATACTGCAAATTAACAAAAGATCAAATTAAATATATTTATAAAGCATCGGAGTATATTGTGGGGAATTGTATATAAATTTACACCAGGAGAACTGATGATAAGACCTTTTGTTTGAAATCGATTGAAACACCGATAGTCGAGTTGTTGAGTAAGCTGACAGGAATAACTGTGGGCTATAATTGCAAGAAAAGGTTTTTTTGATGAAATGTGTTCTTTAGACCCTACTGAACACATTTATCAACGTTAGGACGTTTTTCGACAACGGGAAGTAGCCTAATTTGCATAATTCAAAATGGCGGCCATTTTCTATAATTACTCTATATCTTGAAAACCGCTAGTCACAGATAATTAATTATGGTGTCAAAATGTTTAAAATATATGTTTTTATATTCACTTTAATGAAACTTTTTGTCCAAAAATCAATGGAAGTGCTATTTTTGACATTTTGACCTTTGACCTAGATTTATCATAAATGGTTGATTCTACAGCTGTTGACCTTTGAACTATTAATTAAATAAAATTCCATAACTCTGAAAATATTGGCAATAATAACAACCTGGAGATAGCGTTTGACATCCTAGATGTTGGTAATACGTTATGGATGGTCGAGTCCCTTGCTGTAAATGTGCATGTGCCCGTCTTAGGTCAGGGCATTCACTCTGAATGTTTTCCCATGCTGGTCGGCTAGTGAATGGTAATTGGCTTTCCCAGTTAGTACCTCGCTCGTGGTTGCTCTTAGAACGGTAGTGTCTTCTAATTGTTGGCAAGTAGGATGGTGACACTCCTGAGCATTACGACTAGCTTTGTCAGACAAATGGCGAACAGATAGCAGTGGGCAAAAATGAGGTGACTCTAGGACTTGCTGAGAACATTCCTCTAGAAAGCTTTTCGTACGCTTGAACGCACGGTTTGCTGTCTGTGAGTACGGCAGGGTGGAGTTCGGACTCGGTGAGCTGAAATGCTTGATGGCTCCTGCGATAGAAAGGGCTTCCACTTCACAAGGTAACCAGGTAGGTTGGTGGTTATGTAATTTTGAACTGTATAATACACTAAGGAGGAGTCTGTCATTGCGTGGTACGTACATAGTGGCACTGACGCTGTGTTGCTTTACAGAACCATCTCTAACAATTGATGCGGACTGATGTTGGCGTTGATAAGAGCTTGTGTATGGTCATCTGACCAGACTACTGAGTAGTGTGACTTCTTTCCTGCGGTGGCACTATCGAGTGGTGAAAGAATCACTAACACACGGCTAAAGTACTTTATATGCTCCAATAAATGCACGGAGGCCCTTCGCTGTCTTCGGGATGGAGCACGTTGCCAGAGTGGCAAGACGATGAAGACTTGTTGAAATCGTTCCACTTGACCTTGGACAGAATAGGTGTGACGAAACCGCAGTGTTTCATAGAGGGCTATGTTAAAAGGCACTTGTGAGGTCAGTTTTAATAAGGTACCGCCACTGACTAATGTTTCAGATAGTGGAGTCCACATCTGGTAACAGTGATGGTTGAGGCTGAATATTCCGACATCTCAGCAAATGCGGTGACGAGACGATAACCCCTATTTGGCTTCTTAATTAGGAAGGAAGGATTGACATACTCCACAGACACTGGGATGTCTTCTGGACGGATGAATACGCCAAATTGTTCCAGCTCGTAAAATTTCTGTTGGAGTTCAAGCAACTTGTTCTTGTTATACATGGGCAATCGGCCTCTCCGGTGTGGTGGCTGGGTAGGACCCATGTTGATGGTCGTTGTGAACGAACCTTCTGCTCCATTGTAACCATGTAAATTAAATCTGAGCCAAATATCTCGGAAAAATCAGTAGTGACATTGTGTAGCTGTTGTCTTACCGTATCGGATAGTATTTTGTCTGGATCGATGACAACGTCTTCCACTGACGACGTAGTGGTCTTAACTTGGCAGGGAGTGGTACTTTCAGTGGTATGTTTGTCCCCAGAGGATTATGTCTGTGTGACTTGGCAAAGTTGTTCATAATGTGTGCGGTTACTGTGTATCGTTGACTATTCTGACTTTCCCTCCCACGCTATTAGTGACAAGAGGAGGCGGCCAGATGTTTTCGAGTGGGTATCATGTCGTGGTTCCAACGCTATCTCGCAATCGCCAGGTGTGGTATGAGGTAACATTAACTCGACAAATTCACCTGGCCAAACAGTAGTGTGTGCGCCGGACGTCGTGGCTATTAGAGGTTGGGTTGGAGGAACCATATGTAAACTTGGTGTCATTGATGTATATAACACACTTGGATGGTCTAACTGCTATGTCAGTGTCGATGTCTTCAATAACCAGGCCTTCGAATGAGCAAGCAACATTGTTACGGTATAGGGTAAATTTGGTTTGATGGTGAAGATCTGGCTGGCTGACTGACTGGACTTGGCAACTTTGCTGACGAGATGTTTGGCTGTAGTGTATTTAATCATATTTCCTGTGGCGCCTCTGTCTATTGTAATTCGGACGGCCAGATGACCAAGGAACATATCTATGTATGGACAATGTGCTGCGAACTCTACATGCAGAGTCCGTTGGCTTAAACGCATCTTCATCGTTTTTTTCTGGTTCATCTATGTCTGTTTCGCGAGCACGCGCCATGAACTCAGGAAGATGTTTGCACTTAAAAGTGTCGTGTGTCTGGTCTTTTTGCTTGTAAGTAAAGAGGGCAAGATGGTTGTCTGTTAGTGTGGCTGGTTGTACGAGAAGAAGAAGAGTCCTGGATCTAAGTTCTGTACCATAGCGCTGCTTTACTAGCTTAGGCAGCGAAAGATGAAGTAAGCGTAACCAAGTAAGTACTATCACATTCTCTAGGGAAGGTGTTACATCTTCTTCCTCTGTAATAGCTTGGCCATGGTGTCTGATGTTGGTCTCTGACGTTAAAAGGTTGACTTCGATGAATGAACATAGTCTTTGAAACAGGTCTCCATGTCGTTCATCCGGGTCCAGTTTTATATTGTCAAAGTCTAAGAAGTGTGCTCCACTGTTTATGAAACCATAGTGTTGCCTAATGAGCTGCCATATGGCGGCGAGTGAGGTGGCTCCCTTGATAATGGAATCATGGTATGTTCTCATTGTCATCTGTAAACCCTTTGTGTGGTTGGGACCGGCTTTTCTTTTGCCATACCTCCTCGAGGAAAGGAGTAAAAGTCTGGTCTAAAGACAAAGTATATACGAGGTTGTTTCGCCAACACTCGAATGAACTTATTGTTTATTTTCGTCATAGGCTCCATTGTTTTGGAGCACGATTATTATTAATGTTGGTAGTATCAAATGCACAGTAGCTGTGTGCGTTATTTCTGCTCTCTAGTGTGAGCAGTTACGGTGGAGCCTAAAGCTATCAAATAGATCCAACAGTAGCGAGCGCCTATTCGTCCTGTGACAGTCGCTAACTTGTGATCAACGCTCCACACACAGTAATCAATGAGACACGGTTAATAAGACTATAACAATCAACTATAACCAATAACTCATTGAATGTAAAATATCAACCGTAAAGGTATAACAACTAAAAAACAACAAAAATAAGTATGGTGCGCGTAAAGAGCATAATACTACAACGTTGGCACAGGATGTTTTAGATAACCCGTGAGTAGGTTGGATGAAGTGTAATTGAAACAATTTTGAGTAATTTTAAGGGTGGTTATGAAACAACATCAAAAGGATGGCGTTGCTCTGTGGCGACACGTCAGCTTTTTCGAGATTGTCTTACCAAATGTTAGTAATTTTTAGTTTTAACCTTTTACCCGTTTTAATTTGTGTCATCGTTTTGGGAATTGAAATACTAATTTTGTTTAGGTTTTAAAGTGCATTTGCACAACAACGATTACCCAGCAGAACAACGAAAAACGTATACGCGTGACGAGCTTCTGAGCTACCGATTGAAAGCCGGGTCTAGACCCAGAAACTTGGATTCGAAACTGCCCAGTAGTAGCAGTCGGTCAATTAGAAAACGGGGGGAGAAAAGGAGGCATACGCCAACGATTAAAAAGACGTGGCCTTAAATTACCACTTCCATCAATCATACTTGGAAATGTACGATGATCATTTCTGGAATAGGTAGACACAATGTAAAACGCTTGTGACCAACGCCGTGTCGGTTACTAACCCTAGCTGTTCCTTGTGTACGGCGATAGGTATATTCTTCAACATTTTAGTAGGCGTTTATGATATTGTTCCATTGGATTTCATCGGTAGATGTTTAACCGCCGTCGGGTTCACGGTGAGTCATCACCTTGCGACTTCCTGGTTTCAACTAAGTTGGCCGTTCGTGAAGGTACAGAAGTTGGCAAAGTAAAAATTATACTGCAAATTAATAAAGATCAAATTAAATATATTCATAAACCATCGGAGTATATTGTAGGGAACAGTATATAAAATTACATCGGGAGAACTGATGATAAGACCTTTTGTTTGAAATCGAGTGAAACCCCGATGGTTGAGTAAGCGGGCATCTGGGTTCCATTAGCGTAATTGTTTTCTCCAAAGACTTTCTCTGAAAGATAGGGGATTTTATGGGACTGTTATCTACAATTTACCAAGCATTTGTTATTCCTTTTTTACCACTTTTCAAATCCGCTAGGAGAATTGATTGATTTGATTATAAATTTTACCATATTATTACAACTAAAAATTAAACGCTTCCTTCGAATAAGCACCTCCCTCAAATGAACTCCGCCTCCCGCCTCCCAACCCTTAAAACAAACAATCAATGACACGGTACTTTAAAATGTTATTAATCATCTAAGACACTGTGAAACAGAGTAGGTTTAGTTTTACGAATATCAAGCATTTCATTGTCCTTCTAAAACCTTTCTACCCGAGTCATTATTTAACATTCCGAGAACCACTTCCTAGAGGAAGTTCCTTCTAGTTGACATAAATAACCTAATAACACGTCAGTAACTTACCATTTCCACGTTGATGTTAAACCAGACCCCTCCAGGACTAATGTACCTATTTTGTGACAGCTGTGGACTAAAAGACTAAGTAAATAATACAATTCATAGAGTGGTTAAAACTTAGGACAAATTTCTTCTGATGTTCCATAGTATCTCTAATTCGTAATGTAACCCAGTCATAATTGCCGACAAACTACAATACATCAGCCTCGTTTTTACCAAAATTATCGCCACAAATGCTGCCCCAAACGTTGTCGTAATAAACTCAATGACTCCCTCTGTTGGTACATTATTGAAAATAAACGAACTGTTCTTGAAATAAATAAATTACGTCAACAATAAACATGATATTTATTCATAGTCAGTCAATCGTTTCAATGCTATATACGTGGTAATTAGTTATAACTTACTAAATTCGCAGATAGTATATCTAGACCAACTACACACCATGTCTTTCCAAAGTCCATTAAGGTTAGTATTCATCATACCACAATGCTCATCTTCGTTGTTTGATGGCTCATCCCGGTCCCAGTCTGAAACGAAGCCTGAGCTGATTTTTTCGTAGACTTTATTTACTTTAGAGGCTAGCAACAAGGTAAACATTTCATTAAGCTCCCTCGTATTGTACGAATCCAAGGAAAATAAATATATATATTGTTAATTTTCTCTTTGTTGTTGAAACATACACTATTTTAAAATTAATTTTATGAGCATAAGAGTAGGTCCGATTTATTCAAGATGTTTTGTTATGGCGTGTTCATTTGATTGAAACGACAATGTAATTGATGGTCTTATAAAGGTTTTAACTTTGTTCATGTTTATGAATAACTTCATTTTTTGTGATAATGTCACGCTATGAATACGATTATGTTATGAATATTAATTTTAAAAAAACAACAAAAAAATAGAAGAATCGAGTCACATGGTTTTCCAATTATTACATCCCGGTTACGTGACTCCCAGTAAATCTACTCAGATAACAGAAAAAAAACACAACCCCATAACATTCGTTAGCCAAAATAAAAGTAAAAACATAATAGTCTTTATGACAATTAGAACTGAAATAGAATTGTATTATTAAACCGAAATAGTTATAGAATAATAATTATAAAAAGACGCGTTAGACCTACGGCCGCCGTTACTTAATCTTGTTGTTGCGACACTATAATAATAACACGTCACGAACTTCCCATGTTCTGCGTCCTACCCGTAGAAATATAATCTAATCTATAATTTTAAAAAATAGACACGTAGGCCTACAGTGTAAACCTCGAGATGACAATAAAAAGTATGAACTTTAAGTTAATGCTGTAAATGTAATATGATTAGGTCCTCATTTAATGTGAAGTTTACGTTGTTGTAATATGGCTATTGTAATGGCAGATTTAGAAAGCGATCATTCAAACACAATACCCTGTTAGTAACATTGGCGGAAGTTGATAGGCTAATCACGAAAAGGGATTGGAACCTAATGTTCTATTACGTTTATGTCTTCATTTATTTCTTTTTATTTTTGTTGGGTGTTCTTGAGAAATATGTTAAATATATATATATCCAATCAGCAGACAGTACGGTTTCGATCTTATTTAGATCTCGTAAGTGCAGCTCAGGTTTCGAAATGAAATGTACCCCAGAACTAGCACAATTTAATTGGCTGAGCCAGCATATGGTACACGGACTATGAACACAAAGGGTGCACAAACTCAACGAGCGGGCTTTGCAAAATGCTAATAGTATTCACAACAAAAATGCACCTTTTTCGAAATGAAGAGTGCTCTACAAAACAACATACTATATATGTATATAGCAGAAAGTAGAAGAGCGTAATATCCAATCTGCAGACAGTACTGTTTCGATCTTATTAGATCTCGTCTATGCAGCTCAGGTTTCGAAATGAAATGTACCGCAGAACAGAACTGGCACAATATATAGCTAGTTATGTGGGACATGGTACACTGATTATGAACACAAAGAGTGCACAAACTCAACGAGCGTGCTTTGCAAAACGGCAAAATCAATTTTACCATACGGTACACAATTAAAATCAATTTTACCATACGATACACAATTAAGTAGGTCCATTATCTAATGCCCGCTAGTACTGTTGGTTGTATGTATTCCATACGCTGCTACTTACCCCTTATTTATTATGATATCGTAGATCACGTGAAGTGGTAAATATAGCAATGCATTTGAAGAGTTCAATCAGAAGATTTATACACAAATGGTGTAGGCCTATTGCGTTCAATAAAACTAAAATTGTTTTATTTATGTTCTGTAGGGTAGTTATCTGAACACCAAAAAATAATAAGGCTCTTTAAAAAGATCACCAAGTTGACACAATATAATTATATTATTACGATCTATTATAAAAATAAAAGATAAATATCTACAATTAGTACAAGAAAGAAACTACATAATAATATTACAAATTAGAAATATCACGGTTGCTGATGATTTATGGGATATCATGAATTTGCAATAGTAACATTTTATGATACGACATAAGTTTTTTTTTTTAGCCTAATCATACATTAACGCCGTGGTTCTACCCGTATAAATGGAATTATAGTACTATCTTTAAAACATACAACAAACCTCGAGATAACACATAAAGACTGCAAATAAAATATTATTATGGCAGCGTGCATATAAGTAAGATACGTCTCACACACTGTAATTTAGTATCTAACATGAAGGAATACAGCACAAAGATGCGTCTGTGGACGTTGTTTACTATACTTATTATTACAAGTGTGACTCGTCAACACGGTTCTTTTAATTCAACTGTTTTATTACTTCACCGAGCGTAACGTAGTTTGCATAATTAGCAAATAACAAACAAAGATAATTAGCATATTAACATAACATATGTGACATCTTCCCTTTTCTAACAAAATAAATTTCTAAAGTTTTTTTAAAAAATTAATATCAAAAGTAAATTAGACACGATATATCACATTTCTCATAAATAAATAATCTTTACTTTTCCTTAACATAAATCGTTTCTTAGAACACATTCATATGTTTCAAATTGTTTCTTAGATCACATTCATATGTTTCAAATTGTTTCTTAGATCACATTCATATGTTTTAAATTGTTTTTTAGATCACATTCATATGTTTCAAATTGTTTCTTAGATCACATTCATATGTTTTATACATTATAGGATGGTTTGAAAATAAACATGATATCTGCAAAATAAACATAAAATGAAGTTAATTATTGATACATTTATTTATAATCCAATCGATCCGGTGGACGACTAACACGATCACTTCTACGTAAGGGTGGTGCTTCTGGTACCTTCTGCAAAGTTGGTACGCCCTTCTGCAAAGTATCCGGTTGTTGAGTGTTTAATAAATGTTGTCGATTCCGTCTGTACGACGTTCCATCTTCGGTCATCACTACATATGAACGGGGTAGCTCATGTTCCTTATCCACAACAGCAGGTTCCCATTGCCGTCCTTTCAATATTCTCACGTTGTCCCCTTTTCTTAATTTCGTCAATACACGTGTACCACGATCATAATATTTTGTCATAGATTGTTGACGTGACTGAAGGCAATTTCTAGCTCCGACAATAACTTGTGGTTGCAGCAATGTATGTGTAACTGGAAGTGTTGACCTTAACTTTCTGCTCATCAACAACTGAGCAGGAGAACAATTCAACCCTGCAATTGGTGAATCACGATAGTCTAGTAGAGCAAGATGAAAATCACTTCCCTCATCAACGGACTTCCTCATGAGTTGCTTAATGGTTTGGACGAAACGTTCAACTTGCCCATTACTTCTGGCATATGTCGGACTGGACGTCACTAAATCGAACCCCCACTGGTTAGCAAACTGTTTGAACTCGTAGCTAGCGAACGGCATGTTATCAGTCATTAATGTTTCAGGGATGCCATGTCTTGAAAATATGGATTTTAATTTTTTGATGATTGCTCCAGCCGTTTTGCTGGTGAGTGTAACTACTTCAGGGTATTTGGAAAAATAGTCAACTACAATAAGATGATCTCTGCCAGCGAATGTAAATAAATCCGCGCCCAGCTTAGCCCATGGTCTCATAGGAACTTTATGTGGAATCATCGGTTCTCGTTGATTTCTACGCATAAACTTTACACAAACAGGGCATCTTGACACTGCTGATTCTATATCGTTGGTCATACCTGGCCAATACATAATAGACCTGTCCCTCGCCTTACACTTCTCCATCCCAAGGTGACTTTCATGAATTTTATTCAGCATATCTGCTCTCATTTGGCTAGGAACAATCAACTTCTCACCTAAAAACACAAGACCATCAATTTCATGTATCTCATCACGAAGATGCCAATACTGCCTAACTTGCTCCGGTGCACCCCATCTATGTTTAGGCCACCCGTTTTTGCATGTTAGGATTAGAGTTTGGAGTACCACATCTGCCTGTGTAGCTCGTATTGCTTCTTCAATTCTTGCTTTACTCATGGGCAATATTACGTCCAGACTATGCACCCTATATTTCAACTGTTCAAGGGGTTGGGCATCACGATCAACCTTATCAGGATATGCTCTGCTGAGAGCATCAGCTATGTACATGTACTTTCCAGGAACATACTTAACATCAAGTTCATACTTTATCAATTTGAGCAGCATTTGTTGTATTCTAGGACTAGCTTTATGAAGTGGCTTACGTGTGATCGTTTCGAGTGGTTTATGGTCAGTGTGAACTTCAACAGCTCGGCCATATACATATTGGTGGTATTTGTGTATAGAAAAGCAGATCGTCAACATCTCCTTCTCGATTTGTGAGTAATTAACTTCAGCTGATGTTAACGACCTAGAGGCAAACGCAACCGGATGACCCTCTTGAAGCAAACAGCTTCCGAGCCCTGTAGATGATGCATCACATTGGATAATGGTTGGTTTCTGTGGATCAAAGAAACTTAAGACTGGTTTGCTACTAATCAACGCCTTTAACTGCCTCAGGGATTCTGCTTGTTCTGGACCCCAAAACCATGCAACATCTTTCTTGAGCAATTCCCGGAGAGGCGCACTCACATTGGACATATTAGGTATGAATTGTGAGAGATAATTAAACATTCCCATTATACGTTGTAAGTCAGATTTACATTGTGGGTCGGGCATTTCTTTGATAACTCTAACCTTTTCTTCGTCTGGTTTCTGTCCATCGGCACTCACCACGTTTCCCATGAACACCAATTCAGACTGTTTATACTTGAGCTTGCTTCCATTGAATTTGGCATTGTTCGCTCTGGCCGTATCCATCACCCTCTGTATTGTTGCATTATGCTCTGCTTCACTACCTGTAGCTATAATCATATCATCAGATATTATGTGTACATTAGGTATATGACCAAATATTTGCTGGTTTCGTTTCTGTAACACCTCACTAGCACTGCAGATACCAAATGGCATTCTTAGAAAACTGTATCGTCCAAAGGGAGTATTGAATGTACATATATCTGCGCTAGCGTCAGTAAGAGGAACTTGCCAGTACGCATCTTTCTGGTCAAAGACAGTGAAAAGTGTTTTACCTGACAGGTGACTCACTACGTCCTTACCGGTCGGTATCATATGATGTTCACGTCTAATGGCCTTGTTCAAATCACGTGGATCCAAACACAACCTCAAGGATCCGTCTCGTTTCTCCACTATCACTAGGCTGTTGACCCAATCTGTTGGTTTGTCTGTCCGCTTAATCACACCCCTCTTCTCCATATCGTCAAGTTTCTCTTTCAGCTTGGTATGCAGACTAAGTGGCACCCTGCGGGGTGGATGGACTACTGGAGAAACACCACTTTTCAACTTGATGTCATAAGGATCTTGATATTTACCTAAACCTGTAAATACATCACGATTCTCTCGAATCAAAGAATCTTTAGTTAGTGCACGTACATATTTATTATTTATAACATTATCACTACACATCATATTGTTACCACGTTTGATCAGACCAAGCTCCCTACATGCTTTCAATCCAAGTATAGGTGGACCATCAACATTAGTAATAAAGAAGTCATAATCATTTTGAGTGTTATCAACTTTTACATTTAGAGTAACTTTACCAATATGTTTTACAATTTCATCACTATAACTATATAGGTTAGTTTTAGAATGATATACTTTAATGTTCTTATGTCCTGGTAACTTTCTAAATGTTTCCAGTGGTATGCAGTTAACACCTGCTCCCGTGTCAAGCTTCATCTTTAACACATTACCTCCCACAAACACATCATAGAACCAAGCGTTCTTGTCATTGTTATCTCTTAGAGTGTCAATATAAAAGTACTCATTTTTATCTTCAACAGTTAAAGTGTCAATGTATAAGTCATTAGGATCACTTACACCTTCGGCAACAATATACTGCTCATCCATTGTATGTACAGCTCTGCCACGTCCACGACCGCGTCCTCGGGAAAAACGTTTAGTGCACACAGATTGAAAATGATTCAAACCCTTACACCCGTAGCATGTTTTACCATAAGCTGGACACTGACGAGGTAGATGTGAAGAACCGCACCTGCTACATTTAATTTTGGCTGCATCTGTAAACTGATGATTCTGTTGACCACTAACCCTTGGCTTATGTTTATGCGATTTGGTTTTTCTCAATGCATGAACCTTCGGCTTATAATCACTCGCAACACCGGCCATTTCAAGCTCGCGTCTAGAACTCTCAAAAGTTCTCATTCGGTGTATCACAGTATCAAGTGTAGCGTTGCCATCATCGCCCATAACTTTCATTTTCATCACTGGATTTGTTACACTGAAGAAAAGCTTATCACGAATCGTACCGTCTTGATCCACAAATTTACAATTCACCGCCATTGTTCTTAAGTCATTCACAAACTCATCCAAACCCTGACATTCGGGTCGTTCATATTGCCAATATTGCGCTCGTAACGCCATTATCGGGTCCCGTTTATTACAGTATTCATCATACTTCGACATTACTGTATCAAAATCATTATTGTCCTCTGCTGGGACATAACCTTCCTGACCCGGTTCGCCTACAAGATCAGTGAACGTAAAGTTGTTGTAAATATCTAAGTCACGCCCTTCCAGTGTAGTAATTAAAATTGCTACCTTTATTTCACCACTTTTACGTGAACTGCCAGTCGCTTTCAGAAAGAATGTAAATCTCTGTTTCCACCTTTTCCAAGCAGCAGACACACTAGGACCATCAAAATCGAAGGGTGGAGGCGGCTTAAATTTCAACGATTCCATTTTGAGTGAATTTCCACTATTCTGACACCATATTACAAGTGTGACTCGTCAACACGGTTCTTTTAATTCAACTGTTTGATTACTTCACCGAGCGTAACGTAGTTTGCATAATTAGCAAATAACAAACAAAGATAATTAGCATATTAACATAACATATATTATTACGATCTATTATAAAAATAAAAGATAAATATCTACAATTAGTACAAGAAAGAAACTACATAATAATATTACAAATTAGAAATATCACGGTTGCTGATGATTTATGGGATATCATGAATTTGCAATAGTAACATTTTATGATACGACATAAGTTTTTAGCCTAATCATACATTAACGCCGTGGTTCTACCCGTATAAATGGAATTATAGTACTATCTTTAAAACATGCAACAAACCTCGAGATAACACATAAAGACTGCAAATAAAATATTATTATGGCAGCGTGCATATAAGTAAGATACGTCTCACACACTCTAATTTAGTATCTAACATGAAGGAATACAGCACAAAGATGCGTCTGTGGACGTTGTTTACTATACTTATAATGCATTGTAATGGTAAGTTTAATTTGCATTCATTTGTTTAAGATTTAAAATATCAGAGCAAAGCAATAACACTAGTCCAAACTGTTTGTATGGTTGTTATTAATTTGAAATCTCTATAAGTTTCTATAGCTACAATATGCATAAGCAGAAGACGATGTGTTTCAATGTCCATTATGTTCATTTCATTAAGTTTGGTTTTTAATGCTCGAACTGGAACACATTTGATACATTTGGCTACGTTAGAGCAGCAAATTTTCCCGTAACATTTGAATTGTTCATACTAGTTTATTTGCGATTGTACATACATACAGGCGTGACGACAAAGGCGGATAATGTGGTGCCAACTCATTGTTTTACTTTACAACCCGGGAATTATTATAAACATCTAACAGACCGATACTAGTATATTTTATATATTATAGCGGATAATGACAATAACAAAATCAATCATTTATATTCCAGTTACGTATACTGAACAAATACATTCGTGTTTGTTTATACCATATTTTTAATTTTATATTATATATATTGTCTACGACTTGGCCAATCACGGTGACTGTTACACTTTCTTATTTGTCTCGACTTGCCTAGAATTTTTGGGACAATCAGGGAAGAGTGAAATTACTCGCTCTTCCATGGGGACAATCTATTAATATTTGTAACAACATTCAAAACCATATGAACACTCATAGATAGGATTTACTTTTTTTAACTGTATTTTTTTCTTCTACAAAATGATATCTAGCCCGAATTCTTGAAGGAGATTTTAGTCCTGGACTAGTCTAAGACTAAGGATAGTCCAGAGCATATTTTACTGTGGCCTGGCTAGCATAGGCCTACATATCCTAGCTTTTCATTTGCATATTTAAAATAATTTAATGAAAAACTAATGTTAACACTAGGCAATATCATCCCAGGCAAGCGATGTTACAATTGAAGCACACACTACTGGCTTAGGGTTAGATTACGTCAGAGTAGGGCAAACATCTGACCAATTACATACCTCCCTGACGCAATTAAGCTACTTCGCAGTAGTTAAACAGAATAAGATCCTGTTGTGCAGTGTCTGACTGTGTAAACTGGCCTTTATGCTGACCAAGCACATCATCAATATAAGAAATAAAATAGGTCTGTCAATTGTGTCCGCTTAAAAAAACGAGCTGATTTTGTGCTAATGACATAAATAATGACTACAACACTAGGCTAAATCTAAATGAATGAGGGCGCTATATAAATACATTCATCCATGCAATTTCTGGAAACTGTATAATAATCTATATTATAAGTGAGAGAGTTTGTTGTACGTTTGTCTGTTCGTTTGTTTGTTTGTTAGTTATACATATATATGTATATGTATATAACGGCGTTACGTTCTCACAGAATGCCCGTCTGGCATTGCGGGGAATATCCCTACGAAATATTACTAGGTCTAAAGCAGGTCATGTCGATGCCGGCATGATGCCAAGACGTTCTCACAGAAAACCATACCGGCATGGTAATGGTATATTCCCGCAATATTCCTGGCACACAGCTCTGTGCAAAAGGGGCTTAATACACAGTAATTTCAGCGTAAAAACTGGCGATTTCAAATGTACGTATCGCAGGACTATAATACATGTCGCTTACAGGAACAATAGACATGATGATTTATGTAGTTAACTAAAATGTGCACTCTGGGAATTACTTACGAAAGAGAAACTTCCACAAAATGAGTCCACATGTTTTATTATAAACAAACCCAATTTGTGTTTTATATGTAACATTCGGGTTGAGAGATGGAGAAGAGGATGGGTATAAAGAGGAACAATAACAATAAATACTAGATGGTACCATACCATCTAGGCCGTGGCCACAGAATACACAGTAATTTCAGCGTAAAAAAACTGGCGATTTTAAATGTACGTACGCAGGACTATAGGCTAATACATTGTCGTTTACAGAAACGAATAAATAGACACGATGATTTACGCAGTCAATTAAAATTAGCACCCTGGGAATTACTTCCGAAAGAAGGACTCATTTACCCAATTTTTGTTTAAATATATTCTTTATCCACTCAGCAACGAAATATTTTTGTTATGTTTTATAGGCCTATAAATAATATACCACTAAATACAGTAAAACATTTGCGATTTAATACTTTGTTAAAACTGTCACTGTCATAGTCGATTGAATTAGTAAAGTACATGTGACGATACACCACTACGACGTTTATATTTGTTGTAATTTTTAATTTACAAACGTTGAGTAATATAGTTTATTTGTATATTATGTGTTTACAATCTAACAGTAGGGCCTCCCACACTCACAGTAATACAGTTTATTTATACTATATCTAACAGTACAAACACTCACAGTAAGAAATTTGCGATTCAAATAGCAACCAAAAGTGGTTAATAGATATTTACAGTATTGTATAGTAGTATTGCAATAATATTTCTTAAGGTTTTAAGTTTATTCTCTAAGGGCCCATAAATTTACCTACGTGTGAACCATGGAGGTATACCTTCTTGGTTAAACCAAATAATTTGGAATGTTTTATTCATACTACATTCATACTGTATGTTCAACCGGGTTTCAGCTATTAAATTCAAATATCGTAGAAGGAGGAGGTAAATGCGAAGCATCCTCGTATTCTTGTGCGAAGGTATTTTTCAGCATCGACATCCATTAGACAGTGTATACCACGATCGGAAAACACCCCTATTTGAGGCAAATCGTTGAACCTTAATTCGTTTTAATTGTCAATAACTAATTATCTAACTTAACCTAATTAGTGTTATGGTTTTCATTAGGTGTTAAAAGTCAGTATTGACAGTATGTACCAACTTTATGCCATTGTGTAAAAATTCCAGAAGTTACACGCGATTTACCGAATTTTTGGACAGAATGATTTTCGTAAATCACGGTTTGGCGAATTGAGTAAAACCTCGTGGCTATTAATATCAATGCTTAGTCCGTTCAAATCCACGATAGTGTAAATAATAAGTATCAAAATCTAAAAATCAAAACTAGACCACAATGTAACTACAAAACTACCAAAAAAGATACCAAACCTCACACACAAAAAAATTGAAAAAACCATTGAAATAAAAAATGTAAATGAGAAATACAAAAAACACACACACAAATAAAACGAATCCAAATGGATGTGGTGTTTCTACAAAATATTATCAATCAATGAATAGACCCAAAATGTAAAATTTGTGTCCGAGCGCATCATCTAATTTCGACTACCACCATGTGTACTTTTTGTGTTGTGTTCAAAGTCCGCAAGCAGCTGTAGTTTTATTATTCCAATCTTAATCTTAATTCTATATTTTACTAATTAATTGTTATCATTAAAATGTTTTAATCTGCCGACTGATTGACAGACTTCATGCATGTCCCTCTCAACGTGCACCCTAGATTAATATTCACACAGCATGAGTTTCATATCCAGAGATTTTCGGAACTAGATGCCATATGTTGCGTCTGGCAAGATGAAAGGGACTACCTGTACATTTATAGATGTTGTGCCGTTGCACAGCTATTAAAAGATGAAGGTGTTAGCAAAATGACCAGGTACAATTACTTTGGCTACATGCAGTGTTTGTTGAAGGCATGGTGAAGGGATTTCAATCTACTGATACATGTCTTGAACTGTTTTGATGTTGCACATACTTTTGTGTTATGTTCCTGTGCTTGGAGAATGACTGTAGTTGACAAAGGATGCATTCCCCGTATGATTTTGTTGGAAGTGAATGCTGGGATAGTATCTGTACTCACATTGGTCATGTATGTGGCATCGGTGTTGTTTAGTCTAATAGTGAATCTATCTGTCTGACGGCTTGATTTTATCAACTATGAACTTGTCTTGATGAAAAACATAAATAATAAAACTCGTCCTAAATATTTAAAACCTAACCCTCTAAATAATCTCTCTCAAACTAAAAAAAAATATTTAAAAAAAAAATGTCAAGTAGAGAATCGATATAGCCTCAATACAAGCCTACTTTGTATATGAATGAATAAAACATACATTATACGTAAACATTTTAACCGACCAATCAGAACAGGGTTGACGTCTTTTCTTGAACTTTGTTTGACATTTCCGAGCGTCCTAATGCTTCCGAAGACGTGCCGAAGATGACGTTCTTTGTGACGTCAAGGCTCTTTTAAATAAAATCATAAAATTCACTTTTTGGCGCAGATATGTACTGTTTCGTATGTTTTTCAGAGTTTCCAACCCTCTTGAAACCATTGTAAGGCGTTCCATGCGATACAATGTCAAAATGTTGGCTACAAAATACATATCTGCGGCATTTTAAGTCATTCCCTGATTTTCCGCTACGAAAGTAATTAGAGTGTACAACGCCACCTACCGGTGGTTCCGGGGGACAATCAATCCAAATCAGTTCATTTTGATAGTCTATAAACAAGTTAGGACTATTTATCGATTACTGTCGATAATTTTCGATAATTATTAATAATCTTTATTTTATTATTTATTTTGTAGAAAGTTCATCTTTACAATGTAAAGAAAATAAGGAAATGGCTGACAACATTGGACAGAGGGACAGTCACGGTTATGATTATAGAGACGAAATTGAAAACGTCGACTATACCAATCATCCATGTTATCGAACTTGTGAAAATCCAGCAAAACCGAAAATATGTGATTATGAATTTACAGCAGAATGGACGATTTCTATGTCAGGATACTGTTTCGATTGTCCTCTAAACCCCGACGACTGTAAACTTACAAATTGTCTTACAATGGACGGTAAATCCCGAGTGGTAGCGGTCACCAATGGAACAACTCCTGGGCCAAGTATACAGGTATTGACTTTTACCTATTGTCTAGCATAAACAATGTGTATTCATTTTAATTTCAACAATTATTGTATAACAACAATTATTGTATAACAACAATTATTGTATTTATATATAAATTATGCTTATTTCTGGAATAGGTAGACACAATGTAAAACGCGTGTCACCAACTCCGTGTCAGCTACTCACCCTACTGCTGTTCCATGTGTACCGCGATAGGTATATTCTACAACATGTTACCAGGCCTTTGCGATGTTGTTTCATATTTCTTTCTAAAACCCGTTTTCCTGTCGACGTTATTCGACGCTATCGTTAACAATAATCGGCGATCTTCTACGTAAACATTGACATTTTAACGATTTACAAGAAAAGGTACTTTTTTAACTAATGACGACACAAAACTTCGGCGATATGCTGCAGTCCTAGAAGGCCCATCAGCCTTCATTAGAAAAGTTCACATTCATTTTGAAATATGTTATAAGTAGGTCTAAGTCGACATACGCTGACAGACGCCAAGATAATATTCCAGCGTACATAAAACGTGTTTTTAACTTATGATTAACATGTCTCAAACTTATTTTTAACTTACATTGACGCGTTTACATTCCGAACTACCGAACATGTTTCTAACTTATAACTACCGCATGGACAGCGTTTAATTATAACCAGTACCGTATTCGTCACAAAGACACACCCTGGTGGATCCTGAAATTAAACATAATCAAGGAGGGTAGGGTAGATGTGAGGCGTGGGCAAGACAACGAAAATATACGTATAATTAATAAACACAGTAACTAATAACAGTATAATACTAAGAACATCTAAGTAGTAGGTAGAACATGATTGCGATATGGTGTGGAAGGTACCGATCTCTTCCATTGATGTATATAAATGGCATATCTTCAATATCTCTAATATTATACTTTGCATACACGTTCCGTAACATTTATGATCTCATTTTATCTTTTAAGACAATTTTATTGATCAATTAAATCGATTTATTCATAAGCACACGCTTTAGATGAACATATAACCGTATAAAAAAAAAGTCTAGTTGTCGTGAGATTACAAGGCAGGGTCGCCGCAAGCCATAGCCAGACTATCAAATAAGATTATCAATTTATGAAAGGAGGTCAACATATATTAAGTACAATTTACTTACTACAAGTTGTAAGCTTGTAAAGCTAATGACAAGTAGCCTAAATTAAAAAAAATCCCCCCAAAACATATTGAATATTTTGTTCAGGGGCATAAGTTTCCGAATGTAGCGGCCGCATAATTTTTTCCTATGCAATTAAGGCAGAAATCATGAATAATTCGTTACCTTAATTATTTTCTACTAGAGGGTGAGCTCGCTTCGCTCGCTCCCCCTCTAGGAAGTGTAGACGATGGTTCTCGGAATGATAATGTTCTTCTTTTACGTTTTCTGTCGGTTACCATTATTGAAAATGCTTGACATTGGTAAAACTAATCTAATAGATATGAAAAGTGGTAAAAAAGAATAACAAATGCTTGGTAAATTGTAGATAACAGTGCGATGAATTCTACTACAAATAGTATAATTGTGTTATTATAAATGTGGATGGGATGGACGTTTATTAGATAGTTGGGTTGGCGGGGGCGGGGTGATTATTATTCAAAGTGATGTTTTATTGGAGAGGCGTTTATTCAAATAAATATCATCCTAATAAGTATTAATACATTATTTAATTTAAACATCTTTTGAAACTAACTGCCGTGACAGAGTGGGCCATTTCGGCCCAAGAAAGAAGACATTACGGCTTGCAACATGGGCAGACATCTCGGTCCTAACAGGACACAGATAGCCTACAGTTATTCCTGCCAGCTATCGGGATTTCACTCGATTAATGTCTTATCATCAAATCTCCCTATTTAATATTAAAATATTCCCCACAATATATTCCGATTCTTTATGGCGTATATTTAATTTGATCTTTATTAATTTGCAGTATAATTTTTATTTTTTAACTACTGTACCTTTCACACGCGCGGTCCGTTCCTAAAATAAACAAAAAACTAAAATGGCTATGACTAATGGCCAACTTAAGCTCCAGTCCTATCTGATTTTTTTTTTTTAGTCTTCCAAAGAGACACTGTATTGATTGATGGAAAGTGCCTGTTTCCAGTCACCTTTAGGGTCAAATCTATTATTTTAACTGCTCCCTTGTGTATAAAAGAGAGAAAATAGTTGAAACCAAGTTGCTGCAAGGTACTTGAACTTATCATAAACCCGGAAATAACTTGACCGCCAAAAATTGAAATTGAGTAGAAAATCTACTGTTGAAATCATAAATGTTGTTAAAAAACTCTTTATAATATCTTGCTAAGTTAGAAATATGGAAAAATCGCGTCGAACTGCACATTAATGTTATCAAATCTACGTTTCGCGGTGCATCTGAGATAGATAAGGTAGGTATCCAAGGCTGAGATTTATACCGAAGTTTTTGCATTGTGCTCGCCTATGTCAGAATTAACCATAATTTATATATAGATTACAAAAAATTGCAAGATAGCTGATCTACTTCCTAAATATAATAAACCTAACGCTCTAAATAATATCTCTCAACTATTAAAAAAAACATGTTCTTGAAAGACCCCGAACCGAGGGCTCCAGTGTAATAGGTCAAATCATTTACCACCACACATTTCGGTTGGCAAACGCTGTTTACACAAATCTCTGCATGCTTATATAGCGCCCTCTATAATGTCCCATATTATGTAATAATTATTCTAATGAATTATTCATGATTTCTGCCTTAATTGCGTAGGAAAAAAAATAATGCGTACCAGCCCAAGTAATTTTACAATACTCTGTACAAGGCATTACATTTATAGGCCAACTTTAAATGTATTTCTTATTTTATTTGTAGGTTTGCGAGGGTGATACAATTCGGGTGAAACTTAACAACCAACTCCAGGATCATGGTGGTCTAACAATACATTGGCATGGACCGCATCAAGTTGGTTCAAATTGGATGGATGGTGTTTCAATGGTAACGCAGTGTCCTATACCGCATGCTACATCTTTTGTGTATGAATTTCTCGCAGACCCAGCTGGCACGCATTGGTGGCATGGTCACTCCGGATTATACAGAGCTGACGGCATATATGGCTCATTGATTATTAGAAAACCAATAGAGAAAGAAAACAATTGGTATCTTTACGATCTGGATTTACCTGAGCACACAATTCTACTCACGGAGTGGCAGTTAAATACAGCACTAGAATCATACCTTGAACAAACAACTTCAAGTGAGCGACATGAAGTTGACCCGACGATTTTGGTCAATGGAAAGAGTAGAGGGCGTGAGTTTTTGGATAGTAACGGAAATGTTGTTTATACGCCGCGTTCTGTTTTTCACGTAAAACCAGGTTTACGGTATCGGTTTCGTGTCATCAGCAGCGCCATCGAAGCATGTAACATTCAAATATCTGTAGACGGCCACTTTATATGGATTGTAGCAACGGATGGATCAGACGTTAAGCCGATAAAAGTCGATTCGTTTATCATTGGATCCGGTGAAAGGTAAATGCATGCAATTGTTTTTACACAAAATGTACATTATGTATATGCAATAATAATAACAATGACAAAAATAATAGTTGATTTTATACTTGTTTTTAATTTATTGATTTAAATGCATTCAAATTTCTTTCATTACCTTTATTTCTAGGTATGATTTTGTGATAGCTGCATCTTCTATACCAAGATCATATCTCATACGTGTTGAGGGGTTATCTGTTTTATGTAATACTTCCGGTGAGGCACTGTTATGTTATCGCGATGCTCCTTGTATCGATCCCACACCACCAATACATTCATTGCAGTCTAAAAGCGTATTCTCTACATTTCCTGTAGAACACAATATGTTTAAATATCGAAAAGGAATTTCGGATGTCTTGAATTTATTTGATACTCATGCGTTAGGTAAGTACTACTTTAACTTTGATGCTCAACTTGAACTTATCACAATGAGACAGTATCACAGCTTACTACAACAACTTCTAGTCTCCATTTCATTTAAGAAGCTTTTCAAAACGAATAACGACAAGTTCTATTTTGAAACAAAAAAGTGAAAATAAACAAATTCCGTTTTCCTGAATTTGAAACTTCATTAGCAATTATCTACATTGAAATAAACATGGTCAGCGATCATTTTTCAGCTAGGAAGACGTAACCGAAGCATTGATACGAGGCTAAGAAATACAGCGGAAAACCCCATCAAAGCGCAGGAATATTCTGCATATTATTTTAGGAATTTTGAACGACCGTACTAATTATCAGAACGAAAAATAAATCTCAATAGGCCTACTTCAAAATCAACATTTTCCACACTTGAACACTGAAAAGGCTGTGATTTTAATATATAATTTCCTTGTACCGACGGTATCATGTATTTATCTCTCTACTTTGTTATTTCCACAGACGAAATGGATCCGGATTTGGATTATGTAGATTCACGGCATTACTTTCTGTTTTCATTTTTTACAAACACTGTTACAAATGCAAACAATGGCAACAATTTCTCATTTTCAATACCGAAAATCAACAGAGTGGGCTTCTCAATTCCAGAAACACCAGTATTATTAAAAATGCCAGAGAAAATATGTGAGCCGCACCTTAATACTACTCTGATGGAAGAGTGTGAATTTAGCAATTGTTATTGCACAAATATCGTAAAATTAAAGCTAGGAGAGGTAAGTTCAACCATGCTTTCTTCATACACTGCAAAAAAATATATTCTTAGTTTACCCCATAAAGTGGCTGCCACTAATTAGTGGAGTAAACTTTGATTTCCCACTTTGCGAAAGTGGATGTTTCCTCGGCCAGGAAAAACTAAATTTACCCACGTATTTAGTGAAATGTTTTTTACACCAGTTTTTGGTGGCAGCAAAGTAGCAACCAACTATTTGGGATAATCTGGTTACACCAAAATGTGGAATTAAGTTGGTTTTCCTTAAAAAACAGAAACAAATAGAACTAGAATTTAATAGATAGAGGGCGCATACCTATTGTCTCTCGAGACAGACGGCTGCCAACCATGCCATCCTATTATATGCTTATAGTGCTGAGTTGTGCCTATAATTATATGAAACAATTCTCGCGGTTTTGGGGGAAAACTCTTCGTAGTGTAACCGTCGGACTTTACCCATGCCGAATGAGATGCATTATTTTTGTTAAAGCAAAAACTGCAGATGGCATGCTTTTTTCTTTCAACTCAATTACTGTATTTTTATTATTTATTTCAGATTTCTCCATATACAGTACAAATATACTTTAAAAATAAAAAGTTAGCAAAACATTCAAACTATATATATAAAAATACCATAAAAAATAATGGGCAGTACAAAAAAACAAACTGAAACACTAGGTCAAGTGTAATTTGTAAATTGTAAAGAAAGCAATAAATATTAAGTATAAAAAGTTATCAATTTTAGTATTGACTCATATGAGTGTACACAAGGAAATAAAAATATGGTAGTTTTATCTTGTGTAGGAACAGTTACTACATCCCAGCATGAAACAAACATATGATTATAATCAGCCTCAAAATAAAATATTTATTGCATTAGTACTTTCAACCATAGGTCATCATCAGGTACTGGTAGAATAGTCTATTATGGGCTTTATGGGCGTAACAATGCACAAGCAAATAACAAATTGACAATAACATTGACAAACAAAAGGTATTACATAATAATTACTCATGTCAATCAGATAGACAAGATAGTACTTAATTCCTAAACGATAGGCCTAAGTCCATCGGGTTTGAGAGTTCCAAGTTGACAAATAATACGTTCTTCTAGTCGTCTACGGTCTCGTTCGGATGAGTTGCCTTGTTTGATAAAGTAACGCGTATATCATTAATATTGTGGCTATCATGAAAATGTTCTTCAATTCCACAGGAACGTAAATGTCTACAAATCTATCCCCCAAGTCTTCTTTTGGTTTCTCCAACGTAGATTACATTAAATTTCGTACAGATAATAGCATAATTATATCACATTGGTAGAAACACAATTAAAATTATCTTGTCATTGTCACTACCTTCTGACATAATATACAAATATTTCCTCCAAACAACAGTAGCACCACCTTTGTCAGCTCGCTTTATGACGTAATTAGGGTTATTCTTCATTTTGACATGTATAATAGCTAAAATTCATTCAACTTCTTTTCTTTAATTATGTATGCTTTAATAACATCAGTATTCCAGTTAATTACACTGTTACAATAATTTTCCCATTTATGGATTATGTGATGAATGGGTTTTACTTGTTACCAACTCGAGCTAGATATCTTTAGCTTTGATGTTTTCTTCAGTATGGTATGATTTTTTAATTTAAAGATGTATTGTCTCTTGAAATACAAAAATTGAAGGTCAACACATTCTAAATTTAAATTGGCCATATCAAAGTAATATTAAAGTTATTCACTTTAAGTCGAAAATGAACGTACTTAAATTACGTAATTAACAGGTAAATTAATTTGATTACATTTCGTCTAGAAAATCGCGAGCAAAAGTAAACAAAGATTTCGAGTACGAGTAGGGGCCTATGCGTTATAGATTGTTTACAACTTACTCGTCACGGTTGAGAAGGTGTTTTCACACAGATCGCGAGGAAGTTTTATGATTATGCATACAGAGTAGCCAAACAAGCGCGTTGCATTATGAGATATGTTTTGATCAAAAACTTTGACTGGAAGTCAAAGTTATTTTTTGAACAAAAAAACGTCTGTATTATGATACTTCAAAATGACTCACTTTTTTTCGAAATATTTTTTTTACACATTTTTTTGGAATTAGTCAAAGGGACAATACATCTTTAAATGGATCTTATCGTTTTTGTAGAATAAAGTAGGAATAAGTCTGTGGACAGCACACAACCTGGTCTAAGTCCTCTAATTGATTGAGATGTAATCTGAAAATGTCTTCTATTACTGACTCGTCGTACAACAACCTCCAATACAAATTGCGTATAACCCGAATATCTTTAATATACAAATCAGGTTGACTTATAATGTCATAAAGATCTTCGTGCATGACTTTGTAAAACAATACAGATGTTTCTTTACTTCATTAGCTATTTCACTTAACATTTTGCCGCTTTTCGTTTTCTATAATGCCGCTAATATTTCATCTTTAATGCTCGGAGGTCCAAACATAATTTATTCATTTTTTGGCTTATCTATCTTATCAATTTCAAATAGGTTTCCATCTTCCCATATCTTTAGTTGATGGCATGTGAATTGAACGGTCAATCATAGCAGTTCCGCTAAATATCTTCTAAAACGTTACTAATATTTAACTATCATCAAGTTTAAGTATATTTGTACTGTGAGTATTTCATTTGTAGTATACTACATCTTAATTACACGGTGAAATTTTAAGCCAGAATGCCTAAAAAGAAGGAAATAGTCCAAACCCCAACATCACCTGAGCCACCAGTACTGGAAGCCACTGATTTTCTTTAATGCCGCTAATATTTCATCTTTAATGCTCAGAGGTCGAAACATAACTTATTCATTTTCTGGTTTATCTATCCTATCAAATTCAAATAAGTTTGTGGTGGTGAGCCAAAGGGTTTTCAGCTTCGATGATGATCGGGACTAACAATCAATTTAACAAAAAAAATAATGTGTAGGCCTTCTGCACAGTAATTTTATTTTATGGAAAGGGAATTGTACCCTCCACTTCCTTCAGACCCCGCAAATCGAATAACAATAAAATAACAATAATAAGAACAAAATAACAATAACAATAAATGTGGACTTTAAGCGCATAGCATACATACATCCTCTATGCGCTTCACATAAAATAAAAGTAATTCATGAAATAAATAAAATAATAAAAAAGAGCAATAAAAATGAGAGTGATAAGCCATAAAATATATAAATGTATTATTGTATTCTTATTCACAATTCTGCATAGGTTGTAGAGTTTGTTATAGCTAACTTCAAGAGTGAAAGACTGTCAGCTGATCATCCTACACATATCCATGGTCAAGCCACTCGTATTGTTGGTCTTGGAGTATTCGATGGTACACCACAGTCTTTAGAAGAAGTTGTGCAACTTGACGAAAACGGTAACAATACCATGCTTTCTGGCATAGAGGATAAATGCACATATTCTGACATGTTTCAGTAAATAATATTGAAAAGTTAATATACCCCAAACTTGACAAGATATTGATTTCATTTTTACCATTATAAAACTTTGAGTTTGATAGTTTCAATATACTGTATTTCCATTATGCGCCTACATGTTATTTTATTACACTAATGTTATATTATGTACCTTTATAGGAAATTTAACAAGAATCCATGCTAAAGATGCTGTTATAAAAGATACCGTGATTATACCGTCCAATGGTTATGCAATCATGAGGTGGAAAACTACTAACCCGGGTATATGGTTTTTTCACTGCCACATAGAAAACCATTTAGAGGTGAGTACGGTATTATATTCAAAAATTTCACCACATTTAGTCTATTTTAGGGATTCTTTGTTCCTTCTTATTTATCTATGATTATTAAAAAACGGCACTTGAGCCTAACCAAATACAGTATAAATAAACCTACAAGCAATGAGAAATACATTTATTATTATATTGAAATATCCGGATATCAACCAATTTGGCTCTTATTTGACCTGGTTTTTGCATAATTTGATTATACGTTGTTATTATTATAATAATAAAGAAATCAATCAATTTTTGATACAGCATAAAGATCTGCATCTTATTTATTCTTCTTCATTCATTTGTATTAATTTCACAATAGGATGGAATGGCGATGGTATTGCAAGTAGGGGAAGAAGATGATATTCAAAAACCGCCGAAGGATTTCCCAACCTGTGGATCATGGCCAAAGTTTGGTTGAATGAATAATTGTTGAAGCTTGGTCTTCGTCTTCATGTTAAATCCTATTCTTTTAAAACCGTCAATCTAAATTTTACAATTTCCACATTTTAAACTTCCTTAGTTTATATAGATGTTTCCTAATGTGTACGGTGCAATCATCGGTCTGCTTTGAAAATGATTTAGATTTCGACCAATGACCAAACATATAAAACTATGAAGTCATTTTATCATTTATTTATTTGTTTCATATTCATATTATTACAAAATATAATACAAATAAGAAAAACATATAAAAATTAACCAATACAATTTAAAAGAAAACTAACAAGACAAACAACCTAACAAAAAATCATCATTACATAAACCTAATATTATGTGTCATTTCATTATGTTCTGAAACTTAGCTTAACTTATTGTATTTCTCTTACAAGCATTCTTTTTTTATACGTGCTAATTTAATTTTAATCTATTAAAATATACTTTCATCATATTCATCATGTTATGAACCTAAAATAGTATGTGTAATTTCATTATCTAGTAATTTCAATTTTTTCCTGAAACTTAGTGATTGTATTATTCTTAAAGGCATTTTTTTCTACTGTACCTCCTGTGTTTTACACGTGTGACACAATGTACAGTAACAATTAGTTTTCAACACTATTAATTTAATATGTTGTGAAATATTATACAAATAATTATTTGTTTTATATAACATCTAAGTAGATTCCTGTCATTTGAATCAGATTAAATAAAGGTAGGTCCAGGCCTACATTTAATTCGCATTGAAACAGTAACGTTTATTTGCCTTTTTATAATAAATTAAATATTTAATGATAAAAATGCATTTCACATCAGAGCTTTAATATTTGTTATGTAGCATTAACATACCTGAGCATATCATTGACTTTTGAATGGTTCAATTTTGGGGAGGGGAAAGTGGTGGATCCAGATTTTGAAATAGTTATGGGGATGGTTGGAGGCGAGGGTTTTAACAATTAAAAGTAAAGATCTGAACTTAACTTTATGTCCTATCTTTTGCATTGCAATTTTTAAATTTGGCGGGGTGGTATAATTTATTCCAATTTTCAGAGGATATAACTTAGAAAAATGACACTAAAACTGGGAATTACAAATATTTTTTTTCTCACAACACAACTATCTCACAACACAACTAGAATTATATAAAACAATAAGAATAGTTCAGACCAATGGGTTTATAATCAGATAATCAAAGAAAACACAATGTTTTTACTAATACTGTATACCATGTTTTTTTTAAAATAAAAATGTTTCTGGTAACACAGCTTGTAGATTTTTAAATTGCCCCTGTATTTTATTTTAGAAATCACTTATTAAACATTAGAACTACATATTTGTAATAAATCATTGTTTTTAACAATTTAAAAAACTGAAAACACCCTTTTTAAATAAATGGTATCTCCCAAGGTATGAAATTAAAAACATAAAACAAATATGAAATAGGTACATTAATGCATTGTTATTATGCTTACACTAATTATTTTTATAATTAAATGAACAAAACAAAAATATCGTTCATCAAAATACTACCAATATCCATTTAAAAAAGACCTTAAAAAAGGACAACATTTGTCAAAATCACAAATTTGCCCGTTGCCATGGAAATATATATGTGTGAAATAAAAAATACGTCATATTTGATTTCTCCCAAAACATATGTAGCCATGTGCATAATTTAAATGCAAACATTTTGTTTGCTGCATTTCATCTGACGTTGAAAGAGAAAGGCATGCCAAATAACATTGGACATTCTGGACAGATGCTAAATGGGTCAGGAAACACACGGCCAGTCTGTGGTTCTTTTTTGGCCAGCCTGTGATCCGAGGGCGCTAGACATTTGGTCAGCCCAGAGCCATATATATAAAGAGTTACGGCATTGCGTTCACGGATTTTAGAAAGTCACGTGGTGTGCACGCCGGCCATGTTTGTGTCTAACTATGCCTATGTAGAGAATGGAGTCGAGTCCTTTGCTTTTAGAATGTATAACTTTCACAAGGCTTTAAATATCGAATTTAAGATCAAAACAATCAGTTTAAAGGTTTTTGTTAAGATAATAACGAAACTATAAAGTTACTGCAAACATGATCAACAAAATGTAAAAACAATGCATTAGTATAGAGAATCGCTGTACAAACTAAACGCGCACGCGTAGAGCGTGCATGGAGCGCACAGAGCAATTTATTGGAAAGAGTCGGAAATTGAATGGATTAAAGCTGTTTTTGTTTAAAATCATGTTCGCAGTAACTTTATAACTTCGTTATTATTCTAACAAAAACCTTTAAACAAATTAATTGTTTGATATTAAATTCGATAGTTAAAGTCTTTTTAACGTTATACATTTTTAAAACAAACGACTTAACTCCATACGCTACATAGGAATAGTTGGACACAAACACGGCTTCTAATCCATTCAATGTCGAAACTCTCTCTATATGGCTCTGGGCCAGCCTGTGGTCCCGAGGGCGCTAGCATGAAACACACGGCCAGTCTGTGGTTTTTCTTTCGGCCAGCCTGTGGTCCGAGGGCGCTAGACATATCGGCCAGCCCGTGGTCTCGAGGGCGCTAGAGATAACTTTTCCATGCTTTTCTAAAGTGAAAGCTTACGTTAGAACATTATAACATGTTAATTCGACGTTTATTACAATGGTTTGCATATATTCTTATAATTGATTATTCATTCTTCTAGAGTAAAAGCTAACTTTAGAACATATGTCAATTCAACATTTATTACAATGATTTGCATATATTCTTAGTAATTGATTGTTCATTCTTCTAGAGTAAAAGCTAACTTAAACTACAAAGAAGGAAAATAAAGTTTAAAATGAATTAATAAATTATGTTTGTGTTCTTGGCTGCTATATCATATACCACGTTAAATTTACTTCAAAATAATTGCTTGACTGTACGTGCTGTTCCGTTTAAACTACAAACTGGCTGCTTACATCTCTAAACTAATAACCAAAGATGACGATTCAAATATTACATTTTTAATGATAATTAATATGCAAAAACAAAATGTCAATAAAAACTGAACTGAAGTAATTACTAATAAATGTTTATAGAGGATATTTTTATTATTTTAGATTGCTGGTTCTTAACCAAGCCGATTTTAATATAGCATTAAAATCATTCTTATAGGCCTATAAAAGCTAATTACGATTGACAATTGTTATTGAAACATTGATACTAATCGTTATTAAAAAAAAAATAATCAGTCCATAAACTGATGCCAATTTTGGATGGGATTCAAAACTGTGTTAATAAACGTTGGGTAGCGCCCTCTATAGTTTTAAAGAAAACGTGCGTGCTGCTGACAATTTCTAGCGCCCTCGGGACCACAGGCTGGCCAAAAGTCTAGCGCCCTCGGACCACAGGGTGGCCAAAAAAGAACCACAGACTGGCCGTGTGTTTCACGACCCCTGCTCGACAGATGACTTTATATTGTGTGGTACCCGCTTTGACAAAATAACACTGTTATACAAATGTTTTTGAACGCTACGCAAATGATACCATGACCCGTAGCATTTTCTTTTTACGAAAACAAAATTTAGACTACTAAAAATAAAATAGATTCAGAATTTAAAAAGCTATGCAACGATACCAAACGGTACAATAGGGAGGTTTTGCAATCTTACGAATACGATAACGAAAACGGATACGTCACGCACACGTATTCGTTTTCGTAAGCCAGTAAAAGTCTGTTTCGCATGGCAATGAAATATTGAGGGCGCCGTCCAAAATATGACTGCGGTAAATTTGAACGAAGCGCATGTACGTGTTGCTTGGCTGCCTAGGCCTAGTGAACATCAAAGCGAGTGAGGACTGCTATTTATCAAAATTTACCTGGCATTTTATTAAATTAATTTTAGTAAATTACTTTCAATAAATCTATAATTATATTATAATCATGAATAATTCTTGATTCAAATGCAAAATAGATCAAAAACTATACTCGTTTTGTAGTTAAGAATATGACTGATGATATTCGTCAACACAAAAACGCTTTACGAATATGAAATGGGGATCAGCTCAAAAGTTTCACAAATGTGTGACGTATCCGTTTTCGTTATCGCATTGGTGAGGTTGCGAAACCTCCCTAAACTATGTTACTATGTGTTTATTGATATGGTTGTAATGGAATAAAATGATCAGTATTACATTTCTTTTCCTATGATACCATGGATGACCAAGTTTAGTTTGGAACGTCGGCCATTGTGAAATACAAATTGGCGGAAGAAAAAAAAAATATAACAAATATCGAGCTAGAAGATAAAAATAATAATCATTACTAATTGTTGAATATGCCATTGACATAATGTCACATAGTTAATCACTTAAATTGATCTGAAAAAATGTAATTTACTGCAACAAATAGTCAAATTGACTGGAAGTCGATGATTGAATGTAACTGTTTATTTTGTCCTTTTATAAGTGAAATCGTTTTTTTCTATGGAAGTGAATAACTTCACCAATACTGCAATGGGCTATTTAAAGCCTGATTTTATAAATCTTTATTTTTTCATGATTTTGTGGATTTTTATACCTTCTTAAACGCATGATATTAATTTAATATTATTTTTAACGTAATACTTGACACAATTTTATTAGACCTACTGTTAATTTAAAAGAGTTTAAATTTCAAAGTATTGCTATGCTTGCGTTTTAGCATTCATTTATAATAACGAAAGCACGAAAGAACAATAAGACAATATGAATAGAAATTAATATTAGAGAATACACTGCAACCTGTACTCGTCGGAGGACATCTGGTTTCTTCTGTTGGCTTCAATACTGATGCACTTTGAGGCCAGGATCCACAACGCGGAAAGTTATCAGGAATCTCGGGCAAGTCAGAATCATCACCAACGTGAATCACTAGGCCCATGCCAATCTGTGTAAAATTAATGTTAAAAGATTATGATGAACTTTAAAACATTATTATAAACAAAGTGCATTCAGTACTTTGTGAATAATATCAATAGAGTAAATATAACCTTTGTAATTGTCTGTATTTAAAAAAATGTTGTTGACAGTGAAAGAATAAGCTGATAATTATGATGGTACTAATGGTTATATCTACTTAGTTATCTACTAAGACTAGACAGGAAACGTTTGTATAAAAACGAAATATCAATACATATCAACACAATATATTATATACGATATTATAAGAACGTTTAACTTTTAAAATTGAATTTTAGTTATTGAGCGAGTGAGTGCCCGAGCGGTTAAGAAAGTGGAACCGTAATTACGTTTGAGAGGCTCATTCGCTCCATTGTTCTGGTGGTAGAACGAGTCTAATATCGGATAAGGACTATAAACTGTAGATCCCTTGTACACCTAACCTAGTACATCTTTCGAGACGAGTAGGGTATTAGTTTACACACATACTGAGCCACTGTCGTGGAAAAACGTAATTGACTGCCGGTGACACGATGTGACCCTTTGGGGAGAAGAATGTTTTTGAAAAGCTGTAACATCTAAGTCCGCAGCGCTTTGATCTTCATGAAATAGAGCGCAATATAAATGTGGCATTATTATAGCGCATTAGGCTATATAAATCCAAAGGCAAATTACTGAAAAAATGACAATGCTGTGGATATCAGTGGCTGGATCTCAATGGAGATACAAACAAAAAGATAAACAGCCAGAAAAGTTAGCAGAGCTTTCGGGCAATACTAGCCCTTCATAAGTGCATATATATAGATATACTGAAAATCTTTTAATTAATTTGAAACGATCTAAATATGATAATATAATTTATTGTCAATGGCTACCAGATGTCTCTATGTAGACGGTTACCTGAACCAGTTATCTTAAGACCATAAATAGTTTAACATTCTAAATACCTCAATGTGAAACTCCAGATGACAATGGAATAGCCACCATCCTGGATTTGTTGCATGAAATCTCAGAATAGTATAACCACCATCAGGAACGATAACTGTATCTTTTTTAACGGGTTGATAAAATGTTCGCGTCAAATTGCCTGCAACAAACGTATAAATTGCTTTTGATTAAGAATTTAATTATACGTGAAACTAAGAAGAACTACAAAGTTAAAGGAGGTAGGTGGTGAACATAATATTACTTTCACTCTCTTAATTATTCCTACTGTTCCCGCGCAGCTCAATATACAAGAACGAGAATATACGTACCGTTCTTATCCAATTGCTTTACTTCTTCAACTGAAGTTGAACTTCCTAATTTCCCCTGACCAATCACCCTAAAATACTGGCCGTGCAAATGTACAGGATGACTAGCGTCAAATGTGACGCCTTCGTCAACGATAATCAACTCTACAACCTAGCACAAATAGTAAAAAGGTTTCTTATAAAAGAAATATGTTTAGAATATCAATGTTGTAAAATAGTATGAAAAAAGGAAGACAAGAGGTCAAATTAAAAATATAAGGCATACATAGTTTATTATGATATTATTCAGGATGATACGCCATTAATCAAACATAGAGTGTTTGAAACCATATTAAGTCCAACTTACATCGCCCAAGCGAACAGTCAGAGTATAGGTACACTGACAATATTCGACAGAACAGTTTTTTGAGTTTGAAAAGGTCTCTTCAGTACACAACTCTTCTTCTACACTGTCTGACGGCTGACTTAGAAGAGGCGATGATGGAAATTCAAAACTGATATGACTAAACTGTGGTGAATACAGATGATGTGAACGATCAACTTGTTCAATTGGATAGTGCTCCGGCTTATGGTAATTGTAGTTGTTCACTTTGTTGAAATCCATTGCAAGGTAGAACTTCTTATCTGGTTCTTGCTGCAACAGAGCGGGATCGTCTTCTTCATCTATGAAATAAAAAATGCGAAACATAACAATTCAAATTAACATAATTCTGTAAGTTACTCGTTAAACGATCAATCGGCATGATCTGATTTTGTGATTTCTTAATATTTTAATTAACCGAATGTGTCCATGATACTCAATTAAATGTAACTCACGGTACGTATAGTCAATCAACCAAAAATAAAATTGGACGTACTTCACTTTAATCACGAATGATTATATAAATATATATAATTGAGGGACTAGTGCTGTTCCGCCGTACCACGCCGAGAATATGATATGCAGATGTCCTAACCATTAGACCACTGGGGCTTTCATGGTATTGTTCAAACTCGATTGGATAGCGACTCTTTAACACTCTTGGTGTGGTACGGCGGAACACCACTAGTCCCTCAATTGTACGCACGCCCACCAGAGATCAAATTGATATGCCCTCATCTCTCTCTCTATATATATATTCAATCTTGTTCATACCTGTTGAAGTAAGTTCCACAATTGGTATATTGTCTTCACTTTCCTCTTTGTTTAACGGATTCAAAACCTTTCCTTGCCTATCGATATCTTCGTTCTCTTTTGGAATCTCAGAAGCAGCGCCCTTGTAACGTATGATAGCCAATTCTTGTACATATCTACAATCTGCAAGTCCCTTTACTCGTACCCAGTAATTTGAAATAGATTGATTGGCATTCAAGACAAATCCAAAGCGTTCCCCGCCGTATATGACATATGTATCAACTTCGATCGGATTAATCGGTGCTCCATCAGATGATATTATAAGCAATGTATGGTTATCGACTGATATCTTAAGAGCACAGTTTGTAATTGCGTTGCTGATTGATCGGAACATATACCGAAAGCCTTGTTCCACTTCAAAAACTTCTCTTGGTGTAAATTGTGTTTGGTTATTTTCATCAATAAATTCATGTCGTTTTCCTTTACCGTTTATAAGTACAGCTTCTGGTTTATTACTTCCATCATCATGATGGTGTGAAGCAAATTTAACCAAAGTCAGCTGATCAAGCCAATCATGTACAATCATAATATGCTCTGACAGATCATAGTCGTATAGATAAGAATTTGGATTCCGTGAAGGAGCCTGGCGAACAACAAGGGCACCAAAAAGTCCATCAGAACGCTGCATCCCTGAATGCGCATGCCACCAATGTGTACCTGTCGGTTCCACAAGTAGTGAATAGACAAATTTGGTGTGAGTTGGAATAGCACATTGAGTAATCATTGGTACGCCGTCCATGTACGGTGAATTTCGTACATGAACACCATGCCAATGTATAGTTGTTCCTTCAGAATTTCCAAGGAGGTTAGTGACTTCAACTTCGATACTGTCTCCTTCGCAAACCTGATAGACAATCACATTTATTATCAAACATTAATTCTTAAAAATAGCACGTACACAGTAGCATGATTATGTCATCCTTGTTCTATGTCTAAGCAAGTATTATGTTAACAGATACGAAATAGTTTGCTCTTTCGTACATAATGGATAATTTTATGATATAAAAAATAAAAATAAAATTTTAATTTAGTTTCGGATACTATAATGCATACCTCAATTTTTGGTCCTGGAAACTGTCTATTAACCGTCATAATGGCTCTGGCAACACCATTGAGTGGCACACAGTCTTGCAAATCACAGTTGGTTATATTGAACGGGCAATCGTAACATGCTTTTGACATAGAGTAATATAATTCCAAAGTAAAGTTAAAACGGCAGATTGCTGGTTCTGCCGGCCACTTACAATCTCGTTTGCAATCACTGCCATTGGTAAAGTATTGTACAGCTCCTAAACAAGTTAAAAATATAAATGTATTTATTTATGTAAATGTATTAATCCTGGTCCTCAAGATTTCGGAATAGGCCCTCCACGGACCCACGGCAGCCAACAGTGTAGCGCCTACAAGATCAGGGTTTCAATATCTAAATATATGAATAAACCAGCATTTTCTTTCTGCAGTTTTTATTAGTCGCCTTTATTGTGGACAAAGAATATTGTCTATAACTCGACCAGTAGATAGATCACGGCCGCGCACAGTAACTTACGCGTAATTTTATGAATTGATAATACAGTATTCAATAAAACATTAAGAATTTAAAATGCTCAGAATCAATTTTTAATCCAATTAAAATGTTGCAGTGTATTCTAGAAAACCGCTCATAATTCATAAGATTGTTCGAACATCAATATCATGTTATCATAATAATCACATGAACTAGCGAATCGCCATGTGCATTCCAAAAGTTTTTGCAGATTATAAGTTGAACTATGAAATAACAAGGCCAACAGCCATTAAGTCGCGTGCTACAATGCATAGTGATACCGGACCGACAGTCAGACCGACAGACCGACCGACCGACATAGTGAACTATAGAGTCGCGTCCACGCGACTAAAAATGCTCGCGCAAATATTCCACCGATTTGTTGTGATGAGGATCGATGTGTTCGAGTTGGAAGTGCCCTAACAATAATGCGGCTTTTTTTATTTAACTATAGGCTCTATTTTCCTTCATTAGACGAACTGCTAACCTTTACTTGATTGAATATATTGTGTTTGATGAAAGGAAGTGTATCGGTAAATAGTTAAACTATGGAAGTAGACCTTAATCTAATACCAAGGTGAAAAACAAGTTACATATATTTAAATTTATATGTATTTAAATGTCAGTGACACATTTGTGAGAACGAAGGTCAATTTACACAATGTGTCTAAAGTCATTATTTAAACTCAAAGACGAAAACGCATAGTAGCACTCTCAAAATTCATTGTATATGCATATACTGTAGATAAAGTCAATTTTACCTATCATGTTAATTAACACTTGTAGTGTGAGTCTAGCTGCCAGGAAAGCACAAAAGCAGCCTAAGCCACTGTCACCAATTAGGTGTGTACCTATTTTGTACTGTGTTATGTGCAATGTACAGTAGATAGGTACTAAGTAATGATATATTTAGGCCTATAATTATGTTTGTACCTCTTTTATGTGTTTATATTGATTGTGTTTGACCGATTTTATTTAATGATAGCTTTATATTTGTATGGTTTGTTAAACTTCAATGTGTGAATTCAGGTTGCAGTAAAGGATAAAGAATGTTTCATGAAAACAAAATCAAGTTTAAGGTGGTAAAGATTCAATTTAAACAAAATATACCTTTATTATGCTTAGAGTTAAACATCATTACAACTATTTTTTATGCTTTTTCATTCCCAATGTAAACGATATAAATATTTCTTTTTATTATTCTTAGTCCGCGTATTATGGTGCCATTTACCACCTAAAATGACTTGCCAGAACTCCTCTTATCAATACATATGGGTATACATCAAGTTATATTAGTTGTGGCCTAAAACTTGTATGCAGTCCAGTTCCGACTTATTATGTCTTTCAAATGAAGTTAGATGTATTTTCATATTTGTTTCAAAGTTTGCAGTCCATGCGGCATACAGTAAATTTGATACTGGGTACCCTATTAGGCGATGTTCTATAATGTTTTTGATGACACCAGCCTTACGCTTTGTTCAAAATTGCAAAAACAACTTGATTAATAATATTTAAAGGTTTTTTAATGATTATAAGATTTAACATAGCTTTGGATCTTTCTCAATATTTATCTCAATAATGTTATTGATTCCAAGGTTAAATGCATTGTTGATATGTTTTTATTCGTATTGACATAGGCGCTAAACATAACAATAACACAACCACAAAGTAAGTGGCAGGAAACACAAAATGGGATCAGGTGCCGTTTTCGGCCACCTCGACTTGTATGGACTATACCATTATAAAACGATGAGAAAATAGGGGTGTCCCATTTATTAATTGAGTGTGTTAATGTGTTAAAATACTTCTGCTTTTGTTTAGTGCATTATGTTTCGGCAACAAAGGAAAAACACCTACGCCCTGCACCTAATTTCAGTTTTCAAGTTAATACAGTATATTATGGCTCTTTATTTCTATATAATATTTATGTATCCTTCCCTAATATGGATATTAGGTGGATTCCCTAAGGTGGATATTGAATATTTTTACGGATTTATAGATACAGAAAGTATAAAGAAATTAGGTTTTTTTTCAGTTACAAATAAAAAAATATAATTTATCTAACGATAACACAGTAGTACATATTTAACAAAGATGACAGTAGTACATTTAATAAGATCTATCACATACTGATTATTAGGTAATCAGTAAAACAAATAAACATTATAATTTTTTATCAATGAATCTGTACCATTTTGTTCCCAGAAAACACAGATCGTTTGTTAAACGTAATCGAAATGTTTGACATTGCATGTTTTTAGGTTTGGTTTTTCTAAAACGTTTTAAACACGTTTTAAAATGTTTCCTCAAGCAGTACAGCCTTGTATATGGCAAGCCTCAGCTGTCTGAAGTATTCAAAATATTATATTATTATATCATTTTTTTATTATATTATATATTGTATTGTAATGAATTATACGTTTTGCATTATATTACTTGGTTTTAGCATTATATTATATCTATTTCTAATATATTATGTGAAAAATGTAACAAATTATTGACTTTTTGTATTATATTATTCGGTTTTGGCATTATATTATGAACATTTACTATTATATTATTAATAAAATACATTATATTATAATATAATTGTATTATATTAAACGCATTTACCTTACTTTATAACATACAACATTATTATATTATACGGATTCGTTAGTTATATTATTATTTTGTATGATGTTTATTATACGTCACGACTTATTTCAGTTCTTCTAACTCTTTCTCTCCCTCCCCCTGCTCACTAACAATCAGCGGCAGAATCTGAATTGTGTGACTGTTGAAGAATAACTAATTATCTTTACTACGTACTAGGCCTAGGCCTACTAGGGGATCTAGCCTAGACGTAGCTAGTTAGACAAGTGACCAAGGACCACCGGACAGCTACAACTAATACTACAATACAATAATACTACTACAATAACTAATACTGCTACTACCTAGGCCTAGCTAGTAGAGTACTAGGTAGCTACTACTAGGCTCTAGGGCGTATGTATGATGTTAACTACTAGGCCTAGGCCTACTAGTACTAGGCTAGGCCTAGACTTAAGTTGTAGTAGGCTAGGGCCGGGCCTGCTGCCTTAGGCTAGGCTACTACTACTACTACTAGGCAGTCAGCCCATGATGGGTACGAGTAAGCCAAAATTTTGGATAAGTAAACCAAAATTTGGGTACGAGCGAGTTGGCATGGGTACGGGTTGACCTGTATCCTTCTAGCTAATTGTACTAGGCCTCAAGTAAGTCTACGCTACCCAGTCCGGCTACAATATGGTTTATTTTGTTTTATAGCTTTATTGATAGCTGGGTTCAAATCTGGGTTGGGATGGCTTTTTCTCATTCAAAAACAGATTTCCTTATCATAATAAAATAATATATGAATTTATTTGTAATATTGTAATGTATACATAATATAAGTAATTGCCATTGCATTTATTATTATTTATTATATATTATACGGTTACCCCTTAATTATACTATAGTATAATTTCCTTGTTATATTTTACAATATTTTCTTCATAATTCTACAATTTTGTCTTTCACAGCACAAATTTATCATACTGAATCATCACACACCAAGTCTCATAAATTTCTACTGTATTTGTCCAAGCTACTCCAGCTACATGGTATTGCCTTGAGGCTAAACTACACGGTATACTGGCACTACCATTATTCCTGGCTCGTCAACCTGGACCACATAAGCACAGTTTCAGTTTCAGTTTATTTACCATTTCAATTTCTGAACATAAGAGATGAACAACTTATATGGATGGATGAGCGAAGCTCGTTTACCGGTCACCCGTTAGTGCAGTAACATTACGGACAACATAAAGACAGGACAAAGGTGCAATACATGTGAACACTTGTGTGTGCAACCCCTTGGATAAAATAATATATTTATATAAAGGAGAAAGTTAGATATTATAATATTTCTTTTCGATCATACAATGATAATTTTAAAATTAATTAAATCCTAAGAAGTCATACTACTGATTCAAAATAGTGACTGACTTACACCCTGTGGTCAAGACTTGCTCTTATGCTTATTTCCTCCAACATACAGAGTACATAGGACTATTTTTATTCATAACTGTTGAATTGCATCCCAATACACAGTACCTATTGGTATTACAGTATAACTAAAAATACAAAGGCAACTAACACAGATAGTTCCATATATACAGTACTCTCTTATAAATAGATGTATCTCTCCAATCTACTCCCAACTACCTAATCTAATAATAGTACTATTAGCATACTACTATACACTTTGTAGACAAGAAGTAAGTTGTATACACCTAGAGGACTTATGGTAGTACAGTCGAACGCCCTCTCACTGGCCCGGTCAACATAATCTATACCTAGATTATTGCAGTAATTAAGGTACATTATTACAGAGATTTTTTTTTTGTTGCAGAAATCAAAGTTATGTGTATAGAAAGCAGTACTCGTATTAAAAACTAAGCAGGTTGTACTCTTGAATGCAAACTGGCAGGATATTTTGAATATTTTTTATTGTTGAAATGAATGGAATCCTAACTTCATTTTCTACGAACTGGAGACGAAGACATATTATGACCCTTTTATTTAAATTTATTTGAATAGACCTCCATGTAAATTCATTAAAGGCTACATGATTGTTTTATATTTTAATATGTGATACTAATAGTAGAAAATTATTGTGTATAATGAGGACTAAGAATCTGATATTCACTTGCATTCTCATCTTTTTAAAATTTTATTTATAATGCTGGTAATGAGTTTAAAATTTAATTATATTGACTAGTTTTGATAATAATTATGTCCTTATAAATTCATTTACATTTCTTTTGTGTAATATAGTTCATATATTATGTATTAAATAAATTGGTAAGGCCCTGTACTGTTATTATTTAAGGAAAGTTTATATACACTTATTTTATGCCTACCAATATTAGTATAATTGTTTATATAAATATTTTGTCTAATTGCCTTGATTTTTTGTATAGGCCAATGGCATCAATGTTTTTCTCAAAGCAAATTAGCCTAATAATGCCACATTTAGACACATGATTCATTGATTTCTGATATTCTGTACTTGTGTATGCATTACTAAAATAACCTAGTAGTTAATATATTTCATTTGTAATGTATGTATAAACATTCATTTTTTTTTCACATTTTTAAATTTAAACATTATTACAATACCTACCTTTCTGATATTGTTACTATTGTATGATATTTTTTGAGGCAGATTGTTTTCAATAAAAAAAAATTTTAACAAACAATTATTTTGACTTATACTGTACTATGTTAGTTCAAGAGATGAAGTGTGTGTGGGCAGAATCTGGTGTGAGGTGTATATTTGTCACTTTAAGACCTAAATTAGATGTTTTCTGAAGAAAAGAAGTAAGAGGATACGCTTTCAAACAATTCCAAGAAGGTTCACACAAAAATAATTACTTTCCAATAAAATAGTATAACAGTGTATATTACAGTACATTGAATAAACTCGAGCGGAAAAATAACGCACATAAAAAAACACTCATATTCTTGTCGAAAAGTGCCCTCTATAGTTTTCTATTAATTTATTAATAATTATTATTAATTAATGAGTAATATGAACATATTTTTAACATTCAATGCTGGAAACTGGTTCTACTCCTAACAAAGTTTCATACCTCCAAATTTCATCAACGTATTCAAAGCACTTAAATAAATATCACATTTAACATTACAAATCCAGGTTTTGATAGAATTTTGCTTAAAAACATATACAAAAAACATCGATAAAAAATACTTTTCGTATTCAAAAACATTTGATACTTGGTATAAATGTTCAATATAGGTTGCTCCATCCATATTGCAAAAAAAAAATAACTATCAAGCCATATCACTGATTTTTTAAATTTACGTTTTTACAAAATGTACACTTATGAAAGACTATACAATTCCAACTCATTTTTTTCAAGCTAATAACTATTTTGAAAAAACAACCAACAAAAAACGTTCATGAATGCAATTTTGTTTCTGTGAATAGAGCAACCTATAGTGAACATTTATACCAAGTATCATCTGTTTTTGAATACGAAAAGTATTTTTTATCGATGTTTTTTGTATATGTTTTTAAGCAAAATTCTATCCAAAACCCGAATTTTTTATGTTAAATGTGATATTTAATATTGAAGTGCTTTGAATACGTTGATGAAATTTGGAGGTATGAAACTTTGTTAGGAGTAGAACCAGTTTCCAGCATTGAATGTTAAAAATATGTTCATATTACTCATTAATTAATAATAATTATTAATAAATTAATAGAAAACTAGAGAGGGCACCTTTCGACAAGAAAATGAATGTTTTTTTTATGTGCGTTATTTTTCCGCTCGTGTTTATTCAATGTACTGTAATATACACTGTTATACTATTTTATTGGAAAGTAATTATTTTTGTGTGAATCTTCTTGGAGTTGTTTGAAAGCGTATCCTTTTACTTCTTTTCTTCAGAAAACATCTAATTTAGGTCTTAAAGTGACAAATATACACCTCACACCAGATTCTGCCCACACACACTTCATCTCCTGAACTAACATAGTACAGTATAAGTCAAAATAATTGTTTGTTAAAATTTTTTTTTATTGAAAACAATCTGCCTCAAAAAATATCATACAATAGTAACAATATCAGAAAGGTAGGTATTGTAATAATGTTTAAATTTAAAAATGTGAAAAAAAAATGAATGTTTATACATACATTACAAATGAAATATATTAACTACTAGGTTATTTTAGTAATGCATACACAAGTACAGAATATCAGAAATCAATGAATCATGTGTCTAAATGTGGCATTATTAGGCTAATTTGCTTTGAGAAAAACATTGATGCCATTGGCCTATACAAAAAATCAAGGCAATTAGACAAAATATTTATATAAACAATTATACTAATATTGGTAGGCATAAAATAAGTGTATATAAACTTTCCTTAAATAATAACAGTACAGGGCCTTACCAATTTATTTAATACATAATATATGAACTATATTACACAAAAGAAATGTAAATGAATTTATAAGGACATAATTATTATCAAAACTAGTCAATATAATTAAATTTTAAACTCATTACCAGCATTATAAATAAAATTTTAAAAAGATGAGAATGCAAGTGAATATCAGATTCTTAGTCCTCATTATACACAATAATTTTCTACTATTAGTATCACATATTAAAATATAAAACAATCATGTAGCCTTTAATGAATTTACATGGAGGTAAATTTTAAATAAAAGGGTCATAATATGTCTTCGTCTCCAGTTCGTAGAAAATGAAGTTAGGATTCCATTCATTTCAACAATAAAAAATATTCAAAATATCCTGCCAGTTTGCGTTCAAGAGTACAACCTGCTTAGTTTTTAATACGAGTACTGCTTTCTATACACATAACTTTGATTTCTGCAACAAAAAAAAAATTTCTGTAATAATGTACTTTAATTACTGCAATAATCTAGGTATAGATTATGTTGACCGGGCCAGTGAGAGGGCGTTCGACTGTACTACCATAAGTCCTCTAGGTGTATACAACTTACTTCTTGTCTACAAAGTGTATAGTAGTATGCTAATAGTACTATTATTAGATTAGGTAGTTGGGAGTAGATTGGAGAGATACATCTATTTATAAGAGAGTACTGTATATATGGAACTATCTGTGTTAGTTGCCTTTGTATTTTTAGTTATACTGTAATACCAATAGGTACTGTGTATTGGGATGCAATTCAACAGTTATGAATAAAAATAGTCCTATGTACTCTGTATGTTGGAGGAAATAAGCATAAGAGCAAGTCTTGACCACAGGGTGTAAGTCAGTCACTATTTTGAATCAGTAGTATGACTTCTTAGGATTTAATTAATTTTAAAATTATTATTGTATGATCGAAAAGAAATATTATAATATCTAACTTTCTCCTTTATATAAATATATTATTTTATCCAAGGGGTTGCAAACACAAGTGTTCACATGTATTGCACCTTTGTCCTGTCTTTATGTTGTCCGTAATGTTACTGCACTAACGGGTGACCGGTAAACGAGCTTCGCTCTTACGGTTATCCATCCATATAAGTTGTTCATCTCTTATGTTCAGAAATTGAAATGGTAAATAAACTGAAACTGAAACTGTGCTTATGTGGTCCAGGTTGACGAGCCAGGAATAATGGTAGTGCCAGTATACCGTGTAGTTTATCCTCAAGGCAATACCATGTAGCTGGAGTAGCTTGGACAAATACAGTAGAAATTTATGAGACTTGGTGTGTGATGATTCAGTATGATAAATTTGTGCTGTGAAAGACAAAATTGTAGAATTATGAAGAAAATATTGTAAAATATAACAAGGAAATTATACTATAGTATAATTAAGAGGTAACCGTATAATATATAATAAATAATAATAAATGCAATGGCAATTACTTATATTATGTATACATTACAATATTACAAATAAATTCATATATTATTTTATTATGATAAGGAAATCTGTTTTTGAATGAGAAAAAGCCATCCCAACCCAGATTTCAACCCAGCTATCAATAAAAGCTATAAAACAAAATAAACCATATTGTAGCCTGCCTAGTAGTAGTAGTAGCCTAGCCTAAGGCAGCAGGCCCGGCCCTAGCCTACTACAACTTAAGTCTAGGCCTAGCCTAGTACTAGTAGGCCTAGGCCTAGTAGTTAACATCATACATACGCCCTAGAGCCTAGTAGTAGCTACCTAGTACTCTACTAGCTAGGCCTAGGTAGTAGCAGTATTAGTTATTGTAGTAGTATTATTGTATTGTAGTATTAGTTGTAGCTGTCCGGTGGTCCTTGGTCACTTGTCTAACTAGCTACGTCTAGGCTAGATCCCCTAGTAGGCCTAGGCCTAGTACGTAGTAAAGATAATTAGTTATTCTTCAACAGTCACACAATTCAGATTCTGCCGCTGATTGTTAGTGAGCAGGGGGAGGGAGAGAAAGAGTTAGAAGAACTGAAATAAGTCGTGACGTATAATAAACATCATACAAAATAATAATATAACTAACGAATCCGTATAATATAATAATGTTGTATGTTATAAAGTAAGGTAAATGCGTTTAATATAATACAATTATATTATAATATAATGTATTTTATTAATAATATAATAGTAAATGTTCATAATATAATGCCAAAACCGAATAATATAATACAAAAAGTCAATAATTTGTTACATTTTTCACATAATATATTAGAAATAGATATAATATAATGCTAAAACCAAGTAATATAATGCAAAACGTATAATTCATTACAATACAATATATAATATAATAAAAAAATGATATAATAATATAATATTTTGAATACTTCAGACAGCTGAGGCTTGCCATACTTGTATTTAACTTCTTAACTATATGATCAACATGTCCACCCATTTAAGCTTTAGTCAAACACTACTCCCAGATACTTATAATTGTTAACAATCTCTACTTCCTTTCCTTTAATTAATGTATACTGTAAGACCAATTATGTTTTCGAAAATCAATTCTTATTTCTTTCGTTTTATTTATGTTTAGTTCAAGGAAATTGTTGCCATAATCGGTAAATCAAATAATCTCAGAAAGGTACAGAGAATAATCGTTGTTATAAGTCCAACTATAGCCGAGTCGTAGTTGTTTCTGTATCTACAATCGTTTCATTTATTTACATTTAACATTAAATGTAAATGTATCAGGTAAAACAAATAAACATATAATTACGTTAATGAATCTGTTACCATTTTTTTTTGTATCTTCATTCGTTTCATTTATTTACATTTAACATTAAATGTAAATGTATCAGGTAATCAGTAAAACAAATAAACATATAATTATGTCAATGAATCTGTTACCCTTTTGTTTCTGTATTGTAGTTTAACATGTTTTAATTCCGATTGTACTGTAGTAGTTTTTAATATGTTTTGATTCCGATTGTACTGTAGTTTTTAATATGTTTTGATTCCGATTGTACTGTAGTTTTTAATATGTTTTGATTCCGATTGTACTGTATTTAGTTGTATTGTAGGTAACATGTTTTAATTCCGATTGTATTGTAGTATTTAAGATTTTCTAATTTCGAATCCGATTGTACTAAAATTTAATGTGTTTAAATCCAGATAGGCATAACATAGTATTTAATGTTTTAATTTTGATTATACCGTAGTGTTTAGTTTAGTTTTTATATATAGTAAGTCAGTATACCTACATAGGCCTAGTTAATAATAGTACTATTGTTACAAAATCTTGGCACAGTACCTAATATAATAACATGCCTTATAAAAAGTACATGCTTGCTAGTTTTTGATGTTCTGTATTCTGCCCTGATTTACGAAAGGGCATTATCTCAATTTTTTTCAAAATTGAGATTTCTGTCTTACATGACTTTTGAGGGTATAATCTATCATTTAAACTTAACAGCTACTAAAAATTTTTTCTATAAATATTAAAAATATTAAAAAAATTAAAATCAGTTTGGGCATTATCTTTATTCATACCTACAAAAAATTCAGTAGAAAGCATTATCTCAAAAAAACAATACACAACAGGAAATGATCGCTTGACTGCACACTGCAGCAGTAACAATTATCCAATCAGAGGTCGACTTGATGCATGCTAATTAGCACGCTCAAACTATGTTTGTAGATGTTAACTAAAATAAATTGAATACTTTTAATCAAATTATTGTATTTGACAACACTAAAATAAATTTATGCGGATACCAAACTAAAATGGAAGAACATGGCTGCAAAGGATATTTTCAAGAGCCTATTGAATGAGTAGGCCTAAGTTTAATACTTTGTATTACTTATGTCTTCGTTATTATCCTTGAAAATGTAAAAAAAGTCCAATGGTCATTTGTAGTGTTTTTCAATTGATATTTAAATCAATGTCAAGCAACTTTTGTTATAAAACAATGGCATTGGGAAATTCGTATTTTAGTCTTTTGAATTACATTTTTTTTTAGTGTGGCTGTAAGTAAGCGTAGTCATTACATTGAATTACATTACATTGATTATTCCTTTATATTGATTATTCTATTACATATTAATATATTTGCATAATATTAATAAATTTGTACTTTTTATAGACAACAAAATGTCTCATACCGACTTCTACGCATACCAAAACTTCATGATGTTAAAGAAGGTTGAAACAAAATTATACTGGAAATGTGAATATATGGATACCAGGTCTAGAGAGTTTTTAAAGAAAAACAGGAACTCCACAAATTAAAAAAGACAACATAATAAAAAAATTGATTCCACAAACAGAAAACTTTTGGAAAAATCCACCAACTTCAAACGTACGCAATCTGTTAAAAACGCATAAATATATCAAATACAAAACTTGTAAATATAATGCATAAAGCAATAATCTGTATCAAGATAGAAAATGCGATAAATTACTGTAAATCGAGTTTTTATAAATGGTTGTTTTATGTTTTTGTCATCAAATTTCAAGAAATCCTTCCAAAGCGAGCACCACAATCCCCCTCCCCCTAAACCAATCCCCACCCCCACAAACACCCTCCCCACCCCTCGCCCAACAGCCACATGTTACTCCCTCTCATTAACTTTACCTATCCCTACTGCAACATATTTGTCTTGTGCTATTAGATTAATTTTGTAGTGTACATTCTATGTAAATATAGAGATAATGCCTTTTGTTAAATTATCTATTGTTATTAGTTAGTATGAATAATTTACAAGAAGGAATTATCTCAATTTTGACCCCCTAAAAAATAAATTATTAAAATAAAATTCATGTTACATATTTTCTATATATGTACTAATACCTATTATAACTGAAAAACCATTAATTTGTCTCTAGATTTTTAAAGATAAACTCAAACACGTTTTGCTTATTTACTCAAAACTACATTTTTTGAGATAATGCCCTTTCGTAAATCAGGGCAGTATTGTTCCTTGTAGTTTGTGCTGTAGGTTACATAACAGAACGATTGTATTGTCTTCCCATTCAGTAGACACCCTTCTCTACATAAAACATAATACACCACACCCCTATCATAATAATGGTATAGTCCATACAAGTCGAGGTGGCCGAAAACGGCACCTGATCCCACAAAATGAATTACTAAATCTTTTATTTAACATTATCGGTGTATGGGGTTGCACTCCGGATTGCCGGAGTTTATTGAGTTTATTTCCAGTTATAAAGAATAACGCTGCATGCACACTAATGTTCTGTTTCACGGAACGGAACACAGTGTCGTTGAACAATAAAACAGTATACATTGAACGTTGTTTTCCATCATATTCCGTCAAACAGAAAAATTGCTTTACCAGTGTTCGGAGATTTATAGCATTAAGTTGACGATAATAATAAAATCAAGATTTATATAATATTACCTACCTGATTTGTAAAAGTATAGCAATAGAGTAATTGTCGTCAGCACTTTCAAAGTCATTTTTTTGGTACTTGGTAAACGCAACTGACAGTAGCAATGACCCTTTATCTACTAACCTCAGGAACGACAATTCAGGATAATTGACGCTTGTATTGACTACCCGGTGACGTATACTTACTTAGATTGAACAATAGATTTAATTAGGCATAATTCATTCGCACTTGAATCACAAAGAACCGATCCTTCGCGATGCTGTTACACTTTACACACTTACCCAAACCACACCTAAACGGAACTAGATGGTGGGTGGGTGCGATAGTCCACAGTAATAAACAAATTAATTCATTCAGTTTATATGATCAAAATCACATTTTAAATTGGTTGATGGTCGTGGTACAATATGACTGGACTAGGCCTATGTATGTATGTGACTAATAGGGGCATGTTGGAAGTTATGCTATTAATATTTTTTTTTTAAAGGGAAAAATATCTGTACTTTGTTTCTGTAGGTATATTGCGTTATTAAGCGTCACTTTTCCTAGAGTTGCGGCGACATAACCAGATGTCAGTTTGATGGACCATATCTGATGTGGTTTGCATCGAAATATTTTCTACGGAAGCCCGTTCGGGCCACTAGTTAATTATATTTTGACAGCTGTTATCTGGCGTCCGCCAAATACTTAAGTATAAATAATTACATGGCGGAAGCCAGTTATTATCTGGCGCCACTTAATTATTTAGCGGACGCCACTTAATAATCTGGCAGACGCCACTTAATTATCTGGCGGACGCCACTTAATTATCTGGCGGACGCCACTTAATTATCTGGCGGACGCCACTTAATTATCTGGCGAACGCCACTTAATTATCAGGCGGAAGCCACTTAATTATGTGGGGCCGTCAGATCATTAAGTGGCGTCCGCCAGATAATTAAGTGGCGTCCGCTAAATAATTAAGTGGCGTCCGTCAGAATATAATTAAGTAACATCCGCCAGATAATAACTTGCGTCCGCCAATTAATTATCTGGCGTCCACCAGACAATAACTTGCGTTCGTCATTTAATTATCTGACGGACGCCAGATAACAGCTCTTAAAATTTAATTAACTATAGGTGGCCCGAACGAGCTCCTGTATCTCTCTGTTCGGCTTTTATATAACTAGTTTCTTTGAATTTAAGCTGTTTCATCGCAGACGATTTATCCCGTCTTAGATCTTCACATGTGGAAGCAGAAAAATACTTATGAAAATAAGAACAGAACAGCTATTTCTCATTTTCATCTAGGCCTACAGGTTGGCCATGTCGCAATTATTTTCCCAAATACTTTCTCAAAAATCGAACAGACAATATAGGCTAGAAAGCACCATTTTAGGAGTCACATTTTGAATATACAGTATATTACAAAGCTCTGTAAATCTATATCTATACAGTATATAAATTATGGTTAATTCTGACATAGGCGAGCACAATGGAAAAACTTCGGTACAAATCTCCGCCTTGGATACCTACCTTATCAATCTCAGATGTACCGCAAAACGTAGATTTGATAACATTAGTTTCCAACATTACGATAATGTTCCATATTTCTATCTTAGGAAGATGTTATAAAGAGTTTTATAACAAAATTTCTGATTTAATCGGTAGATTTTTTAACTCTCCACGCGGTAGAAGTAATTTCCGGGTTCACGAGTAGTGGGGAACCTAATGTAATTCCGTGAGATTTTAATGCTCAAGTTGAGTTCTTGGCAGTTTTGAAATCCTTAGGACTAGTAGAATTCATTGCAACTAGGGGCCAATTTTTCCCGACCCTATTTTGGCCGCCATCTTGGATTTAAAAATGGCCCTCATTTTTTACTCAAAACTGACAGTAGCTCCTATTTTAAACCACGTACGAACGTAATTTGTGTGACAAATCTTACAGTATTATGATAAATCAGTCCAATGGTACAATTTATAATAATACCAAATGGCAACCATATTGGATTCCAAGGTGGCCGCCATTAAAAACGTATGTAATGTATGCATTTATATATTTAATCATCAAATTATGGCTGCTAATGCTATTGTTATAAATTGTACCATTGGACTGATTTATCATAATATTTTTTTTGTCTTATGTAGGTTCGACCCAATTTTATTTCTTCATCAATAAAATGTTCGTATCACAATGCATTGCACTTGATTAATGTAATATTATAATACTAACAACTGACATTAAATAACTTTCAATACATCTTATATCTCACCCCTATCATTGCATTTTTATATATAATAGTAAGGAAAGAAGAACAAAAATAATTTTTCTCTATTTTATACACTTTTACATTACTGTTAGTGCACCAAGTCAGTAAATCTGATGCACTATGCCCAGTGTTCAATCCTTGACAATGTACGTATAATTTAGCACATAATTCTTTTGTTTTATAACTATTTTTATCTCTTTCAGGCAATCAAAAAATAGTTATATTTTACTTTACCTAAATATCAATTTTATAAACGTTAATTTTATACCTTGCTAAATTGTTACGATCCATATCTGACCAAATTTTATTTGCCTTTTCTTTATTTATTAAAAACTCACTATTGATAATAACTTCTAACTCAGCAGTAAACATTAACCATGGACATTTTTTTACAAGACCAAGTCTATGACTGATTTTACTTTTATAAATACAGAAAGCTAAAATGGAAAATATTTCATTAATTTTGACATTTTTAGATCATCCGATCTAAAAAAAAATACTCAAATATCATCATACACGGAGGAACGAATGACATATCAAATGAAAAAGATATTGAATCAATCGTATTGAAAGTGGAACACGCCATCACATTCATTATGATTAGAGAACCAAAGAGATCATTTTACATATCAGCGGTATTAGGCTAGTCAATCTAGCATTTTGAGTGAAACAAATTGCAAACAGAGATTTTTTTTTTTAAATGATAAGGTGATTATTTTTTGAGCATCACACCTCTGACACTCATCGCGAAGGTATGCAAATTAGGTTAAATATGCAAATTAGGGTAAAATTACAGGGTTACCATATCTTAAAAACTACTAATCGTAGAGAGTTCATTTTTGCACAGTCTGGTTCAGAATATATATATTTATATTTGCTCTAATGAGATATTTTACAAAAAAATGTCCGGAAGTACCAAATTTTGACCTTTGACCCCATTTCTCAATATTTACATAAATATGTGATTAAAATGTCTGTAGAGACTTTATTTTAGACTCAATGACTTGGAAATTTTTTTCAATACCCACCATAGAACTGTATTATAATTCCTAAAATCACACCTTCGTCACGCACCTCTAAAGTATGCAAATTAGTAGTACAAGTAATATTAAATATGCAAATTAGGGAGTGAAATTACAACGTTGCCATATCTCGAAAACCGCTAATGCTAGAGTGTTGATTTTTTCACTAAAATATTTAAAATATGTATATTTATATTTGCTGTAATGAGACATTTTACAAAAATATGCCCGGAAGTATGACATTTGACCCTCGACCCCATTTCTCAATATTGCATATACAATGAAACTAAAATGTAGAGTAGAGACTTTGTTTTGCCCTCAAATGACTCGGATACAGGTTTCTAATAGCCAACATAGGAATGTTTAGTAAATCTCAAAATCACACCTATATCACTCACCTTCAAAGTATGCAAATTATTAGTACAAGTTACATGAAATATGCAAATTAGGGGGTGAAATTACAGGTTCATTCATACTTCCGGTCAATTTTTTGTAAAATGTTTCATTGGAGCAAATAGAAATATGTACATTCTGAATACGGCTGTGAAAAAATCAACTCTCTAGCATTAGTGGTTTTCGAGATATAGGACAACTGTAAGTTTTTCCCCCTTATTTGCATATTTTATTTAAATTGTACTACTAATTTGCATACTTTGGAGGTGTGTGACAAAAGTGTGATTTTGGGAATTACAAAGTGATCCTATGCTGGCTATTAGGAACCTATGTCTGGGTCATTTGAGGGCAAAATAAAGTCTCTACAGACATTTTAGTCACATTATATATGCAAACATTGAGAAATGGGGTCAAAATATTGTAGGTTGTTCTGGTTCGATCTCAGTTCTGCTCACATCTGGTTCATCCTGTGGGTCTGGGTTGAGAGGTGTGTTAGGTACGACTGGTATTTCTCGGATGTGTTGTCGATTTCGTCTGGTGATTTTACCATTAGGACTCTGTACGAAGAATGATCTTGGTTCGTCAGCTATCCGATGGATAGTGGCAGGATCCCAGCATTTAGAACTCTGGTCCTGGATTCTGACTTGTTGACCTGGAATTAATGGGATTAGTTCATTTTGTACGAGCATGCAAGTCATAGTAATGTTTTTGAACTTCTTGTCTTTTCTTCAATTCGTCGTATATTTTGTCAGAGTCATTGGTGTTGGTTAGGCTTATCTTTGTTGATAGACTGCATTTCAATTTTCTTCCCATTAATAGTTGAGCGGGACTGGGAAGAGATTGACTAACTGGTGTAGATCTCCAATGAAGAAGTGCAAGTTCATAATCGGTTGACGATTGTTTAGCTTTCTTTAATATTGATTTTACTGTCCGTATTTGACGTTCGACGTACCCATTACCTTGGGGTCGTCTGGGTGAAGAAGTTGTATGATCGATACTCCAGGCTTTAGCAAATTCTTTGAACACGAAACTGGAAAAATGCGGGCCATTATCACTTACAACTTTAGATGGAACGCCATGTTCGCCGAATACTTGTCGATGACGACTCTGCTTGGACTAGATTCAGGTAGTTTGCGAATGATCGGATACTTCGAGTAATAGTCCGATATAATTAGCCATTGATGATCGTCGAACGTAAACAAATCAGCTCCAAGTAAGCTCCATGGTTTAGTTGGTATGTCATGTTGCAGGAGAGGCTCGGACATTTGTGATGGTTGGTGCTGTTGACATATGGAGCATGATTGAACTAATTGGTCAATGTCTTTATTGATGTTCGGCCAAAATACAGTGTCCTTAGCAAGTTTTTTCTTGACCAAGGTGGGCGGTATGTAATTGTAGCAGTATATCACGTTGCATAGTTGAGGATATTACGATGCGTTGAGCTTTAAGCACAAGGCCGTTGTCGGTTGACATCTCGTCTCTGTAACTCCAATATGGTCGCATATCTGTTGGTAACTGTTTGATGTTTTCCGGCCAACCATTGGTGGTGATGCCTTTAAGTTGGTTTAGGATTGGGTCTTTGGTGGTTTGTTGTTGAAGTTTTCTGTGGAGAAACGAACAAGATCAACACGTACATCCAAATCAATGATTTGATTATTATTCATATTAGGCAGACGTGATAAGCCATCGGCAAGTTGATTTTTGACTCCTGGTAAATGTTCAATAGTAAAATTATATCCTTGTAATTTGATCATCATCCGTTGCAATATAGGAGGTGCAGATGTTAGTGGTTTATTTGTTATCATTATCAATGGCTTATGATCCGTAATAACGTGGAAACTTCGTCCAAATAAAAAGGTGTGAAATCTTTGTACTTCAAATACAATTGATAGTAGTTCTCGCTCGATACATGTATAACGTTGTTGGTGTCTGTAAGGCTTTTACTTGCATAAGTAATTGGTTTGAGTTGCTTGCGTCGCATTGAAGAATGACAGGTTTGTTTACATCATAATATTGTAGTAAATTTGTTTCGGAAACTTCGCGTTTTAAAGCTTCAAATGCTTTTGCATGATGTGTTTCCCAAAGGAACTCAACGTCCTTCTTAAGTAAATCTCTCAACACTGTTGTTTTCGTGCTGAAGTCTTTGATGAAACACGAGAGGTAAGTCATAGTTCCAAGAAATTGTTGAAGTTCTGTTTTGTTTGTAGGCTCTTAAGTCTTGAACTTTCTTGGGGTCTGGTTTAATTCCCTTATTGGTATAAACGTTACCAAAGAATGTTATATTATCTTGTTTGATGTGACATTTGGTCGAGTTTAAAACGAGGCCGGATTGTTCTGCAACTTTCATGAAGTTAATCAGGTTAGCATCATGTTCTTGTTCAGTGAAACCAAATACTGCTATGTCGTCTGCAATTCCACAAACACCTTCGCATTTTCCAATGATTCGATCCATCTCAAGCCGAGATATATCATGGCTCACAGACAATCCGAAAGGCAAACGCCGGAAGCAATAGCGTCCAAAGGGTGTTTGAAAAGTGGTAAGTTTTTGGCTGTCGTGATCTAACTTTACTGACCAATAACCAGCTTTGGCATCGAGTTTGGAAAAAAACTATGATTTATTTCTTCAAGTGTCGGAATTCTGTGTTGCGGACGGAAAAGTGCCATGTTTAAATATTTAGGGTTCAAACAAACACGAATGCTACCATCTGTTTTTGTCACATACGTTAGTGAGCTTACCCACTCTGTTGGCTCTTCAATTGGCTTTATGATATTTAACTGCTCCATCTTTGAAAGTTCAGCCTTTATCATTTCCTTTAAAGCAATAGGTGTACGTCTCGGTGCATTCATTCGACTGGGAACGTTGGGATCAACAACAAGCTTATGTATCGTTTTGAATTCACCAATACCATCAAACTGGTCCGGATAAAGTTTAATAAGTTCTTCGATGTTATTAACTACGGGATTGTGTTTGGTTGGTGTGTTGTTGATATTACAGTGCAGTATTACAATGCGGAGTTGTTCGCATGTTGGAAGACCGATTACAGCTGGGCCTGAAACATCAACAACAAAAAATGTGGTATTCAACCATGTAGAGTTCTCGTAACAGCAATGTATTCTGGTTGTACCAAAACATTTGATTTTTGTATCGTTGTAAGCCGTCAAAACGTTCTGCGTGGCTTCCAATGCATTTGGTTGTGGGTAGCCTTTTGCATTCAAATTGTACGGTAACATGTGACGGTATGTTCTAAGTGGGAGCGTGTTTGCTTGTGCGCCAGTTTTAACTTTTAATTGTAAGTTATGCGTGCCTGGTCTGCCGTCAAGTTTTACTTAGAGATTTGCGAAAGCTTCATCTCGGGGTTTCGGTCCGTCTTGGAAACAGAAACTGGATACTTGTATAGAGGAGAAAGAAAATGATTCAAATTGCGTATTCATGCAATCAGTATCGTTATCATCGGTATGCGTCTGTTCAGACTGTTCCAAATAATGTACGTTTCTATCATATCCATAAGGGCGGTTGCGTTGGTATCCACCCCGTTGTCTTGGGGATTGACCCCGTCGGTAACGTTGGTGGTTTTGAGCATAATTAGTTCTATAATTTGGTCGACTACGATGATCTTTAAATTTACTGGATAGACAAAATTTAGCTCAATGGCCATTCTTACCACATGCTCTACATACGTCATCACGAGCAGGACAGTTCTGACGGTCTAAACGGTGATCTGTGCCACAATTCCTACATTTTTGTTGTTGGTAGGATAGTGATGAAACGTTAGCGATTTGTCCTTGCCAATGCATAGATCCGATATGGGCAGCGGAGGCTTCATAACTCCGACCGAGTTTGAGCGCGTCTTGAACATTAAATCCTTTTGGTTTGTTCATTGGATCTTTCTGTAATTCCGGTATGGGAGTACTGTACTCCCATTGTTTTTGTGTGTATTTCCTTAGCTTCAATCGACAAATACGAAAGTTTTCTGAAGGTTCTAATTGCTCAAGAAATTTCTTGAAAATAGTAGCTGGCTCCTTTCGCTGCTCTTCCGTTATTGCCCATGTATTATATCTGCGAGTATCAAAGGGACTTGTCGATCTGCGTCTGTACCTTTGACTTGGAAATATAATTCAACACGTTGTTGAAATAACTTAAACGAATCTGCCGCATTTGGCGAGCTCCAATCAAAACGAGGGACGTGTTCAGTCATTGTTGACACGAGATATAGACAATACCGGCTGTACTACCGTGGTGGTATGCTGGCGGTGTTGTGTTTATTTTTTGTCTTCACTGGTTATGTTTAAAAAAAAGTAAAGATACGTAATCCCACTTTTGACACCATGTAAAATCTGGTGTGTTAGACGAAAGAAATGAGACAGAGAGACAACCATGTAAGTTACGATAACTACAAGTGTTTAATGGCAAAACAACACGTCCTTTATATACAGTAATACCTAGCACGCCACCACTCAGGTGTGTATGCAAATTGGGGTCTAGCGCCACCATATTACACCTACAATGTCATGTTATTTTTAATTAAAAAAAAACTTAAAACGTCGTCGGCATTGATTTTTAAAGTTAGACGATTTGAAAATTGCCCTGTGGTAAAGAATTAAACGGGATGTCTGCCCATGTTGCAAGCGATCTAAAACGTCTTCCTTCTTGGGCCGAAACGGCCCACTCTGTCGCGGAAGTTAGTTTCAAAAGATGTTTAAATTAAATAATGTATTAATTATTAGGATGACATTTATTTTAATAAACGCCTCCCCAATAAAACATCACTTTGAATAATAATCGCACCCCCTCCCCAAACCCAACTATCTAATAAACGCCCATCCACATTTATACACACAATATTGTATTATATTTATAGTAACACAATGATACTATTTGTAGTAGAATTAATCGCACTGCATTTGTTATTCTTTTTACCACTTTTCATATATCTATTAGAGGATTTTATTTGATTATAAATGTTACCATATTATTAAAACTAAACAATTAAACATATCCCTTGAATAAGCACCTCCCTCAAATGAACTCCACCTCCCCACCTCAGTCCTATAAGGGCCCTACTAAACAATACACACTATAGGCCTACTTTAAAATGTTATTAATCATCTAAGACACTGTAAAACAGAGTAGGTTTAGTTTTACGAATTTCAAGCATTTTAAATAATGGTAACCGACAGAAAACGTACAAGGAGAACGTCCTTATTATCCGAGTCATTATCATTCCGAGAACCATCGTCTACACTTCCTAGTGGGGGAGCGAGCGAAGCGAGATCACCCTCTAGTATTATAAATTTACGTAAGGGCAAAATTCGGTAAATCGCGTGTTACTTCTAGAATTTTTACTCGATGGTATATAAAGTTGGTTCATACGTTTAGTACTGATTTTAACCACCTCATGTAACCCTGTTTTCTAATTAAGTTGAGTTAGATAATTAGTTATTAACGATTAAAAAGGAATTTAGGTTCTGCAACGATTTCCCCCCAAATAGGGATGTTTTCCGATCGTGGTATACACTGTACAATGGATGTTGATGCTAAAAAATACCCGCACACAATAATGCGAGAGTGCTTCGAATTTAACTATCTCGTTCTACGATAATTGTTTTTAATAATAGCTGAAAACCGGTCAGACAGCTTGAGTACAGCACAGCAACTGACACTCCTCACTAGAATTGAGGATGGGGAATGAATGTATTGTAAAAGCTACTGAAGTTAAATTTCTAGGCTTATTTTTGGACGAAACATTATCGTTTAATTTTCATGTAAATGAGGTAGCAAACAGTATTTCTAGAATAATTGGTGTCTTAAAAGTGAAGTCTATGTTATCAAGTAAAATCTTGTTAACGGTATACAATGCACTTATATTACCTAGAATAACGTATGCTATCACAGTATGGAGTGTCACTTCTGCTACAAATTTAAACCGTATACACATTCTCCAGAAAAAAGCACTTAGAAATATTTGTCATGTTCATTTTATGCATACTTCTCATCCACTTTTTATTTCGACCCAAACATTAACTATTTTTTACCTTTATATTAAACACACTGCTATATTTATGTATCAATAATAAACATAATCTATTACCTGAATCATTTAATAACTTATTTAATACATCTGCCTCATTCCATAATTACTCAACTAGAAACAGTTCAAACTACTGTCCACAACTAAAACGCACCAAAGTCGGTCAACAATGTATCTCCAACCAAGGAACACATATTTGGAATAATTTAACAGATTATATAAAACAATCCCCCACTTTAAGTTTGTTTAAACAGAGATTAAAGCAACATTATATCAATAGAAATATTTTTTAACTTTAACTTTAACTTTATTTCGTCCACATGGGAAAATATTTTGAGTGCTTTTCACAAAATTGTACAAAAATATATAAAAACGTTTCATATAAAAAATAATTAATTACAATATTTAATAAAAAATAAAAAATAAAAAGCTGCAATACATCAACAATTTCAAAAATTATGGAAAATCATTTAACAGTCTAATAGAATACGGAACAAAAGAATTAAAATATCGCATAACCCTGCTATTGCACGATCTCAGCACATTTAGTCTTTTTGATCTCATTTTAACATAATGTTTATTTAAAGGGTGGTTTGAGTCGTCGCATATTTTCATAGCCTTATTTCTTATGATTTTGTTGCAAAGGTCATCCAAATTTTGTCTAGATCCTGTGATCCTACCTACTTTATTTAATATTCGTTGTAATCTGGTTTTTTCTTCTGTTCTACATCCACAGAACCAGGCAACACAACAGAAAGTGAGCACACTCTCAACAATCGAAGAGTAAAATAAATTTAATACAGTTCTATCTACCCCATAATTTCTCAGTTTTCTGAGAAAGAACAGTCGTGTATTTCCTTTTTTTATAGTATTTTTACAATGTTTCTCCCAGCTAAATTTGTTATCAACAGTCACACCTAGGTATTTGTAGCTTTCAACAGATTCAATTTCCTGATTATTAATTTTTAGGGGAGCCAGAGCAGTACATTTTTTTCGAAAATCAATTATAACTTCTTTGGTTTTCTTTTCGTTTAGTAAGAGGCAATTTGCCTTACACCAATTTGAAAAAGCAACGATTTCATCATGATATTCAGTTTCACTAGCTCTGTTTTTTAATAGGCCAACGATGGCGGTATCATCCGCATATTTTAAATAATGTATGCTACTAGAAGTTGACTTACAGTCATTGGTATATAAAATAAATAGGAGGGGGCTTAACACACAACCTTGGGGTGATCCTATATTTGTGTTGATCACACTCGACTTATAGTTACCAAGAGATACCTTCTGTGTTCGATTGCATAAGAAACTTTCAATCCATTTGATTATGGATGGGTTCACCTCTAGCTTAATCAACTTATCTATTAAGATGGCAGGATTAAGGGTATTAAATGCTGAGGAGAAGTCAGCAAAGGTAACTCTCGCATAACAACTTAAGTTATTTGTATGCTGGTTTAGCAGTTGGGTAAGAGTTAGTATCGCATCATCGACAGATCTGCATGATTGGTATGCAAACTGATATGGATCAATTAAATGGGATAAGGGAGTAATAATTGAGTTACACATACATTTTTCAAAACATTTCATCACTATCGAGGTTAAGGCTATTGGGCGGTAGTCATTCAAAATCTTAGGGTTTGGAATTTTGGGTACTGGAATAATAGATGCATCTTTCCAGACCGATGGTACAATATGATTATCTAACGACAGTTGAAACAGTTTGGTAAAAGGAATAGACAGTTCATGGGCACATGTCCTCAGAATACAGCCACTAATGTTATCAGGACCACTTGCTTTATTTCGTTTCACTTTTTTGAACAACTTTTCAATTTTCCAAGGCTGAATCTTAACTTGTTCGCTAGTAATAATATTTGAAGTCAGATTGGTACAATTGGTATGACTGGCATTCTCAAATCGCGCAAAGTGCTTGTTTAGGTCATTTACAAATTTATCACCGTCATTGTATAGCAGAAGGTCCGTCTTCTTTTTTGCTTTAACACCAGACATAATATTCATACAATTCCAGGCCGCCTTGGCATCTCCAGATTCCATGGAATTTTCAAGCTTTCCTTTAAATAAATATTTTGCTCTTTTTATCTCATTCTTTATTTCTGCTTTTATAGATTTAATGCGAACTGTATCACCACTTTTAAAGGCATTTGATCGTTCGCGAATGAGTGCTTTGACTTTATGCGTAAACCAAGGCTTCTGATTTGGATAAAAGGTGACACGTTTAGTTTCACCACATAATTCCTCGCAAAAAGAGATATAATCATTTACAACTTGTACTGCTGAATTAAGGTCATTTGCTGTATCAATAAGTGTTGACCAATCAGTAGACTGGAAACATTCCTGTAGCTTTTCTATTGCCTCACTATTTCGAACTTTAATTATTTTCCTGGTAGGCTTTTCCGCTCTAATTTTTTGTCTATATGTTGGTAATAGGGTAATGACGTTATGATCAGAACTTGCAATAGGAGCGTTGATCATACATCTATAGGCTTTGTTTAAATTACAGAAACACTGGTCCAGGATATTCCCGTCTCGAGTAGGTTTATCAACGTACTTTTTGAAAGTAGGCAACGCTTTCTTTATTTCTTTGCCGCTGTGGTTTATATCTCCAAGTACGAATTTAGGGGAATCAGGGGATGCCTCTGATATATTACTCACAGTATCTCCGACAATACGAGCGGCTTCATCCGCATTAGCGTCGGGTGGAACATAGATCAGGATCACATGGATTTGATTAAACTCCCTAGGAAGGTAGAACGGTCTGAGCGATATGCATAAAAGCTCGATATTTCTCTCACAGATTGATTTTTTTACGGTAATATTTGTGCACCAATTTCTGTTTATATATAGGCCTAGACCTCCTCCGCATTTCAGTTTAAGTTAAGTAAATCAGAATATGTTACTTTGGTTTGTTCTTTTTTGTTTGTACTAATGTTAGGGTTACATGCTTAAAGCACTTGTGCTTATTTTGTATCCCGTTCCATTATCATATTATTTGTATTGTATTTGTATATGTTTTTATATTGATTATAGAATAAAAATGTCGATGAATTGAAAAAAAAAATTGAATCTGGATTGAAGCATGTTGTCTCCATGATCCAAGGTGCATGTAATTTATTTATTCTTTACAACTCTTTATTCTTACCCCACATCGATTACTGCATCACGGTGTGGGGCTCAAGGCCTAGTCACATCTCTAAGATTCAGAAACTTCAAAATAGAGCTCTCCGAACTATTCTCCAAGTTCCTTACACTACTCCTTCCCGTCAACTTTTTAACACCATTTCTACTCTTACCGTTTCTCAACGTGCTGACTATCAAATGGGCTGTCTTGCCTATCAAGCCTCTAGCAATCTCACCCCAATTAACATCTGCCGTGGGCTTGCCAGAATTACTGCCAATTGAAGAATGGCTACCCGGCAACTTTCCAGAGGTGATCTCGTTGTTCCAAGACCTCAGTGTGAACTTTTTAAACATTCTTTTAATTATAAAGGACCTACATATTTTAACTCGTTAGACGTTTCTATTAGAAATTGCAATACCTTTTTGAATTTTAATAGTAAATTAAAGAATGTTATGCTTAATAATGACACTTTTTAAATTTTTATCTTCTTGACCTTTTTTCTTTTTACATTTTTTTATTTATTCATTATTCAATTTTAACTATTGTAATATATTTTGTACTTATTATGTTTTATGTCGTATTGTTGAGGGCCCCTAAAAATCAGCTTCCGCTGGCTGGGTCACCCTCGTGAAATATGGTTGAATAAATAAATAAATAAAATAGAGATTGATGCTGAAATTATAAGGTGTAGAAATATTAATTGTACTGAGCACACTCACTGCGATTATGTTAATATATATTGTATGATACTATTGTTAATGTTAAAGAGGCATCCAATTTCTCCTTTAAATTAGAATGTGCCAACATGATATTGCTAGAGAAGCCTTTTAGGGAGTGATAATAGTAAGCCTCGTTTTGGTCAACTCTATGAATCTATTAGAATTTGTAGGTCTAAATTTAAGTTAGCACTTCGTCAGTGTAAAACTAATGAGGAGATATATAAAGCTGATGCCTTAGCAAAATCTCTATTTGAAAATGATTATAATAATGTCTGGGGGAATATCGAAAAAATTAATAGCCTAGGTGCGATCACATTGATTGTGTATAAAGCGAAAATGATATCTGTTTAAAGCTTTGTGCTAAACATTATGAAACATTATTTAACTGTGTTAAAAATGATTGTAATATTAAGCAATTTGTTTTAGATGAACTAGATAGGTCATCTATGAATAGTGATGAGTTGTTTGTCTCCCCTCGTGGTGTTAATGATTCAAGTTAGCTCTGGGTAAGTCTCTCTGGCCTGTCCAGTGAACACTTGCGGTATAATAGTGGAAAACTCTCAGTTCTACTCAGTATTTGTTTTAACCTTTGTTAAAAATGAGATACGATCCCAAGAGGTAAGTAAAGCGACATTACAAGCAAGGATAATTATAGACCGATAGCTCTAGTCAGTGTAATGTCTAAGATTTTAGGATATTCTTATCGAATTATCTGGTGATACTGTAACTTCTGATAACATACATTTTGCCTTCAAGTTTAACCATGGTACAGAAACTTGTATTTTTGTTTTAAAACAAATAGTTGAATACTACTATCGTAATGGTAGCCCTGTCTATGTATGCTACCTCAATGCTTAAAGCCTTTGATAGGGTGAATCACTGGAAACTTTTCAAGAAATGAATTGTTAGCGGTACTCTATGTCCAATTGTTAGAGTACTAACAGCTTGGTATAATATTTTATTTTGTGTTATTGTTAAATGGAGAAAGAGTCCTTTCATGTATCAAATGGTGTTAGACAGAGAGGAGTGATGTCTCCCCATCCATCTGTATAATATGTATATAAATGCACTTATCATTAAGCTTAGCACCACCAAAAGAAGGGTGTGAGTTAAATAATATTAAATTTATCAACCTATCGTATGCAGGTGACATGGTGCTTTTAACAACTTCAGCATCAGGTTTGCAACATTTAATTGATATTTCTGAATGCGAGTCTACAATGCTAATAAATCATCTTGTATGATAATCTGCCCTAAGTCACGTAGGATTGAACCATTATTGGCAAATGCTTAGAATATATTGATTCAACCACATCTTGGTCATGCTATCTCCTTGGATCTACAGTAGGTGATGAGTTCGATATAATAATATAATACATAATATATAATACAGATCTTTGTGTATCAGAGCCAACTCATTGGTCAGAAAATTTAGCATGTGTTCTGTCGATGTGAAATGTGTTTTATTTAGAACATATTGTGGAAATATGTATTGTGCTACATAATGGTGCAACTATAATCAGGGTACCTTGCGATCTTTCCAGGTATGCTCGACAATGTAGTGCCAGCCTCATGTTTACGGAATGTAGAATTCCTTCTTTTTATGAATGAAAATCGATTTATGAACTGATGTGTAGACTCAACTCAAGTGAAAATGTTTAGTCTCAACGATTATAGGCAACGTCTTATATAAGTCAAAGATGCTCTCCAGGTGGAATGCCATCCTGAGATTAGTAGTAGTAATTAGTACAGTCTTATTTATTTTTAATTCATTTATATGTAATTTTGCTTTCTATGGACCAGAGATTCCGAAATAAAGATTAAATGAAAAAATAAATTAAGAATTTAGTTGACTATACTGTGAAATGTTAGTAAATGGATTGTTAGATTTGCATAACATTGACAGATATCCTACCCGACAATATAATGCGTTTGTCTTGTTATCTTTTTTGTTTAAAATAAAAAATCCGACCTTATCATTATTATTTGTTACTATAGTTAGTTAATCTCCAATTTATACTTTAAACAAGTTTACAAAAGACATACACTGCCTCCAGTAGTATATTTTATTGAATTCGCATTTTAACCAATGTATTTGTACTGTAACTCCTTTATGTTGACAAGCTGCTGTTTAATATATCTAAATACATACACAACTTGCAGTCAATTCGTTTCCATATAACAACATACCTGTGAAGTAACACAATTATTTGTTTTACAAACGTTTTTGGACCAATGGAATATTTAGGCCTAACTAAGACATGAAAATAGTACTGTACTTTTTTTTATTTTTTCGAATGTAGGCCTATTTATCATTATTGGGAAACGTCTTACTTTCCAATATCCTTGATAGTACCATCATCACCAATCAATCGATAGTGACCCCGCTCAAATACATATTCACCGCCAGATGGACCAACCTCGTCTACTTCTAATGATAATTCTGGTGAATTTCTCCACATGTCTTCTAACATCTTTTCTGCCACTAATAGTCAATAAAACATTGTTAAAGCAGCTGTCAAAATAGTGGGGAACCTAATGTAATTCCGTGAGATTTTTTTTATGATAAATCAGTCCAATGGTACAATTTATAATAATAGCATATGGCAGCCATATAATATCAACATATTTCCACATATAAGGTCAATAACTTTACTTCCGGTCATTTTCTAACAAAATGTTGCATTACAATAAATATAAATATGTATGGTCTCAGCAATTTGAGACCATTTTTAAATTTCAATGAGCAGCCGTTTTTTAGATACAATGCAAGTCAAGGTCAAAGGTCAATAGTGCAGAAAAATAGCATTTCCTATTACATTTCGTCAAAATGTTCCATTACAATGAATATAAATATATACGCTCCGAGTATTTTGATACCAATATCTTGTTGATAGACCAAAGGGATATGGAGATAGGGCCAATTGGGCGCCATTTTGTTCTTGGGACTGTTACCATGGTTACGGGATCGTGAACATTTGTTGCCTAGCATTTTTGGTATCCTAGCACCATATTAAAGAAGTGAAATCTCACTTTGAGCATTAAAATCCTACGGAAATACACGAGGACCCTGACTATAAAATGCATACATTATATACGTTTTTAATGGCGGCCATCTTGAAATTCAATATGGCTGCCATATGCTATTATTATAAATTGTACCATTGGACTGATTTATAATAATATTGTAAGATTTATCACACAAATTATGTTCGTACGTGGTTTAAAATAGGAGCTACTATCAGTTTTGAGTAAAAAATGGGGGCCATTTTGAAATCCAAGATGGCGGCCAAAATAGGGTCGGGAAAAATTGGCCCCCAGTTGCAATGAATTCTGCTAGTCTTAAGGATTCCAAAACTGCCAAGAACTCAACTTGAGCATTAAAATCTCACGGAACTGATTTTTGGAACATTAGGTTCCCCACTAAAACGACAACCTCCAACCCATAGAAGGTTTCTCAAAATAAAACTAAAACGCAACCATAATTATGGTGATATAACATAGTAGAGTGGATACATGGATACTCACTGGCTCTGCCTTCTAATGTTTCATGGTTTGCTAACATTATTTTACAGTCAGGTGCATAGTTTTCAGCAGCTTTCTTAAAGTTGCCTGCTTTGAACATGGCTTGGAATTCTGCATTGCGCCGTTGGCTGCAGTTTAAGTATATAACAAAACAACAGCTATTTATTCATTCATTAATTTTAAGACGTTTGCTCAGAAGTCTCCAAATATAACAAACTTTCTTTAATATTGTTGTTACTTTTCAGGTTCATTGCATTCAGAAAAGAATATTCGATTGTGTCTCATGTGATTGTGTCTATAGTAGCCACAGGGCACAGGAAATGATGTTTTATAGTGTTGGTACATTGCACTCTTTTCTTGTTTACGAGATAACGTTATATGACTATGTATTGCTATATTCTAGCATGCAGTATACAGTAGTTAGTGGACATGCACATGTAGCTGCGGATTATAAGCTTTAAGAGTAAGCTAAATTATCGCCATTTGTCAATATTATTTATGTGTCTTGTTTACAAGTGGAGGAAAATTGCGCGCTCCAGGGGCGCAGTCAGCGATAAAATCAGCGTCAAATATTTGGAGTACCGTAATTTACAAACGTGGCGAAAACAATGGTGGGGGCCAGAAGTGGTCGGCTAGAGGGCACCGACAGCTTTTCCACTTTCTAGGTAATTTCAATTGGTTTAAATAACTATGACAATTTGAATACAAATAAAAGAAGTTAGAAAACAAAAACCTCACTCAGTAAACTATTGCTGAGACTTTTAGTTTCAAGATGTATTAACTAATTTAAACAATATATTATTATTATTAATTTTATCCAGGTAAGATCTCCGCAGATTAGATTTGTCTTAATTTTGTTATTTCAATTGACTCTTAGTAGCCACAGAATGTTTGTTATAATATTTCATGTTGGGATAATTCTTACAATATATTCCTAAAGAAAACATGTGTTGTATTGATTGATTATGTTTTTTTATTTTTCATTTACCCATATGTCTGTACTGTATAGTTGTTGTATGCCATTAACGGTAATAATCATTGGTGTTTATGAAAAAAAAAGATCTCTTCAAAATTAGGACAGCCACATGCCCCTTTTTATTCTTAAAACTAGAATGTTAAAAGTATTCTTCAAACCTCATGTCAATGAAACTGGCCCACCCGTTTTGACCACCGCTGATTTTAGTTTATCTGGCAAATAAATATTAATTAAAAACAATAGCGGATTCAACAAACATAAGCCTCCATACTACAGTACTTTCCTGTGACTGTGAGCCGAGACTGACGGCTCATCATTCAACCCAGGAAACTGACTTTCGTAATCAATTTTACAAAAACAAAACAAAAAAGAAACAGAAAACCCCCAACATTAATTTTTGTGTCGAAAACACCAGAAACACAAGATAATGATACACAAACACCGAATGGTACTTTGGACTTACCTGCCATTGTTGCAAACACGTCTGCCCACACATGAAGAACGATATGCATATGTTTTCACAATCAAAACACAAAACGATCAAAACTTTAATCACACAATTGTTATCGTAGGGCCTATGGTCGATAATCTTTGCTATCACTCTATGCAAGTGCAAACAGAGGTTATGATAATCATTACAATGAACATTCTGAACAGTGATTTGAAACGCGGAATATAGGATTTGAATCAATCTGGGACCGCCGATAATGTCCACCTGACATATTGTGTTAAGAAGTGGAAACAGTTATTGTAGGTGGGCGTGTTACAACCGCTAATGTAGAAAACGCCAGCTAATGTCGAAGCAACCGTTAATGAAAAACAATCCACCGCTAATGTAGTAAAACCTCCAGCCGTATCCGGATATTCACCCCCTGGACATTTACCCCCCGGAAAACTACCCCCCGGGCAACCACCACCTGGACAACTACCCCCTTAGGACAACTACCCCTTTAGGACAACTACCCCCCGGACAAATACCCCCCCGGACAACTACCCCCTTAGGACAACAACCCCCTTAGGACAACTACCCCCTGGACAACTACCCCCCGGACAATTACCCCCTAGGAACAATTACCCCCCTGACAATTACCCCCCGGACAACTAAGGGGGTAGTTGTCCTAAGGGGGTAGTTGTCCGGGGGGTAGTTGTCCGGGGGTAGTTGTCCGGGGGGGGGGGGGGGGTTGTTATCCTAAGGGGGTAGTTGTCCTAAGGGGATAGTTGTCCGGGGAGTAGTTGTCCGGGGGGTAGTTGTCCTAAGGGGGTAGTTGACCGGGTGGTAAACATCCGGGGGGTAACTGTCTAGGGGGTAGGTGTCCTAGAACCCCTCCAGCTAATGTAGAAACACCAACAGCTTATGTAGTAAATATAAATCAACACCAGCTAATGTAGAAACAGTCAACAGCTTATGTAGTAACGAAAATTGCCTCCCAGCTTATGTAGTTACTATCACCAGCTAATGTAGAAAATATTATATATTTTACAAAAATGTCTAAATCATGTGCAAATGCATCGATCTTTACTTAGCTATCAGTCTTTCCACCTCTTAATTGTAAGCAAAACGACCATACATCGTAAGCAACCATCTCTGTTAAGGGACCGCTTCTCATAATCGACCACCTCTCGTAAGGGATCACCTCCTCTCATAATCGACCATCTTCCATCACAACGACCTCTCGTAAGTGACCTCCTCTCTTAACGACCACATCTCTCGTCAGTGACGACTCCTTTTTATTAATATTATTGTTATTTATTTTTTTATAAAGGCACCAAATTTGGTAGACATGTCCTATGAAATAAAAAATGAATGAAAAGCGGTCCCTTAAGAGAGGAGGTGATCACTTCCGAGAGGTGGTCGATTATGAGAAGCGGTCCTTTAACAGAGATGGTGGTCGTTCAATAGAGGGTGTCATTTACAAGAGGTGATCGTTACTGGAGGTGGTCCCTTAAAAGAGGGGGTTACTTACAAGAGGTGTGGTCGTCAAGAGTGGTAGTCGCTTACGAGAGGTGGTCGATTATGAATGAGGAATGTTTCGTAAAATTGTGAATGGTCTATAGCAGATGGCTATTAACAATTGGAATACCCAAGACTACTATAAAATGATTGTCAGTACAATTATAAATATCATCGTTCTCGTACCAATTATATTCAAGCTACTTATTATAGCCGGCGATATAGAAACAAATCCGGGCTCTATAGAAACCAGACAAACAACAATTAAAGAATCGATGGGAATGGAACCTTCATTGAAAGATGTTTTGAAACAACTTAACGATATGAATACAGTTTTAAACGATAAAATGGATAGGATAGCTTCTGATTTCGCTTCAATTAAAGGAGATATGTCGAAAGGATTTGACAGACTAACTAAAAAAATAACTGATTTGGAAGAAGAAAATATAAGACTAAAAAACACAAACAAAGTTATAACTACACAACTAGATAAACTAGAAGCTGAAAGTCGTCGTAATAACATCATTATTTATGATATCCCTGAAGATGATAGAAATTAAACGTGGCTTGACTGCGAACGAAAGGTAAAGGATTATATAACAACAAATTTAGAAATCGAAGAGGTCGCTTTCGAGAGAGCGCATAGATTGCACAGCAAAAGTAACCCACGACCCATCATAGCAAAACTTACTAGCTACAAACAAAAAGATGAAATAATGTCCAAAAATAGAGCACTCAAAAAGAAAATGGCTGGAAATAAATCAAAAATTAACATGGGTGAAGATTATACTCTCAGAGTCCGTAAAATTAGAAAAGGCCTGCAACCAAAAATACAACAAGCAATCAAAAACAACGATCGTTTTCGGCTCAGATATGATAAGCTGTTTATAGGCGACGAAGTATATACATTCAACGTAGAAGACAACAAAATCATAAACCTCACAAAATAGGGTTTTGGCCATGGTCCTAATGAAGAACAATCTGAACCATCTTTGAAAGTCACCAAACACATTGATTGTATTTCTTGGAATATTAACGGTATTAGAAACAAATTTGCTGATTCTGACTTTATTGAGTATGTTAACAAATTTGACATAATTTGTTTTAGTGAAACATGGGATAAATATCGGAACGATTACAATATTAAAGGTTTCACTTGCATATCAAAATTATCAGATAAAAAAAGTCGTCATGGAAGAAATAGTGGAGGCCTAATGGTATATTATAAATTAAATCTCGTCGTTGAAGAACTGTCAAGTGCATCGAATAACATTATTTGGTTAAAGATTACTCTAACCCCAACCGACACGGTTGTAATCGCTTTTTTGTATAGACCACCAAGTACATCTAGTTACGCGACAACTGACTTTTTTGACATTTTATCTAACGAATATTTGCATTACAGCATATATCTGACATAGTATATGTAGTTGGCAACTTTAATGGTAGAACTGGTTCGGAGGACGATTACATATCCGCTGATGAAAACGACACATGGAACAATAATCTATATGTGGAAGACAACATCCGGATTGAAAGTAGAACGAATTCTGATTGTATACTAAATAGCTACGGTAAAGATATATTAGAATTTTGCAAAGAAACTGGTATGCGAATCACAAATGGTAGAATTGATAAAGAATCATCCAGTGGTTTTACATTTATCAGTTCACAAGGTAAAAGTGTATGTGATTACCTTCTTACTAACTCAAACAACTTTAAATTAATATCTTATTTAAGAATTGATGACCGTGTTGAATCGGATCATATGCCAATTGCCTTTAGTATTCAATTCAAAGACAAAGAACACACTAGGCCTAAATTGATTGTCAATGAAGATGACACGTTTACTCAGAGTACGTTCAAATGGTCCAACAGTTACATTAATGCATCCAAAGTCAGATGGGAACATGATGTCATTGAAACTATTGATAATGATTTTATGAATGCTATCTCTCAAAATGAAATTGATGAGGCAGTTTCACATTTATGTAAAATTTTTGAATACGTATGTAAAGGAATTAAGTATACACAAACAAGTAAATCTTCAACTTCTACAAAACGAAACGAATGGTTTGATAAAGATTGTAAGGACCTTAAAATGCAGGTTAAACAATCATTAAAGAGATTTAGAATTATGCGCATTCAACCTTTTTTAAATAATTATATTCAGGCAAAAAAGCAATATAAATCGCTATTAAAATGCAAAAAAATTAACTTTCATAAAAAAATACGCAAACAAATTATTGATGCACTCAATACAAAGGATAGCAAAACGTTTTGGATGAAGTTGAAGACAAAACAGAAATTATCTTGTGAAATTTCTATTAATCAATGTTATATTCATTTTAAGAACCTATTTAAAAACGATGAGTCTATTGTTAGCGTTGAGTTGCCAAAAATCGCAGAATGCCACCAGAATGAGGACAATGATAATTTAAACCACGACATAACGTTGGATGAAATAAATAGAGCATTTAATTCTCAAAATAGTGGAAAAGCTCCCGGCATTGATGGAATGAATTTTGAATTCTTGCTAAACGCCCCCAACATTATTTTTGATATTTTAAAAATTCTTTTTAACGCTATATTTTTAGTTGGAAAATTTCCCAAACAATGGGCAACAAGCTTAATTGTTCCAATTTTTAAAAATGGAGATAAAAACAAACCTGAAAATTATAGAGGTATTTCTTTAATTCCAATCCTAGGAAAAATATTTTTACATATTCTTAATTCTAGGTTAACACAATTTACAAATAGTAAAAAGTTAATTCATGAGGAACAAGCAGGCTTTCGTAAGGGATATAGAACGACAGATAATATATTCATTTTAGATACCGTCATCTCTAAATACTTAGATAAAAAGCGGGGTAGGATTTTTGTTTGTTTTGTTGATCTTAAACGTGCCTTTGACTCTATAAATCATACACTTTTACTACATAAGCTGAAATATATCGGTGTTTCAGGCAGAATGTTAAACATAATAAATTCCTTATACCAAAACTTATCTGCTCATGTTAAAATTGGCAACAAACTTAGTCCATCTTTTAATTGTTCGATTGGAGTACAACAAGGTTCTCCGTTGTCATCTTTACTCTTTAATATTTACATTAATGATTTGAGTGGTATACTTAATCAGGTAAACGATTTCATTCAAATTGGAGATTGTCATATGAATCATCTTCTTTATGCAGATGACTTAGTGCTTGTTAGTGATACGGTGAAAGGTCTCCAAAAATTAATAAATAAACTTGAACTTTATTGTGATACTTGGAAACTTACTGTAAACACTACAAAATCCAAAATTATGGTTTTTAAAAATGGCCGCAATTTAAGGAACATCGAAAAATGGAAGTATAAAAATATTCAATTAAAAATTGTTAATTCGTATAATTATCTTGGTGTTATTTTTAGTTCAAATGGTACATGGAACAACTCAATGCAACATAATCAACAAAAAGCAAATCAAAGTTTATTCTGCTTAAAATCATTTATTTATCGTAACTTATCTTTTCTTCCAATTAATACATGGAACCATATTTTTGATGTGAAATTACTTCCTATTTTAACGTATGGAAGCGAAATCTGGGGAATGTCAGATAGCATAAACATTATTGAAAAAACACATACTAAATTTTGTAGATATTTATTGCAAGTTGGGAAAAATGCACCAAATGCCGCTGTTACTTCTGAGTTAGGTAGATTACCACTTTCTTTGGATTGTTTAGTTACAGTTATAAGATTTTGGTTACATATTATTACTTTAGATCATGACAGATTCATTTTTAAGTGTTATGAGTTTCAACTTAGAAAAGTTAACCGTAATGAGAATTGTTGGGCACAACAGGTCAAACACTTACTTTTTTCTACTGGTTTTGGTTATATATGGTTACAACAATATGTTAATAGTAAAGGTTTATTTTTGAGAGAATTTAAGTTGCGCTTCTTATGTGATATTGAAAAACAAAAATGCATTCAAAAATTTAGTTTACATAATAAGTTAAAGCTCTTTTCTCTTTATAAAAAAGAAGTTATCACTTGACCAACATCATTAATTTTAAACAAAGAAGATTATTAACTAAGTTACGTTTAGGGATATTAGAGCTAGAAATTGAAAAGGGCAGATGGGAGGGTGTAGAAAGGTATAAGAGAACGTGTAAATTATGTAAAAAGAACATTATTGAGGATGAATATCATTTTATTTTGCAATGCACATTTTACAATGATTTAAGAAAAAGTTTTATTCCAAGATTTATTCGTGTTTTTCCTTCTATTAATAAGCTATGTTTATTACTTTCCAACACAAATTTTACTTATAATTTAGGAAAATACGTCTACTTTGCTTTTGAAAGAAGAAACCATTATCTTAAGTTATAGTTATTTTTTATTTGTTTGTATTAGGGCCAAAGGCCAATATACATTGAAATAATAAATTCCCTGAAAAGGGAAAGAAAGAAAGAAAGAAAAAAGAATAGTGGTTCCTTAAGGAAGGAGGTGATCACTTCCGAGAGGTGATCGATTATGATTATGAGAAGTGGTCCCTTAGAAGAGAGTGCTCGTTCATTAGAGGTGGTCATTTTCGAGTGGTCGTTGTGATGGAAGATGGTCGATTATGAGAATCGGTCCCTGCGTTGCTTGCGAGAGGTAGTGGAAAGACTGATAGCTAAGTAAAGGTCGATGCATTTGCACATGATTTAGACATTTTTGTAAAATATATAACATTTTCTACATTAGCTGGCGATAGTAACTACATAAGCTGGGGTGTTGATTTTTATTTACTACATAAGCTGTTGGTGTTTCTACATTAGCTGGAGGTTTTACTACATTAGCGGTGGATTGTTCTACATTAACGGTTGTTCCGACATTAGCTGGCGTTTTCTACATTAGCGGTTGTAACAGGGCGGGTAAATTGAATAGGTCAAATGTTATTTAGAGCTATGAAACTTTGAAATATATTAATGTTTACTACAGAATACATAAGTATGTTACTTTAAAAGCTAGTTGTTGATATTGCAAAGTTAATATTGCTTAATTATTAATTATATATACACTTTTATTTTAGAGTATGTATTATTTTTTTAAATTTTGTTTAAAGGGCCCTAGTACTGTTTCTATAAAATTGTTCATTTAACACTATTCATCACTATAAATCTTTTTATCCATGTTAGTTTTAATAAATCTATTATGGAGTTCGCATGCTTTTTTTTTATAAGTACAAGACTAATTTTTTCACGCTGACCATTCCACAGAAAATGTATTTTTTTCAACAAGTGGAATTATATGTAAGGGTACGTTATTTATGCTTGCGTTATAAACCAATTCAGAGATTGCAAGAGTTTTGATGATTGTTATCCTTCCAAAAAAAGTTAGATTTCTTTTTTTCCATAACTATAAGAGAACGTTTTGTAGTTCAATAACCTTTTCGTCCCAGTTTTTTATAATACATATATCTTTATCATAGCTACGTAAATTCCAAAAAATTTGATTGGTTCTTGTGTCCATGTGATATAATAATTTACCAAGAGAATTTAAACAGGTAAATGAAATTCTGTCTCATCCAAAAAATATTGCAAATGGTTTTAATAAATTTATTTCAAATGTTGGACCTAATTTAGCTAAGGAAATTCCACATATTGATGATACAAGTTTTAGATCATAATGAAAGTGTACAACAATCATTATTTTTAGACAATGTTTCATGTGAGGAAGTTTTAAGGGAAGTTCTAAATTTAAAAAGTAAATATTCTTATGGACTTGATAATATCGATGTATATGGTAGAGTATTATATGAAATTGTTCAACCTGTAACGCGTATATGTAACCTGTCATTAGAATGTGGAACATTTCCAAATATGTTCAAAAGTGCAAAGGTAATACATGTTTATAAATCTGGTGATAAACAAGATTTTAACAACTACAATCTCTTTAAGTTCCGCAATTTTCAAAAATATTAGAAAAGATGTTTAACAATAGATTAATGACATTTATAAAAAAACACAATTTATTATATAGTGGACAATTTGGTTTTCGCCCAAATTATTCTACACAACCCATGCCTTATTTAAACTTAATGAAGACATTACATCTGCAATAGACAAGTCTAATTACTCGGTTGGCGTCTTTATAGATCTAAAGAAAGCTTTTGACACCATTGACCATGACATCTTACTAAAAAAAATAGAATATTACGGAATTCGAGGTGTGGCTTCAAAGTGGTTAAAAGGTTATTTATCAAATCGGATCCAAATAGTATCAGTTCATAATGAAATGTCTGATCCTATAGAAATTTTGGGGCCCTCCTTATTTTTGCTGTACATAAATGATATTTATCGTTTGTCGTCATCGCAATCAAAATCAATCACATTTATTCATAAATCGAGAGTATTTGGTAAGAAAACCAGTAGTGTTAATTAGGGGAAAATTATGATAAAATCAGAACAATTTAACATTTTTAAGTAAAATCTTAATTTACGCAAGAAAAGCATGTTGACACTAAGCACTAGGAATGAAATGTGGCACATTATTTTATCAAAGATTTTATATAAACACAAAAGACAATCGGGCACAACGCTAAGACGATCGGGATGAACTGGTAAGGCGATCGGGCCCAACGTGGTTCTGAAAATACTGGACGAACGGGACCAACTGGTAAGACGATCGGGCCCAACACATAGGACGACCGGGACCGCAAAATGTGGGCCCGATCGTCTTGGGCCCGATCGCCCATGGGTCCCGATCGTCTGTTCCCCCATCATAAACACGACGTACAACAGAGAGACTAGCAGCTTAGCAGTAGGCAAGAGAAAACAAGGCCTAAACTAAGAACAGCCTACATTGTAAATTAATTTAAACTTAGGCCTACATTACAATACAAGTTAACAATAATGGTTATAAGCGCCAAGTAATATTTTCATTGAAAGTAAGTAGCCTACCTAGGCCTAGCTAGACTGGGTGCCACTCAGTCCAGCCCGGAATGAAAAGTGACTGCATGCTATGATGATTTTCTGACCTCTACTCTATCTAGCTGGCTAGGCCTAGCCTATACCTACATAGATAGCCCGAAACGTTCCACCTAATAAATTTATATATAGGCCTAATGGTATTATTTATTAGGTTTTAAAAGATGTTTGTTGAAACTAAACTTTCTACTAAGACTAGGCATAGGGCCTAATTAATGCAATCATTATTATAATATTAAAAGAGTCTGTCTGAATCAACTTTGAATGTGCTGGCCTCCTGTGCTGCAGTTTACAACTCCCTGCTGATGAATACGATTAATTATAATTATTGGTAGCCAACAAATGGTGTTATTTCTTTTAAAGATTATTAGTTGAACTTTTATGAATTATAATTTTATATATATATATAATCAGAAAAATCAAATATTTTTGTCTGAATACATTTTCTCATTTTTTTACTGAATTTTGCTAAAATCTGAATTCACAAACAAATGTAAACATGGGCAATTTATTTGAATGTTTAAAAAAAAAAGAATAATTATTATAATTTTTCCCTAGAAATTAAAAAATGCTGGCTGTGCACAATTTTAGGTGTGTACATCCATAACAAAATTACAACAAATCATTTTTTCTTAGTTGAGTATTAGATATTGTCTATATATAGAGGCCTAACCAACTTTGACTTTATTTGAGGGAAGATTTAATATTTTTGATAGTAGAGTACGATGTTTTACAATTTACATTGTTCAATTTATAGGTCTACTGTACATTAGTACAGTATTATAATTAACTTTAGTACAGCATACATACTGTATAATTATTTAGTAATGTACATTAATACTGCTAATGTGTATTGAAATGTTTTATATTGGTTATTCCAGAATATGTGTAAATATAATTAGCACCAACACAAATGTTAATATCACAAATTTACTTACTAATTGTATATGGTGCTCTTCTATTGGAACAAACTTAAATATCAAAAGTAAAAATATTTTGTATTTCAGGCTGATGTAAAAGGTCAAGCATCTAGCTTGCCATGTTTTAATCCAATATTAAACCTTTGTGGTTCCACAATATCTTAATATGAAAATAGTAGTTTGAAGAGAAAATTAAAAGAGTTAGATACTGTACATTTACCTCAAATTGATTTTATAAAAAATGTTGTTTAAGGCTGAAATTGTAGTTTGATACATGAAGTGTGCATGGAAAATATGTCTTTAAAGCAAGTATGTGTGTAAGCCTAGTTTTTCCATCTACTATATAAATCAAGGTTAAATAAAAATAATAAAAAAAATAATAAAAAATAATCTATAATAACAATCTTCTAGTACTGTATATTATTAGTCGGTCCATTCTAACTGCTTACTCTGACTCGAATATAACCCCTAGCATCAGAGCAAGCTCGGTGGTCTAGAAGTATGAGCGCCAGGCTAGTGATCTGGAAGCCGTAGGTTCGAGTCCCACCCGAGAATTACTTGCATATTTTTTTGCAAGTATTCTCAATGTACAACGTACAAAAATTACATCAGAGTAGGGCAAAACATCTGACCAATTACTCTACACCCTGACACAAAGCTACTCCACAGTAGTTACAAACAATTACAATCCTGTTGGTGCAGTACCCGCTGGGATACTATAATGTAGTTTGTTGAACAAATCATTGATCGTTTTGATACGTACGGTCCAAGTAGTATAGGATAGCCAAGCATAGCAAATTTTGGTTTCTTTTTTTTAAAATTAAAATTTATGTAATGAAATGTAAACTTCCTATCAATTCACATTTCATATTTCTAATTTTAGGACCCTCTTTTTTTAGTATCCCAAACAGACCAGTACTTGCCAACTAGACAATGCAAATCAATGTCTTTGATCCGTTAACCAGTTCAAGTGTCGATGTTCCTCTACGAAAGACGCCTTCTTCAGGCTTTGTAGTGTCTCTTAGAACACTTGGTAAGTATCATGGATCATCATAAATCAGCCAATGGGACATTCTGTGTCACTTTGAGGTCTAATCAAATGTTTAGGTCTTAGCAAGCATGATTAGTGAAACTTGAATACGACTAAATTCAATTCACATTTATTCAGCAATATATATATATATATATTTCTTTGTGGTTTACCACCACCTTTATTCATTCAATATTTCAGTAAATTATTTCTAAACATTTTCTACCTTTGTTCGTTTGTTTTCTGTTTTTTCCCCTCATTAATATCATAATTTTAACCTTTAGTATCGCACCATTAGTGAAAATGATTTTTGTTATTTCACATTCATTTATATTTCATTTAACATTTTTGTTTTCTGTATAATTACTATACATTAAGTGTTTTTTTGGGTTAAATCATCTATTTGCAAAACTAATTGTATATTAATCAAAATTACAAATGTTGTTACTCATTTAACTGTGCTTTTATACTAATTACATACATTAAATGCATTGTATGGTGTACACTTAAGTACACATACTGCACACATACACATTCATCTATTATATTATTTGCACATATATTATTAATTATGAATTACCGTAAATATGCATACTTATTATAAACACTTTTAAGTATAATGTAATTTTTTTATAAAATATTGCATTCTTGTCTCCATTTTAGTTCATAGAATAAAACATTTTTGTTGATTTTTTAAAATATTAAGGTATTTTTACATGTTTAAACATACAAATATATATTTACATTGCTACATACACTTATTGCAGGAATCTTTTAAGACCCTTTGAAAAAAAATTAAGAAATCACAAAGAAAATCATTAAATAAAATTTCATACAAGTTGAGAAACATAAAGAAACATCTTGATGGATTTAAGGCAAAATTCATGACAGTCAATTGATGACATGATACAGAATTTTGAATTATAATACATGTTTACTACTATTTTATTTGAAAGGCATCTACTTTGATGGTGCAGTAGGACTTAGCTATCGAGTTGGTGGTGATGGAAAGGAGAGAAAAGTTGTATGCACATCAGAAGATGGTAAACATTTACTTGAACCAATAAATGGCTGGGCCAACCATTCTTCCTATGAACTTATTAGCAGTGCTCCAGGTAATATTGTTTAATTTAATAGATGTTCTGCAACAGTAAGAAGCTGATACAGAATGTTGAGAGAGGGAAAGGCCACTTGGAGGGTTCCAACTCATAATTTGGACTGAGTAGAATTTATGTGAATATTGTTAGTTTGGTTTATATTTAAACAATGCCGGTCTTGAGCCTACTGTGTTGTTCTTTGATACCAACAGCAATTCAAATGATTTAAAATCTAAATTTAAAAATGTTAACGGACAATGTCAAACATTTTTACATACACGTTTTGCTAATTATGTGGTTTTTTAAAAACCGTTGTTGCAGTACCATCTATTGAAGTTATGGATGATTACCCTTCTAAATCACAGACCGACATAGAGACAGAAAAACCATCTTGTGATGTACCTCAAAGAGACAGTATTATTAACAAGCAAGAGGTAAGGAAACATTTAAAACTAAGGTGAGAACATGCATATAGCCAAATGTTTTTGCGGTATCCGGTACCTAATGCTGTAATGCAAAATCTAAAAAATACACTACAGGAAGTTGATAAAGACAGCACTGCAAAGATAAAGAAGAATATATAGATAATGAGTTTATAAAACAACCTATAAAAATACAGCATCTTATCATTTACAAATAGAATACAATACAATTTCGTTACAATAATTGGTATAATAAATAATACAAAATGATATAAATATTATGGCCATTTCTAATAATATAATCATCAAAAGTTACTATTAAGAAAGCTTTACAATTGACACCTATATGACATTCTGAAAAGTAGACAAGCGTTTAAAAAATGTATTGATAAAATTTGCCACCAATGTGATAGAGTCTGACTCATGAACTATAATTGATGTTCTAGAAACTATCTTTTTTGGTTCTCCACTTTTGGAACAGTTTCCATGTAAGAGAAAAAAGAGTGGATGGATGAAAACTGGTACTAAACAGCAAACTTACAATGGATAGCTTTTTTTCTTAGAATTCAACAAATTATGAAGTAATTGAACTGAAGGAAGGATATTCTTACACTGACGAAGAAGGAAATCAAAGAGCGGATGGATCAATAACGCTTATCAAGGGACAAATGAACATAGTGGTGGACACGGGTAATGCATGGGACAGGCAAGTCATTCTGGATGGTTAGTCATTTTGTATTATTGTTTAAACTCAATTACAGGATATTTTTAAAACAAACAATTTCTACATGTCATGGCAGTTGCTATTCTACAGATGTGCAACTGGCATGTATTTTTTTCGCTTGGTCAACATGCAATTAAAAAAAATCTACTGTTATAGATGCAATTCTGCACATCATTCAATTTTGTAATAAGATTTTCCAATATCTACCTTCAGTACAGTGTCATAAAAATAATCAGAACAACATAATTAAGATTCTTATAGATCATCAATAATATAAGCTTTATAAATTACAGCCCAAATTAAATGTTCGGAAAAAAATCTTTTATGACCAGAGTTATATTTGATTTGAACTTCAAAATGAAGTAGTCGATCAATTGCCGAGTCACATTGGCTGGAATTCAATGAGTTTCTGGTTGAATTTTATTTTGTATTTTCATAAAGTGAACAGCGGTTATTATTATTTTTTTTTTTCTATGGAAATGATTAACTTTAATAAACTCTGAAATGGCATATTCAAAATATTTTTTTATTAATCTTTTATTTTTTATGTTTTTGGGGCACAATACATCATTAAGTTTTAATGTAATGTTTCTTTCTAGGACTGTCAACACATAATTTAGAGCCAGACCAAATTCAGTATGTTGTTTGTACTCATGGTCATTGTGATCATGTAGGAAACCTGAACCTATTTCTGAAAGCAACACAAATTGTTGGATTTGATATCTGCAAAGAGGATAAATATGTTGATCATCCATTTGCATTGGTCAGTACATCGCTTATAAATTAATTTAAAATTTGAGGTAATTCAAATTAAAACTAGAATCAGCCTAGTTTTTTTATATAGGCTGTATAGAAAAAAAAATGCTATATATAAATTTATGTAATATTCTGATAATATCAGAAAAATTTTCTTGTATAATAGCTCTCCATGGGGTGGGGAGCCACATACATTTAGGCAATAAAAGAATTATCAAACTCAGAAATCCACTCTTACAACACTAGGGCTTCACACGCCCTTCATCTTCCTTTAACCAAACTTACTTTAATTCAACACAATGTCCGATATAGTGGCTCTAAATTATTTAATGCACTTCATAAGGATATTACATCTACCCCGATCTTAAGGAATTGTTTTTCTGTAAAAGTAAAAAACTACCTTTTTTCAAATTATTGGTATATTTGAAATAATTATTGTTGGCCGTTTGTCGTCTCCTCTGCCCCATATGGCTACCAAATTCCAATAATTACCATTTATATCGTTCATTGTCTTTATGCTTCCTCTTTGTTTTGTGTATGTGTTTTGTTCTGTCTTTATGTTGTTTTTTCTTTTCTTCATTTTTACTTTTATTGTACATGGCTTGCCCTCCACAAGTGTCGATTTGAGTAATCCAATTGATGTTTTAGATTTTAGGGCTCTTGCCTCTTTTTGCATTTAAAAAAAAAATGTTTTTTTTAAGCAAAAGTATTTTAATTATCTATTTTTAATACTTTATTTTTGTCAAATGTTTAAGTTTTATTTGAAAGAAAGAAGAAAAAAATGATAATTGAATTGAATTGATAACGCTTGGATGATTTTTTTTTATTGCGGTTTTTTAAAAGTTAAAAATTTGTTTGTGAATTAATTTGGCATGATGGCAAAACATTTTTTTCAGAAGTAAATGCACTAGAACCTTATTAAATATTTATTCAATGAAAGTTTATATAATTGCAAAATATATTATACAAATAATGAATGTTTATAAGTGGAATGGTACAAATAATCGCATGAGGGGAATGATGAAAGATTATATTGCAACAAGGCGAAGCCAAGTTAAAATATAACCTTTCATCATTCACCAAATGCCATTATTTGTACCATTACACGAATATAAACATTCATTATTTGTTTTATATAACATCATAAATAGATTAAAAGTACTATTTAACGATCGTTAAATAGTGCATACTTTTGCACACCATGTTACCCACAATCAAATGACAGGAATTTATTTAGGTGTATAATATCATTTATTTAATGATGATGTTTTATAAAGTCTGTGTACATTTGCTTGTGTGAAAAGCGATACAATTTCCAATGCGAAAATCACGGATTGCTAATTCTTCTGACATTTGTTTTATTATTACCACCTCCAGCTTATTGTTCTGTTGGCACTTTCCAACCAACTAAGAATGAACAACATTTTCAATCCATATGATTCAAAACACTTCCTACTACCGAAATACTGCTATATGCTTTCAATAATTAATTCTTCTATTTTAGGGTGAACCCTTTATAATAGATGATGACATAGAAGTTATAGCAACTCCTGGTCACACACATAATGATGTTAGTGTTGTGGTTCAGAAGACTATCAAAGGCACTGTTGTAGTTGCAGGTAACAGTACTATTATTTATGGTTTTTGGAATACACAATGATGTTAAAACTGACCATATGACCCTGCATAATCATAACACTAATTAGTAATTAGGATAATATTATATAGACATATTACATAAAGAACAAGGTTGGCTCAAACGTAAAATTAAAGAATCAATCAGCATAAGGAAACAAGATAAAATGATGAATAGAGCCAAGAAAGCCAGAACTAATATCTATGCATGAAATAGAAATACACTAGCAAAATTGGAGTGCTTGTGGACTGTGCTTTTTGCACCAGATGGAAAATAACATGCATGTTATAAACAAATTAGCTACTGTTTTTGAGAGATAGATTTTGCTGTACTACAAATATGGATAAAAAACTTACAAGATAATCACAAATGACGAAGACTGATGCTCACCAACCCCACTCTAAAAAACAAATTTTTAAAAATGGACAAAAAAGAAGGAGAGAAAAAGGCTCAACATGCCTATCAAGCTCAACTTCCAGAAAAAAAAGAAATGACATTTCTTTTAGATGATATCAAACAAACAATATCAATGTACATTAGTGAAATAGTTTATGAGAATTTATAGTTGCTCTGCTTTTCTAACAAAAAATCTTTGACCTTAGTTTTAAAAGGTTTTAATAAATAAAGATGCAATTGTGAATCTGTCAAAAAAGTTGTATTTATTGATTGTTTTTTTAGGCAGCCAAAACATAAATTATTATTGTGTCCTCCACATACAATATATTTTATTACAAAATGTATTACTACTTCAGTTTTCAGAGAATGAGAACAATACAAGTTGTCAGTAAATAAATATATTACAGTATACATATCTAGATTGTATTTGAGATATGATTTTTTACCCTTTATTCGACACACATCTATTTTTAAAAAACAAGGTATTTATATACTGTATTTTGTTGTTTTTTTAAAGGTGATTTATTTGAGAAAATGGAAGATTTAATAAATGCTGAGTACTGGATGTGCAACAGTGAAGATGAAAAGTTGCAAGAAAAGAGTAGAAATATAGTATTAGGCCTAGCAAATTACATAATACCAGGACATGGGCCAGGGTTTAAAGTGCCAATAAAAACAACAGAAGCTGACACAAATAAAACCTGAAGCTTATAAATTAGAGTGTTGGTGGAGCCTTTAAAATTGTCAAATACCTTTTGGAAAATTATCTATGTACATGCTACTGTACATGACAGTATAGCAACAAGTAAAAAACATATACTGAAGAATTCCAGAATAAAACTTAATAGCTAAAGAAATAGTAAGGTTTAGTTAAATTTGCTATTTTATTCAAAGAACTATTTTCTTCAAATGCATTGGCAGGCTAGCCTACCTAAATGTGTTATTAAAATGCTTAGTTATTCTGACAACAATAAAAGTCTGAAAATTGTTGGTTGATCCTTTTTAAAGTTACAGTATATAATATTTCAGAAATGGTTGTTCATTGACTTGGACATTATTATAAACGTTAATATTTCCTGCAATTCTAACAGGAGTCTTTCTTTTTAATAAAATCTAATATTGTATTTTTTTTTTAATGAAGCATATGAAAATAGAACTATCCTGTCCAGTAGACAGCAATAACAAGAAGAATAAGAATAACTATTACTGTATTACTCTCTTTACTCATTTTGACGAGATTTGAATAAACATTTTTCATTATGTGAATTATAAGCCTAGGATCTCAACTATTCAACCAGTCTTATCAGGGTAATAGAATGATATGAAATCGTGCATTTGCGGTACATCAATGTGCAAACGTAACTGCGCGTATATGTATTTACAAGGCCACATACATGGCTGCAGTCGCGTGCGCAAATTTGAGTTAGTGTTTTCCGACCGACCGACTTGTAGTGAGCTATAGAGTTGCGTTGTACACGACTGAAAACAGTACGCATAGGGACATTTAATTCCCTTGCTATATGCAATGTCATGGATTGTCGGAGCCAAATTTTCTAAACTATTTTAGTGGTTTTATTTAAAAAAATACGATTTTTTGGCCTATATTTGGTGTACTTACACTCCCAAAAAAGCAATAATGTAAATTTTATTTTTACTGCATAATATGGTTATTAACAGATAAAAATGTCATGCAGTATCAAATGTCATGCAGTATCAAATGTCATGCAGTATCAAATGTCATGCAGTATCAAATGTCATGCAGTATCAAATGTCATGCAGTATCAAATGTCATGCAGTATCAAATGTTATGCAGTATCAAATGTCATGCAGTATCAAATGTCATGCAGTATCAAATGTCATGCAGTATCAAATGTCATGCAGTATCAAATGTCATGCAGTATCAAATGTCATGCAGTATCAAATCCATTGCTTTTTTCCAGAAAAAAAAATGATTATGGCCCACTTTGCGCCGATATGCAGAAACGCTTATAATCCTGGAAAAGAAGCCAATGGACTTATCTTTTAGTAAGGCCTACTCTTGAGTGGGCTTCTTTTCAAGATGGCTTTCATTTCGAGATAGGCTTATTTTCGAGATTACTTTTCGAAGAAATGAATGCTGTACATTTTGTGATTATTGTAGGACTTTTTTAGACATTACCTCAATTTGTGATCAAAACATAATTTAAAACTGTATGTAAGCCTATGATATAAACTCGATCATACATTATATCGGCATCACAAGTTATTTGGCATTACATCTTGGATATTTAAATAGTTTATTTCGAAAAGAAGCATATACTAACTTGAAAAGAAGCCCAGTGGGCTTGGTTTGAATATTAAAATGTTGTATCTTTGTAATTAGTGGACATATAGATTCGATTTTGGTGTTAAATTGTTCACAATGTATATGTTTATATTTGCTTTAATGCAATATTTTTTTCTTCTAAAAATGACTGGAATCTACATAAGGAACGGTCGTGGTGAGGTGAAATTATAGATTCAATCTAATGAAATATCTTGTTTGAAAATGACCAGAAGTGTAATTATTATATGAGGCCTGGCATCAGTGCATCACAAAACTTTTGAGATATTTAGCCTTGAAGTTCAGAATGTGAAAAACGGCCTACGCCAGTCTAGCGCCCCCTATCTGGGTTGACACATATATCATGGCCGCTGGTTGTTATGTTATTGTTGTGATATTTGGTTTTGACGAATAAAGATCATATTCTACTTGAGTCTTACGTGTCCGGTCGTCTTTATTGTGGTGTGCCTTTTGCCTTACTGGCGTGGTATTACGAGCCCACCCACCATTATTCGACTAGTACTGGTGAGTAGCCTACCCAATCTAGGCTAGGCCTAGTAGGCCTAGGCCTAGCCCAACAAATCGATGCTAGCTCGATTTGTTGGGCTAGGCCTACTAGATTGGGTTTGAATATTAAAATGTTGTATCTTTGTAATTAGTGGACATATAGATTCGATTTTGGTGTTAAATTGTTCACAATGTATATGTTTATATTTGCTTTAATGCAATATTTTTTTCTTCTAAAAATGACTGGAATCTACATAAGGAACGGTCGTGGTGAGGTGAAATTATAGATTCAATCTAATGAAATATCTTGTTTGAAAATGACCAGAAGTGTAATTATTATATGAGGCCTGGCATGGGTGTGTAGAAAGCGACGACCTCGAATTGGACGACCCCAACGACCCGGGCGACCTCGATTTGAACGACCTAGAATTGGACGACCCATAACACAAAACCGACGACCCCTATAGCCTAGCCTAGGCCTAAGCGTGGTATAACATCCCGAAGCCGAACATAGCCAAAGATCTTTAAACCATACCTTATTTAATACTCGCAAGCAAGCAATTGATTGAAAAAATACAGAAATATCGCCATTTGATACTGAATGTGTCGACACGAACAAACGAACAGATATGGAACGCCAAGAGTGCATCATTAAAACTGCATTCGACTCGATTAGCACACGAAATATCATAAACATGGCAACCCAGGTCAAAACGGCCCCCTTTTCAGCGGCGGGTAAGGTTTGACGGTATACAATGCATATGTGAAATGTAAAGCTTTCTTATGGCCCTCCCCATGCACATGTTCGCAACACGCTGCTTGGTAGGCCTATAGTGTTCGTTATATGAAGACGAGATGTAATTATACGTCCATGGTTTAACCATGTAATGTATAATATTTATTTCTTTTGAATTTCTTTTTAATATGTTTGTCGAAATACCAATGACCAATCCACTGAGCAAACCTTACCCGCCGATGAAAAAGGGGCCGTTTTGACCTGGTTTGCCATGTTTATGATATTTCGTGTGCTAATCGAGTCGAATGCAGTTTTAATGATGCACTCTTGGCGTTCCATATCTGTTCGTTTGTTCGTTTCGACACATTCAGTATCAAATGGCGATATTTCTGTATTTTTTCAATCAATTGCTTGCTTGCGAGTATTATATAAGGTATGGTTTAAAGATCTTTGGCTATGTTCGGCTTCGGGATGTTATACCACACTTAGGCCTAACGCCTAGGCTAGGCTATAGGGGTCGTCGGTTTCGTGTTATGGGTCGTCCAATTCTAGGTCGTCCAATTCGAGGTCGCCCGGGTCGTTGGGATCGTCCAATTCGAGGTCGTCGCTTTCTACACACCCGGCCTGGCATCAGTGCATCACAAAACTTTTGAGATATTTAGCCTTGAAGTTCAGAATGTGAAAAACGGCCTACGCCAGTCTAGCGCCCCCTATCTGGGTTGATGAAATGGTGAAAAATAGGTCTTTTTTAAAATGAAAATAACTCTTCAGAATGCAAGATGACCCCCAATTTTTTTAAAATTATTAGGGAAGCCATTGAGTTGTAGATATGAATTCATGTACACATTTGACTTACAAAATGTTGTGACGTCATCAAATGGCCACTTGAATTTTAAAATTAGGATTTTTTAACTTTTTGTGTAGTTTATCACATTCAAAAGAGCGCTTCTCGGTTATTTGTGCTCGAATTTCTCACAAATTTCAGTATGTGCTTGCTTAATTATTTATCTTTCTCATGAGTTGTCAGCGTTTTAGATGATGACGTCATCACGCGTAAAAACTTGAATAACGTAGGTCGTGTAATTTCACCTACACCATACATTTGAATATCTTACAGCTCTTCAGAATTAAAGGTGACCTTGAAGATTATAACTTATTATGAAAGCTGATGAAATGTAGATATGAATTCATATAAAAAATAAGCCTATCGGATGTTGTGATGTTATCATATGGCCAGTTGAAGTTAAAAAGCAATTTTTTTAGTCAAAGTTATACAAATTTCAAAGAGCGCGCATTGCGCTTCTACGTGCCAAATTTTCTTTCAATTCTTATATTTATTTGCTCAATTCATTATCTTTCGAAATTGTCAATTTCGAGTTTATTTTGATAATTCCATCATACCTAAAAACTAAAACATGATGTGTGTCCCGTAATTTCACCTATGCTACACTGTATATAGATATACAGTATATACTGTATATATATATATGACACATAATAGGTACAACTCAGCATTATAAGCGTATGCATCATGTCATAGGATGGCGTACATCAACTTTTTACGATCGTATGTTAACGTACATGCATGTTTAAAAAAATTTACTTTCATTAAAATGATAAAAATAATCACCTATAATTCGTCAAAGTGACGAATTAAATTCTAGTTTATTATTATCATTTTATACTTTTTAGTTAGGGTTTCCCCAACATATATGTAAATGTGTGCTTTTACAACAGAGAAAACAAATCGTACATTTATTAATACAGTCCAATTTTTAACTCTTGTTTTAACGATTGACATTAAATTACCACTGATTGACCCAAAATACATTTTGCATGACACTATTATTTGTTTGACCAATCTGGTTCACCATTTGCGAGAATGTTACATTCCTGAAAAAAAAAAGACATTTTTACCAAAACATTCTGCTATAAGAGTGCCATAACCAGACAAACCATTGGCATAATTTTTTCTCAACATGTTATTGTCTTTTTATTTTTTTACAACAACCATATAAACCTGAAGGAGGCTAAAGTCTTGACAAATAGAAGGCAGCTCAAGTTTCTGCTATAATCAAGAAGGGCAGCCATACAAATCCAAGCAATAACTGATAACAGTCAGTGGAGTGGACACAATTGACGACAAAAGAGGCATGATGTACGGTAGCAAACTTGGATTAAAGTAAGACCTTTGTGGTCCCACATCAAATATATTGAATAAAATACAAGCATATGCTATCGATGGGAATCTTTTCAAATGGATAGTAGAATGTGTCTTATTTTGAAGGAAGCAGCGTGTTGCAATCAAGAGAACATCATGTCACGGTCTAAAGTAATTGTATATTGGTAATGATAGCCCCTGGCAGTTGAAATTTATTAATAAATCCCGCATTGCACACTTTTAGAAGGAACCCTGAAATGCAGACTATGCAGTTTTGCAGACAAGAGGAAGAGAAGGATTAGGATTTCAGAAAACATATATTGTAATCGCTAGTAAAAGTTAAATTGTTGGTTAGATCAGACACATATTCAGCTACCTCGATTAGGAATTATTTTATCCAATTTTTCTGCCAGTTAATTCAAGACTTAACAACTGGATGTGATACTTTATCTCTTAGTGCACGTGAATTCTGTAATCCGATTGGTCAATATGTATGAGATAGAATTCCGTATTACGCCCATTTACAGTCAAGTGGATCAGAAGGGTAATTTATCCCGTATTACCTGTTTGATGTTTCTACGCGCGCGTTGTTTATGTATTGTATTTTTATCGTTGAGTGCATGCGTAGTTGTGATTTCAACCATCGAATATGAACCCGTATTCGACGGTCCGTAAAAAAGCTAATCGTAATGGTTGAAAGCTCCCTATTTGTTTTTTTTCTTTGTCGCTTGTCCAATTGCTTATATGTGTACACTAAGAGATAAAATCCTTGCACCCTGCTCGTTCTAACGAAATACGGGAAATATCTACGTTCTGGTTCCATATTCCATTCGGCTTTCGGCCTCATGGAATATGGAACCAGAACGTAGATATTTCCTGTATTCCGTGAACAAGCAGGGTGTAACTAATAGTATCCTCCTTTGGTATGGAAATCTAGGCACACCAAAATTCAAGATACACCGAGTTGCTGATAGCCAGATATCTGGATTGAACAATGTAAATAAAGCTAGTAAATATTATTTCTTTGCACAGAACAATCCTCTGACTTAGCGTCGCTTTTGGAATAATTTGGAAAATTGCAAGGCAGACACATATAACACTAATGCTCCAACCCATTCTTCAAATAAATCTGGGGAAAATAGAAAATGGAGATGAAACCCATAATGTGCTTTGGAATTTGGATAAACATACAAACTACAGTTGAGAAAGTCAAATAACTAATTGAACAATTACTGTCTTCTGCCTGAAAATGATACCAAACACGACAATATTTGGACAGTTTTAAAATGTGACCTTTTGACCTTTTAAGGTCACATGACTTGTTTTATTGTATGTAAATATTAATCTATTACTGTAGTATAAATGTAATGCAATTATTTGATCGGTGTATAATTGCATTTCCAATGATACCATAGGCCTACATCACCATATTTGACGATTTTTGTAGGCCATCTTGTTTTTTAAAAATGACGGCTCATAAAATGCGAAATCGGATGGGGTTCGCCCCCAAGTACCTTCCATACAACATGTATGCCAAATCTGATGCTTTTATCAAAAATTGAACGATTCCCGTATTATATATTTTTACAAACCTACTGTATGTCTAAATCATGTGAAAATGCATCTATTTACTAAGTTAACAGTCTGAAAACAGAACAGTGCCTTTCATCTTCTATTTCTATGTTACATCTGTCAAATTATATCTGAATCATAGATCTTCCATAACTTAAGTTTCTTTTTACAGCATAACATTCTATAGACTTAAAAGTGTTGTCATTAACATTATCACTAATTTGTGTAATTCCAGAATCAATCCAGTTTTGATTATATGAAGATTTATTGTTTAGCACAATATATTTGGTGTCCCTCATTTTTAAGACAAGACAAGCGAAGCTCGCGTACCATCTAGTTATAGACTAATTTACCAAAAATACTTAAATTTCTTTTTTTCCAAGTTTTTAACACATTTTTCAAATTTTCAATCTTTTCAACCCAGTTTATTGTGTGGAAGTTTTATCATAACCAACAAAAACACCTAAGAATTTGACAGGCTCATCAACCCATTGTATTGCAAAAGGTTTGTGAACGTTGTTTTTTGAAGATCCTATCCGCACTCCTTTTATTTTCATTTTGTGACATTCCTGCAACCTTACAAAACAAGTTTACTGTATTTAAACAAGCTTCAATACTCATCTCATCCCTAACACAAATTATAGTATCGTCTGCTAACTGAGCAATTTTTTATTTATTTACAATGAATGTTATATTGATAGTCATTGGCTCTACAGCTATTAAAAAAAGTAATGCCGAAAGAGATCATCCTTGTCTAATACCATTATTCATCTTAAAACTTTCTTGTTAGGCAGATCACAACATGGTTGATAATGTAAATACATTGACTCTCAACACTGGTGTCCCATAGGATTGTGTTCTGTCCCCCTTTTTATTTATTTTATTTTAAGAAATGCATATTGATTTCAGACGTAAAAAAAAGAAAAGTTCCCACTAAATATCCAAGGCAAAGAAGTTGAAATTGTTAAATGTTACAAGTTCTTAGGTATTCACTTTGCCAATGTGGAATGAACATTTTCTTTCTTAGGAGGCTGAGATAATTTGGTATTAGATCAGAGGTCATTCTATCAATCAATTGTTCCAATGAAGATAAAGACAAGTGACACAAGGTTGTTAGACGTGCCTAAAAATCATAGGCATATCTCAATGTACATTGGTAATTTAAAAATTAATTTTTTTTTGTTGAATATGCCATTTTAATGTCACATAATAGTATTATCCACCTTGACCAAAAATGTGATCGAAAAAAAATTTATTTACCTTAAAAAACTGTAATTTAAAGCAAACAATAGTCAAATTGAATGCCAGCCAATGGATTTTTGGTTGAATTTAACCATTAATTTTGTCATTTTATAAGGGAAAACATTATTTTGTTTCCGTTTTTTTTTTGCTACGGAAGTGAATAATATTAAAACTACAAAATAACCTATTCAAAGTCTGATTTTATTAATCTTCGTTTTTCATGGACAATACATCTTTAACGGTTGTTTCGACATTAGCTGGCGTTTTCTACATTAGCTTGTAACACACTTCTTGATTTTGTATCTGCTATATTTGAATTAGTTAAAGTTTAATAAATAATAGATAAGCTATTATGTCACCTTTAACCGTACGATTACAAACGGCGCTTCGTACATTATTACACTGCCGACCCATTTTTTTCTAATTGTATATAAAGCAGCTGTTAATTAAATATACAGTATGGTTAGGCCTAAACACCAATAATCTGAGTTGTAGGCCTTCTAACATGGATGGACATTGTGGCGATTTTAGTGCGACTTATATGGTGAGTAGAGCTATTAGCTGTGTAGTTAAATGATAGGAATCCAGTCCAGTTACCATTACTATTATAGCCTGATTAAAACCTCCCCGTTCTGTTTTTTATCCTGTTCACTTTAGGAGAGGCAGTATTAATCCAGTCAATATAATGATATACCCACCACAAATTGCATTAGTAACAAAATAAGTATTTTTAAATTCCATATAAAGTTCAGAATGACATACTAAAAGTCATCGAAAAGCCAAGCATTGGATAAAGGGGTCAGATGTCAATAAAGGTCATTTTAAATCAAAATTAATATGGACCATTAATTACATATAATTGAACCATTTGAAATACATTATATACAAGTTTGCTTCATGTCTATAATAGTCTGGACAACGAGCAATCTTACACATTACTTTTTTACTATCTCTTTATATTTTTCTGTTTTGCTGGGCTTTACTTTTAATATATATATATATATATTTTTTTATAAATGTTGTATTTTTAATGTTAATGTTGAGCATCAAATAAATTCAATCAATCAATCAATTAATGTCATGATAAAGCTTATTAAATTTTCTTTCCAGTGATATCATTATTATTGTCATTTTTTAGAAAACACAACAAATGAGTCAATTTCGCTGTAAATAACAATGTGAAACACACCCGAATACCCATGTCCTTCTACAGAGGTATACACATGACTAGCTCAAGATGTAGTAGGAGTGACATCCCCTGTTCTGTTGCTTCTGGATGATCTACATTCCATTTTTTTTCAGATGGCATTTTATTTGGATGTATAAGTATAATATTTTTACGATTTTGTAAGTTTTACCAGTAGAAATACAAAGCAGTTTGATAACCTCTATGTTGTATAATGTTACTGGGATAAATTATCAACACACCTGGAAGACAACCAGAGGTTTGACAAGAGGCAGAGGAATGAGTACTTCCAGACCACCAAATCAGCGTTACTCCACCAGTGACCAACATAAGGACCTTACGACCACACGTCAAAACTCATAGACTTGCATTTATTCTTGGTCCTCAAGCTTAACGGGAAACTGAGGAAATTTGGATTAAGCCCTCAACGGACCCACGGCAGCCAGCAGTGCAGCGCTTAACAGATCAGCACACCGGGAGACGATCCCCTGCTATTTTTTCGAATAGTTCTTCAACGTGCACTATCCATATATACACGGGACCAACGGCTTTACATTCCATCCGAAGGACGAGGCAATGAGAGTAAAGCATCTTGACTAAGGATGCAATCAGTATGGTACAGATAGGCTCGAACCCATGCATATGACATGCTAGTCTGATATTATCATTATATCATCACTCTTCGGTATACACAGCAACCGCTATTTACAGACGGTCTCTACCACCCAGAATGCAACCAGACCCAACGTTGCTTAACTTCGGTAATCTGACGAAAACAGGGGTTTCAACGCAGTATGAAAGTTGACTTGTTTGCACAACTCTATCAAGTACTGATGCTATCTTCCGACCTCGTCGTTAATTCGGTGTTGTGTAAGCACTAACTATTTTGAATGGTATGTTAGGCCAGAAGATCTTGCAATGTATTCAAGGTCCTGGCAATAATGTAATGTATACATACAGGTAATTAGACTTTCTGCATTGATCCTACTGTTCCAGCGCCTGATTACTACAGGGACAACAAGGACGTTTTTGAACATGAACTTTGTTATCCACCAGAACTTTTTGAAACTACCAACGTACTACTTTTGGCCAATAAACTGTACTGAACTGTAGAGAGTCCACACCAATTCAGCCCCACCATAGTTGGGTGTAAGTTGAGGCGATTTTGAAAATATGGCACATCTATATGGTCGGAACTGGCTCTTATTATAAATAGCCTAATAGAAGGTGACATTTCCCCCTATATTTTGACCATGGGCGGATTCAGCCTTTTAGTAAAGACGGGGTGGGAGAGCGGGGGTGGGGGGAAATAAACACACGCGATTAGGGATAACATTGTTTGCGTTCAATGCGAACGTCAGTGGGACGTCCCCGATGAAGGTACTTCCGGTACGGTCTACTTTTAACATTGCAAAAAGTAACGTGACTTCAAAGTTATCATGTTGGCCTAGTTATGTTAAATAATATACATACATATTAAAACTGCTTTTTGTGATGCACCCCCAGTACGTATAACGTATGACAGAGACCAACTTGAAAAGACGAATAGTTTTAAGCCCGCCGGCTCTGAAACTTACCTACGCGAAATCAAGATAAGGAATAGTGGTAAAAAAAGGGGGAATTAGGTTACGGATTAGAAAAAGGAAAAATAAGACACCCGCACCAACCATCATACTTGGAAATGTTCTTTCGCTACAAAATATTGCTGACTAAAGCTACCACATACACATTTGAGTGCAGGGATGCTAACATAATGTGTTTTTCTGAAACATGGTTGAATGAACAAATTACCGGATAGCGTAGTAAGCATTGATAACTTTACCTTAATAAGAGGTGATCGCAATACAAATTCGGGTAAAACGAAAGGAGGAGGGGTTTGCATATATTTGAATGATATGTGGTGCAATAACTATTCTATTTTTTTCTTTTTCGTGGGTGTAGCCCACTTTTTATCATTTTTTCATTCCGTGACAAAGATATAAAAAAAACATGTGTTTGTAACATATGTACTATAATATAATTAAAAAGATAGATTATATCTTTTTAAAACATAACATAATTAGTTATATTGGCACATACCCTCTTATAAAATTTGGCCAACGTGTTGAAGCATTGTTTTTTTGATCTATACTTTTTCTTTCTTTCTTTTTCATCTTTTTGTTTTATAGATAGAATACGATAAGTGTTAAAATTATTAAAAAAATTAATTCAATATAATTATGTGATTCATTAATTTCTCTTTTACAGCTGCCCATTTATTTACATTACAAGCATATTGATTAGCTATTAAATTTCTGAGTTCTAATCGGAACAAGCTCCAAATCATTGTTGATCTTTCTGCGGATTTAATATATTTAAATTTATAATACAATGTTAACAATAAATTAATTCATTTACATGTTTACTTTTTTTTTTATCTGATGTGGGTTTATCCCACTTTTATTTCCATACATATGTTCCTATCTCTTTACATATATTTTTCTCTAAACACATTTTCATTTCAATACACTATACATATTATTATATTACATAGCCTATGTAAATACGTTAACGTGATTGGTTGAAACTGCGTCACATGACTACCGCTGCGAGGATCGTAAATCGTATATATCCTCGAGAACGATGATATTGACCGATTAATTTTCGCGTAATTATCGTGTCCCCTGTCATTAAACATATACATTCTCGAGTTCGATGATATTGACTGTGTAATTTTCGTGTGGCAACACTCGCGTTTGCCGATAAATAAACAAAAGTCATCTACTGGATCTTGAACCTGGGTGGAATTGTCACTCCTAGACCGGCAGCCCAGAGACATTTCGTTAGATGAGCTAGGTACCAATATCTGACTATTTAAGTGTGTTGGGGGTCACTTGAAGTCAATGAAAATGGGAGTCTGCCGGGTACCCCCTGTTGCGTCTAGACCGGGGGGACCCCGAAATGTGCTAAAAAAATCGGCACCGATTAGATGAGAGAGATACCACCTAATTTTACCACCACGGGATGCCCATTGGCATCCTTATACCAGTATCACAAACGACAGACTTTTTGTCTGCTGCAATAGGCCCGCCAGACCCTCCGAGGGAGGGCCTAAAATGGGGCTAGCATAGATGAGTGAGGTACCACTCAAAATTAATGCCAAATGAACAATTTGTGTTCATAAAATACGAAATGGATAACAACAGACTAATTGTCTGCTGCACCGCAAGTGCCAGACTCCCTAAAGTTAGACTAGAGACCCCCCTTCCCCCAACTAGCCCAGCCTAGATATTGTAGATACCACCAGCAACCAATTTTATATGATTTAGCACAATGTAAGCAATACCAAATGACCTATTACAGACTATCTGTACACTGTCTTGGCCCTGGCAGACCCCTCTAAAGTTAGACTAGAGACCCCCCTTTCCCCAACTAGCCCAGCTTAGATATTGTAGATACCACCAGCAACCAATGTTATATGATTTAGCACATTGTAAGCAATACCAAATGACCTATTACAGACTATCTGTACACTGCCTTGGCCCTGGCAGACTCCTCTAAAGTTCGACTAGAGACCCCATTTACCCCAAGTATAGCCTACCTTAGATATTGTAGATACCACCAGCAGCAAAAAAAATCCAAAACAACATGTTTAATTGAATAAAGTTTAACTTTAATCGAATTAACACAAAACAATTGAAAATATATCCCATCAATGACGATAAAATGACCATTACCATTCTAAAGGGAAAAATAGTTTAAGAATTTAACTTAAAACTTATATAAGCCAAATAATAAAAACTTTTCAACGTATGATATGGTTGGAATCTACCTAAAACATATTTTACTGACTAAACGCTGTAGTTTTACAGAAATAGGCCTACTGCACATACAATTTTAAGTAAAAAAAAACGATCTGTTGCCCAATGCTTTTTAGAAGAGTATAGTAATAATTTGTAACATAATGTGGTAATTACTATTAACATTTAAACATAATTCTGACCAAACCCAGTAGTATTAAATAAATAACCTAATCAAAGTTTTCTTTTTATTTTAATATTTCTTTGTTATATTATATTATATATAATGTAACTGTAAAACTGTAGGCCTAGTTGTAGCCAAATTAGAAGAGTATATTAATATATTTTCAACAAGTACTGTAGCCCAATGCTTATTATAAAAGATTATACTAATTTTTTTATCAGTTTTTATCAGTTTAATAGATCAGTACTACATAACTAGCCCAATGCTTATTAGAAGAGTATATTAATCATTATTTTGAACAAAGTTTGTGTATTAAATAAATAACTTTTACAATAAACTGGTTTCCAGAATCGGCATTACCCAAAAACCTTTTTGAAGATGTACCTGTGAGCATTAGCGAAACCAACGAGGATGATATAAGTTCTGGGCCGGAATGGAGCGATGACACTGACAATGAACTTGAGATGTTCTGTTTTTAGAAATTAGAAATTTACATACATACATAATTCATAGTTCTCCCGTTATACCGTTTTTATGGTTTTTATTTAATATAAATGCTTATATGTCCATGTCAATACAATTATCCAACTCTCACTAATGCAGCAAGGGCTACAATATAATATTTACTATAACATATACGTTTACATAGTAATATCCAGTATTTTGAGAGAGAACAAAAATATATTAAACACAATAATTATATTTTAAATACTTTTAATACTTTTACCCGAGTTTGGTCAGTAATATGTACATCTAAACATATTTTATTGTTAATAGTAGATTCCATTATAAAAATATTAAATATACTATTTTAATCAGCATTGGGTTACAGTACTTTTATTGTAAAAGTTATTTATTTAATACACAAACTTTGTTCAAAATAATGATTAATATACTCTTCTAATAAGCATTGGGCTAGTTATGTAGTACTGATCTATTAAAAAGGTACACAAAATTAGTATAATCTTTTATAATAAGCATTGTGCTACAGTACTTGTTGAAAATATATTAATATACTCTTCTAATTAAGAATTTGGCTACAACTACTGTTTTTTACTTACAAATTGTATAATGTTGCCCGAGAGTAGCTCTGCTAACTTCTCTGGCTGTTTTACTTTCATCGTTTTGATTTAGCTTTTCGCGCCTTTTTTGTATCCATTGAGATCCAGCCACTGATACCCACAGTATTGTCACTTTTCAGTAATTTGCCTTTGGATTTATATATATATACACTTAAATAGTCAGATATTGGTACCTAGCTCATCTAACCAAATGTCTCTGGGCTGCCTGTCTATCCATCGCAAGACAACGCTTCTACCGCTGCGCCACGCAGCTTGCTTGAAGAAATTAATCATCTAAACTATTTAAACTATGCATACATAGCGCCCTCATTTATTATTAATCCTCCCTAGATGTGATGGAAGATCGTTTGTGATTGGTTAATACTCGTGTACGCTCGACGCGGCGAACATCCGGTGGCGTGATTATTATTAGCCTCCCTAGATGTGATGAAACACCGTTTGTGATTGGGTAATACTCGTGTGCGCTTCGGGAAATATATATTCCCTCGAACATAATATCATTCCCTCGGGGATGTCAAATCTTATATTTAACCTCTAAGCAGTCAATATCTGTATAACAATGTTTGTTTTCATCATCTGTTTACATACACAGTTTTGTTCATTTTTTTTACATATTATCACATTTTCCATTGCTTTTTATTTTTATCTTTTCTCTACATAGTTTCTACTAGTAAGTACTGCATTCCTCTTTTTATACACATTATCTATAAAACATTATCATTAACAAACTTATTTTTTCTTACATAGTCGTTTTTGTTTTCATCTACATGCATATTTATTTCTTCATACAATTATAATACCTTTTATGTTTAATAAATCCATCTAATTTAACATCTCCTATGGGTTTGTCCCATTTTGTTTTTCTTTGGCTTTATCTATGCTAAATTTGTATATATATTGTTTTTTTTTACATTTACATTTTTACTTTTTGTTCCAGGAACTATATCTATTTATTTATTTATTTTTTATTTTATTTATTCGGTATAAAAAAAAAAATCACAACAATCCCAGCGGGCAAACCTGTGATTTACAAACAATAAAAAAAGCAACGGGAGCACCTAAAAAAAAAAACACAAAAAACAATAGAAAAATATTACAAATATAACATTTTATACAAATATATTCTATTAATTATCAAAATTTAAATTTTAAAATATTATATGCAATTTATAGTAAAATTATTATAGTTAAAATTATTTTTGTTAAATATATATATACAATTTCACAAGATTAAAGAAGTGTTTAAAATATTTCAATTGTCTATTATTTAGCTGGTATACATTAAAAATTATATATATATTTAGTTTATTGTTATTTTATGGCGTTCAGTTTGGTAACCAAGAATGGAATTGTACTTTTTTGGTAGCGTGATGTTTTGCATTTGGGAATCCTTAAGTTTTCAGCGTTGCGTAGTTTCATTTTTTCCCCAGTATTATTGAATTATGGTAAGAAGTGCCGATGTCTTTCAGATGTCAGAAGCTTTTTTCCGAATTTAATCGCAAGTGAGTCTCTCCTGTCTTCAAGCTTAGGGATGCCAAGGGTATTACATGCTGCAGTATACGATTCATAACCTCCATTTATGATGCGCACTGATCTTTTTTCTGTATATATTCTAGCTGCTTGGCCTGATGTTGTGATATGGAGGAGTGCCAAACTGGGCAGCAGTACTCGACAACATGTCTCACATAGGTTTGATACGTGTAGATTAAATCCTTTTTCGGAGCACCAAATTTGCGCAGTATATAAAGCATGTATAATCTTTTGGCAGCACGCCCAACAATGTCACTAATATGGATATCCCATTGCAGGTTACTTTGCAGTGTTTACTCCCAATAACTTTACATTGCTAGTTTCCTGAATGGCAGCATTTTGTATTATTAATTCCGGTAAATCTGGTTTGTTTCGGGTAAACCCAACACGTAACGTATTGCACTTGCTGGGTTTAGGCGTCATATCATTTGACATACACCAGGTAGCAAGACACTCTGTAGACTGGCTTGAGAAGGATTTACTACCGATGTGATGCTCGCAATTGTAAGGTCGTCTACGTATTTCCATCTATTTTCGGTATCTTCTGCCGCATCATTAACCATTACCGAAAACAGCAAAGGTCCAAGTATGGTACCTTGTGGGACCCCGCATGTTATGGTTTTAGATGTAGACAAAATTCCCATTGATCTCACTTTCTGGCACCTTTCTTGTAGGAAACTGCATACAAAGGAGATAAGTGAGGGCCTTATGTTACATGCGATCAACTTCTTCACCACAATAGTGTGGTTTATATGGTCAAAAGCTTTGGTAAAGTCCACCGTACATACTGTCGCCATTTTACCTGGTTTGTCTAAACCCTTATGAAGGAAGTCAATCAACTGTATAAGATAATGGTTAGTGGAGGCTCCTTTAACATTACCAAACTGTTGGGTTTCAAGTTGATTTGAAAAATCTGATGTAATCCAGCGAGACACAAACCATTCCAACATACGTGCAAATAGCGGTGTCAAAGATATAGGTCGCATTTCATCTGGTGAACTAGCACTTTTCGATTTTGGGACTGCTGTGATAATAGCTTCTTTCCATATTTTTGGAAAGACGCTCTTTTCCAGGCAGCAATTAAATATATTAGTAAGCGGTAAAGTCAATTCAAGAGCAAACTCTTTAATGATTCTTGCTGGTATGTCAATATCATGAGTAGCCTTGGTAACAGATAGTTTACATAACTCTTGATAGACCTGACCCTCATAAATTACTGGTGGTGCTCTGGAAGGAAGATATGTAGGTAGATGGCTACTATTCAGGGCTGGGATGTGATTGCATACGTCAGCGAAATGCGTGCTCAAGTCCTCAAGTTACCTGTGAGACTCAGCCGCATCTACTGTAGATATCTTCTTTGGTCCAGACATACCACATAGCGATTTCATTTTCTTATGCCACTGTCCTGGTTTAGTAACTTTCAATGCTGCTACATGTTTTGTATAGAATTTTCTTTTAGCAATTTTTAGTTTTAGTCTTTTAATCTCGCGTTTTAAATTCCTATCAAGTTCTTGATCATTACGTTTAAAGGCCAACTCTCTACAATGGATTAGTCGACGAATGTGATTTGTAACCCAAGGTTGATCATTATCTCTCTTTTTAATGGTAATCAGTGGAAAATATTCAGTATATGCCTCTTTCAAGGTATTAGTAAAAATAGAGGCTTTAGTTTCAGGATCCTCCTGTTGCAACACACAATCCCAGGACTCATTTGTAATCCAATGGCCGAAGTCTCTTATTGATGAATCTCGAATAGGTCTGAAGGTAAAAATTCGTTTTTTCCGTTGAGATACTTCCTCCGTTGCCTTGAGGAGTATACATACATGATCGCTCATTCCTAATGGTGGTAACTTCAAGGGCTGGTGGTATAATTCGCTGAGATCTGTGAAAATCTTGTCAAGGCACACGCCTCCACGTGTTGAGAAATTAACAACTTGTGACAAATTAACATGGTCTACTATCATTGACGTATTCAAGTCATTCCAGTCTCCAGTAATCATGAAATGAGCACAAGGCTCCCCCGTACGAATAACGTCAATGGTTGAATGATGTGGTCAATCAGAATATAGCTTACTGGAGAATGTGGAGGATTATATGCAACGCAAATGTATATATTCCGACTATTACCTATAAGATTTGGTGACCTGTATTTTCTCCAAAGGCATTCAATGTTTTCCGGAACAAAACAAAAACTTCTAACTCTGTGGTCTTTAGATTGTTACGAACGAACAATGCAACTCCACCACCTCTGCTACCTCGATCACGTCGGAAACAAGTATAATTGGTAAACAAGTTAGAAATTGGCATCTATCCAATTACTAAATGTTTTGTTAAGTGTATAGCAGTCTTGAATCATGGAATTAAATTATTCTATGCAAGTTGTACACTTTAATAGCTGTATGTGTTCGTCCTTTCTGGTTTAGTTCGACAGAAGTCGCATAACTCTGGAATATATATGTCTTCATACGTTTTTTACATGCAAGTAACTGCAATAACTATTCTATTAAGGAACATTTATACTGTGAAGATATCGAGCCCATTTTACATACCTAGGGAGGTTAGTCAAATCTTTATTACAGTTGTTTATATTCATCCAAAAGCAAATAATGATATGATAATGATACAAATTGAAACAGAATCGCCCGATTCAATGAAATTAGTCTTGTGAGATTTAAACAAATGCGATTTAAAATATGTGAATTTATTCGAGAGGGGTAGCCATCTGTGTTAAAAGTATTAAAAAGGTTAATTCAATATGTGATTCATTAATTTTTCTTTTACAGCTGCCCATTTATTTACATTACAAGCATATTGATTAGCTATTAAATTTCTGAGTTCTAATCGGAACAAGCTCCAAATCATTGTTGATCTTTCTGCGGATTTAATATATTTAGATTTATAAATACAATGTTAACAATAAATTAATTCATTTACATGTTTACTTTTTTTTTATCTGATGTGGGTTCATCCCACTTTTATTTCCATACATATGTTCCTATCTCTTTACATATATTTTTCTCTAAATACATTTTCATTTCAATACACTATACATAAACTATATTATATAGATAGAATACATCAAATTGAAACAGAATCAATGAAATTAGTCATGTGAGATTTTAACAAATGCGATTTAAAATATGTGAATTTGTTCAATATATTGAGAGAGGGGAAGCCATATTGGATAAATGCTATGGAAACTTTAAAACGAAAAATACAACGTTAAGGTATTATTATACTCTCCGATCACAACACCCCTTTTTTGTTACATAGCTACAGACAACAATTGAAACAAACTTCGCTCGCGTACCATCTAGGTCGTGTCCACAGATGGTTCTCGAATACACAGTAATTTCAGCGTAAAAAAACTGGCGATTTCAAATGTACGTACCGCAGGACTATAAATACATTGTCGTTTTCAGAAACGAATAAATAGACACGATGATTAATGTAGTCAACTAAAATTAGCACACTGGGAATTAGGCCTACTTCCGAAGGAGACACTTGTCTTTAAATGAGTCCAACAAACTAAAACTGTCCCTGTTATAGTCGATTGAAATAGTAAAGTACATGTAACGATACACCACTACGACGTTTATATTTTTTATAATTACTAATTAATACAATAAACAGTAACCACATTCACAGTAAGAACATTTCGATTCGAATGGCGACCAAAAATGGTTATTACGTACAGTATTTACAATATTGTCAAAGTATTGCAATGCTATATCTCAGTTTTACGTTTATTCTCAAAGGGCCCATAAATTTACCTACTTGTGTTAAACCATGGAGGGCTCATAAATTTACCTACAAACTGGGAGTCTGAGAGATTGGAATGTTCCATTCATCGCATTTGTATAAACGTATATTAAATCTATCAAAATAGTATTTTTTAAGAAAACATTATGATACTGTACTCGAGCTGTTCAACCGGTTTTCAGCTATTAAAAACAATTATCGTAGGAGGAGATAGGAAAATGCGAAGCATCCTCGTATTATTGTGTGAAGGTATTTTTTAAGTGGACATCCATTAGACAGTGTATACTACGGTCGGAAAACACCCCTATTTGGGGCAAATCGTTCAACCTAAATTCGTTTTAATTGTCAATAACTAATTAGGCCTATCTAACTTAATTTAATTAGTAAACAGGGTTACATCTGGTGGTTTAAATCAGTACCGAGATTCTAACCAACTTTATATACCATCGAGTAAACATTCTAGAAATAATGCGCGATTTACCGAATTTTGCCCTTACGTAAATTTATATATAGAAGAAATCGATTAGCATAAGTTATCGTACTTGCTGTTGTTGCAAACTGCGTGGATGCCTCGAAAGCTCAAACTGCAACGTTTTTCGCGAAAATGATATGGACAAGCATACCAGTACCTAAAGTTAGTAGAGTGTCTTGCCTGAACGACTATCCTCCGATGGCGTTGACATCCGCTATTTTTAAATGCTTTGAACATTTTTTTAAGAAAAACTATTAGAAGAAAAATATATAGCATTGGATCCACTACAGTTTTGTTATCAAAGTAACACAGTCTATATGCAAAATGTTCTTGAACACCTCGAAACCCCTAGGGCATACGCTAGATCTACATTCATAGATTTTTCAAGTGCTTTTAATTCAATCCAGCCCCACATTTTAATCAATAAGCTTTTAACTATGAATATAAATACAAACATTTTATCCTGGATTTTAATTTTTTTAACAAAACGACCGCAATATGTTAAAGTAAACAAATTCAAATCAATTTCAAAAACTAACAGTACAGGAGCCCGACAAGGATGTGTGTTGTCCCTAATCATTTTCTGTTTGTACACAAATGATTGCAGAAGCACATTTGAGAATTGTTCAATAATTATATATGCAGACGATACTGTTATAACTGGATGTTTAAATTATGATGATAGTAACTATTTTAATAAAATTGATAACTTTGTATTATTTAGTAATCAACATGAAAAAACCAAAGAGATGATAATTGATTTCCGCAAGGTACAAAATAGTTTAGAATCTCTTAGAATTAAAGATGAAATGATTGAGGAAGTTAACGAATAAAAATATCTAGGTACTACTATAGACAACAAATTAAATTTTACAATTCAGTCAGAAATTGGGTGGGGGTGGGGGGGGGGGGGGGGTTGTTGTTTGTAGGAGGTTCGTGCGCCCCTCTAGATCCGTCACTGACCTTCTGTTTGCTCATGCGATACTGGTGACACTACATCCAGATGCAAACAAGCTACAAAGGATGACATCGTGTTAGTTAGAGAAAATGCTTGTGTCTGTACAATGGACGACCTGGATAAACGTGGAATGCCTTTGACTCCATTACTTATACATTTCTCGTATATCGGCAACTTCAGAGTGGAGTTGATATGTGTACCGAAGATTGAGAATGGAAGCTCAGTGATGGAAACATGGTTTCTCTACACACAGACTTAACGCCAGCACCTGAGTATCTTCTTGAAGCAATCAGGTGTAACTAGAACTACATGTGGTGAATTGTACTAATGTGAATCTACCCTTAAAAGAAGTGATACTGATGACATATAAGTTCTGAATCCTTTTCTATTTGAATGATTAAACAATCTATAGGCTATACATGTTGATATCATCTAGTAAATCATGAGTTAGGACAACCCCAAAAAATGTTGATTCCAAATTATCAAGATCAACATTAATGAACAACAATAATACAAGCCGCCGGTAATGGATTTCAATGTTCTTATTCTACTGTAGCTAGCATAATTGTTCCTATTTCATGACGATAGGTACAGGAAAAGCATTATTTATACCAAATACATCATACATCCACAATTATGGCATAAGACAATACAGTTAATCATTTTGTTTATGAAAACATTTAAGTTTTTTAAAAGGTCAATTACCTGTTGACCTCTAATTACTTAAATAAATGTAGGCGCCTTGCCCTATGGAAAACATTACTGTCATCACCTTCTGATATATTCTTTGCTAGTTGTTAAATGATAGGAATCCTCTGGCCTCGTTGTGTTTTTTAATGCTGTTATTTGCTTATCGTTTTGACAATTTTTTTATGGTACATTATTTTTACAATGGATAATTTTATTGTCAAATTAGAAATGTCTTTCAAAATACTGCACGAAATCCAATAGGGTTGGTGAACACCAGTCCAAAATACGAAGAATTTTTTCTCAAAAATACCTGAGGGCACTATTATTATACTAATCCCAAATACGCGAGTCTTTCCAAAACACGTCAACTTGAGGGCGCTATGAATTTTCCAAAATATGCGATTTGTCCAAAATACGTCAAATTGAGGGCGCTATTCATTTTCCAAAATACGCGATTTGTCTAAAATACGTCAATTTTTGGGACGCTAGTAATTTTCCAAAATACGTCAACTTGAGGTCACTATTAATTTTATAAAATAGGAAAGTTGAGGGCGCTATAATAACGCGAGTCTTTCCAAAATACGTCAATTTGAAGGCGCTATTCATTTTTAAAAAAATACGCGATCTGTCCAAAATACGTCAATTTTTGGGGAGCTTGTTCTAAAATACGTCAAATTGAGGCCACTAGTAATTTTCCAAAATTGGAAAATTATCCAACGCTATTAGTTTTTTTTAAGTTATCCGACATACCTCCAACTTGAAGGCACTTTTAGTTTTCATAAAAACACGCGAATTTTCCAAAAAATATTCGAACCTTCAATACGCGAGTATGTTTTTCCAAAATACTTTAAAGGATTGTATCTTCAACATTCAAAAGGCTAACTCATGGAAAGTAAGTGTCGTTTGTAGTTGTCGTAGTCCACCAGATGAAGATACCACCATGTGTTCATTATGTGGTAAGCATTCACACAGGGAATCTACCTGGTAATGCTTCTGTTCCAACAATTTATAGTTCTTATAGAGAACATATTCTGTATTGCTTTCGATTTCACTTTTGGTTTCTGTATTTTTAGCCGATGACCCCTTGTACTGGACACACTACTCATCTTGAAACATTTACTGACATCTACTTTATCGATAACTCGCATCATTTTAAATATTTGAAGCGTATGGCCCGCTGTCTTCTGAAAGATAGTGTTGGCAGTTTAAAGTATTTGAGTCTCTCTGTATAATTGTAATTTAACTAACTGTTTTCGTGTAAAAATTATTACTTTACCTTTTCTAACCAATTATTGATATTATTTTAATTACAATACCATATGCTTATTATTATTATATTATATCAAATAACTATTATGTTAGATTTTAGATTAGGTAACTGTGTGTAAAGACCGTAACGTTAATGCAAGCTCGGGATAAATATGAATTTTGTAGACCACAAGTTGACGTATTTTGGAAAGACACGTATATTTTGGATTTGTTTAGCGCCCTTAAGTTGACATATTTTTGACTGATGTTCACCAACTGGACTCTTGAAATCCGCGCTTTCATTTTCCTTTAATCCGGTGACAGAAGGAGGCAATCACCACCCGAAAGAGGATAAATTACCATCCAACTTTTCTAGACCAGAATTTTCCGTAGATTACGAATCTGGAAGGATAGGAAGCGTTTTCGAGATATAAGCTGTCAAAGTTCAAAATTGACCAATTATAACAATGTATTAATAATGTATTATAACCAATTTATTATACATTTGTGTGGTTATAGGTATTTATAAAAAAAAACACTTGCCAATTAAATGAAACAAAAACTAGCATTTAGCACAAAATGTGATGTTTGGAAATCATGTCAAGACATATAACCAATCATACGCAATGTAAAAGTACACATTCATCAATTTAACGAGTGATATACTAAATAATGCAAGGTTATTCAAACTATGAGATCGATATTCACATTATTTGATCCGTAAAGTTATGGTATTTCTAATATTTTTTTCTATTGTACATTATTTTACATGTATTATAATACTGTAAAATATATGATAAAATGAATAACACAGTTGCATTTATTAGGTAAACAATATTTGTTTTAGGGCAATAAAGTACCATTCATCAGAATCAGAGAATAGCAGTTCATCCACAGGATAGGGCATAGTCGACAATGCAAAAGTAGATTAACTTCAGCAATTCATTTCACAATTTCTAGACTATTCACTGACCACCATCTCTTTCTGTTAAATGATCTTGGATGCGCCACTGTATGGCAGCACAAAAGCAATGTTGAAGCTTGTTAGAGATTTTTACTTTCATTGGCTAATAAAAACTGGAACCCACAACTCAATACACAGACAGACCACAACTTTGATCAAGGTCATACCGTTAGTCGATCATCAATGTTTGATAGACACATATAGTGTTCCTGTACAACTGATAATAATAATTGTAATTATTATCGTCATAAAAACATTTTTCTATGCAAACTGTGGTACAAAATTTGTTTTCTGAAGAGACCAATCCAAAGTAAACCTGTTTATAATAAGGTCCATCATTCCCAGAGTTGCATATACAATGTTCAAAGTTATCAGGTAGTATGATGTCAGGAGAACAAACTAATCTTTATCTAACGAACGTAAACACCTAAATATTTTCATTTCAATTCAAGTTTATTCATAATAAAATATTACATATTATTATAAAACGATAGACTAAAGAATAACATTAATGGAAAAAGGAATCGGGAATCGGGTGGTCAAGTATTAGAGAGAGATCAAAACTTTTCTGCATAACTAGGCAATAACCAAAATCTTCACAGAATAGTATCTGGAAATTGTGAAACATGTGCGCTTTATAACGAAAGTCAGATAATTCACGACGTAAATCCGTATCTACCTGTGAACAACGGCGTACGTGTTCTTGTGAAAGACGTACCAATTTCTGTGCACAACGACGAAATCAGAAACTTCCTTAAAAAATTAGGATGCAAAATAATCGGAACAATTCAGTATGTGCAATTTCGTATAAATGGAAAACTATCTAGATTTATAAATGGCGACAGATCTGAAATAAGTTGAATGCTTTAAAGGAAGCCTACCACGCGTCACTAAAATCAATGGCTTTGCTGCAAGGCTCTTTTACAAAGAACAGTTTGGCGTTGATGAAAACAGATGCTTCCAATGTAAGGAAATTTGGCATAAAGTAAACTCCTGCCTTAATATCAAGCCCTACACTTTCCCAAGAAAGGTCACGTTGCTAAATATTGCCAAGAAACAGAAATTCCTGACAAACAATCTTCAGTTTTGAGCAAAAGTTCATACACAAATTGTCGAAGAACCTCGTTGACCAAGACAAGAATAAAGATCTAGGATGGAGCCTTGGCGATAGCGATGAAAGTGATAACTAAACCAATGTTAGTGGCAAAGAAGATATCAGTGATGATGTACGTAGAGAAGAGGCTGTAGTCGAAAATGGCAATATATCCAACTGTTTCAGTGTCCCGACAAAAGATAAAGTATTAAGTCTTTCATTAGGCCTGCAGCTTCCCGAGCTGCTAACGCCCAAGAACCCCAGAATCAAACAAAGACTACAACATGCATGAGTCGAATAAGGATGATGCGGTCCCAGGAAGTCATGCAGAGAAAAGGAAAAAAAAGACAACGAATGAGAAGTAAATCAATGTGAAATGATAAGGAAAAAGGTAAACGCCATATTTAAACTTCAAATTATATAAGTAAGTTTGGAAAAAAATATATACAAAAAACATATATATCTTTACTCATGATAATTTGACACAAACAAATTGTTAAGGTTTTACAATCAGTAAGTATATCATCTAAATCATTCCATAGAGTTGGTCCTGAGAAGGTTATACAGTATTTAGATTTGGTTAATCTAACAAGTGGTACAAGTATCTTACGTGGATTTCTAAAAATCACCCATAAAAGAAAAAAAAAATGTCAGATAATCATTTTTTCTTTGGAATCATTTTAATGATAGCAATGCAAGAATACGCCCTTTTGGTGCACAGGTTGCACACAGGATAGTGTTTGGATAGTCCAGAAAATCATAGATGGGTTCCACTGGGTTGGTATGTACATATCATGTGGATGTACTAGTTGAACTACTATGTTCTGTTTGCTTTGAGGATGAAAAAGTGCTAACCAATAATAGTAAGATTTGTTAGATGCTCATCCACCAAAGTGGTCAAGGCCTGTGAAAACCCAATCGAAAAATAATCCGTAAACTAAAAAAACTATCAAATCTAGATAAAAACCACATAACTGTATTTTATTTACCAGTTAAGGTGCACAGACTGGCTACCACATATCTAGGTATTCTCAATGATCTGAATACATAAATAAAACAAAAATGATTGCCAAGCCAACATAAGAAGCAGATCAATCAGATATTTTATTGCCTCAAATGAAAATTACAGGAGCTCTGAAACCTTCTTCTAACCAAACTTTGCAAATATTAATTGTAAAAGGTGTTATAACTTTTGCTTTTAACAATTTATTTTATTTAAAGTCAATAAGGTGAATAATTACAGTATTATAATTATATATAGGCCTAATCACAATTATATGAAATAACATAACTTTACTGATCAAATAATGTGATTACTTGTAAAACCATCGATCTCATAGTTTGAACAACTTTGCATTTATTTGGTAACTACCTAATACGCATATTGAAATGTTGACCTTTAACCTTATGTCAACTGAAGAAATGATAAAAGTGTTCTTTTCCGTATGATTGATTAACAGGATAAAACATAAAACATAGTTAGTTAGTGACCCCAAAATCAATAAATGGTATGATAAAAACAGTGCACTGTTTTTATCATACCATTGTATGATTAGTGCCATTTGTGGGGTCACTGACGAATACGTAACTACAGTACGAGGGCACTCAGAGAGCGCAGACCTCCGCCTAGGCATATGAAAATGTGTTCCCACACAGCTATGAAACCATCTTATAACTTTTTGAGTATCCTACTACACACAGAAGTTTAGAAATTATCGACTTATTTACAAATTTAAAATTTGATTTGCAGAGTTCCAAAGGGTATGACAAAGGCGGCCTATAACTCTGTGTGGAAACTTGGAAAGCTTAACAATGGAAAAAACGAACAAATCTCAAGATACGTTAGACTGTATTGTAATTGGCGCAGGAATCATCGGCTCATCAACAGCATACTCCCTGGTTAAACAGACTAAACACGTTATGTTACTTGAACAGGTAAGAAAATGGTAGTCTACTCAGCTACATACTGTATTTCCTTTAACAATGTATGCTCTGTAGTATGTGAAGTAAACTCTACAATATAACCCCCCCTTTGGGAAATATAATGTAACACTACAGTCAACCCCTACTCAAGGCACACCTCTATTAAGGGGACACTTTTGAGCGTGCCAAATGTTTGATTCAACCGGTTTTTTCATCACAAAAACAATTTGTTGGGTGTCCCGAAGGTGTCCCCTTAATAGATGCTCTACTGTAATTGGCAAGGTAATGTATTTCGCCATGATGACATAACCAATGGTACCGTATACTATGTCAACATAAATAAGACTATTTGTCGACTTGACAATAAAAATTGTCTTGACAAGTCGTCACGTGTATGGCACTTCGACGCTTCCGTACTGATGATTTAATACAATAAATACGGTATCGAATTGTAGCCAGGTCAATTCTTATTTACGTCACACCAACTTATGTACGACAAAAAAAGTCGCGCCCAAAATCTTGAGAACATATCGTGGAAAATGGGTTCAGTGGTAAAGCATAAAATCACACCAAAATCGTACGATTTGAATACGTACTTGATTCGGAATCTGAATTCGGAGCGATGAATCAAGAAGCCATTTGTTTCTTAAAATTGTACTATTGTTTTTCTTTTGACCAATCTACAGTTAGCATGAATGACCTCGCTTGACACCGTATAACCGAATTCGTGTTCGATGTGAAAAAGCATGCTCAATGCTCGCGCTATTTTCTTATTGCGCCGGACAAAATCATACTGAGCCCGGATTCCGGTCCTGGTCCATGGAGAAACTATTTGGATATAATGTAGGGCCTAATTCCTCCATGATTTTAATTTATATGTACTGTACATGTTGATTAAACAACGTTGCATCATCATTATATATATGGTTATGGTTATATTATGGTTAGTATTAAACGTTATGTTAATGACGATAACAAAAATGAACCGATCATTTTTGTTATGGCTACGAAAACACGGCCATAATTGTGAAACATTAACACACTGGTTTCTTAAAAGAACTTCAAGTTTACAATATGGGATATTATTTAATTACCATGCATTTAGTTTTATCTGTATTTATTTAACTGTATTTATACTTACCATATTTGAATTTCATCCATTTCAATTCACATTTATTTACTCATCGTTTATAAATATAGTTTCATAATATAAATGATGATCAACTGTCGACAATATTACATAATACATTGAATATTTCTGAAGATGCAATTTTTAAAAGTTTACTATCAAAGTCAATGAGATCATTATTGCTATTGAAACTATTTTATTGCCATTGCATAAGTAATCAACCATGTTTATAAAAATTACATTTTATGTATCCCTTTGTTCTCTCATACTGGATATAAATATTTGTCTTTGTATTGTGATTTTCAGCGTTTTATTGGCAAGTTTTAAAGAGGTTTTTAACTCTTTATTTCTAAAAACAGAGGACCATATTATGTAAAATAGGCTACAGCATCTTAGGCGTCGTCGGCATACGATATATAGGCCTACTCGATCCCATGTAGTCCGGTGGCAGGAGGAGGAATCACCACCCGAAAGGGAACAAATTGCCATCCAACTTTTCTAGACCAGAATTATCCGTACATTAGGTAATCAATCAGAATAGGAAGCGTTTTCGAGATAAAAAGGGGTCAAAGTTCAAAATTATAACAATGTACTTATATTTTGGTCAAAAGAAGACAGGAAGGGTCATATAAGCTATATTAGCTTTCTAACCGACCCATAACATCAAGCAAGTATCAAGCAAGTATAGTATTATAACCAATGTATTGAAGTTCAATTTGAATACATTTGTATGGTTATAGGTATCTTTTTAGTCACCACCTTTAACAAAACTTCTTTGCAATTAATCAAATGTCAATATTGACCAATCACAAAATTTACCTTAAAACCCATTTAACACAAAATGTGATGTTTTATCATTCTGTTAAGACATCAAACAATCATGCGCAATTAAAATAGCACATTCATCATTTCACCAGTTAACATAGGTCAAAGGTCAACATTTTAACAAGTAATATACTAAATAATGCAAAGTTATCCAAACTATGAGATCGATCATTATTTGATCAGTAAAGTTATGGTATTTCTGATATTTTTTCTAGTGCGCATTATTTTTAATGTATTATAATACTGTAAAATAAATAATAACATTAATATGACTGTTAAAATGATTTGGCACAACACAGTTGCATTTATTAGGGCTATACATTTGCCTTTATTTAGTAACTACCTAATACGCATATTAAAATCCTTATGTCAACTGATTACATTGCGTATGATTGATTAACAGGATAAAACATCAAATTTTATGTTAAATGTTAGTTTTTATTTGGTTTAATAGGGTTCTATAAGTTCTATGATTGGTCAATATCACACCAGAGCTGCAAAGGACACAATAATAATAATATTGTGTAATGTAAATCAATTGCGTTGCGTAGCACTGTGTAAATTAAATATAAATCATACTGTCACATTATAGAAACAGTGCTCATATTCGGAACATGATCTCATCGGCGAAATTTAGATATGTATCACAAATAAAAATAAACTTGGTTACTTCATGATACTTTATTGACTACAGATTTGTTTCATTTGCTAGCAAAGCTAACACACTCTATCTTCAGGTCAAAAGTACAACCATATATATTATACAGATATTGACTGTTTTGAGGTTAAATATAAGATTTGACATCCCCGAGGGAATGATATTTTGTTCGAGGGAATATATATTTCCCGAAGCGCTAGCTGAGGGACATATATTTCTCGATTATAAAAGGCGATATCTGTTATACATAGCCAACAACAAGTTGAATTTCTACTGCTTGGTCGGGTGTAGCTAGGCCTCCTTTGTAATAAGCCTTTGACGTTGCATTCACCTTACCTTGCGAAGAATAATATACAAATAATAATTACTAATTAATGATTCCTTGGCAAAAATAATTCACTTAGGTCTAGGTCGTTTAAATTAACAGAAGAATTTCCATCAATAAGCCTACAATAATAATAATAATATTATTATCAGGTAGGCCGAATAAATAATAATTCGTCTTTTTCGAGGAGCCGAACATCACATCTAGGGAGGACTAATAACAAATGAGGGCACTATGTATACAGTTTAAATAGTTTAGTTGATTAATTTCTTCAAGCAAGTTGGATTTTATATGTTTAATGACAGGGACACGATAATTACGCGAAAATTACTCAGTCATTATCATCGTACACTCGCAGCGGTAGTCATGTGATGCAATTTCAACCAATCACGTTCACGTATTTACATAGGCTATGTAATATATATATATATAATACATTGTTGTAATTGGTCATTTTTGCACTTTGACCCCTTATATCTCGAAAACGCTTCCTATCCTTCTGGTCAAGAAAAGTTGGATGGCAATATGTCCCCCGTCGGGTGGTGATATCCCATCTCTTGCCACTGGCTATGTATGACCAATGTACAGGAATAGTACAGGTAGGAGAACCGAACCTTTGGTACGCCAACACGCACCATCCCAGTTGACGACGTGAAAGTGAGAACCAAATTAGTACGATGTTCCAAGTACCACTTAATCTATTGTAAAGCCTCGTCTTTGATACCGTAAGGATGCTGTAGTCAAAAGGTATGGCGTGATCTATCGAAGGCAGCACTGATATCGAACATAACTTGGACAAAATCATGGCCTTTGTCCAATAACGCTAACAGGACATCATTGTTCATTTTCAGTAGCATTGTGTCAGTGGAATAATAAGGCCCGGTAATAAGGACGATAAGGTGATGGTAACTTGGTAAATTTTCCACGTACGTCTCTCAAAAGATCGCGATATACATGAAAATAACTTTAACGTGAAAAAAACATTAACCACTCCATCGGAGAAACCAGTTCTTGCCCTGTTTCATGTGCGTATGTATCTACTGTATATATAAATTTACGTAAGGGCAAAATTCGGTAAATCGCGAATGTTTACTCGATGGTATATAGGCCTACAGTTACCGATGTAACCCTGTTTACTTAGAAAATGAGTTATTAAACGAATTAAGGTTAACGATTTGTCACAAATAGGGGTGTTTTCTGATCGTGGTATACACTGTCTAATTAATAATAATGACCATGACAATGGCAATGACAATTACAATAATAAATCTATATATTTATACTGTATATTTATTATAAATTTTAATTTTTAAACATCAAAATACAGCATTATAAAATATTACAGCATCAGAAAAATAAATCAATACATAAGTTCACTGATCATTACGATAGTGAATGACAAAAAAGTGTGTTTTCAATAATTTTTTTAACGTAACTCAAAGGGCAAATCGTCCCAGAGAGTTGGCGCAGCCTTTAAAAAACATCTATCTCCGTAAGATTTCGTTTTGATCATAGGAACGCGTAACGTGTTAGAGTATTTTGAACAGAGAGGTCTGTTTGGATTGTAATTTATAAGCATTTCTTTAATGTATATAGGCCCCTGTTCAGACAGTGCCTTCAATATAATAGTGAGATGCTTTAACTTGATACGTTGGTGTACAGGTAACCAGTGAAGGTCTTTAAAAACAGGAGTAATAATTATGCTTAAATTTAGATTTTTTGCATGTGATTCGGGCTGCAGTGTTCTGAACCTTCTGTAATGTCTTGATTTTTGAATTTAGGAAGTCCATATAATAACGAATTACAATAGTCAATGCGCGATAACACTAATGACTGTATTATTGACTTAGTAGCGTCAACTGTGAGATAGCGACGAATGTGAGAAATATTCCGTAGCTGCATATAACACTGCCTTGAGATAGAAAGAATATGCGATTCCATATTTAAGTGCTCATCAAAAATAACACCCAGATTTTTCGCATTTGGTGTATTTTCAATTACAGCATTATCAATAGTTAGCTAAAAATTCTGTGTGATTTTATATTTCTTATGACAATTTCAGTTTTGTTATCATTTAGTTTCAGCATATTTAGGCTACCATCATCCACATGTTAGCAGAGGCGGGGCGTATGTCTGTGTCATCGGTAGGACAAAAGGACACGTACATTTGAGTGTCATCGGCATATAAATGGTTTCGCCCAAGAGTTTAAACCGACTGGTAACAATAACTCAAATAAGAATCTATCCATGCATTAGCAATACCGTGTATTCCAAAGTGATTGTGAAGTAAAGCTTTGTGGTCAATCGTGTCGAACGCGGCCGAAAGATCGAGCAAGACCAGTGCAACAGCATGACCTTTATCCAATGAATTCGATCCATTTTAACAAATCTTTGACTGCAGAGGTCGGATATAGGTATTGTTTTTACAGATATTGACCTGAAGTTTTCAGTCGCCGTCTATATCCGTACAATCAACTTTATTATTGCAGTTCAACCACCACCACCCACACCACCACCCCTTCCGTCAATGTCATGATTGACATTTAAAAAAAGATCAGACAGTTAAAATATATAATTTATGCTAATAATACCAGTAGATGTATGAGTAGTATAAAACAAATATATATTCAAATCAGACTTTGTTTTCTTAGTTTTGTTTACCTCATACGAGGGGTAGCTCACATGGACACACTAGAGTAACTCGCTATGCATATTACGAAGACCAATATATGAAGATGATGCCAGAGAATTATAGACGTTGGGAAATACTGGAACACGAAGTGGGAAAAGAGTTATATATGTGAGTTGTTATTATGAATAGAATACTAACGAATGTTTAGAATTAAGTTATTATTGCCATTCATTAGAAGATGCTGGACTGGTATAATGTTAGACCAGTTATCAACGAATGAAAATATATTTAATTTTAATACGTGTCTCACGCTAACTGTCTATTTTATTACGATTATTAGAAAGCGTGGCATGCTTCAAATAGAAAAGAAAGATGGAGTCGAATTTCACAAAACTCGCAATCTAATGAAAGTAAATAATTTACCGTTTCATGATATGACACCGTTTGAGGTTTGTAAGAAGTGGCCATCTATAAATTACAGCACCGAATTTAACATATTCATGGATGAAGATGCTGGAGTTTTAAGGGCTGATCGGTGTCTTACTGCTTTTCAAGTAAGTGCTCATTCGTTTGTTCAATACAGGTAGCCCTATGTGGCAAAATATAAGCAAGTTCGTTATTTGTCTTTAATAATTTAATAGGACCATGCTGAATGACAGGAATTATGAATTAACATAATTATTTGGTAAACGTATTTGTATCGTCACAGAAAATGTTTGAAAAACTTGGCGGTGTCATAAAAGAAAATGAGCAGGTGATAACGATTCTTCCGGGAAAAGAAGTGACAGTTGTAACTTCACATAACAGGTACACAGCAAAGAGCATTGTCATTACACCAGGTGCTTGGGCTTCTAAAGTTCTTCGACCTCTTGGAATTGATATTCCTCTTAAGGTAATTTGCATGTTTCAGTTTGGTTGCCTCCGTATTACAAATTTATGTTTTCACATGTTATGTATTTATCCTGTGTGACCCCAAAGAATACTAGAGGTGTTGACTGGAATCCACAATAACCTCATTCATGCATACATATATATCTAGAGGTTATTTACTGAGTAGCCATCTTTAAATTACATCAGTAAATTTAACATAGACCTATTCATGGATGAAGATGCTGGAATAGATTTTTGTTAATAATTTAGAGCAGTTGTCTATAAATATCGACCTTTAGGTGGCCAAGTCAAACAAATAGATTTTCTTTAAAATGTGCACAATGAAAGAGGTTAGGTTGGAACATGCATAGATAAAATTATTTTTGATATCTGTATCTTGTTGCCATAGTAACGGCCATTTTTAAAATTACAGCATTTTCTTGTAATTTTTCCTATTGTTTCACTGTCAAATAAGGTAAACGTTGATTTCAATAACTCTTTCACGGATTGTTGAAATTTAATTTAATTTTTAATAAAAGATGATGAAAGACTTATGAACAAACTGAAATAAAAAAATTGTTGGTCGGGCATGGATACCATTTATTTTCAATAGTGGTGTTTTTACTTGTGGTAAAAAATCCAGTTTTGACCAAAGTTTGGAGCTTCACAACGTCTATGGTAGCACTTGAATTGCGTTGTTCTTGATTAAATATATTCTATGACCTTGTGTAAATGGATAAAAGGCAAACAATCATTTAATAGTTATCCACTTTGACCAAAACTTGGATTGAAAAAAAAAATATTTACCTGAAAAAACTGTAATTTAAAGAAAAAAATAGTTAAATTTTGGTTGAATTTAATCATTTATTTTGTTGTTTTTTTTTTCTACGCAATTGATTAACTTGATTAAAACTACAAAATAACCTATTCAAAGTCTGATGTAATTAATCTTCATTTTTCATGTTTTTGGGGAACAATACATCTTTAAAAAAACATAACCTTATTTCCTTATGTGACGTCATTAATTATCTAATTACAATCAACTAACATCAAAATAAAGAGACATTGCTTTATACATTAATGCCAAAAATTATGAGCAAGGAAATCAGATACAGATATTTGTGTTCCATACCCCAAAATTGTTTAAAACTGTGGAACTGATTGGTATAATTAGAAATGCGTTAAAATCCCACCGTAGGGATGAGAATATTTAATGTTAACATCGATTTTTGTGTTCACTGGATATAGGTAGGCATACATAAAGACACCAACAAATGTACGTAGTGTAGACCGCTCATATCCCATGTACTGTATTTTGTTGCTTGTAACCCGTTTTCCCCTTCACTACTTCAATGCTCAAACTTGTGACCGGCCATGCCAAGAACTTAATCACAAGATGTTAAGGTGTCTCCTGATTTTGTTAATCTTCCTCTGGCCAACAAAATAGACCACTTTCATTAATCTAGTGTGCAAGGCTATCAAGCAACTTCATATTACGTTTATAATTTACAGTCCGTTTCTTTTTTATGCAAAAAATTAAAGAATACTAAAATCAAACATTGAAAAGTAATTTTGTAGTTTTAATCAGGTTATTAAAAAAATAATGATTTAGCTTATAAAAAATAAGAAACAGTAAATCAAATACAAACCCATTGAATTTCAGACATTGGGCTTCCAATTTACTACTCTTTTTTAATTTATGATTTTATTAGGTTAAATAATTTTTCGTATCTATCAATTTTTTTGTCAAAGTGAATAACTATTATGACATTAAAATGGCTTCTATATATAAATTATGGTTAATTCTGACATAGGCGAGCACAATGGAAAAACTTCGGTAAAAATCTCCTTCTTGGTTGCCTACCTTATCTATCCCAGATGTACCGCGAAACGTAGAATTGATAACATTAGTTTCCACTATTACGATATTGTTCCATATTTCTATCTTAGGAAGATATTATAAAGGGTTTTAACACCAAAATTCTGGTTTCATCGGTAGATTTTCAATTCAATTTCAATTGTTCGCGGTCCAAGTAATTTCTGGGTTCACCGTTCACGGGCGTTCACCTTGCTACTTCCTGGTTTCAACTAAGTTGGCCGTTAGTGGCTATAGCCATTTAAGTTTTTTGTTTATTTTCGGATCGGACCGCGCGTGTGAAGGTACAGTAGTTAGAAAATAAGAGTTATACTGCAAATTAATCAAGATAAAATTAAATATACGCAATAAAACATCGGAGTATTTTTGTGGAGAGTAGTATTATAAAATTACATAAGGAGATCTGACCTTTTTGTTTAAAATCGAGTGAAATCCCGATAGCCGAGTTTTATTGAGTAAGCTGGCAGGAATAACTGTGGGATATACGATACGTTTGCCCATTTTGCAAGCCGTCTAAAACGTCTTCCTTCTTGGGCCGTTGGCCGAAACGGCCCACTCTGTCGCGGAAGTTTCAAAAGATGTTTAAATTAAATAATGTATTATTTATTAGGATGGTTTTTATTTGAATAAACGCCCAAAACGGCCCCAATAAAAAATCACTTTGAATAATAATCACGACCCCCAAAGCTACCACCCCCAACCCATCTATCTAATAGCGTCCACCCACATTTATACACACAATATTGTATTACATTTATAACAACACAATTATACTATTTGTAGTAGAATACATCGCACTACAATTTACCAAGCATTTGTCATTCTTTTTTACCACTTTTCATATCTATTAGAGGATTTTATTTTATTATAAATGTTACCATATTATTAAAACTAAAAAATTAAACATATCCCTCGAATAAGATGTTATTAATAATCTAAGACACTGTGAAACAGAGTAGGTTTAGTTTTACGAATGTTAAGCATTTTCAATAATGGCAACTGACAGAAAACGTACAAGGAGAACGTCCTTCTAAAACCTTTTTACCCGAGTCATTAACATTCCGAGAACCATCGTCTACACTTCCTAGAGGAAGCGAGCTCACCCTCTAGTATTCAATATTTTTTTAAAAAAAAGTGTGGGGGTCATTTAAGCCTTTGACCTTTAGCCGTGTGTCTCCAGAAGAAAGCACAGATTAAATGTTATTTTAAAGCTTTAAGGCCACATTTATATTTGTACCTAATACATTCTTATTCAAAATACTCAAGTTTAAGATATAAAATAAGTGTATATAGTGTAATAAATTAATCTTTGACCTACAGTAGAATCCAAAGGCAAAATTTAATTAGTTATTCTGCATTTTAAGGATAATGTTTGTATGTGTTTAAAACATTCTTTACAAAAAACTTAGTGGTTAAAGAGATAATTAGGGACAAAGTTTTCAAATGGCAGCCATTTTGAATTTATGGAAAATCATAATGGTAATTACTAATAAACAACCCAGGGTAGATTTTAGATACTAGTATCTATATAGGCCTATATTTTAGTATGTTTTAACAACAACAACAACAAAACATTTTGGATTATAAAAGCTATACCACCTATTTCTATAGGCCTATTACAAATAACATGAGAAAATAGGTGCCATATCTAAATAAAGGGCAAAATTCACATGCCAAAATGGTAAAATTTGCGTTTTTTGGGGGGAAAATCACACACATGTTACCATGGCAACCATTTTTTCAACCTGAAATATTTCAGTTTCGTTATATTTACCTAAAGTGTGATTAATTACCATTTTTAGCATTAGGTCACTTTTTAATGAAAAAGGTTGATATTTGTAGTCAACCGCTCTTAAATAACGGGAACTTTACTTGCAGGTCTTACGTGTCAATGTTTTTTTTTGGCGCTGGAAAGAATTTTATGAACCAAATGACATGTCTACTTTTATCGATACATCTAATGGATACCACATATATGGTTTACCAAGCATAGAATACCCAGGGTTAATGAAGGTAATCATCCAACATCGTAGCGATCTTATTCTTTGTATTTTTTTATCAGAAAAGTTTTATATATTTCATATCGTTTACCAACGCAATTCTAACAAAACGATTAAAAGCGAGCAAGGTCAGCCTGTTCATGAATTGAATATGGTTTTGGTCCAAACGTATTCATATTTCCACTAATTTGTCATGAAGACAGACAGGAGAAAAACAAGTATTTTTATATTCGCCATAATGGAAACAGGCCTTAAAATGACCTAAATAAACTTCATTGTAAATAGGTTTTTAATTCCATTGGATGAATCAAATCTAAAATACTCAATTGTGTTATATTAAACAGACCTTAATTCAAATTCAAATCTTTCATTATATAATTCGTGTATATTATTAGATATGCTTTCATGGTGGAGTTGAGGTTGATCCAGACTCACGTGATATGTGTTATGATGATTGCCCAAAAGATGATGTTAATATATTAAAGAGATATGTAAAAGACCACTTTCCAGGACTAGAATCTACACCATCGATTGTAGAAACCTGCATGTACACGGTAAACAACACTACGGTTACTATAAATATGATATACAGTATAATTACACATTTGTACCTATTAATTGTTACCTGTATGCATTGTCACAATATTAATAGCTGTATTAATAATTTTAGAATACGAACAACTGTGATCCCATCCTCGATGTTCATCCACATTATCCAAACATTGTCATTGGCTGTGGATTTTCAGGTAAGACATAATTTATTTCAAATTATTGTGTTGTCAGTGGCGACATGTGTCTTATATGTCTTATAACCTTTATTAAAACGGTATAATAATGGCGGTAGACCTTTCTACATCATCAAACATAATCTAAAAATAAGTATATTTTTTATAGGTCATGGCTTTAAACTAGCTCCTGTTGTTGGATTACTTCTTAGTCAACTTGCTTTAAGAAAAACACCCGTATTTGATATATCACATAATACATTATCATTTGTTTTAAAAACTAAATCTCAACTGTAAAGATTATATAGAAAATTCTTAGATTCAAATATTCCTAAAGATATAAACATTTAAATGAAATCATCAATGACTTTAAAAAAGAAAAAAAAATGATAAGGCCAATATTTGTGTCATAAGACATTTTACAAATAAACAATTAAATACAATTTTAATAAACGAGGAATGATAAAATGTAGGCTAGATGAATAGTTCTAGAAAAACTAATGATTCATAGTACATTTTAATTCTAATAGCTGAGATTGTTTGACACGTGACAATCTATATTCGTGTTTTACAAAACTCTAATATATTATATATAGAGTACCGTAATGTTAATGGCCACAGTATTGTATCTTTCTTATTACACAAGCCATGTAGTAATTTATATAATACAGATTAATATTATAGGTCTCATTGGAGTAATTTCATTTCTATAATAATTTTCTTTGAAACTGCAGTGTGTGTTTCTTATCTTTGTTCCATGTTTTCATTCATCATTTCTCTTATCATTTCCATACGTGAAATTAAAGTTGATAATAGACTAAATCAATAACTAAAACTATAGTAATAATATTACATAATAGTACAATTTAACTTGTTCCATTTTCGCAAGCAATTTTAATGAATAGTTTAATAATCTCAATATCTCAAAATACGGATTTAAACTAGGCTTACTTTTGAGTAATTTGAGTAAATAGTGAATTGTGCATGATTGTGTAAATAATATATCTATTAGATTTATTACATAAATACTTTCTGAAACGAAATATTTTCCTGATTTATACCAATAAATAATTTCATCGTTAATTTCGCCATATTATATTACACGTTTGTACGTTTTTTCTCTTGTCTATACATGCAGCGGTGATCGGACGACAATGTGCTATGGTTGTAGACTTTGAGTTTCTTGCTGTTACAGATAAATGAGCTACTTCCATATTTAAATTACTATTTATTGAATATAGTTCAGATATTATTGACAAGATAAAGGTCTATAACAACAGGTATTCCATCCAAGTACCTCAACAGACCAATCATTTACACATTATGAACAGAGAGTTTTCTCATTCGCTGAACCCTGTTTAACAATGATTGGGTTACGTCTGAATATATTCATTTATTTAATGATTATTCGGTATTGCAGAGAAAACTTTAATCTAGGACCCTCTGCTGATAAAAGAAGCCACCATCTATATTACTGCTAAGAATATAAGTGACGGGACCCCCACCACCTCCACCCAAAATAACGAAGAAGACGGCCTAACTAACCGACCAAGATTTAGTAGAAGCTCTAGATACTAGAAGAACTAAAACAATCATTGATTCTATATAATTATAGTCTGTATCAGGAAAAGAAATGATGAGTCTGAATTAATAATTTAAGTAACAGTATATTGTAAATTGATCATTAGTATCCCTATTATAAGTCTAAAAAGGGCCAATCTGGGAAAAATTAGAAACAAGTATTTCTCAACTGATTTGTGTTATATAGGGTCTATATATACACCAAATGTTCCAGATCATCTGGCCTGAGGAAAGCCGCCATTTTGGATTTTTAAAATCTGTGCTCATATATCATCATTTTCATCATGTATTACCCTAACTGGCTTAAAGTTTTCAAATAAAAAAACACTAGAATGTTGAAAATGCTAAGAATAAACCATCACTAAGCAATATATAAGGTATAAAAATGAACCAAAACCAAAAATACTTATTAGATAAGTGTAACTACCTTGCTTCAAAATTTAAAATTCGCTCCATTTCACTACCACTTGAAGGTAGAAAAGAAGCAGGTAAATGGGAATTTCAAAGAAGACTATGACGAAAGTATCAAAATTGCATTAAAATGCGTGATTCATTTTTAAAACAATAGTATGTAGATGTATGCGCCATATTTGGACATTGGTTGATGCATTTATTTTATGGTGCAATATTTATGCTGAAATCAATATTCGTGAATTTTCGAAAAACTGGAGAAAGGGTTGGAGTATGACTTCTCTACTATGCTGGGGAATAATGGAAGTTATTATTTTCTAAATATTGTACCAAATATTAATAAGGACCAGTGCATGATATTTTAAACGTGAAAGAGGCCTCTAGCGTGAGGGACTTAGTACGGTAGGTATTAATCAAACACTCATTCCTTCATTGCACATTTGTTTTATGGGGGCGGGAGTGGTTTGGATCGCTTGAACCCGCCAATGTAAATGAGCTGAATTGCGCACATACGTGGACGACACATACTACAACTTTCTTCTCCCTTTCTTCTCTCCTTCGAGTCGAGTGCTTCTACAACGATAGGTGCAATACTCCGGGGTAGCCTCCTACTCTTCCGAGAAACGCACTAAGTTCTTTAACGTGCACACGAGACGAGCCAGATGTATACACCAGACCTCCAGTTTTAAAATCTTTTTGGGTTGCTAGGTGATCAAGTAGGATATGGATAGGTGAGCAAATACAAGTTTTACCAAAGGAGGAGCTTTAAAATAAGGGAGGAGTGATCTTTTAATGTTTCCAGGAGATATAACGTTAAAAATGACACTAAAACTGAGAATTACATAATCTATAATTACAAATATTGTTTTTTTTTCATCACAACATTTTTAATTGTTCTAACCAATGGGTGTATAATCAATTTTTTTTAATAATCACAATTTGCTTTTTAAAAAATATAAATCCAAAGGCAAATTACTGAAAATAATGACAATGCTGTGGGTATCAGTGGATAGATCTCAATGGAGATGAAAAAAAATAAAGAAAATGCTAAATCAAAACTAAAAGTAAAACAACCAGGAAAAAGTAGTAGAGCTTTCGGGTAACACTAGACCTTCTTTTTGTATATACAATATATATAAATGCCTGTTTCTGACAAAAGTCTTTAGGGTTTTTAAATTACACCGGTTAGTTGTTTTTGCTGGACAGAATAGTCTTTTAATCTATATATAAATTTACGTAAGGGCAAAAAACACAAGACCTTCTTTTTGTATATACAATGCCTGTTTCTGACAAAAGTCTTTAGGGTTTTTAAATTACACCGGTTAGTTGTTTTTGCTGGACAGAATAGTCTTTTAATCTATATATAAATTTACGTAAGGGCAAAATTCGGTAAATCGCGCGTTATTTCTAGAATGTTTACTCGATGGTATATAAAGTTGGTTCGTACTTTCGGTACTGATTTTAACCACCTGATGTAACCCTGTTTACTAATTAAATTGAGTTCAATAATTAGCTATTGACAATTAAAACGAATTTAGGTTCAACGATTTGCCCCAAATAGGGGTGTTTTTCGATAGTGGTATACACTGTCTAATGGATGTCCATCTTGAAAAATACCCGCATACAATAATACGAGGATGCTTCGCATTTTCCTATCTCCTCCTACGATAATTGTTTTTAATGGCTGAAAACCGGTTGAACAGCTCGAGTACAGCATCATAATGTTGAAGACAGGCCGATTTTCTTTAAAAAATACTATTTTGATAGATTTAATATACGTTTATACAAATGTATTGATTTGCGATGAATGGAACATTCCAATCTCTGTTCCACAAGTGTCTATTCCATCAGGCGTCGTAAAGGCAAGTACTGTATACTCATAAAGTGTGTACTGAATCGTTTTACATTCACAAATATTATGCTGAATTAGATTTTTAGTAAGTTGATACAAATGTTTGCTCAATGGTTTTATTTAGCCTAAATAATGCGGTATCTGTACAGTAGGCCAGAAGAATAACATCTAGGCCCCATGCTAGGTACGTTATTACCGTCTGTGTTTGGTACAGTACATTGTAAAAAAACACGAAATACAAAATAATCATTTATAAACTTTATTATTGCAGTTGGGAAATATATTTTTATAATAAAGTATGCTACTTTCACGTCAATTTAAATTTACCATGACAATAAGTAATTGTAAACGTAGGCCTATCACTCTAAAAGATGAAAATATTTGTTCAAATCTTCTTTCATTTTGTTAATAATCAAATTTAAAAAAAACAAATTAAATGTGTTGTTTAAACTAAACATTTTCCATTCATAATCTTTGCCATAATACGTGATGGTTGCTTAATAAACAAAACGCAAAACATTACATATTCATCTTTCAAATCTTAAATAGTTCGATTGATTATAAAAAAAAAACTTAAAAAGCTTAAATTCTTTTGTTGATGGATAAAAAAAAGTTGACAAAAAAGGCCTATCGCCAATTCGTATGTTCGCCTACCAATTATGTTTCTAAAGTAAATATAGTATGCATAGTTGTAATTCTTCTGTTTTGTAATGGTTGCTTACCAAATACCTGTAGAATAAAGAAACATACAGTGTAAATCCTTTCATACTGACACAACATTGTATTTATTATTTCGGTATCTAAGACAGTCAAACGAAACTCAAAGTAATCGAAATCATGGAAGGTTTACATTACATTGACAATTATTCACCATTTTGTATACAATAGCGTAGGACGTCTAAATTCCTCACATTTCCCCACTTGGAATGTGTTTTTATGCTTCTTTATTATGACTATCGATAAATCAGTGACGTCATAAAAGATTCATCAAATATCGAGTTATCGTATCTTCAAAATGGGCATGAATATTAAATAACACACCCACTGTCGCTCTCTACACGCGCAATTTATTATATATTATATAATAATGATAATGATAATAATATTAATAATAATAATAATAATAATAATAATAATGATAATGACAATGATAATAATAATTATAATGATAATGATAATAAGGTTAGGTGTAGTATTATTCAAATTCAATAATACTGCAATTTATTTTGATTTTGAGTAATTTAATGTGTAAAGAAATAATTATTTCAAATATAAATAAACATGCAAATTAATTTACCCTAAGTTAACTTAATTAATAACATATCGACAATTTTGAAGTAAAGTTACAAAGCTGTATAGACCAGAGTTATAATTATTGTTCATGTAGGACCCGAACGTTGTTTTTCCTACCTGCGTAAACTTCAACTTCACAAATAGTGAGAATCTTTGTTCCTGGGAGATATACAGTGATGTACTGTCCTGTGATTGGTTTGTTACATACAATTTCGATGGGATTTGACTCAATCATAGTTGATGTTACAGTACTGCCGCATGGGACATTATCAGTAAAAGGGGACTTGCTTGTGTTGCCAACACGAATTTGAGCATCAATTAACCTGTCAGCTGGTTAGAAAAAATATATAAAGGTATAATTAGAATTTAGCTTATTATTTTCAAATAAATAAAACATTTACTACTATTCCTGCTAACCACACAGTACCCGTTATAACTAAAAATCTTATTATCATAATGTATAGAGAGATTAAAATATCAAATACAGTGCCATTTCCTTTCCCAACTTGTTAATACAGTAACCGTAGAGATCAAATCGAATCAAATGATAAAGCAGGAAGTGATGACGTAAGTTAGGACAGTTCCCTTTATGTCTGTATGTCTAAGGTTTGATTATTATTGTTAACTTAAAGAGTTGTCTTTAGCGATAACATTACTTCAAACGTGTACTTCTATTTTATAAAACCCATAGAACTGTGCCTTACCATATTATAGTGAACTATATCATTTCCATGGTCTTACTTACCACAACAGTCTTGTCTGTTATATAAAACAATCTTTGAAATAGGTTTCGGAGTTCCTAAATCGGCATACCACCAAGGATTTTTGTCACTTTCACCGGCTTTTGAAAAAACCCATCAAAACAGATTTAAACATATTATTGTAGCATGGTTGAAGATCGTTCCGATTTTACTTAAATTCACATTCACTACAGCAGTATATTATTCAAATAGGCCTAATATAAATAATAAAATGGTCGTATACATACCAGTGTGGGAACATGAATTTTGATTAAATATTGAATTTGTGTTTCCATCAATGGCCCTATTAGCGTCACCTCCTGCGCCACGTGTTGAACTTTGTTTCGCTCCTACAAAGTGGGTCACTAATACACTCTCTAAAATATTGAGTAAGAAAATATTGGTGCTTTGAGATAAAATTAAATCAAATCGTTGTCCATTAGTTTATTTCTATAATTTTTATTTTGTTTATTTTTCTACTTATTTGTTGTATTATTGTTTGCTTTATTATTATATAGTTTAAATACTATATATAGAAAAAAAGGAACATGCCTGCAAACGACTCGCATCCCGTTAAAACCACGTTTGTTTGACATGAATATGTTTCAAAATAATTGAGTAGCTGAGTTTAATGAGATGTTTAAAACTGCGATTTAGAATATGAATTATATATTAGAAATATTCAGTATCGTTTTATGACAAATATTCCTACCATAAATTTCAACTTCACAGAGAGTAAGACATTTTTTTCCAGGAAGACGAACACTAATGTACTTTCCTTTGATTGGCTTGTTACATATAACTTCAATGGGGTTTGAACCAATCATAGCTGATGTAAGAGTAGCTCCACATTGTGCATTTTCATTAAAGGGTGACTTGTTGTCATCTCCAACTCGAATTTCAGCACCAATTAACCTTTCACCTATTTTAAAGAAATTGTCATACATATTTTATAAAGAGTATTACATTTACTATGTTTATTTTCAAAAGCACCTCCGTAATCAGAAGATCAACCGACAAGCATTTCCGTGTGTAAAACTATGGATCCTTAGTAAAACATGAAAGAACGCTTCGCATTGTTTTTAGTATTAATTGATTTATACATTAAATGTTATACTAGGCTTACATGTACAATTTTAATATTTCACATGACTCCAATTTATCACACTTCGACCTGATTTTTTATATTATAAAGTTTGTACCACGTTATATAGTAATTCTGAAAAGAACTGTTGAGTTTCTCGACGTTTCAATCAATATACTTCGATAGTCCTCATGAGTGAGAATCACAAAATCATTCTCACTCCTGAGGACGCTCGAAGTATATTGATCTAAACGTGGTTTAACTTTATATCAAAATATTGATTTTGCCATGCAAACCTTCAAACAATGAATTATATTGTTATTAAAACACGAGCCATGTATGTAATTATTTTTACCACAAATGTATGTTTACTTATAACTTCTACTTTTTAGAACAGGATGTCTTACCACAACAGTCTTCTCTGTTATATATCACAACTTTAGAAATAGGTTTCGATGAATCTAACTGCGCATACCACCAAGGATTTTTTTCATCTCCACAAGCTGTTGAATAAAAGTGCATGATAATACTCTTATAGACTATTATGTAAGATAATTTTTATGGAATTACAGTAGGCCTAAATATGTTCCGGAAACAAAAAAGTCAGTTTCTGTTTTTGTAATATAAACAGTTCCATACATTGGCAAAATGAAAACAATAAAACGTTGTCATTGTCAAATAATAACATGAACTATCATGAACAAACATGAACATCAGAAATGTAATTCAAACTAAACAAGGCCAACAGCCATAAGTCGCGTGCTCTCAGAAAAAAATGAACTTTCAAAAAGTAATGTACTTTAAAACTTTTCTGTACATCAAAACAGTTCAAAAAGTACAGAAAGCGATAAAACGCATAGTGATACCGGACCGACAGACCGACAGACCGACCGACCGACATAGTGAACTATAGAGTCGCGTCCACGCGACTTAAAATATTCAAAACCACCTAAACAGTGCACTGTAGTATATAGTAAGATACTTAAATAAACAGTAATATCAATTGGTATTACTAGGTTAGAATTCAATTCAATCATGTGTGGAATTGGAATAATATGGTTGTGCCGTTTGGTACGGACAGCCGACATAGATATCAATTTTCTTCGAATCTTAACTTAGGTAACCAGACGTACTGTAAATCATTATATTTCAGCTCTGATTTCTTTTTTTGGGATTAATTTATCAATCTTTCATACACAATGAGAGCCCCATAATTATTGTGTAGGCTCTTTTCGGATCCGTTTATGGCTGAGTGCTAAAATAGAGTAAGCTGGATGCCAGACCGGTACCGGTACATGCATATTTAAGCAAAGGGTGAACAAAACCTGGATAAATACAGTACAAATTTTGAACTGACAAAACCAAAACGTTTTAAAGTATAAGTAGGAATAATCTACCATTTGCATTCTTAAGGATTATCATCAATGTCAAATCTAAAGTCAAGTCTAAAGTCAAATGATATTTTTTAACCAGTCTTATCAAATAATGGGTTGAGAATCTAGACGAAAATTAATTGCCTATTATTATGTTGTGGATGTATGATGTGAACACGGCCGTATAGGCCTAAACTTACCGGTGTGAGTACACGAATGTTTATTAAAAATTCCATTTGTGTTTCCATCGATGGCCCTACTAGCAGCACCACCAGCGTCACGCGTCGAACTTTGTTTAGCTTCTATAATTCGAGTTACCGGTACTAATACGCTCTCTGAAATAATCGGATACAAATGCATTCAATTGAGATAAGATAGAAAATGTATGTTAACAACTGTTAGTAGGCTATTTTTTGTCCATTTAATTAACTTATTTAAAACAAATATTATTGTTTATTATTGAAGTTAATTAATGGTATGAAGGTGTTTTGTGAGTATTCTAAAATATACATTCTGCATTTGAATGTTTAGTAATCACTAGCATTTTGCTTATTAAATTTCTTCAAACAAGAACCGCATAGTTTGAATATGATTAGGGTAAATCTGCCACAAACAAATGGTAGAATTTGTGTCTTAAGTAAATATTTTTAAAAAATGGATCATTTCAAATGACGGCAATTATTTATTTATATATGAACAAAACGTACTTTGATCATAAACAGTTAAATGATCTAATATTAAATGATTTACACTGTCGTTACCTGTTGCTGGTCCGTGAACAAAACTTATTTCTCCCTCTTCCACTCCAAATCCATTTTCACCGATACCTACACACAAGTACAAGAAATGAAAAAAGCAAATCAATGACATGGTATAAAGTAATGTAAGTTTTGTATTAACCCTTTATTGGCTCAGACAGAGTGAAGCGAATATATTCTCTAACTAAGTGTAACGTAGGGAGGCATTGAAAGCTTAAGCTTGCTTTTAGATCTGGTAATGCAGGGTACGGGTAAACAATTCAAATAACATCATTCTCTTCAACAAGGCCATATACATGGCTGCAGTCGCGTGCTCAAGTTAGTGTTTACCGACCAACCAACCAACCAACCAACCGACCAACCGACCAACCAACCGACCGACATAGTGAGCTGTAGAGTTGGGTTGCACGCGACTAATGAAATTCAGCCATCCGAAAGAGGCGCATCCAATATAATCTTAAATGGTTATGCTGATGACACAACTTTATATCTAAAGCGACACATTTTAGAATGTTTATGCATTCACGATTCTCAAATAGTACAAACTCTTACTTACATTCGTATGTTACTTGTAGGTACTTGTATGTAGAGACACATGGGTCACCAAACACACTATTACTTGCGTGGACATTACATGACGACTGACTCTGACAGAACTGGGTAACCTTTAAGACGGATGAAGATGCAAGACACGAAATGCTAGGTGGCTTTGAGATGGAGGCGTAACATCGTTCACTGTAAGACACGGAGCGTCCGTAAGCAGCAGAAATCACATTAATCTTTTCATTCCCACAGTTTATCTTCAATGTACTGCCCTCACAAACATATTGAGTAACAATTTCAGCATCTGTAAATACTTATATTTATCACAAATTCAATTCATAGTTTTGATAATAGTGACTGTTGTATAGTCTGATTAAAACCATAGTTAACGTACTTCCACAATCCAACCTACATCAGCGTTGGTGCAAATTAATAGTTGGGTTTTGTGGAAGTTGATTATATTGTTAATTTCCTGACATTTTTATTTTTTGGTTTGTATGATTTGTATATGAATGTACTATCCGAAATAAAGGAAATGAATGAATTACGGTCAAACGCATACGCGTGGCTTGAAACTTATCTTGCTTATAACAGATGACAATATTAAAAACACCAACACATTCTTACATAATATCAAAAATGGGTAAAATGTAAAGAAAAATAAAAGAACATGGACATTTAAAAATATTGTCAATGGTAATGCACGAATTTTGTAATGTGTGGCGAATACCCAATGGGTCAATATTATTTAATATTAGGATTGATAAGATTTTTTTGTTTTTGTTTTATTTATAAACTTATTTTACATGGATGACATTTTCATTAAAAATAATGTTCTTACAAATGGTCCATGATTAAAGAAATGTATGCATAATAGTGAATAGTAATAAGTTACAAAAGTTACAAAAAATATTTGTTTGTTTTAGATTATAGAAAGACATACAAGTACAATTAAATAATATGTTTCATGTGGATGAATTGAGAAACTTCATGTAAAAGATGTAAGAAACAGCACTGTAGAAATAGATAGTTAGAAACTCCAAGAAAACATATAAAAACAAAAAGATTGTTATGATATTCAAATTATTTAATGCAAATACTCACTTGCTGTGAAGAAAATTGCTAAGAGGTAGAGAGAAACAGTGATCTTCATGTTTGCAGCAAAATATTATACGGTAACGATTGATGAGATCATTCGATGGTTCGTACTTTTATATAGCTGCAGTTCATGAGTGCATGCAGTATACAAATATTGATAAGATAAGATAAATTCGAAATGAAACTCAAACAATTCAATAAAAGTATCAGGGAGCTCAGATACGAAAACACACGTTATCAATTGTACAACAAGTAATATTTGATCGGACAATAATAAGATTAAACATTTATTTTAATGAATATGAGTCAGAGAAAGAATATCTTAAAAATAATATTGGTACAAAACAAGATTTATAGGCCTAAACTAACAAAAATTACTAAAATTCGGTTATTCGATATTTCGAGACTGTTAGACAGTACACCAACCAACATATTCATTATTTTAATCATGTTTAATCTAAACTACATTTACCTTTTTATTCCAATACAATTTTACCTTTTGATGCCCTCTACTACATTATTTCTCTATTCATTTGTATATTATTATGTACTTTGATATTATTGTTTTGCATTTATTATTATATTATACATTATTTATTATATATCCCAGTTACTGTGGCATAATTGATAACGTATTTACATTCTCAACATGCAATAAAACAATGTTGATTTAAATACAATATTTGAATACAGATTCTTATGTTGCAAGTTTGTTTTGTGCGACATGCCTATGCGTAGGCCTACCGTAGGCGTGATTGATATGATCCAATAAATTAATTAATGGATATTTTATGGTCCTCTAGTTCGGAAATAATCTGTGCTACTTGAGGTGTCTCATGCCTGCATCGTGGGTTGAAGATAACATCGATATGTACAACTCATACCAGAACAAGTGTAATTGTACGTTCTTTAAAATGTCGTTCTTTGAATTTTTCGTTAATTAACCGTTTTCACGTGACCTACAATGTTAACACTAGTAGTAACAAATGTTGAAGTTCGTTAATTAAGAAGAACAACAAAGTATAGATTTGAACATACAAGATTAATTCAAAATCAAATTTCATCTAATATTACCCTTAACATTCTTATTAAATGTTCAGCAACACATTGGAAATCCGTATCTCCGTGAAAACAGCGTCAAATATTGTGTTTAAGTTTCAATTTAGGCTCTTAAGAAAAAGTTACTATGTTTATAAAATTGAATTTTAAGTTCGGATAGTGAATAATTCTAAGTTCAGAAAATAATAACCTCTTACATATATTAAATAATGATGACGTGTAACAACATAACAATTTGTATCATTTCATATGCTATGATATCTTGTCTAGCCCATGGTTTTTGGTAATGTGTCTGATTATAACACCCACGTCATCGGATGTATGATTAAGATTGCATTATCTCGATAACTTGTGTACATTCAGTCACACGTGGGCCTATGTTATCGCATGTTATTCAATTGGTTTTACCCACTGTAGATTATAATTCACAGCGTTCGATGACGTTATTGTTCATTTTGGAAATAATCCTGGTAAAAGATTTTATCTATATTTTTTAAGTATGTCCACATCATAACAAAATCGCTTATATAACATAGAGTGATGGCGTAGTATAACAGAGTATATTATAGATTATAACAACTTACAAGAGTATGCCTACAACATGTTAAATAATAATAATCTTTTTCTGTTGTTTATCTATGGCAAGCCTCAGCTGTCTGAAGTATTCAAAATATTATATTATTATATCATTTTTTTATTATATTATATATTGTATTGTAATGAATTATACGTTTTGCATTATATTACTTGATTTTAGCATTATATTATATCTATTTCTAATATATTATGTGAAAAATGTAACAAATTATTGACTTTTTGTATTATATTATTCGGTTTTGGCATTATATTATGAACATTTACTATTATATTATTAATAAAATACATTATATTATAATATAATTGTATTATATTAAACCCATTTACCTTACTTTATAACATACAACATTATTATATTATACGGATTCGTTAGTTATATTATTATTTTGTATGATGTTTATTATACGTCACGGCTCATTTCAGTTCTTCTAACTCTTTCTCTCCCTCCCCCTGTTCACTAGCAATCAGCGGCAGAATCTGAATTGTGTGACTGTTGAAGAATAACTATACTACGTACTAGGCCTAGCCTAGGCCTACTAGGGGATCTAGCCTAGACGTAGCTAGTTAGACAAGTGACCAAGGACCACCGGACAGCTACAACTAATACTACAATACAATAATACTACTAATGCAATAACTACTACTGCTAATACTTAGGCCTAGCTAGTAGAGTACTAGGTAGGTTAGCTACTACTAGGCTCTAGGGGGGTTAGGGCGTATGTATGATGTTAACTACTAGGCCTACTAGTACTAGGCCTACTAGTACTAGCCTAGGCTAGGCTAGGCCTAGACTTAAGTTGTAGTAGGCTAGGGCCGGGCCTGCTGCCTTAGGCTAGGCTAGGCTACTACTACTACTACTACTACTAGGCAGCCAGCCCATGATGGTTACGAGTAAGCCAAAATTTTGGATATAAGTAAACCAAAATTTGGGTACGAGCGAGTTGGCATGGGTACGGGTTGACCTGTATCCTTCTTTCTAGCTAATCGTACTAGGCCTAGGCCTCAAGTAAGTCTACGCTACCCAGTCCGGCTACAATATGGTCTATTTTGTTTCATAGCTTTATTGATAGCTGGGTTCAAATCTGAGTTGGGATGGCTTTTTCTCATTCTAAAACAGAGTTCCTTATCATAATAAAATAATATATGAATTTATTTGTAATAGTACCTAGGCCCTAATTGCCATTGCATTTATTATTATTAATTATATATTATACGGTTACCCCTTAATTATACTATAGTATAATTTCCTTGTTATATTTTACAATATTTTCTTTATAATTCTACAATTTTGTCTTTCACAGCACAAATTTATCATACTGTATTTGTCCAAGCTACTCCAGCTACATGGTATTGCCTTGAGGCTAAACTACACGGTATACTGGCACTACCATCATTTCTACCACATAAGCACAGTTTCAGTTTCAGTTTATTTACCATTTCAATTTCTGAACATAAGAGATGAACAACTTATATGGATGGATAACCAAAAGAGCGAAGCTCGTTTACCGGTCACCCGGACATTACGGACAACATAAAGACAGGACAAAGGTGCAATACATAACAAGACATGTGAACACTTGTGTTTGCAACCCCTTGGATAAAATAATATATTTATATAAAGGAGAAAGATAGATATTATAATATTTCTTTTTTATCATACAATACATAGTACCTATTGGTATTATATCTAAAAATACAAAGGCGGCTAACACAGATAGTTCCATATATACAGTACTCTCTTATAAATAGATGTATCTCTCCAATCTACCTAATCTAATAATAGTACTATTAGCATACTACAATACACTTTGTAGACAAGAAGTAAGTTGTATACACCTAGAGGACTTATGGTAGTACAGTCGAACGCCCTCTCACTGGCCCGGTCAACATAATCTATACCTAGATTATTACAGTAATACATTATTACAGAGATTTTTTTTTTTTTTTTGCAGAAATCAAAGTTATGTGTATAGAAAGCAGTACTCGTATTAAAAACTAAGCAGGTTGTACTCTTGAACGCAAACTGGCAGGATATTTTGAATATTTTTTATTGTTGAAATGAATGGAATCCTAACTTCTTTGCAACAACTGGAGACGAAGACATATTATGACCCTTTTATTTAAATTTGTTTGAATAGACCTTCATGTAAATTCATTAAAGGCTATATGTTTGTTTTATATTTTAATATGTGATAGTAGAAAATCATTGTGTATAATGAGGACTAAGAATCTGATATTCACTTGCATTCTCATCTTTTAAAAATTTTATTTATAATGCTGGTAATGAGTTTAAAATTTAATTATATTGACTAGTTTTGATAATCATTATTTCTTTTGTGTAATATAGTTCATATATTATGTATCGAATAAATTGGTAAGGCCCTATACTGTTATTATTTAAGGAAAGTTTATATACACTTATTTTATGCCTACTTAGTATTAATTGTTTATATAAATATTTTGTCTAATTGCCTTGATTTTTTGTATAGGCCAATGGCATCAATGTTTTTCTCAACGCAAATTAGCCTAATAATGCCACATTTAAACACATGATTCATTGATTTCTGATATTCTGTACTTGAGTATGCATTACTAAAATAACCAAGTAGTTAATATATTTCATTTGTAATGTATGTATAAACACTAAGTTTTTTTTCACATTTTTAAATTAAAAAATTATTACAATACCTACCTTTCTGATATTGTTACTATTGTATAATATATTTTGAGGCAGCAATAAAAAAAAATTAAAACAATTAATTTGACTTATACTGTACTATGTTAGTTCAGGATATGAAATGTGTGTGGGCATCTGGTGTGTTGGAGGTTGGTGGTGTGAGGTGTATGTTTGTCACTCTAAGACCTAAATTAGATGTTTTCTGAAGAAAAGAAGTAAGAGGATACGCTTTCAAACAATTCCAAGAAGATTCACACAAAAATAATTACTTTCCAATAAAATAGTATAACAGTGTATATTACAGTACATTGAATAAACTCGAGCGGAAAAATAACGCACATAAAAAAACACTCATATTCTTGTCGAAAAGTGCCCTCTATAGTTTTCTATTAATTTATTAATAATTATTATTAATTAATGAGTAATATGAACATATTTTTAACATTCAATGCTGGAAACTGGTTCTACTCCTAACAAAGTTTCATACCTCCAAATTTCATCAACGTATTCAAAGCACTTCAATATTAAATATCACATTTAACATAAAAAATTCGGGTTTTGGATAGAATTTTGCTTAAAAACATATACAAAAAACATCGATAAAAAATACTTTTCGTATTCAAAAACAGATGATACTTGGTATAAATGTTCACTATAGGTTGCTCTATTCACAGAAACAAAATTGCATTCATGAACGTTTTTTGTTGGTTGTTTTTTCAAAATAGTTATTAGCTTGAAAAAAATGAGTTGGAATTGTATAGTCTTTCATAAGTGTACATTTTGTAAAAACGTAAATTTTAAAAATCAGTGATATGGCTTGATAGTTATTTTTTTTTTGCAATATGGATGGAGCAACCTATATTGAACATTTATACCAAGTATCAAATGTTTTTGAATACGAAAAGTATTTTTTATCGATGTTTTTTGTATATGTTTTTAAGCAAAATTCTATCAAAACCTGGATTTGTAATGTTAAATGATATTTATTTAAGTGCTTTGAATACGTTGATGAAATTTGGAGGTATGAAACTTTGTTAGGAGTAGAACCAGTTTCCAGCATTGAATGTTAAAAATATGTTCATATTACTCATTAATTAATAATAATTATTAACAAATTAATAGAAAACTAGAGAGGGCACCTTTCGACAAGAAAATGAATGTTTTTTTATGTGCGTTATTTTTCCGCTCGAGTTTATTCAATGTACTGTAATATACACTGTTATACTATTTTATTGGAAAGTAATTATTTTTGTGTGAATCTTCTTGGAGTTGTTTGAAAGCGTATCCTTTTACTTCTTTTCTTCAGAAAACATCTAATTTAGGTCTTAAAGTGACAAATATACACCTCACACCAGATTCTGCCCACACACACTTCATCTCCTGAACTAACATAGTACAGTATAAGTCAAAATAATTGTTTGTTAAAATTTTTTTTTATTGAAAACAATCTGCCTCAAAAAATATCATACAATAGTAACAATATCAGAAAGGTAGGTATTGTAATAATGTTTAAATTTAAAAATGTGAAAAAAAAATGAATGTTTATACATACATTACAAATGAAATATATTAACTACTAGGTTATTTTAGTAATGCATACACAAGTACAGAATATCAGAAATCAATGAATCATGTGTCTAAATGTGGCATTATTAGGCTAATTTGCTTTGAGAAAAACATTGATGCCATTGGCCTATACAAAAAATCAAGGCAATTAGACAAAATATTTATATAAACAATTATACTAATATTGGTAGGCATAAAATAAGTGTATATAAACTTTCCTTAAATAATAACAGTACAGGGCCTTACCAATTTATTTAATACATAATATATGAACTATATTACACAAAAGAAATGTAAATGAATTTATAAGGACATAATTATTATCAAAACTAGTCAATATAATTAAATTTTAAACTCATTACCAGCATTATAAATAAAATTTTAAAAAGATGAGAATGCAAGTGAATATCAGATTCTTAGTCCTCATTATACACAATAATTTTCTACTATTAGTATCACATATTAAAATATAAAACAATCATGTAGCCTTTAATGAATTTACATGGAGGTCTATTCAAATAAATTTAAATAAAAGGGTCATAATATGTCTTCGTCTCCAGTTCGTAGAAAATGAAGTTAGGATTCCATTCATTTCAACAATAAAAAATATTCAAAATATCCTGCCAGTTTGCGTTCAAGAGTACAACCTGCTTAGTTTTTAATACGAGTACTGCTTTCTATACACATAACTTTGATTTCTGCAACAAAAAAAAAATCTCTGTAATAATGTACTTTAATTACTGCAATAATCTAGGTATAGATTATGTTGACCGGGCCAGTGAGAGGGCATTCGACTGTACTACCATAAGTCCTCTAGGTGTATACAACTTACTTCTTGTCTACAAAGTGTATAGTAGTATGCTAATAGTACTATTATTAGATTAGGTAGTTGGGAGTAGATTGGAGAGATACATCTATTTATAAGAGAGTACTGTATATATGGAACTATCTGTGTTAGTTGCCTTTGTATTTTTAGTTATACTGTAATACCAATAGGTACTGTGTATTGGGATGCAATTCAACAGTTATGAATAAAAATAGTCCTATGTACTCTGTATGTTGGAGGAAATAAGCATAAGAGCAAGTCTTGACCACAGGGTGTAAGTCAGTCACTATTTTGAATCAGTAGTATGACTTCTTAGGATTTAATTAATTTTAAAATTATCATTGTATGATCGAAAAGAAATATTATAATATCTAACTTTCTCCTTTATATAAATATATTATTTTATCCAAGGGGTTGCAAACACAAGTGTTCACATGTATTGCACCTTTGTCCTGTCTTTATGTTGTCCGTAATGTTACTGCACTAACGGGTGACCGGTAAACGAGCTTCGCTCTTACGGTTATCCATCCATATAAGTTGTTCATCTCTTATGTTCAGAAATTGAAATGGTAAATAAACTGAAACTGTGCTTATGTGGTCCAGGTTGACGAGCCAGGAATAATGGTAGTGCCAGTATACCGTGTAGTTTAGCCTCAAGGCAATACCATGTAGCTGGAGTAGCTTGGACAAATACAGTAGAAATTTATGAGACTTGGTGTGTGATGATTCAGTATGATAAATTTGTGCTGTGAAAGACAAAATTGTAGAATTATGAAGAAAATATTGTAAAATATAACAAGGAAATTATACTATAGTATAATTAAGGGGTAACCGTATAATATATAATAAATAATAATAAATGCAATGGCAATTACTTATATTATGTATACATTACAATATTACAAATAAATTCATATATTATTTTATTATGATAAGGAAATCTGTATTTGAATGAGAAAAAGCCATCCCAACCCAGATTTGAACCCAGCTATCAATAAAGCTATAAAACAAAATAAACCATATTGTAGCCGGACTGGGTAGCGTAGACTTACTTGAGGCCTAGGCCTAGTACAATTAGCTAGAAGGATACAGGTCAACCCGTACCCATGCCAACTCGCTCGTACCCAAATTTTGGTTTACTTATCCAAAATTTTGGCTTACTCGTACCCATCATGGGCTGACTGCCTAGTAGTAGTAGTAGTAGCCTAGCCTAAGGCAGCAGGCCCGGCCCTAGCCTACTACAACTTAAGTCTAGGCCTAGCCTAGTACTAGTAGGCCTAGGCCTAGTAGTTAACATCATACATACGCCCTAGAGCCTAGTAGTAGCTACCTAGTACTCTACTAGCTAGGCCTAGGTAGTAGCAGTATTAGTTATTGTAGTAGTATTATTGTATTGTAGTATTAGTTGTAGCTGTCCGGTGGTCCTTGGTCACTTGTCTAACTAGCTACGTCTAGGCTAGATCCCCTAGTAGGCCTAGGCCTAGTACGTAGTAAAGATAATTAGTTATTCTTCAACAGTCACACAATTCAGATTCTGTCTGCCGCTGATTGTTAGTGAGCAGGGGGAGGGAGAGAAAGAGTTAGAAGAACTGAAATAAGTCGTGACGTATAATAAACATCATACAAAATAATAATATAACTAACGAATCCGTATAATATAATAATGTTGTATGTTATAAAGTAAGGTAAATGCGTTTAATATAATACAATTATATTATAATATAATGTATTTTATTAATAATATAATAGTAAATGTTGATAATATAATGCCAAAACCGAATAATATAATACAAAAAGTCAATAATTTGTTACATTTTTCACATAATATATTAGAAATAGATATAATATAATGCTAAAACCAAGTAATATAATGCAAAACGTATAATTCATTACAATACAATATATAATATAATAAAAAAATGATATAATAATATAATATTTTGAATACTTCAGACAGCTGAGGCTTGCCATATTTATCAGCCATCGTAATTATATTATCTCTAACCATGGATTAAAGAATAGAAGGATATGCATCGACGGTGACATCAAACGATTTTACAACGCGCTTGCCTATACTAAAGCACTGCTGCCAATCAAACAAACACGCTCATTGAACTCCGTGTCTCTAACCGCGGCCCTCTGTAAAACGCTGCGAATCAACTGTTACCTTTTTTGAGACCAAAACGTAACCATGTAGAAATCGTATGCGCAGTCTGAATGTTCTATTGACATGTCTGCGTCGATGATTAATTGACAACAACAATATATTGCTGAATAATTCTGTTTTAGTTTCATCACAATCGGACTACGAAAAGTTCACTTTCTTACGACTAGTAATTTTAAGTAGTTAGTAATATTAATAAAATATGCAATTTTTATATTTGAATTATCATTATTTGCCTGCCATCTTCTGTCATTAAAAATTGCGTTAATCTATAGAATATTAAATTATGCATTTGACCATGTATGTTGTTAGCGTGGCCGGTGTTCACCCATACAACAATCGTGTTTTTAATATATGGCTAAGCAGTGGTTTCTTCATAAATCTCCTTAATTATCGATGTGATTATATTTAAATTGTAGTGCCTGGTGATTGGCTAGTGGTTATGTCATCCACACCACATCCAATCATCGGGTCTAATTGAATGAAAACAGCGATCCCTGATCCGGGATTGGCTGGCTATGTATAGTTGCGATTCGTTACCTAGCGGTCGTTTTGAAAAGTACACGCAGGGCAAACTTAATCACGAAAAAACGAAGTACCTATTATTATTCACACAAGAAGTAAGACAACGGTGAGTATATAGATCATGATTACACGTTGTATCTACTACACTTAAGATTAGCCTAGGCCTACCTAGGCAGTATCAATGTCGGCAAATCATATGGTTTACTAGTAAGCCTAGAAGAAAAGGCCTAGGCCTAGTATCCTTGCTGATTTTGTAATTTTACATGTAGTTGTAGGGCTAGGCCGATACAACAAATACAATAGTTATTGTCTCAGATGTAGGGCTACTACAGGTCATAAAATGCTACTTTAATGTCATAAAAACATTAGCGTAGATCAATCGCGGCAGAAACCTATACTAATTACAATTATAGCATTTACAATTCCTCATCAGAAAGGTTATTACGGTGGCCCACAACTGTCACGCACACTATAACACAGAATCACACAATTGAAGAAAGAATTACACAATTAAAGAAGGAATCACACAATTAAAGAAGAAATCGCACAATTAAAGAAGAAATCGCATATAAACAAAAGAAAGCATGAAAATATAAAACGAAATGCACAAATAAAGAAGAAACGCGCAATTAAAGAAGAGCTAAGCACAATTAAAGAAGTCCGCAACAAATTCGAAAGCTCCTCGCACAATTAAAGAAGTCCGCAACAAATTCGAAAGCTCCTCGCACAATTAAAGAAGTCCGCAACAAATTCGAAAGCTCCTCGCACAATTAAAGAAGTTCGCAACAAATTCGAAAGTACCTCGCACAATTAAAGTACAGTAGTCCGGTATGGAACGCCATCGCTGCCTCCGGCAGCAAACTTTAATTCTATTCGGCTCTTTTACCATTACGTTCGGCTCTTTCAGCATTCGGCGCATTTCTATTTGGCCCATTTACCATTACGTTCGGCTCTTTTAGCATTCGGCTCTTTTTTATTCGGCCCATTTACCATTACGCTCGGCTCTTTTTAATCCGGCCCTTTTTTATTCGGCTCTTTCTGCATTACGTTCGGCTTTTTGATTTGGCCCTTTTTTATACGGCGCAATTAAATTCTAACTTTGGGGTCAAATGGAAGAAAATCAACGGCTGGAAATGAGTCTATGAAAAATTACAAAACATATTATAGATGCAGCATGTAGAGTGTTTGGTTGGTTGAATTAAATGAATGTGAAGGCTATTTCAATATGACTAATCATTTTATTGACATGATTAATGTGTTTTAGAGAACGTTTTAGAGCAATTGTCCTACCTTATTGACCATTTTGAGAGAGAGAAAGGGTTTGATTTATGGCCTAGGCTATCTAGGCCTAGCCTAGTGTCAGCCTAACATTTAATAATAATAATTTACCCTTTCTCTCTCAAAATTGGTTAAAAGATGAATTAATTTTAGGTTATTCAACACATCTTTAATCGGTTGGCTACTCATGGTTGGCGCCATGATGATGAAATGTTTGTAAAGTTTTTATAGACTTATTTCCAGTCGTTGATTTTCTTCCATTTGACCCCATGTCAAAGGTTAGATTTTAATTGCGCCATATAAAAAAAATGCCGAGCCCAACGTAATGCAGAAAGAGCCGAATAAAAAAGGGCCGAATCAAAAAGAGCCGAACGTAATGGTAAATGGGCCGAATAAAAAAGAGCCGAATGCTGAAAGAGCCGAACGTAATGGTAAATGGGCCGAATAAAAAAGAGCCGAATGCTGAAAGAGCCGAAGGTAATGGTATGGGCCAAATAAAAATACACCTAATGCTGAAAGAGTCGAACGTAATGGTAAATGGGCCGAATAGAAATGCGCCGAATGCTAAAAGAGCCGAACGTAATGGTAAAAGAGCCGAATAGAATTAAAGTTTGCTGCCGGAGGCAGCGATGGCGTTCCATACGGACTACTGTACTTTAATTGTGCGAGGTACTTTTGAATTAATGTTGCGGACTTCTTTAATTGTGCGAGGAGCTTTCGAATTTGTTGCGGACTTCTTTAATTGTGCGAGGAGCTTTTGATTTTGTTGCGGACTTCTTTAATTGTGCTTAGCTCTTCTTTAATTGCGCGTTTCTTCTTTATTTGTGCATTTCGTTTTATATTTTAATACTTTCTTGTTTATATGCGATTCCTTCTTTAATTGTGTGATTTCTTCTTTAATTGTGTGATTCCTTCTTTAATTGTGTGAATATGATTTATATAGTGTGCGTGACAGTTGTGGGCCACCGTAGGTTATAACTAAATTTGTCGTATAAATTGTTCGTCGCCGTTGTTGCTAGCGCTAAAACATCATGCCACCAAAGAACGCGCGAAAGAAGCGTAGCCAACAAGGTTAGATGTCGTTGCACATGTGCAGTAAACAATATATTAGGCACGCGACCGTTTCGTTGTTACCATGCGGTTAATTAAACTGATAACATTGTGGGCGGTCCGCGGTCTGTCGGCGAGAGTCAAGGAACCCTTGATCTCACGTCGATGCATATCCTTCTATTCTTTAATCCATGCTCTAACCAAGTTTATAGAGTCGGTCAAGCGTGACAATCAAGCAACCAACTAACAACGGCTCATTCAAAACCAGAGAACTAGAGATAAATGTCATGTGTTGCGTCTGGCCAGATGAAAGGGGCTACCCATACATTTATAGATGTTGTGCCGCTGCACAATAATTAAAAGATGAAGATGTTAGCAAAATGACCAGGTACAATTACTTTGGCTAACATGCAGCGCTTGTTAAAGGCCTGGTGAAGGGATGTCAATGTACTGGTGTACATGTCTTGAGCTGTTTTGATGTTGCACATGTCATGTTCCTCCTGTGCGTGGAATATGACTGTTGTTGATGAAGGATTCTGGTGGTGAGAATACGGGGAATGCATCCTCTCACCTACTGATTTTGATGTTGGAAGTGAATGTTGGGATAGTGTCTGTACTCACATTGGTCATGTATGTGCCATCGTTGTTTAGTCTAATAGTGCATCTATCTGTCTGACGGCTTAGTTTTATCAACTATGAACTTGTCTTGATAAAAACATAAGTAATAAAACTCGTCCTAAATACCTAACCCTCTAAATATTCTCTCTCAAACTAAAAAAAGATTGTCACGTAGAGAATTATTGCAACCCCCTGGGCAATACCCTCAATACAAGCTCACTGAGCCATCAAGCTCGTCGCTTCAATAGGGTTTTACTTTGTATATGAATGAATAAAACATATACGTAAGCATTTTAACTGACCAATCAGCATGGTCATTTTGAACTTTGTTTGGGTGATATTTCCGAACATCCCAATGCTTCCGAAGACGTTGCTTAGTCATGTACAGCGCCACCTACCGGTGGTTCCGAGGACATTGCGTCAAGTGATCCTTGACAGTTCGTGTTACGTAATTTCCCAAAATACGTGATCCAAGTATAAATGATTTAAATGTATGAAAAACAACCACAATAATATGATATTTGAATACTTGTGTCTGATGTCAAGATCGTTGATGTATTTGTTCAATTATAAAGTTAAACGGTCGAATTAATTTAAAGTAGGCCAAGTTGCATTACGAATGACCGAATTGAGAGGCCACGGGTGTCGGTTTACGTCGTAGATCGAACGTAAACGGTTTAAAGGTACAATTGCATTACAGGAGCCTACCTGATGATCGATTTCAAAAACCGCGTTTGAAAACAAGTTTCTTCTCAAAAGTAGATATAAGTTCCACAATTGTAATAATGTCCTCAGTACTGTCTATTTTAGATATCAGTTATTGAAAAGCTGCAATTTTATGATATTTTTAAAACAGTAGTATGAGACAAATTGAAACCAACCGCTCAATCACGTCCTCAGGCTATCAAAAAATAAATATATATACATATGGGATATCAAAATTCCCGCAATTGTCTGGGAAGGATTTAAACTATATTTGAACATTAGTAGCCTAGGAATTTTTAGCATAACTTTCAGACCTGCTAGTGTTAAATAAAGATAGGACAGAATTTTCAAAAGCCGGCGAGCAGTCATAAAAGTAATAACAAGTAAACTGAAATTGCATTTTCTAGAGAACTGCTCGTCCAAAAAACTTCATTTGTGTACAAGAGGCAAGAGTTATAATTTGTTATTTGTAATTTTAAAACATAATTTGATTTAATTTACAGGTCTAGGACTCGCTCATCTTCTCTTCTTCTTCCTCTTCTTCTTCCATCTGGACACTATTGCGCCAACTTTCAAGTCCTACTAGTTCTTTACACGTCGTTTGACGGCTTTGAAACATGGCATGCATATACTAGGGCAATAGGTGAACAAAGCTATAGAGAGAACATTTTCGTACTTCAACCGGATGCAGAATTATGACGTCATAAACATGGTACCAATCAAAAAAAATGCGATTTATAAAGTACTTACTCCTTCCTTATTTGTTGTATTATTGAGCTGGGATTTGGCATGGGTATACTACAGGGACATATCCTCAAAGCTATAGGGCCGGATTTTTTACTTTCAAACCGGATGCAGCCATATGACGTCTCAAAGATGGTACCTTGGCCGAACGGTAATATAGCCGTGTTTGGTGTCTTGACTTGGAGAATAAGAATATATACAGTAAAACCTATTTATGATATTGTGACGTCACTTTTGCTCCCGAAAATAGCAAAAAATCAATTTGAGATTTCATAATTTACCCTAATTATGCCATTTCCAGTTATGTGACGTAACTTTTCGGAATATAGCAGTATTTGGTAGCGAGGTTATTGATGTGTATGTGACGTTACACCCCACCCCGTCTTATGACGTCATTACTGCTTCTTTTGCTGTACCCCGAGTATCGCACATTCGTGCTTGTTTAATACGAGTAGCTTTAAACCTATTTCTTTTAAAATTCACCCGTTTGTTTTTGGCGTTGCTGTCCTATTGTTAGTCAGATACTATTGTTAGTTGAAAGGCTGGTTAACCATTACACCAAATTCGCATACACATGCTTATAGTGAAATTAGCCTAAATCACACACAGCATTAAGACACACACAAATATATATATATATATATATTTTCCCGGAGAAATCTTATGTAGGAGAATTTTACAGTAGGCGGAGGTATGCACTCTCGGAGTGGCTTTCTTGTTACAATTGCATTTGGTCGTGATCTCATTGTGGAATTTACCATCATGTAAATTTCAGAACAGGGAAACAGGTTCCAGAGCAACACTCCTATAGACTAGGCAGTATTACAAAACAACCAATTCTCGGGAGACCAAAATAAGCAGCATCTGTTGGTGGCAAAATACCTTGAGGAAAATGACGATGAACATATTACAATAACTGAGAATGGAAAGTCTTTTGGGTACAGATATTTCAGCCTATTTTGGTGATATTACGATTGCTGAGGTAAATGGAAAACGAAAAGGTATAACGTTTAGAGGAACAGCTGCAAACATCCTCTATGACTTTTATCAGCATCAGAAAAAATCAGGACCCGTATATGGAGAAGATTCGAATGATAAGTTCTGTTGCTAAACTTTTGAAGAGTGACATTAAGTCCGTTGATTCAGTGAATGATGTATATCCAAACATATGTCATCAACAGCGACAGCATTAGCGTTCATCCCAAAGCCCCTAATTACATTGTTAAAGAATTGTTTGTTGGAAAAACAGTGATCTCAAAGTAGCATCAATTGGACAAGCTATTGTGTTACCAGGCCAAGATGTCTTCTACGTTGTTGACACACTACACAAGCATGACTTCAGTTGTTTTGTATAATTCAAGTATCATGTTGATCTTCTGTGGGACGTTGTATTCATTTGCTCTTCGCACTAAAAGGCCTGAGTGTCAGGTCTGATTTAGACCGAACATCATGGTGACTATCCCGGGGAATAGATTTAAACATGGCATGCCAGGTGTCTCCTCCACATTCGTGTATGTTTGTAAATAATCTAAGGCTTACTGTACAATGTCACTCAAGTTATTACATTTGCTCAACCACTTTGTTGGAAAGCTTCGATGATAAACGACTCAGTAATGGGGACTAGGGGATATATATAAATTTACGTACGGGCAAAATTCGGTTTACTCGATGATATATAAAGTTGGTTCGTTCTTTCGGTACTGCTTTTAACGATCTGAAGTAACCCTGTTTACAAATTAAATTGATAATTAGTTATATTGACAATTAAAACGAATTTAAGTTCAACGATTTGCTCCAAATAGTGGTGTTTTGCGATCGTGGAATACACTGTCCAATGGATGTCCATCTTGAAAAATACACGGGGGCAATCGCAACAATAAACAATTTTAAAATAATAGAAACGGTAAAGCAAAGAAAGCGGATGACACTTTAATGATTTGTCGGTATGAAATTAAAACTTCCAATACTATTACTAGAAAAAATGTTTGAGAATAGACTACAGTTACTGTAAGTTACAGAAGATTATATTACCATTTACATTATGACATTGTAACTGAATATAAATACCAGAATGACACTTGTACAACAATACCAAGCCAATATTTCAGCTAAGAACGTGGTATGGCGTTTGGCACAGGAGCGACTTTGATCAGGAAGGAATGTCCTCCCAAGATGAGGCCTCGGCATTGCACACACGGCTGCGGTTGACCCTTGCGATTCCCCCAAACGTGGGGAACTCGGGTGTATAATTTATGGTAGCGGGGGACTGCGTTCGCGCTAACCCCCAATTCGACATTAATATTAGATAGCCTATGGAGTTCACGATAATCGTTAGGTTAATTAATAACACTTGATATATAACTATTTATGGTTACATTATCTGTTAAGAAACTTTGTTGGTTTGTAACTATATTTATTTTTCCTTTACAACTGTTGGTATAGAATATTAACATGCATTGAACGCTTCATGATTATTTCGAAGAATAATATCAATTATAGGCTCAAACTCTAGATTAAACAACATAAAGTAGTCTATTATAGAACTTATACTTATTTAAATACTTTTATTACTTTCTGTTAAACGATAATTATATTTCATTTACAATATGTATTAAATGCTATTTAATTATAGATATTTTATTTATTTACATGTCATATTGTTCTTGTCAAAGAAGTTTGGCGATAGAAAACCTTTGACATTTTACACTCAATGATGAAGACGTAGTATGTACACCGTTTAATTGTTCTGTTTCAGTTTGTAAGCAATGTTGTTTTGCGCCATTTCTATCGCTGCAATTCAAGTGGTTTATGGATTGGAGATCTAGCTCCATCGGTGCATTGCTTGATATCGTATACAGGTATGCCACCCACTCGTTGTAAGTGTTGGATGTTACGTGGTACTTCGTTCCATTCACTATAATGATATATGGCAGATAGTATTGCCAACCGTCTGTCAATCGATACCTATAACAAGAAAACAAACTTATTTATTAATAATGATGATCATGTAAATAAATAATAAGGATGATAATCAATGGTATTTCTGTTAAAATTACAAATGTAGGGCACCCGATTCTCGTACGGTTCATGTCTAACAACAAGAAACTGCTGCGCTGTTTAATGTCAAGCAACAGTAACAGGCCCGTCCATATCACGGAAGTGTCACTGTTGCATGTCCACGTACTGTACTACTGTATAAACTTTTCATCTAATGTGAAATTATACGCCGCGGGAACCAGACAATGAATAATTTCGATTGGTATATTATCGATTTGTTAACCATTACTTTGTTTGTAGGCCTAAATATATTGTAATATCAATTGTATAGAAATTTCATTTATAATTATTAAATGCATTATTATATTTTTGTACTTACCTGACATATTATTATCTATTAATTTTTTAATGACAGATAAAATGATATTTTATTTTGAAAATCACGTATCAAAAGGTCATCCTTTGACATAAAAATAATACTTGTAAACTATTTAAATTAAGTATAACAAATATCCAGTGATGCATTAGCCTAACCTATAATATTATATAAGCTTAGTTATATTAAAACTTAATTGTATAGCAGATAGCAAAAGCAATGTAAAACTTTGTTTTAATTCCTTAAAAAAATTCTCGATCCTTCGCCGCCGATTTTTTTTCCGTACGAAAGTCGAGTTCCTCAATCGGTTCATTTCGGACTCATTCGGCTCTCGGTATAAGCTCTCGGTCTGAGCTACGATGAACCTCCCCCTCCCTCTACCCATCAAAATTTTGTAAACAAACTCAATGATGCGTGACGGCATTTAATTCACTGCCCCATGCTCCAATACGCGCCAAATACGAACTTCAATGTAGAACTGTATTACAACATATTAATATTAGTAGTCAATACCGGAATTGAAGGGTTTTTTTTATAATTACGGTAAGACTATCAATGTACAGTAATATGACTAGCGTTTAGCAGATATTGTAGGCCTAGCTAGTAGTAGTAATATACTAGGCCCAACTGAATATCAATTAAATTAATATTATGAAGTATAGAATCTAATAATGAATTATTACAAAAATGACATGTGCTATAAATTATAATTACTCATTAGCTATATGTCAAAAATTCTAATTAATTATCGAAGTTTCCCCTATGTTTTATGATTTTTGTGATTTTATTTGTGTTATATAAGCTAGTTGAAAATAAGCATTTCCTTATCAATGGGGGATAGTTCAAATTGCACAGTAGGGCTACACAAATGTTGTACATAGAGTGGCATTTAAAAAAAAATATGAAAAACAAACGGTGTGGTAAAAAAAATGTTATCAGATGACTAAATATACAGTAGGTAATATAACTTGTTTCTGGTATTTTTTTTCGTCTTTATTTTCATGATACAGCAAAAAATATCCACCGTATTTCCACCATTTTTTTCACCTTCTAGGGAGTCACCAGGACTGTTATTACATTAAGTTAAACTAAATAACTACTGAAAAAAAAGTCTGGTTTTTATACAGAATTTTGCCAAATTTTGTATTTAACTATTTTAAGAGAAAGTCATGTTTTTTCATCTTGATTACAAATATTTGATTTATGCACTTAACCAGATATTGTATTTAAAAGTTCATGCCTGTACCTGAGCTTAGACTGCATACATTTTGTTTTTATTGCTATTCCTTAAACTATGAAAATACTGGGTCGGTATCCAGGTGCTTAGTTTATAAATTTACTTTTTTTTTAGGATAATAACTGATTGAATAAAGTGTTTTTTATGAGAAAAATAAAATATATTTTAGTAGTTTTATTTAAACTATAACAAAATTTCAGAATGAAAAAAAAAATTATTTTTGACACTTGACAGGTAATTCTTGTAGTGTAATCACTTTACTTGTTTGCCCATGGACCTACAATTAGATTCTACTGTTATTTATAGGCCCACAGTTTTCCTATAAAGGAATATTTCCAGTATAAATGTAAAAAGCATATTAGTATTAGTATACAGTGTACATAATAAAGATTTAAACAAATGTTAAAGAATGACTATTTATTCATTACACAGGCTTTTTCCACAAGTCAACATCTTATTCACTACAAAACCAAAATCAACCACTCATTACAAAATATTTGTAATTTTGCATTCTTATTTTGTAATTTCAAAACAATTGACTTCAAATACTGTAGTTGACATCACTATACAAACTTGCTCAGCCTACCCTGTTAAAGTTATCTTCATAGGCTGCAAACTATTTTACAAAATATTTATAATGATCTCAGTTCAGTAATGGGTACACGCTGTTTGTAAGTTACCAGACACAACCTTCAAGTATGCTATGGACAGCAATAAAAAGAGTAAAAATGTCTTTGTACAGCTATTTGTCTAATGTACATAGTGCCTACTAGTACTTTCTGTATAATGGCAGTCAGCATAATCTACCAAATTCATTCTGTCTTTCAATGGATTTGAATGGTTTCTTTTCCCACAATGAATCATTTATTTCTTCAGATAACTGAAATATAATAATAATATTTGTTAAAATTTACAGCCGAAGAATGCACTAAAAAACTACTTAATTTCCAACAATCTTGATGTACGATATTATTATACTGTTATTCTTTGGGGCTGAGGTGAACACATTTTAAGACTGTATTAAATAGAAGGACAGATGCTTTCATTGTTAAAGCATGAACACAAAATCATATTCTTTACTAGGATGATAACATTTATGTGCATGTGATGCTTTCTGAGATTTTATTTCATTTTTTTGCACTAGAGCAATAAGTTTTAAGTTTTTAATAATAAATTTAAGAAAATAATTTATGACAACAGAAATGACAAATCAATAATTGAAAAATATAATTTTCTTTTTTAATGTCTGCCAAAGATTATTATAAATGGGTTAAACGCAAGAAGTATTGACATTTCTGCTACCAAGTTAACAAGTAGTAGGCATAGTTAATCATGGTATTGACTATTAATTGCTTGTTTTAAATCAAGTCTGTATGACGGTAGCAACCACTAAAGTTTTCAACTTTGTGCAGACCATCACAGTTTACAACCACATGGCAGCACCACATTAATTCTCGTTGCTACAGAAGCACTACCCGATAATAGTAGCCTCTGTGCCGGGCTCTGTGCATTGTTGTCACTACTCCAGGACGAATCTTTGACTCTGGTGGAACTAGATGGGTGGGGTGTGATAGTACGCAGTAGAATTATACTAAAACATGGTGATGTAAAAATGGTTTATTATTACACTGTTACATTGGATCTTGTGGAAGACGACCATGCATGGCATGATGATGCGTGCCGCTGTGGGTGGTAAAAATGTTCAAAAATAAGACAGGGTGAATCAAAATACTGATTGGGAATAGTTGATTGGGAATAGTTAGTAGGATATAACAATAAATAGGCTTAGGAAATTCGGATTAGGCCCTCCACAGACCCACGGCAGCCAGCAGTGCAGCGCCTACCAGATCAGCACACCGGGAGACGATCCCCTACTCTTTTTTTCGATTAGTGTACCAAGTTCTTTAACGTGCACTGTTAAGTACTTTACATCCCATCCGAAGGACGAGGCAATGAGAGTAAAGCATCTTGCCTAAGGATGCAATTAGTATGGTACAGATAACCTCGAACCCATGCCTATCACATGCTAGTCCGATATAATAGGTCATTACACCATCACTCTCCGGTGTAGATATACAGCACCCATCGCTATTTCTAGACAGTCTCCCATCCTTAACTTCGGTGATATGACGAGAACCGGTGTTTCAGAGTATGGCCGTATAAACCGACTATTCTTATTTTATAATAATTATTATATTTATTATTTTATAATGGGTAGCCAAAGGGGCACACGCTACCTGTATTGGATAGTAAATTAGGCCCAAAATAGTTCATACTGGCTACAGTACTGACTATATAGCCAATGCTATATAACCAGATATAGTCCAGGTCCTACTAGTTAGAGGCTAGGCACCTAGGGCACCCTGCTGGTCATCTCGTAACCAGACCCTGACACCAACCTACCCCACCAACCTACCCCCTGCCTGCCAACCTACCCACTTACTTGTATGGCCTAGGCTAGCTAGCTAGGCTGGATATTTAATCAGACACAAGGATAGAAGACTTTTGAACAGCACAAACATATAATAATTAATAGGCCTATATTATAATATAAGAATATTAAAACAAAAATGTATACTTATCTTGCTTTGGCCCACAAATGCATGGTCTAACTTAATAGATTTAGGCCTAGCACCTAGCCTGATTGTATTACTGTCCGCGCGACGGGCCGGTCGGTAGTAAGACTTGGCTAACTTGTACCAAATAACGGAGCATATTTTTTTCAAAAAAAAACATTGATCTTTACTGAAGCAGCATTCTAAATTTCATAAAAAAACTTAAAATAAATCAAAGCTAAAATTACACGTATTTAGATATTTGCATTCTTCGCAAACATACAATGTTACGAATGATTGTACTTCAAGAATTACCCGAACAAGTTCAATACTACCGCCATAATACTCATACTACTACTACTCGTCTGGTTGCCGGCGTACAGTTTAACGTAAGACGAATGGAGTTATACAGTTTACAGTACCCAGACATTTAACAGCGCAACATGCGTGATATGGATAGGCCTGTTAGCGTCACTTAACACTAAACAGCCATGCAGTTTATTGTCTCTAGACACAGTACAGTACGAGAATCGGGTGTGTAGGGAGCATTATTAAGTAAAATGACAAAGTACTGTAACCGAATAAGTACTGTAAGTAAGTTGCAGGCAGTGAGTTTTATTTAAGAAAAGGTTATTACAAATAATGCGTTACCTGTAAAGGCCAACATAGTTATTGCAATGAATAAGTTGGTTTAATAATGTAAATCACATACCTGTGTCTGTCAACCTTTTCGATATACGGAGATTCACTGAAGATCTGACGAACGCATTCTCTGACATTCCTCATGTTATACATCTCCGGACAAATTGTATCAATAATATGCAGCACGTTTAGAGAACCGCTGGTAGTATCTGGACAACGGAGAAGAGCCGCCACAACAAGTTCTTGAAATGATAGAGGCATCATCAATGTATCGGTGAGATCGGAGAACATCATGCAAGACATATTTAGGTTACTCGTAGTTCGGATAATAGTCGAATGGTAGCTTTTCAGATAATTCAGTTGACTTTAATAGTTGAATGCCGTAGAAATCAAAGGCACACCATTTTAAAAATGTCTTTGTTGGTTAGATATTAATGAAAGAACAAGAAAAACACAATAGAAACAATGGCTGCGTTGAGTAACGCGGGCGCAATCGCAACAATAAACAATTTAAAAACAATAGAAACGGTAAAGCAAAGAAAGCGGATGACACTTTAATGATTTGTCGGTATGAAATTAAAACTTCCAATACTATTACAAACAACTAGCATTTAAATTTAGTTGATATAAAATATGTTTGAGAATAGACTACAGTTACTGTAAGTTACAGAAGGTTATATTACCATTTACATTATGACACTGTAACTGAATATAAATACCAGAATGACACTTGTACAACAATACCAAGCCAATATCTCAGCTAAGAACGTGGTATGGCGTTTAAGCATACTTACCTGGCACAGGAGCGACTTTGATCAGGAAGGAATGTCCTCCCAAGATGAGGCCTCGGCATTGCACACACGGCTGCGGTTGACCCTTACGATTCCCCCAAACGTGGGGAACTCGGGTGTATAATTTATGGTAGCGGGGGACTGCGTTCGCGCTAACCCCCAATTCGACATTAATATTAGATAGCCTATGCAGTTCACGATAATCGTTAGGTTAATTAAGAACACTTGATATATAACTATTTATGGTTACATTATCTGTTAAGAAACTTTGTTGGTTTGTAACTATATTTATTTTTCCTTTACAACTGTTGGTATAGAATATTAACATGCATTGAACGCTTCATGATTATTTCGAAGAATAATATCAATTATAGGCTCAAACTCTAGATTAAACAACATAAAGTAGTCTATTATAGAACTTATACTTATTTAAATACTTTTATTACTTTCTGTTAAACGATAATTATATTTCATTTACAATATGTATTAAATGCTATTTAATTATAGATATTTTATTTATTTACATGTCATATTGTTCTTGTCGAAGAAGTTTGGCGATAGAAAACCTTTGACATTTTACACTCAATGATGAAGACGTAGTATGTACACCGTTTAATTGTTCTGTTTCAGTTTGTAAGCAATGTTGTTTTGCGCCATTTCTATCGCTGCAATTCAAGTGGTTTATGGATTGGAGATCTAGCTCCATCGGTGCATTGCGTGATATCGTATACAGGTATGCCACCCACTCGTTGTAAGTGTTGGATGTTACGTGGTACTTCGTTCCATTCACTATAATGATATATGGCAGATAGTATTGCCAACCGTCTGTCAATCGATACCTATAACAAGAAAACAAACTTATTTATTAATAATGATCATGTAAATAAATAATAAGGATGATAATCAATGGTATTTCTGTTAAAATTACAAATGTAGGGAGCATTATTAAGTAAAATGACAAAGTACTGTAACCGAATAAGTACTGTAAGTAAGTTGCAGGCAGTGAGTTTTATTTAAGAAAAGGTTATTACAAATAATGCGTTACCTGTAAAGGCCAACATAGTTATTGCAATGAATAAGTTGGTTTAATAATGTAAATCACATACCTGTGTCTGTCAACCTTTTCGATATACGGAGATTCACTGAAGATCTGACGAACGCATTCTCTGACATTCCTCATGTTATACATCTCCGGACAAATTGTATCAATAATATGCAGCACGTTTAGAGAACCGCTGGTAGTATCTGGACAACGGAGAAGAGCCGCCACAACAAGTTCTTGAAATGATAGAGGCATCATCAATGTATCGGTGAGATCGGAGAACATCATGCAAGACATATTTAGGTTACTCGTAGTTCGGATAATAGTCGAATGGTAGCTTTTCAGATAATTCAGTTGACTTTAATAGTTGAATGCCGTAGAAATCAAAGGCACACCATTTTAAAAATGTCTTTGTTGGTTAGATATTAATGAAAGAACAAGAAAAACACAATAGAAACAATGGCTGCGTTGAGTAACGCGGGCGCAATCGCAACAATAAACAATTTAAAAACAATAGAAACGGTAAAGCAAAGAAAGCGGATGACACTTTAATGATTTGTCGGTATGAAATTAAAACTTCCAATACTATTACAAACAACTAGCATTTAAATTTAGTTGATATAAAATATGTTTGAGAATAGACTACAGTTACTGTAAGTTACAGAAGGTTATATTACCATTTACATTATGACACTGTAACTGAATATAAATACCAGAATGACACTTGTACAACAATACCAAGCCAATATCTCAGCTAAGAACGTGGTATGGCGTTTAAGCATACTTACCTGGCACAGGAGCGACTTTGATCAGGAAGGAATGTCCTCCCAAGATGAGGCCTCGGCATTGCACACACGGCTGCGGTTGACCCTTACGATTCCCCCAAACGTGGGGAACTCGGGTGTATAATTTATGGTAGCGGGGGACTGCGTTCGCGCTAACCCCCAATTCGACATTAATATTAGATAGCCTATGCAGTTCACGATAATCGTTAGGTTAATTAAGAACACTTGATATATAACTATTTATGGTTACATTATCTGTTAAGAAACTTTGTTGGTTTGTAACTATATTTATTTTTCCTTTACAACTGTTGGTATAGAATATTAACATGCATTGAACGCTTCATGATTATTTCGAAGAATAATATCAATTATAGGCTCAAACTCTAGATTAAACAACATAAAGTAGTCTATTATAGAACTTATACTTATTTAAATACTTTTATTACTTTCTGTTAAACGATAATTATATTTCATTTACAATATGTATTAAATGCTATTTAATTATAGATATTTTATTTATTTACATGTCATATTGTTCTTGTCGAAGAAGTTTGGCGATAGAAAACCTTTGACATTTTACACTCAATGATGAAGACGTAGTATGTACACCGTTTAATTGTTCTGTTTCAGTTTGTAAGCAATGTTGTTTTGCGCCATTTCTATCGCTGCAATTCAAGTGGTTTATGGATTGGAGATCTAGCTCCATCGGTGCATTGCGTGATATCGTATACAGGTATGCCACCCACTCGTTGTAAGTGTTGGATGTTACGTGGTACTTCGTTCCATTCACTATAATGATATATGGCAGATAGTATTGCCAACCGTCTGTCAATCGATACCTATAACAAGAAAACAAACTTATTTATTAATAATGATGATCATGTAAATAAATAATAAGGATGATAATCAATGGTATTTCTGTTAAAATTACAAATGTAGGGAGCATTATTAAGTAAAATGACAAAGTACTGTAACCGAATAAGTACTGTAAGTAAGTTGCAGGCAGTGAGTTTTATTTAAGAAAAGGTTATTACAAATAATGCGTTACCTGTAAAGGCCAACATAGTTATTGCAATGAATAAGTTGGTTTAATAATGTAAATCACATACCTGTGTCTGTCAACCTTTTCGATATACGGAGATTCACTGAAGATCTGACGAACGCATTCTCTGACATTCCTCATGTTATACTTCTCCGGACAAATTGTATCAATAATATGCAGCACGTTTAGAGAACCGCTGGTAGTATCTGGACAACGGAGAAGAGCCGCCACAACAAGTTCTTGAAATGATAGAGGCATCATCAATGTATCGGTGAGATCGGAGAACATCATGCAAGACATATTTAGGTTACTCGTCGTTCGGATAATAGTCGAATGGTAGCTTTTCAGATAATTCAGTTGACTTTAATAGTTGAATGCCGTAGAAATCAAAGGCACACCATTTTAAAAATGTCTTTGTTGGTTAGATATTAATGAAAGAACAAGAAAAACACAATAGAAACAATGGCTGCGTTGAGTAACGCGGGCGCAATCGCAACAATAAACAATTTTAAAACAATAGAAACGGTAAAGCAAAGAAAGCGGATGACACTTTAATGATTTGTCGGTATGAAATTAAAACTTCCAATACTATTACAAACAACTAGCATTTAAATTTAGTTGATATAAAATATGTTTGAGAATAGACTACAGTTACTGTAAGTTACAGAAGGTTATATTACCATTTACATTATGACACTGTAACTGAATATAAATACCAGAATGACACTTGTACAACAATACCAAGCCAATATCTCAGCTAAGAACGTGGTATGGCGTTTAAGCATACTTACCTGGCACAGGAGCGACTTTGATCAGGAAGGAATGTCCTCCCAAGATGAGGCCTCGGCATTGCACACACGGCTGCGGTTGACCCTTGCGATTCCCCCAAACGTGGGGAACTCGGGTGTATAATTTATGGTAGCGGGGGACTGCGTTCGCGCTAACCCCCAATTCGACATTAATATTAGATAGCCTATGCAGTTCACGATAATCGTTAGGTTAATTAAGAACACTTGATATATAACTATTTATGGTTACATTATCTGTTAAGAAACTTTGTTGGTTTGTAACTATATTTATTTTTCCTTTACAACTGTTGGTATAGAATATTAACATGCATTGAACGCTTCATGATTATTTCGAAGAATAATATCAATTATAGGCTCAAACTCTAGATTAAACAACATAAAGTAGTCTATTATAGAACTTATACTTATTTAAATACTTTTATTACTTTCTGTTAAACGATAATTATATTTCATTTACAATATGTATTAAATGCTATTTAATTATAGATATTTTATTTATTTACATGTCATATTGTTCTTGTCGAAGAAGTTTGGCGATAGAAAACCTTTGACATTTTACACTCAATGATGAAGACGTAGTATGTACACCGTTTAATTGTTCTGTTTCAGTTTGTAAGCAATGTTGTTTTGCGCCATTTCTATCGCTGCAATTCAAGTGGTTTATGGATTGGAGATCTAGCTCCATCGGTGCATTGCGTGATATCGTATACAGGTATGCCACCCACTCGTTGTAAGTGTTGGATGTTACGTGGTACTTCGTTCCATTCACTATAATGATATATGGCAGATAGTATTGCCAACCGTCTGTCAATCGATACCTATAACAAGAAAACAAACTTATTTATTAATAATGATGATCATGTAAATAAATAATAAGGATGATAATCAATGGTATTTCTGTTAAAATTACAAATGTAGGGAGCATTATTAAGTAAAATGACAAAGTACTGTAACCGAATAAGTACTGTAAGTAAGTTGCAGGCAGTGAGTTTTATTTAAGAAAAGGTTATTACAAATAATGCGTTACCTGTAAAGGCCAACATAGTTATTGCAATGAATAAGTTGGTTTAATAATGTAAATCACATACCTGTGTCTGTCAACCTTTTCGATATACGGAGATTCACTGAAGATCTGACGAACGCATTCTCTGACATTCCTCATGTTATACTTCTCCGGACAAATTGTATCAATAATATGCAGCACGTTTAGAGAACCGCTGGTAGTATCTGGACAACGGAGAAGAGCCGCCACAACAAGTTCTTGAAATGATAGAGGCATCATCAATGTATCGGTGAGATCGGAGAACATCATGCAAGACATATTTAGGTTACTCGTCGTTCGGATAATAGTCGAATGGTAGCTTTTCAGATAATTCAGTTGACTTTAATAGTTGAATGCCGTAGAAATCAAAGGCACACCATTTTAAAAATGTCTTTGTTGGTTAGATATTAATGAAAGAACAAGAAAAACACAATAGAAACAATGGCTGCGTTGAGTAACGCGGGCGCAATCGCAACAATAAACAATTTTAAAACAATAGAAACGGTAAAGCAAAGAAAGCGGATGACACTTTAATGATTTGTCGGTATGAAATTAAAACTTCCAATACTATTACAAACAACTAGCATTTAAATTTAGTTGATATAAAATATGTTTGAGAATAGACTACAGTTACTGTAAGTTACAGAAGGTTATATTACCATTTACATTATGACACTGTAACTGAATATAAATACCAGAATGACACTTGTACAACAATACCAAGCCAATATCTCAGCTAAGAACGTGGTATGGCGTTTAAGCATACTTACCTGGCACAGGAGCGACTTTGATCAGGAAGGAATGTCCTCCCAAGATGAGGCCTCGGCATTGCACACACGGCTGCGGTTGACCCTTGCGATTCCCCCAAACGTGGGGAACTCGGGTGTATAATTTATGGTAGCGGGGGACTGCGTTCGCGCTAACCCCCAATTCGACATTAATATTAGATAGCCTATGCAGTTCACGATAATCGTTAGGTTAATTAAGAACACTTGATATATAACTATTTATGGTTACATTATCTGTTAAGAAACTTTGTTGGTTTGTAACTATATTTATTTTTCCTTTACAACTGTTGGTATAGAATATTAACATGCATTGAACGCTTCATGATTATTTCGAAGAATAATATCAATTATAGGCTCAAACTCTAGATTAAACAACATAAAGTAGTCTATTATAGAACTTATACTTATTTAAATACTTTTATTACTTTCTGTTAAACGATAATTATATTTCATTTACAATATGTATTAAATGCTATTTAATTATAGATATTTTATTTATTTACATGTCATATTGTTCTTGTCGAAGAAGTTTGGCGATAGAAAACCTTTGACATTTTACACTCAATGATGAAGACGTAGTATGTACACCGTTTAATTGTTCTGTTTCAGTTTGTAAGCAATGTTGTTTTGCGCCATTTCTATCGCTGCAATTCAAGTGGTTTATGGATTGGAGATCTAGCTCCATCGGTGCATTGCGTGATATCGTATACAGGTATGCCACCCACTCGTTGTAAGTGTTGGATGTTACGTGGTACTTCGTTCCATTCACTATAATGATATATGGCAGATAGTATTGCCAACCGTCTGTCAATCGATACCTATAACAAGAAAACAAACTTATTTATTAATAATGATCATGTAAATAAATAATAAGGATGATAATCAATGGTATTTCTGTTAAAATTACAAATGTAGGGAGCATTATTAAGTAAAATGACAAAGTACTGTAACCGAATAAGTACTGTAAGTAAGTTGCAGGCAGTGAGTTTTATTTAAGAAAAGGTTATTACAAATAATGCGTTACCTGTAAAGGCCAACATAGTTATTGCAATGAATAAGTTGGTTTAATAATGTAAATCACATACCTGTGTCTGTCAACCTTTTCGATATACGGAGATTCACTGAAGATCTGACGAACGCATTCTCTGACATTCCTCATGTTATACATCTCCGGACAAATTGTATCAATAATATGCAGCACGTTTAGAGAACCGCTGGTAGTATCTGGACAACGGAGAAGAGCCGCCACAACAAGTTCTTGAAATGATAGAGGCATCATCAATGTATCGGTGAGATCGGAGAACATCATGCAAGACATATTTAGGTTACTCGTAGTTCGGATAATAGTCGAATGGTAGCTTTTCAGATAATTCAGTTGACTTTAATAGTTGAATGCCGTAGAAATCAAAGGCACACCATTTTAAAAATGTCTTTGTTGGTTAGATATTAATGAAAGAACAAGAAAAACACAATAGAAACAATGGCTGCGTTGAGTAACGCGGGCGCAATCGCAACAATAAACAATTTAAAAACAATAGAAACGGTAAAGCAAAGAAAGCGGATGACACTTTAATGATTTGTCGGTATGAAATTAAAACTTCCAATACTATTACAAACAACTAGCATTTAAATTTAGTTGATATAAAATATGTTTGAGAATAGACTACAGTTACTGTAAGTTACAGAAGGTTATATTACCATTTACATTATGACACTGTAACTGAATATAAATACCAGAATGACACTTGTACAACAATACCAAGCCAATATCTCAGCTAAGAACGTGGTATGGCGTTTAAGCATACTTACCTGGCACAGGAGCGACTTTGATCAGGAAGGAATGTCCTCCCAAGATGAGGCCTCGGCATTGCACACACGGCTGCGGTTGACCCTTACGATTCCCCCAAACGTGGGGAACTCGGGTGTATAATTTATGGTAGCGGGGGACTGCGTTCGCGCTAACCCCCAATTCGACATTAATATTAGATAGCCTATGCAGTTCACGATAATCGTTAGGTTAATTAAGAACACTTGATATATAACTATTTATGGTTACATTATCTGTTAAGAAACTTTGTTGGTTTGTAACTATATTTATTTTTCCTTTACAACTGTTGGTATAGAATATTAACATGCATTGAACGCTTCATGATTATTTCGAAGAATAATATCAATTATAGGCTCAAACTCTAGATTAAACAACATAAAGTAGTCTATTATAGAACTTATACTTATTTAAATACTTTTATTACTTTCTGTTAAACGATAATTATATTTCATTTACAATATGTATTAAATGCTATTTAATTATAGATATTTTATTTATTTACATGTCATATTGATCTTGTCGAAGAAGTTTGGCGATAGAAAACCTTTGACATTTTACACTCAATGATGAAGACGTAGTATGTACACCGTTTAATTGTTCTGTTTCAGTTTGTAAGCAATGTTGTTTTTCGCCATTTCTATCGCTGCAATTCAAGTGGTTTATGGATTGGAGATCTAGCTCCATCGGTGCATTGCGTGATATCGTATACAGGTATGCCACCCACTCGTTGTAAGTGTTGGATGTTACGTGGTACTTCGTTCCATTCACTATAATGATATATGGCAGATAGTATTGCCAACCGTCTGTCAATCGATACCTATAACAAGAAAACAAACTTATTTATTAATAATGATGATCATGTAAATAAATAATAAGGATGATAATCAATGGTATTTCTGTTAAAATTACAAATGTAGGGAGCATTATTAAGTAAAATGACAAAGTACTGTAACCGAATAAGTACTGTAAGTAAGTTGCAGGCAGTGAGTTTTATTTAAGAAAAGGTTATTACAAATAATGCGTTACCTGTAAAGGCCAACATAGTTATTGCAATGAATAAGTTGGTTTAATAATGTAAATCACATACCTGTGTCTGTCAACCTTTTCGATATACGGAGATTCACTGAAGATCTGACGAACGCATTCTCTGACATTCCTCATGTTATACTTCTCCGGACAAATTGTATCAATAATATGCAGCACGTTTAGAGAACCGCTGGTAGTATCTGTACAACGGAGAAGAGCCGCCACAACAAGTTCTTGAAATGATAGAGGCATCATCAATGTATCGGTGAGATCGGAGAACATCATGCAAGACATATTTAGGTTACTCGTAGTTCGGATAATAGTCGAATGGTAGCTTTTCAGATAATTCAGTTGACTTTAATAGTTGAATGCCGTAGAAATCAAAGGCACACCATTTTAAAAATGTCTTTGTTGGTTAGATATTAATGAAAGAACAAGAAAAACACAATAGAAACAATGGCTGCGTTGAGTAACGCGGGCGCAATCGCAACAATAAACAATTTTAAAACAATAGAAACGGTAAAGCAAAGAAAGCGGATGACACTTTAATGATTTGTCGGTATGAAATTAAAACTTCCAATACTATTAAAAACAACTAGCATTTAAATTTAGTTGATATGAAAATATGTTTGAGAATAGACTACAGTTACTGTAAGTTACAGAAGATTATATTACCATTTACATTATGACACTGTAACTGAATATAAATACCAGAATGACACTTGTACAACAATACCAAGCCAATATCTCAGCTAAGAACGTGGTATGGCGTTTAAGCATACTTACCTGGCACAGGAGCGACTTTGATCAGGAAGGAATGTCCTCCCAAGATGAGGCCTCGGCATTGCACACACGGCTGCGGTTGACCCTTGCGATTCCCCCAAACGTGGGGAACTCGGGTGTATAATTTATGGTAGCGGGGGACTGCGTTCGCGCTAACCCCCAATTCGACATTAATATTAGATAGCCTATGCAGTTCACGATAATCGTTAGGTTAATTAAGAACACTTGATATATAACTATTTATGGTTACATTATCTGTTAAGAAACTTTGTTGGTTTGTAACTATATCTATTTTTCCTTTACAACTGTTGGTATAGAATATTAACATGCATTGAACGCTTCATGATTATTTCGAAGAATAATATCAATTATAGGCTCAAACTCTAGATTAAACAACATAAAGTAGTCTATTATAGAACTTATACTTATTTAAATACTTTTATTACTTTCTGTTAAACGATAATTATATTTCATTTACAATATGTATTAAATGCTATTTAATTATAGATATTTTATTTATTTACATGTCATATTGTTCTTGTCGAAGAAGTTTGGCGATAGAAAACCTTTGACATTTTACACTCAATGATGAAGACGTAGTATGTACACCGTTTAATTGTTCTGTTTCAGTTTGTAAGCAATGTTGTTTTTCGCCATTTCTATCGCTGCAATTCAAGTGGTTTATGGATTGGAAATCTAGCTCCATCGGTGCATTGCGTGATATCGTATACAGGTATGCCACCCACTCGTTGTAAGTGTTGGATGTTACGTGGTACTTCGTTCCATTCACTATAATGATATATGGCAGATAGTATTGCCAACCGTCTGTCAATCGATACCTATAACAAGAAAACAAACTTATTTATTAATAATGATGATCATGTAAATAAATAATAAGGATGATAATCAATGGTATTTCTGTTAAAATTACAAATGTAGGGAGCATTATTAAGTAAAATGACAAAGTACTGTAACCGAATAAGTACTGTAAGTAAGTTGCAGGCAGTGAGTTTTATTTAAGAAAAGGTTATTACAAATAATGCGTTACCTGTAAAGGCCAACATAGTTATTGCAATGAATAAGTTGGTTTAATAATGTAAATCACATACCTGTGTCTGTCAACCTTTTCGATATACGGTGATTCACTGAAGATCTGACGAACGCATTCTCTGACATTCCTCATGTTATACTTCTCCGGACAAATTGTATCAATAATATGCAGCACGTTTAGAGAACCGCTGGTAGTATCTGTACAACGGAGAAGAGCCGCCACAACAAGTTCTTGAAATGATAGAGGCATCATCAATGTATCGGTGAGATCGGACAACATCATGCAAGACATATTTAGGTTACTCGTAGTTCGGATAATAGTCGAATGGTAGCTTTTCAGATAATTCAGTTGACTTTAATAGTTGAATGCCGTAGAAATCAAAGGCACACCATTTTAAAAATGTCTTTGTTGGTTAGATATTAATGAAAGAACAAGAAAAACACAATAGAAACAATGGCTGCGTTGAGTAACGCGGGCGCAATCGCAACAATAAACAATTTTAAAACAATAGAAACGGTAAAGCAAAGAAAGCGGATGACACTTTAATGATTTGTCGGTATGAAATTAAAACTTCCAATACTATTACAAACAACTAGCATTTAAATTTAGTTGATATGAAAATATGTTTGAGAATAGACTACAGTTACTGTAAGTTACAGAAGATTATATTACCATTTACATTATGACACTGTAACTGAATATAAATACCAGAATGACACTTGTACAACAATACCAAGCCAATATCTCAGCTAAGAACGTGGTATGGCGTTTAAGCATACTTACCTGGCACAGGAGCGACTTTGATCAGGAAGGAATGTCCTCCCAAAATGAGGCCTCGGCATTGCACACACGGCTGCGGTTGACCCTTGCGGTTGACCCTTGCGATTCCCCCAAACGTGGGGAACTCGGGTGTATAATTTATGGTAGCGGGGGACTGCGTTCGCGCTAACCCCCAATTCGACATTAATATTAGATAGCCTATGCAGTTCACGATAATCGTTAGGTTAATTAAGAACACTTGATATATAACTATTTATGGTTACATTATCTGTTAAGAAACTTTGTTGGTTTGTAACTATATTTTTCCTTTACCACTGTTGGTATAGAATATTAACATGCATTGAACGCTTCATGATTATTTCGAAGAATAATATCAATTATAGGCTCAAACTCTAGATTAAACAACATAAAGTAGTCTATTATAGAACTTATACTTATTTAAATACTTTTATTACTTTCTGTTAAACGATAATTATATTTCATTTACAATATGTATTAAATGCTATTTAATTATAGATATTTTATTTATTTACATGTCATATTGTTCTTGTCGAAGAAGTTTGGCGATAGAAAACCTTTGACATTTTACACTCAATGATGAAGACGTAGTATGTACACCGTTTAATTGTTCTGTTTCAGTTTGTAAGCAATGTTGTTTTTCGCCATTTCTATCGCTGCAATTCAAGTGGTTTATGGATTGGAAATCTAGCTCCATCGGTGCATTGCGTGATATCGTATACAGGTATGCCACCCACTCGTTGTAAGTGTTGGATGTTACGTGGTACTTCGTTCCATTCACTATAATGATATATGGCAGATAGTATTGCCAACCGTCTGTCAATCGATACCTATAACAAGAAAACAAACTTATTTATTAATAATGATGATCATGTAAATAAATAATAAGGATGATAATCAATGGTATTTCTGTTAAAATTACAAATGTAGGGAGCATTATTAAGTAAAATGACAAAGTACTGTAACCGAATAAGTACTGTAAGTAAGTTGCAGGCAGTGAGTTTTATTTAAGAAAAGGTTATTACAAATAATGCGTTACCTGTAAAGGCCAACATAGTTATTGCAATGAATAAGTTGGTTTAATAATGTAAATCACATACCTGTGTCTGTCAACCTTTTCGATATACGGAGATTCACTGAAGATCTGACGAACGCATTCTCTGACATTCCTCATGTTATACTTCTCCGGACAAATTGTATCAATAATATGCAGCACGTTTAGAGAACCGCTGGTAGTATCTGGACAACGGAGAAGAGCCGCCACAACAAGTTCTTGAAATGATAGAGGCATCATCAATGTATCGGTGAGATCGGAGAACATCATGCAAGACATATTTAGGTTACTCGTAGTTCGGATAATAGTCGAATGGTAGCTTTTCAGATAATTCAGTTGACTTTAATAGTTGAATGCCGTAGAAATCAAAGGCACACCATTTTAAAAATGTCTTTGTTGGTTAGATATTAATGAAAGAACAAGAAAAACACAATAGAAACAATGGCTGCGTTGAGTAACGCGGGCGCAATCGCAACAATAAACAATTTTAAAACAATAGAAACGGTAAAGCAAAGAAAGCGGATGACACTTTAATGATTTGTCGGTATGAAATTAAAACTTCCAATACTATTACAAACAACTAGCATTTAAATTTAGTTGATATGAAAATTTGTTTGAGAATAGACTACAGTTACTGTAAGTTACAGAAGATTATATTACCATTTACATTATGACACTGTAACTGAATATAAATACCAGAATGACACTTGTACAACAATACCAAGCCAATATCTCAGCTAAGAACGTGGTATGGCGTTTAAGCATACTTACCTGGCACAGGAGCGACTTTGATCAGGAAGGAATGTCCTCCCAAGATGAGGCCTCGGCATTGCACACACGGCTGCGGTTGACCCTTGCGATTCCCCCAAACGTGGGGAACTCGGGTGTATAATTTATGGTAGCGGGGGACTGCGTTCGCGCTAACCCCCAATTCGACATTAATATTAGATAGCCTATGCAGTTCACGATAATCGTTAGGTTAATTAAGAACACTTGATATATAACTATTTATGGTTACATTATCTGTTAAGAAACTTTGTTGGTTTGTAACTATATTTATTTTTCCTTTACAACTTTTGGTATAGAATATTAACATGCATTGAACGCTTCATGATTATTTCGAAGAATAATATCAATTATAGGCTCAAACTCTAGATTAAACAACATAAAGTAGTCTATTATAGAACTTATACTTATTTAAATACTTTTATTACTTTCTGTTAAACGATAATTATATTTCATTTACAATATGTATTAAATGCTATTTAATTATAGATATTTTATTTATTTACATGTCATATTGTTCTTGTCGAAGAAGTTTGGCGATAGAAAACCTTTGACATTTTACACTCAATGATGAAGACGTAGTATGTACACCGTTTAATTGTTCTGTTTCAGTTTGTAAGCAATGTTGTTTTTCGCCATTTCTATCGCTGCAATTCAAGTGGTTTATGGATTGGAGATCTAGCTCCATCGGTGCATTGCGTGATATCGTATACAGGTATGCCACCCACTCGTTGTAAGTGTTGGATGTTACGTGGTACTTCGTTCCATTCACTATAATGATATATGGCAGATAGTATTGCCAACCGTCTGTCAATCGATACCTATAACAAGAAAACAAACTTATTTATTAATAATGATGATCATGTAAATAAATAATAAGGATGATAATCAATGGTATTTCTGTTAAAATTACAAATGTAGGGAGCATTATTAAGTAAAATGACAAAGTACTGTAACCGAATAAGTACTGTAAGTAAGTTGCAGGCAGTGAGTTTTATTTAAGAAAAGGTTATTACAAATAATGCGTTACCTGTAAAGGCCAACATAGTTATTGCAATGAATAAGTTGGTTTAATAATGTAAATCACATACCTGTGTCTGTCAACCTTTTCGATATACGGAGATTCACTGAAGATCTGACGAACGCATTCTCTGACATTCCTCATGTTATACTTCTCCGGACAAATTGTATCAATAATATGCAGCACGTTTAGAGAACCGCTGGTAGTATCTGGACAACGGAGAAGAGCCGCCACAACAAGTTCTTGAAATGATAGAGGCATCATCAATGTATCGGTGAGATCGGAGAACATCATGCAAGACATATTTAGGTTACTCGTAGTTCGGATAATAGTCGAATGGTAGCTTTTCAGATAATTCAGTTGACTTTAATAGTTGAATGCCGTAGAAATCAAAGGCACACCATTTTAAAAATGTCTTTGTTGGTTAGATATTAATGAAAGAACAAGAAAAACACAATAGAAACAATGGCTGCGTTGAGTAACGCGGGCGCAATCGCAACAATAAACAATTTTAAAACAATAGAAACGGTAAAGCAAAGAAAGCGGATGACACTTTAATGATTTGTCGGTATGAAATTAAAACTTCCAATACTATTACAAACAACTAGCATTTAAATTTAGTTGATATGAAAATATGTTTGAGAATAGACTACAGTTACTGTAAGTTACAGAAGATTATATTACCATTTACATTATGACACTGTAACTGAATATAAATACCAGAATGACACTTGTACAACAATACCAAGCCAATATCTCAGCTAAGAACGTGGTATGGCGTTTAAGCATACTTACCTGGCACAGGAGCGACTTTGATCAGGAAGGAATGTCCTCCCAAGATGAGGCCTCGGCATTGCACACACGGCTGCGGTTGACCCTTGCGATTCCCCCAAACGTGGGGAACTCGGGTGTATAATTTATGGTAGCGGGGGACTGCGTTCGCGCTAACCCCCAATTCGACATTAATATTAGATAGCCTATGCAGTTCACGATAATCGTTAGGTTAATTAAGAACACTTGATATATAACTATTTATGGTTACATTATCTGTTAAGAAACTTTGTTGGTTTGTAACTATATTTATTTTTCCTTTACAACTTTTGGTATAGAATATTAACATGCATTGAACGCTTCATGATTATTTCGAAGAATAATATCAATTATAGGCTCAAACTCTAGATTAAACAACATAAAGTAGTCTATTATAGAACTTATACTTATTTAAATACTTTTATTACTTTCTGTTAAACGATAATTATATTTCATTTACAATATGTATTAAATGCTATTTAATTATAGATTTTTTATTTATTTACATGTCATATTGTTCTTGTCGAAGAAGTTTGGCGATAGAAAACCTTTGACATTTTACACTCAATGATGAAGACGTAGTATGTACACCGTTTAATTGTTCTGTTTCAGTTTGTAAGCAATGTTGTTTTTCGCCATTTCTATCGCTGCAATTCAAGTGGTTTATGGATTGGAGATCTAGCTCCATCGGTGCATTGCGTGATATCGTATACAGGTATGCCACCCACTCGTTGTAAGTGTTGGATGTTACGTGGTACTTCGTTCCATTCACTATAATGATATATGGCAGATAGTATTGCCAACCGTCTGTCAATCGATACCTATAACAAGAAAACAAACTTATTTATTAATAATGATGATCATGTAAATAAATAATAAGGATGATAATCAATGGTATTTCTGTTAAAATTACAAATGTAGGGAGCATTATTAAGTAAAATGACAAAGTACTGTAACCGAATAAGTACTGTAAGTAAGTTGCAGGCAGTGAGTTTTATTTAAGAAAAGGTTATTACAAATAATGCGTTACCTGTAAAGGCCAACATAGTTATTGCAATGAATAAGTTGGTTTAATAATGTAAATCACATACCTGTGTCTGTCAAACTTTTCGATATACGGTGATTCACTGAAGATCTGACGAACGCATTCTCTGACATTCCTCATGTTATACTTCTCCGGACAAATTGTATCAATAATATGCAGCACGTTTAGAGAACCGCTGGTAGTATCTGTACAACGGAGAAGAGCCGCCACAACAAGTTCTTGAAATGATAGAGGCATCATCAATGTATCGGTGAGATCGGACAACATCATGCAAGACATATTTAGGTTACTCGTAGTTCGGATAATAGTCGAATGGTAGCTTTTCAGATAATTCAGTTGACTTTAATAGTTGAATGCCGTAGAAATCAAAGGCACACCATTTTAAAAATGTCTTTGTTGGTTAGATATTAATGAAAGAACAAGAAAAACACAATAGAAACAATGGCTGCGTTGAGTAACGCGGGCGCAATCGCAACAATAAACAATTTTAAAACAATAGAAACGGTAAAGCAAAGAAAGCGGATGACACTTTAATGATTTGTCGGTATGAAATTAAAACTTCCAATACTATTACAAACAACTAGCATTTAAATTTAGTTGATATGAAAATATGTTTGAGAATAGACTACAGTTACTGTAAGTTACAGAAGATTATATTACCATTTACATTATGACACTGTAACTGAATATAAATACCAGAATGACACTTGTACAACAATACCAAGCCAATATCTCAGCTAAGAACGTGGTATGGCGTTTAAGCATACTTACCTGGCACAGGAGCGACTTTGATCAGGAAGGAATGTCCTCCCAAAATGAGGCCTCGGCATTGCACACACGGCTGCGGTTGACCCTTGCGATTCCCCCAAACGTGGGGAACTCGGGTGTATAATTTATGGTAGCGGGGGACTGCGTTCGCGCTAACCCCCAATTCGACATTAATATTAGATAGCCTATGCAGTTCACGATAATCGTTAGGTTAATTAAGAACACTTGATATATAACTATTTATGGTTACATTATCTGTTAAGAAACTTTGTTGGTTTGTAACTATATTTTTCCTTTACCACTGTTGGTATAGAATATTAACATGCATTGAACGCTTCATGATTATTTCGAAGAATAATATCAATTATAGGCTCAAACTCTAGATTAAACAACATAAAGTAGTCTATTATAGAACTTATACTTATTTAAATACTTTTATTACTTTCTGTTAAACGATAATTATATTTCATTTACAATATGTATTAAATGCTATTTAATTATAGATATTTTATTTATTTACATGTCATATTGTTCTTGTCGAAGAAGTTTGGCGATAGAAAACCTTTGACATTTTACACTCAATGATGAAGACGTAGTATGTACACCGTTTAATTGTTCTGTTTCAGTTTGTAAGCAATGTTGTTTTTCGCCATTTCTATCGCTGCAATTCAAGTGGTTTATGGATTGGAAATCTAGCTCCATCGGTGCATTGCGTGATATCGTATACAGGTATGCCACCCACTCGTTGTAAGTGTTGGATGTTACGTGGTACTTCGTTCCATTCACTATAATGATATATGGCAGATAGTATTGCCAACCGTCTGTCAATCGATACCTATAACAAGAAAACAAACTTATTTATTAATAATGATGATCATGTAAATAAATAATAAGGATGATAATCAATGGTATTTCTGTTAAAATTACAAATGTAGGGAGCATTATTAAGTAAAATGACAAAGTACTGTAACCGAATAAGTACTGTAAGTAAGTTGCAGGCAGTGAGTTTTATTTAAGAAAAGGTTATTACAAATAATGCGTTACCTGTAAAGGCCAACATAGTTATTGCAATGAATAAGTTGGTTTAATAATGTAAATCACATACCTGTGTCTGTCAACCTTTTCGATATACGGAGATTCACTGAAGATCTGACGAACGCATTCTCTGACATTCCTCATGTTATACTTCTCCGGACAAATTGTATCAATAATATGCAGCACGTTTAGAGAACCGCTGGTAGTATCTGGACAACGGAGAAGAGCCGCCACAACAAGTTCTTGAAATGATAGAGGCATCATCAATGTATCGGTGAGATCGGAGAACATCATGCAAGACATATTTAGGTTACTCGTAGTTCGGATAATAGTCGAATGGTAGCTTTTCAGATAATTCAGTTGACTTTAATAGTTGAATGCCGTAGAAATCAAAGGCACACCATTTTAAAAATGTCTTTGTTGGTTAGATATTAATGAAAGAACAAGAAAAACACAATAGAAACAATGGCTGCGTTGAGTAACGCGGGCGCAATCGCAACAATAAACAATTTTAAAACAATAGAAACGGTAAAGCAAAGAAAGCGGATGACACTTTAATGATTTGTCGGTATGAAATTAAAACTTCCAATACTATTACAAACAACTAGCATTTAAATTTAGTTGATATGAAAATATGTTTGAGAATAGACTACAGTTACTGTAAGTTACAGAAGATTATATTACCATTTACATTATGACACTGTAACTGAATATAAATACCAGAATGACACTCGTACAACAATACCAAGCCACTATCTCAGCTAAGAACGTGGTATGGCGTTTAAGCATACTTACCTGGCACAGGAGCGACTTTGATCAGGAAGGAATGTCCTCCCAAGATGAGGCCTCGGCATTGCACACACGGCTGCGGTTGACCCTTGCGATTCCCCCAAACGTGGGGAACTCGGGTGTATAATTTATGGTAGCGGGGGACTGCGTTCGCGCTAACCCCCAATTCGACATTAATATTAGATAGCCTATGCAGTTCACGATAATCGTTAGGTTAATTAAGAACACTTGATATATAACTATTTATGGTTACATTATCTGTTAAGAAACTTTGTTGGTTTGTAACTATATTTATTTTTCCTTTACAACTTTTGGTATAGAATATTAACATGCATTGAACGCTTCATGATTATTTCGAAGAATAATATCAATTATAGGCTCAAACTCTAGATTAAACAACATAAAGTAGTCTATTATAGAACTTATACTTATTTAAATACTTTTATTACTTTCTGTTAAACGATAATTATATTTCATTTACAATATGTATTAAATGCTATTTAATTATAGATATTTTATTTATTTACATGTCATATTGTTCTTGTCGAAGAAGTTTGGCGATAGAAAACCTTTGACATTTTACACTCAATGATGAAGACGTAGTATGTACACCGTTTAATTGTTCTGTTTCAGTTTGTAAGCAATGTTGTTTTTCGCCATTTCTATCGCTGCAATTCAAGTGGTTTATGGATTGGAGATCTAGCTCCATCGGTGCATTGCGTGATATCGTATACAGGTATGCCACCCACTCGTTGTAAGTGTTGGATGTTACGTGGTACTTCGTTCCATTCACTATAATGATATATGGCAGATAGTATTGCCAACCGTCTGTCAATCGATACCTATAACAAGAAAACAAACTTATTTATTAATAATGATGATCATGTAAATAAATAATAAGGATGATAATCAATGGTATTTCTGTTAAAATTACAAATGTAGGGAGCATTATTAAGTAAAATGACAAAGTACTGTAACCGAATAAGTACTGTAAGTAAGTTGCAGGCAGTGAGTTTTATTTAAGAAAAGGTTATTACAAATAATGCGTTACCTGTAAAGGCCAACATAGTTATTGCAATGAATAAGTTGGTTTAATAATGTAAATCACATACCTGTGTCTGTCAACCTTTTCGATATACGGAGATTCACTGAAGATCTGACGAACGCATTCTCTGACATTCCTCATGTTATACTTCTCCGGACAAATTGTATCAATAATATGCAGCACGTTTAGAGAACCGCTGGTAGTAGCTGGACAACGGAGAAGAGCCGCCACAACAAGTTCTTGAAATGATAGAGGCATCATCAATGTATCGGTGAGATCGGAGAACATCATGCAAGACATATTTAGGTTACTCGTAGTTCGGATAATAGTCGAATGGTAGCTTTTCAGATAATTCAGTTGACTTTAATAGTTGAATGCCGTAAAAATCAAAGGCACACCATTTTAAAAATGTCTTTGTTGGTTAGATATTAATGAAAGAACAAGAAAAACACAATAGAAACAATGGCTGCGTTGAGTAACGCGGGCGCAATCGCAACAATAAACAATTTTAAAACAATAGAAACGGTAAAGCAAAGAAAGCGGATGACACTTTAATGATTTGTCGGTATGAAATTAAAACTTCCAATACTATTACAAACAACTAGCATTTAAATTTAGTTGATATGAAAATATGTTTGAGAATAGACTACAGTTACTGTAAGTTACAGAAGATTATATTACCATTTACATTATGACACTGTAACTGAATATAAATACCAGAATGACACTTGTACAACAATACCAAGCCAATATCTCAGCTAAGAACGTGGTATGGCGTTTAAGCATACTTACCTGGCACAGGAGCGACTTTGATCAGGAAGGAATGTCCTCCCAAGATGAGGCCTCGGCATTGCACACACGGCTGCGGTTGACCCTTGCGATTCCCCCAAACGTGGGGAACTCGGGTGTATAATTTATGGTAGCGGGGGACTGCGTTCGCGCTAACCCCCAATTCGACATTAATATTAGATAGCCTATGCAGTTCACGATAATCGTTAGGTTAATTAAGAACACTTGATATATAACTATTTATGGTTACATTATCTGTTAAGAAACTTTGTTGGTTTGTAACTATATTTATTTTTCCTTTACAACTGTTGGTATAGAATATTAACATGCATTGAACGCTTCATGATTATTTCGAAGAATAATATCAATTATAGGCTCAAACTCTAGATTAAACAACATAAAGTAGTCTATTATAGAACTTATACTTATTTAAATACTTTTATTACTTTCTGTTAAACGATAATTATATTTCATTTACAATATGTATTAAATGCTATTTAATTATAGATATTTTATTTATTTACATGTCATATTGTTCTTGTCGAAGAAGTTTGGCGATAGAAAACCTTTGACATTTTACACTCAATGATGAAGACGTAGTATGTACACCGTTTAATTGTTCTGTTTCAGTTTGTAAGCAATGTTGTTTTTCGCCATTTCTATCGCTGCAATTCAAGTGGTTTATGGATTGGAGATCTAGCTCCATCGGTGCATTGCGTGATATCGTATACAGGTATGCCACCCACTCGTTGTAAGTGTTGGATGTTACGTGGTACTTCGTTCCATTCACTATAATGATATATGGCAGATAGTATTGCCAACCGTCTGTCAATCGATACCTATAACAAGAAAACAAACTTATTTATTAATAATGATGATCATGTAAATAAATAATAAGGATGATAATCAATGGTATTTCTGTTAAAATTACAAATGTAGGGAGCATTATTAAGTAAAATGACAAAGTACTGTAACCGAATAAGTACTGTAAGTAAGTTGCAGGCAGTGAGTTTTATTTAAGAAAAGGTTATTACAAATAATGCGTTACCTGTAAAGGCCAACATAGTTATTGCAATGAATAAGTTGGTTTAATAATGTAAATCACATACCTGTGTCTGTCAACCTTTTCGATATACGGAGATTCACTGAAGATCTGACGAACGCATTCTCTGACATTCCTCATGTTATACTTCTCCGGACAAATTGTATCAATAATATGCAGCACGTTTAGAGAACCGCTGGTAGTATCTGGACAACGGAGAAGAGCCGCCACAACAAGTTCTTGAAATGATAGAGGCATCATCAATGTATCGGTGAGATCGGAGAACATCATGCAAGACATATTTAGGTTACTCGTAGTTCGGATAATAGTCGAATGGTAGCTTTTCAGATAATTCAGTTGACTTTAATAGTTGAATGCCGTAAAAATCAAAGGCACACCATTTTAAAAATGTCTTTGTTGGTTAGATATTAATGAAAGAACAAGAAAAACACAATAGAAACAATGGCTGCGTTGAGTAACGCGGGCGCAATCGCAACAATAAACAATTTTAAAACAATAGAAACGGTAAAGCAAAGAAAGCGGATGACACTTTAATGATTTGTCGGTATGAAATTAAAACTTCCAATACTATTACAAACAACTAGCATTTAAATTTAGTTGATATGAAAATATGTTTGAGAATAGACTACAGTTACTGTAAGTTACAGAAGATTATATTACCATTTACATTATGACACTGTAACTGAATATAAATACCAGAATGACACTTGTACAACAATACCAAGCCAATATCTCAGCTAAGAACGTGGTATGGCGTTTAAGCATACTTACCTGGCACAGGAGCGACTTTGATCAGGAAGGAATGTCCTCCCAAGATGAGGCCTCGGCATTGCACACACGGCTGCGGTTGACCCTTGCGATTCCCCCAAACGTGGGGAACTCGGGTGTATAATTTATGGTAGCGGGGGACTGCGTTCGCGCTAACCCCCAATTCGACATTAATATTAGATAGCCTATGCAGTTCACGATAATCGTTAGGTTAATTAAGAACACTTGATATATAACTATTTATGGTTACATTATCTGTTAAGAAACTTTGTTGGTTTGTAACTATATTTATTTTTCCTTTACAACTGTTGGTATAGAATATTAACATGCATTGAACGCTTCATGATTATTTCGAAGAATAATATCAATTATAGGCTCAAACTCTAGATTAAACAACATAAAGTAGTCTATTATAGAACTTATACTTATTTAAATACTTTTATTACTTTCTGTTAAACGATAATTATATTTCATTTACAATATGTATTAAATGCTATTTAATTATAGATATTTTATTTATTTACATGTCATATTGTTCTTGTCGAAGAAGTTTGGCGATAGAAAACCTTTGACATTTTACACTCAATGATGAAGACGTAGTATGTACACCGTTTAATTGTTCTGTTTCAGTTTGTAAGCAATGTTGTTTTTCGCCATTTCTATCGCTGCAATTCAAGTGGTTTATGGATTGGAGATCTAGCTCCATCGGTGCATTGCGTGATATCGTATACAGGTATGCCACCCACTCGTTGTAAGTGTTGGATGTTACGTGGTACTTCGTTCCATTCACTATAATGATATATGGCAGATAGTATTGCCAACCGTCTGTCAATCGATACCTATAACAAGAAAACAAACTTATTTATTAATAATGATGATCATGTAAATAAATAATAAGGATGATAATCAATGGTATTTCTGTTAAAATTACAAATGTAGGGAGCATTATTAAGTAAAATGACAAAGTACTGTAACCGAATAAGTACTGTAAGTAAGTTGCAGGCAGTGAGTTTTATTTAAGAAAAGGTTATTACAAATAATGCGTTACCTGTAAAGGCCAACATAGTTATTGCAATGAATAAGTTGGTTTAATAATGTAAATCACATACCTGTGTCTGTCAACCTTTTCGATATACGGTGATTCACTGAAGATCTGACGAACGCATTCTCTGACATTCCTCATGTTATACTTCTCCGGACAAATTGTATCAATAATATGCAGCACGTTTAGAGAACCGCTGGTAGTATCTGTACAACGGAGAAGAGCCGCCACAACAAGTTCTTGAAATGATAGAGGCATCATCAATGTATCGGTGAGATCGGACAACATCATGCAAGACATATTTAGGTTACTCGTAGTTCGGATAATAGTCGAATGGTAGCTTTTCAGATAATTCAGTTGACTTTAATAGTTGAATGCCGTAGAAATCAAAGGCACACCATTTTAAAAATGTCTTTGTTGGTTAGATATTAATGAAAGAACAAGAAAAACACAATAGAAACAATGGCTGCGTTGAGTAACGCGGGCGCAATCGCAACAATAAACAATTTTAAAACAATAGAAACGGTAAAGCAAAGAAAGCGGATGACACTTTAATGATTTGTCGGTATGAAATTAAAACTTCCAATACTATTACAAACAACTAGCATTTAAATTTAGTTGATATGAAAATATGTTTGAGAATAGACTACAGTTATCGTATACAGGTATGCCACCCACTCGTTGTAAGTGTTGGATGTTACGTGGTACTTCGTTCCATTCACTATAATGATATATGGCAGATAGTATTGCCAACCGTCTGTCAATCGATACCTATAACAAGAAAACAAACTTATTTATTAATAATGATGATCATGTAAATAAATAATAAGGATGATAATCAATGGTATTTCTGTTAAAATTACAAATGTAGGGAGCATTATTAAGTAAAATGACAAAGTACTGTAACCGAATAAGTACTGTAAGTAAGTTGCAGGCAGTGAGTTTTATTTAAGAAAAGGTTATTACAAATAATGCGTTACCTGTAAAGGCCAACATAGTTATTGCAATGAATAAGTTGGTTTAATAATGTAAATCACATACCTGTGTCTGTCAACCTTTTCGATATACGGAGATTCACTGAAGATCTGACGAACGCATTCTCTGACATTCCTCATGTTATACTTCTCCGGACAAATTGTATCAATAATATGCAGCACGTTTAGAGAACCGCTGGTAGTATCTGGACAACGGAGAAGAGCCGCCACAACAAGTTCTTGAAATGATAGAGGCATCATCAATGTATCGGTGAGATCGGAGAACATCATGCAAGACATATTTAGGTTACTCGTAGTTCGGATAATAGTCGAATGGTAGCTTTTCAGATAATTCAGTTGACTTTAATAGTTGAATGCCGTAGAAATCAAAGGCACACCATTTTAAAAATGTCTTTGTTGGTTAGATATTAATGAAAGAACAAGAAAAACACAATAGAAACAATGGCTGCGTTGAGTAACGCGGGCGCAATCGCAACAATAAACAATTTTAAAACAATAGAAACGGTAAAGCAAAGAAAGCGGATGACACTTTAATGATTTGTCGGTATGAAATTAAAACTTCCAATACTATTACAAACAACTAGCATTTAAATTTAGTTGATATGAAAATATGTTTGAGAATAGACTACAGTTACTGTAAGTTACAGAAGATTATATTACCATTTACATTATGACACTGTAACTGAATATAAATACCAGAATGACACTTGTACAACAATACCAAGCCAATATCTCAGCTAAGAACGTGGTATGGCGTTTAAGCATACTTACCTGGCACAGGAGCGACTTTGATCAGGAAGGAATGTCCTCCCAAGATGAGGCCTCGGCATTGCACACACGGCTGCGGTTGACCCTTGCGATTCCCCCAAACGTGGGGAACTCGGGTGTATAATTTATGGTAGCGGGGGACTGCGTTCGCGCTAACCCCCAATTCGACATTAATATTAGATAGCCTATGCAGTTCACGATAATCGTTAGGTTAATTAAGAACACTTGATATATAACTATTTATGGTTACATTATCTGTTAAGAAACTTTGTTGGTTTGTAACTATATTTATTTTTCCTTTACAACTGTTGGTATAGAATATTAACATGCATTGAACGCTTCATGATTATTTCGAAGAATAATATCAATTATAGGCTCAAACTCTAGATTAAACAACATAAAGTAGTCTATTATAGAACTTATACTTATTTAAATACTTTTATTACTTTCTGTTAAACGATAATTATATTTCATTTACAATATGTATTAAATGCTATTTAATTATAGATATTTTATTTATTTACATGTCATATTGTTCTTGTCGAAGAAGTTTGGCGATAGAAAACCTTTGACATTTTACACTCAATGATGAAGACGTAGTATGTACACCGTTTAATTGTTCTGTTTCAGTTTGTAAGCAATGTTGTTTTTCGCCATTTCTATCGCTGCAATTCAAGTGGTTTATGGATTGGAAATCTAGCTCCATCGGTGCATTGCGTGATATCGTATACAGGTATGCCACCCACTCGTTGTAAGTGTTGGATGTTACGTGGTACTTCGTTCCATTCACTATAATGATATATGGCAGATAGTATTGCCAACCGTCTGTCAATCGATACCTATAACAAGAAAACAAACTTATTTATTAATAATGATGATCATGTAAATAAATAATAAGGATGATAATCAATGGTATTTCTGTTAAAATTACAAATGTAGGGAGCATTATTAAGTAAAATGACAAAGTACTGTAACCGAATAAGTACTGTAAGTAAGTTGCAGGCAGTGAGTTTTATTTAAGAAAAGGTTATTACAAATAATGCGTTACCTGTAAAGGCCAACATAGTTATTGCAATGAATAAGTTGGTTTAATAATGTAAATCACATACCTGTGTCTGTCAAACTTTTCGATATACGGTGATTCACTGAAGATCTGACGAACGCATTCTCTGACATTCCTCATGTTATACTTCTCCGGACAAATTGTATCAATAATATGCAGCACGTTTAGAGAACCGCTGGTAGTATCTGTACAACGGAGAAGAGCCGCCACAACAAGTTCTTGAAATGATAGAGGCATCATCAATGTATCGGTGAGATCGGACAACATCATGCAAGACATATTTAGGTTACTCGTAGTTCGGATAATAGTCGAATGGTAGCTTTTCAGATAATTCAGTTGACTTTAATAGTTGAATGCCGTAGAAATCAAAGGCACACCATTTTAAAAATGTCTTTGTTGGTTAGATATTAATGAAAGAACAAGAAAAACACAATAGAAACAATGGCTGCGTTGAGTAACGCGGGCGCAATCGCAACAATAAACAATTTTAAAACAATAGAAACGGTAAAGCAAAGAAAGCGGATGACACTTTAATGATTTGTCGGTATGAAATTAAAACTTCCAATACTATTACAAACAACTAGCATTTAAATTTAGTTGATATGAAAATATGTTTGAGAATAGACTACAGTTACTGTAAGTTACAGAAGATTATATTACCATTTACATTATGACACTGTAACTGAATATAAATACCAGAATGACACTTGTACAACAATACCAAGCCAATATCTCAGCTAAGAACGTGGTATGGCGTTTAAGCATACTTACCTGGCACAGGAGCGACTTTGATCAGGAAGGAATGTCCTCCCAAAATGAGGCCTCGGCATTGCACACACGGCTGCGGTTGACCCTTGCGATTCCCCCAAACGTGGGGAACTCGGGTGTATAATTTATGGTAGCGGGGGACTGCGTTCGCGCTAACCCCCAATTCGACATTAATATTAGATAGCCTATGCAGTTCACGATAATCGTTAGGTTAATTAAGAACACTTGATATATAACTATTTATGGTTACATTATCTGTTAAGAAACTTTGTTGGTTTGTAACTATATTTATTTTTCCTTTACCACTGTTGGTATAGAATATTAACATGCATTGAACGCTTCATGATTATTTCGAAGAATAATATCAATTATAGGCTCAAACTCTAGATTAAACAACATAAAGTAGTCTATTATAGAACTTATACTTATTTAAATACTTTTATTACTTTCTGTTAAACGATAATTATATTTCATTTACAATATGTATTAAATGCTATTTAATTATAGATATTTTATTTATTTACATGTCATATTGTTCTTGTCGAAGAAGTTTGGCGATAGAAAACCTTTGACATTTTACACTCAATGATGAAGACGTAGTATGTACACCGTTTAATTGTTCTGTTTCAGTTTGTAAGCAATGTTGTTTTTCGCCATTTCTATCGCTGCAATTCAAGTGGTTTATGGATTGGAAATCTAGCTCCATCGGTGCATTGCGTGATATCGTATACAGGTATGCCACCCACTCGTTGTAAGTGTTGGATGTTACGTGGTACTTCGTTCCATTCACTATAATGATATATGGCAGATAGTATTGCCAACCGTCTGTCAATCGATACCTATAACAAGAAAACAAACTTATTTATTAATAATGATGATCATGTAAATAAATAATAAGGATGATAATCAATGGTATTTCTGTTAAAATTACAAATGTAGGGAGCATTATTAAGTAAAATGACAAAGTACTGTAACCGAATAAGTACTGTAAGTAAGTTGCAGGCAGTGAGTTTTATTTAAGAAAAGGTTATTACAAATAATGCGTTACCTGTAAAGGCCAACATAGTTATTGCAATGAATAAGTTGGTTTAATAATGTAAATCACATACCTGTGTCTGTCAACCTTTTCGATATACGGAGATTCACTGAAGATCTGACGAACGCATTCTCTGACATTCCTCATGTTATACTTCTCCGGACAAATTGTATCAATAATATGCAGCACGTTTAGAGAACCGCTGGTAGTATCTGGACAACGGAGAAGAGCCGCCACAACAAGTTCTTGAAATGATAGAGGCATCATCAATGTATCGGTGAGATCGGAGAACATCATGCAAGACATATTTAGGTTACTCGTAGTTCGGATAATAGTCGAATGGTAGCTTTTCAGATAATTCAGTTGACTTTAATAGTTGAATGCCGTAGAAATCAAAGGCACACCATTTTAAAAATGTCTTTGTTGGTTAGATATTAATGAAAGAACAAGAAAAACACAATAGAAACAATGGCTGCGTTGAGTAACGCGGGCGCAATCGCAACAATAAACAATTTTAAAACAATAGAAACGGTAAAGCAAAGAAAGCGGATGACACTTTAATGATTTGTCGGTATGAAATTAAAACTTCCAATACTATTACAAACAACTAGCATTTAAATTTAGTTGATATGAAAATATGTTTGAGAATAGACTACAGTTACTGTAAGTTACAGAAGATTATATTACCATTTACATTATGACACTGTAACTGAATATAAATACCAGAATGACACTTGTACAACAATACTAAGCCAATATCTCAGCTAAGAACGTGGTATGGCGTTTAAGCATACTTACCTGGCACAGGAGCGACTTTGATCAGGAAGGAATGTCCTCCCAAGATGAGGCCTCGGCATTGCACACACGGCTGCGGTTGACCCTTGCGATTCCCCCAAACGTGGGGAACTCGGGTGTATAATTTATGGTAGCGGGGGACTGCGTTCGCGCTAACCCCCAATTCGACATTAATATTAGATAGCCTATGCAGTTCACGATAATCGTTAGGTTAATTAAGAACACTTGATATATAACTATTTATGGTTACATTATCTGTTAAGAAACTTTGTTGGTTTGTAACTATATTTATTTTTCCTTTACAACTGTTGGTATAGAATATTAACATGCATTGAACGCTTCATGATTATTTCGAAGAATAATATCAATTATAGGCTCAAACTCTAGATTAAACAACATAAAGTAGTCTATTATAGAACTTATACTTATTTAAATACTTTTATTACTTTCTGTTAAACGATAATTATATTTCATTTACAATATGTATTAAATGCTATTTAATTATAGATATTTTATTTATTTACATGTCATATTGTTCTTGTCGAAGAAGTTTGGCGATAGAAAACCTTTGACATTTTACACTCAATGATGAAGACGTAGTATGTACACCGTTTAATTGTTCTGTTTCAGTTTGTAAGCAATGTTGTTTTTCGCCATTTCTATCGCTGCAATTCAAGTGGTTTATGGATTGGAAATCTAGCTCCATCGGTGCATTGCGTGATATCGTATACAGGTATGCCACCCACTCGTTGTAAGTGTTGGATGTTACGTGGTACTTCGTTCCATTCACTATAATGATATATGGCAGATAGTATTGCCAACCGTCTGTCAATCGATACCTATAACAAGAAAACAAACTTATTTATTAATAATGATGATCATGTAAATAAATAATAAGGATGATAATCAATGGTATTTCTGTTAAAATTACAAATGTAGGGAGCATTATTAAGTAAAATGACAAAGTACTGTAACCGAATAAGTACTGTAAGTAAGTTGCAGGCAGTGAGTTTTATTTAAGAAAAGGTTATTACAAATAATGCGTTACCTGTAAAGGCCAACATAGTTATTGCAATGAATAAGTTGGTTTAATAATGTAAATCACATACCTGTGTCTGTCAACCTTTTCGATATACGGAGATTCACTGAAGATCTGACGAACGCATTCTCTGACATTCCTCATGTTATACTTCTCCGGACAAATTGTATCAATAATATGCAGCACGTTTAGAGAACCGCTGGTAGTATCTGGACAACGGAGAAGAGCCGCCACAATAAACAATTTTAAAACAATAGAAACGGTAAAGCAAAGAAAGCGGATGACACTTTAATGATTTGTCGGTATGAAATTAAAACTTCCAATACTATTACAAACAACTAGCATTTAAATTTAGTTGATATGAAAATATGTTTGAGAATAGACTACAGTTACTGTAAGTTACAGAAGATTATATTACCATTTACATTATGACACTGTAACTGAATATAAATACCAGAATGACACTTGTACAACAATACCAAGCCAATATCTCAGCTAAGAACGTGGTATGGCGTTTAAGCATACTTACCTGGCACAGGAGCGACTTTGATCAGGAAGGAATGTCCTCCCAAGATGAGGCCTCGGCATTGCACACACGGCTGCGGTTGACCCTTGCGATTCCCCCAAACGTGGGGAACTCGGGTGTATAATTTATGGTAGCGGGGGACTGCGTTCGCGCTAACCCCCAATTCGACATTAATATTAGATAGCCTATGCAGTTCACGATAATCGTTAGGTTAATTAAGAACACTTGATATATAACTATTTATGGTTACATTATCTGTTAAGAAACTTTGTTGGTTTGTAACTATATTTATTTTTCCTTTACAACTGTTGGTATAGAATATTAACATGCATTGAACGCTTCATGATTATTTCGAAGAATAATATCAATTATAGGCTCAAACTCTAGATTAAACAACATAAAGTAGTCTATTATAGAACTTATACTTATTTAAATACTTTTATTATTATATTTCATTTACAATATGTATTAAATGCTATTTAATTATAGATATTTTATTTATTTACATGTCATATTGTTCTTGTCGAAGAAGTTTGGCGATAGAAAACCTTTGACATTTTACACTCAATGATGAAGACGTAGTATGTACACCGTTTAATTGTTCTGTTTCAGTTTGTAAGCAATGTTGTTTTTCGCCATTTCTATCGCTGCAATTCAAGTGGTTTATGGATTGGAGATCTAGCTCCATCGGTGCATTGCGTGATATCGTATACAGGTATGCCACCCACTCGTTGTAAGTGTTGGATGTTACGTGGTACTTCGTTCCATTCACTATAATGATATATGGCAGATAGTATTGCCAACCGTCTGTCAATCGATACCTATAACAAGAAAACAAACTTATTTATTAATAATGATGATCATGTAAATAAATAATAAGGATGATAATCAATGGTATTTCTGTTAAAATTACAAATGTAGGGAGCATTATTAAGTAAAATGACAAAGTACTGTAACCGAATAAGTACTGTAAGTAAGTTGCAGGCAGTGAGTTTTATTTAAGAAAAGGTTATTACAAATAATGCGTTACCTGTAAAGGCCAACATAGTTATTGCAATGAATAAGTTGGTTTAATAATGTAAATCACATACCTGTGTCTGTCAACCTTTTCGATATACGGAGATTCACTGAAGATCTGACGAACGCATTCTCTGACATTCCTCATGTTATACTTCTCCGGACAAATTGTATCAATAATATGCAGCACGTTTAGAGAACCGCTGGTAGTATCTGGACAACGGAGAAGAGCCGCCACAACAAGTTCTTGAAATGATAGAGGCATCATCAATGTATCGGTGAGATCGGAGAACATCATGCAAGACATATTTAGGTTACTCGTAGTTCGGATAATAGTCGAATGGTAGCTTTTCAGATAATTCAGTTGACTTTAATAGTTGAATGCCGTAGAAATCAAAGGCACACCATTTTAAAAATGTCTTTGTTGGTTAGATATTAATGAAAGAACAAGAAAAACACAATAGAAACAATGGCTGCGTTGAGTAACGCGGGCGCAATCGCAACAATAAACAATTTTAAAACAATAGAAACGGTAAAGCAAAGAAAGCGGATGACACTTTAATGATTTGTCGGTATGAAATTAAAACTTCCAATACTATTACAAACAACTAGCATTTAAATTTAGTTGATATGAAAATATGTTTGAGAATAGACTACAGTTACTGTAAGTTACAGAAGATTATATTACCATTTACATTATGACACTGTAACTGAATATAAATACCAGAATGACACTTGTACAACAATACCAAGCCAATATCTCAGCTAAGAACGTGGTATGGCGTTTAAGCATACTTACCTGGCACAGGAGCGACTTTGATCAGGAAGGAATGTCCTCCCAAGATGAGGCCTCGGCATTGCACACACGGCTGCGGTTGACCCTTGCGATTCCCCCAAACGTGGGGAACTCGGGTGTATAATTTATGGTAGCGGGGGACTGCGTTCGCGCTAACCCCCAATTCGACATTAATATTAGATAGCCTATGCAGTTCACGATAATCGTTAGGTTAATTAAGAACACTTGATATATAACTATTTATGGTTACATTATCTGTTAAGAAACTTTGTTGGTTTGTAACTATATTTATTTTTCCTTTACAACTTTTGGTATAGAATATTAACATGCATTGAACGCTTCATGATTATTTCGAAGAATAATATCAATTATAGGCTCAAACTCTAGATTAAACAACATAAAGTAGTCTATTATAGAACTTATACTTATTTAAATACTTTTATTACTTTCTGTTAAACGATAATTATATTTCATTTACAATATGTATTAAATGCTATTTAATTATAGATATTTTATTTATTTACATGTCATATTGTTCTTGTCGAAGAAGTTTGGCGATAGAAAACCTTTGACATTTTACACTCAATGATGAAGACGTAGTATGTACACCGTTTAATTGTTCTGTTTCAGTTTGTAAGCAATGTTGTTTTTCGCCATTTCTATCGCTGCAATTCAAGTGGTTTATGGATTGGAGATCTAGCTCCATCGGTGCATTGCGTGATATCGTATACAGGTATGCCACCCACTCGTTGTAAGTGTTGGATGTTACGTGGTACTTCGTTCCATTCACTATAATGATATATGGCAGATAGTATTGCCAACCGTCTGTCAATCGATACCTATAACAAGAAAACAAACTTATTTATTAATAATGATGATCATGTAAATAAATAATAAGGATGATAATCAATGGTATTTCTGTTAAAATTACAAATGTAGGGAGCATTATTAAGTAAAATGACAAAGTACTGTAACCGAATAAGTACTGTAAGTAAGTTGCAGGCAGTGAGTTTTATTTAAGAAAAGGTTATTACAAATAATGCGTTACCTGTAAAGGCCAACATAGTTATTGCAATGAATAAGTTGGTTAATAATGTAAATCACATACCTGTGTCTGTCAACCTTTTCGATATACGGTGATTCACTGAAGATCTGACGAACGCATTCTCTGACATTCCTCATGTTATACTTCTCCGGACAAATTGTATCAATAATATGCAGCACGTTTAGAGAACCGCTGGTAGTATCTGGACAACGGAGAAGAGCCGCCACAACAAGTTCTTGAAATGATAGAGGCATCATCAATGTATCGGTGAGATCGGAGAACATCATGCAAGACATATTTAGGTTACTCGTAGTTCGGATAATAGTCGAATGGTAGCTTTTCAGATAATTCAGTTGACTTTAATAGTTGAATGCCGTAGAAATCAAAGGCACACCATTTTAAAAATGTCTTTGTTGGTTAGATATTAATGAAAGAACAAGAAAAACACAATAGAAACAATGGCTGCGTTGAGTAACGCGGGCGCAATCGCAACAATAAACAATTTTAAAACAATAGAAACGGTAAAGCAAAGAAAGCGGATGACACTTTAATGATTTGTCGGTATGAAATTAAAACTTCCAATACTATTACAAACAACTAGCATTTAAATTTAGTTGATATGAAAATATGTTTGAGAATAGACTACAGTTACTGTAAGTTACAGAAGATTATATTACCATTTACATTATGACACTGTAACTGAATATAAATACCAGAATGACACTTGTACAACAATACCAAGCCAATATCTCAGCTAAGAACGTGGTATGGCGTTTAAGCATACTTACCTGGCACAGGAGCGACTTTGATCAGGAAGGAATGTCCTCCCAAGATGAGGCCTCGGCATTGCGATTCCCCCAAACGTGGGGAACTCGGGTGTATAATTTATGGTAGCGGGGGACTGCGTTCGCGCTAACCCCCAATTCGACATTAATATTAGATAGCCTATGCAGTTCACGATAATCGTTAGGTTAATTAAGAACACTTGATATATAACTATTTATGGTTACATTATCTGTTAAGAAACTTTGTTGGTTTGTAACTATATTTATTTTTCCTTTACAACTGTTGGTATAGAATATTAACATGCATTGAACGCTTCATGATTATTTCGAAGAATAATATCAATTATAGGCTCAAACTCTAGATTAAACAACATAAAGTAGTCTATTATAGAACTTATACTTATTTAAATACTTTTATTATTATATTTCATTTACAATATGTATTAAATGCTATTTAATTATAGATATTTTATTTATTTACATGTCATATTGTTCTTGTCGAAGAAGTTTGGCGATAGAAAACCTTTGACATTTTACACTCAATGATGAAGACGTAGTATGTACACCGTTTAATTGTTCTGTTTCAGTTTGTAAGCAATGTTGTTTTTCGCCATTTCTATCGCTGCAATTCAAGTGGTTTATGGATTGGAGATCTAGCTCCATCGGTGCATTGCGTGATATCGTATACAGGTATGCCACCCACTCGTTGTAAGTGTTGGATGTTACGTGGTACTTCGTTCCATTCACTATAATGATATATGGCAGATAGTATTGCCAACCGTCTGTCAATCGATACCTATAACAAGAAAACAAACTTATTTATTAATAATGATGATCATGTAAATAAATAATAAGGATGATAATCAATGGTATTTCTGTTAAAATTACAAATGTAGGGAGCATTATTAAGTAAAATGACAAAGTACTGTAACCGAATAAGTACTGTAAGTAAGTTGCAGGCAGTGAGTTTTATTTAAGAAAAGGTTATTACAAATAATGCGTTACCTGTAAAGGCCAACATAGTTATTGCAATGAATAAGTTGGTTTAATAATGTAAATCACATACCTGTGTCTGTCAACCTTTTCGATATACGGAGATTCACTGAAGATCTGACGAACGCATTCTCTGACATTCCTCATGTTATACTTCTCCGGACAAATTGTATCAATAATATGCAGCACGTTTAGAGAACCGCTGGTAGTATCTGGACAACGGAGAAGAGCCGCCACAACAAGTTCTTGAAATGATAGAGGCATCATCAATGTATCGGTGAGATCGGAGAACATCATGCAAGACATATTTAGGTTACTCGTAGTTCGGATAATAGTCGAATGGTAGCTTTTCAGATAATTCAGTTGACTTTAATAGTTGAATGCCGTAGAAATCAAAGGCACACCATTTTAAAAATGTCTTTGTTGGTTAGATATTAATGAAAGAACAAGAAAAACACAATAGAAACAATGGCTGCGTTGAGTAACGCGGGCGCAATCGCAACAATAAACAATTTTAAAACAATAGAAACGGTAAAGCAAAGAAAGCGGATGACACTTTAATGATTTGTCGGTATGAAATTAAAACTTCCAATACTATTACAAACAACTAGCATTTAAATTTAGTTGATATGAAAATATGTTTGAGAATAGACTACAGTTACTGTAAGTTACAGAAGATTATATTACCATTTACATTATGACACTGTAACTGAATATAAATACCAGAATGACACTTGTACAACAATACCAAGCCAATATCTCAGCTAAGAACGTGGTATGGCGTTTAAGCATACTTACCTGGCACAGGAGCGACTTTGATCAGGAAGGAATGTCCTCCCAAGATGAGGCCTCGGCATTGCACACACGGCTGCGGTTGACCCTTGCGATTCCCCCAAACGTGGGGAACTCGGGTGTATAATTTATGGTAGCGGGGGACTGCGTTCGCGCTAACCCCCAATTCGACATTAATATTAGATAGCCTATGCAGTTCACGATAATCGTTAGGTTAATTAAGAACACTTGATATATAACTATTTATGGTTACATTATCTGTTAAGAAACTTTGTTGGTTTGTAACTATATTTATTTTTCCTTTACAACTGTTGGTATAGAATATTAACATGCATTGAACGCTTCATGATTATTTCGAAGAATAATATCAATTATAGGCTCAAACTCTAGATTAAACAACATAAAGTAGTCTATTATAGAACTTATACTTATTTAAATACTTTTATTATTATATTTCATTTACAATATGTATTAAATGCTATTTAATTATAGATATTTTATTTATTTACATGTCATATTGTTCTTGTCGAAGAAGTTTGGCGATAGAAAACCTTTGACATTTTACACTCAATGATGAAGACGTAGTATGTACACCGTTTAATTGTTCTGTTTCAGTTTGTAAGCAATGTTGTTTTTCGCCATTTCTATCGCTGCAATTCAAGTGGTTTATGGATTGGAGATCTAGCTCCATCGGTGCATTGCGTGATATCGTATACAGGTATGCCACCCACTCGTTGTAAGTGTTGGATGTTACGTGGTACTTCGTTCCGTTCACTATAATGATATATGGCAGATAGTATTGCCAACCGTCTGTCAATCGATACCTATAACAAGAAAACAAACTTATTTATTAATAATGATGATCATGTAAATAAATAATAAGGATGATAATCAATGGTATTTCTGTTAAAATTACAAATGTAGGGAGCATTATTAAGTAAAATGACAAAGTACTGTAACCGAATAAGTACTGTAAGTAAGTTGCAGGCAGTGAGTTTTATTTAAGAAAAGGTTATTACAAATAATGCGTTACCTGTAAAGGCCAACATAGTTATTGCAATGAATAAGTTGGTTTAATAATGTAAATCACATACCTGTGTCTGTCAACCTTTTCGATATACGGAGATTCACTGAAGATCTGACGAACGCATTCTCTGACATTCCTCATGTTATACTTCTCCGGACAAATTGTATCAATAATATGCAGCACGTTTAGAGAACCGCTGGTAGTATCTGGACAACGGAGAAGAGCCGCCACAACAAGTTCTTGAAATGATAGAGGCATCATCAATGTATCGGTGAGATCGGAGAACATCATGCAAGACATATTTAGGTTACTCGTAGTTCGGATAATAGTCGAATGGTAGCTTTTCAGATAATTCAGTTGACTTTAATAGTTGAATGCCGTAAAAATCAAAGGCACACCATTTTAAAAATGTCTTTGTTGGTTAGATATTTAAAATGAAAGAACAAGAAAAACACAATAGAAACAATGGCTGCGTTGAGTAACGCGGGCGCAATCGCAACAATAAACAATTTTAAAACAATAGAAACGGTAAAGCAAAGAAAGCGGATGACACTTTAATGATTTGTCGGTATGAAATTAAAACTTCCAATACTATTACAAACAACTAGCATTTAAATTTAGTTGATATGAAAATATGTTTGAGAATAGACTACAGTTACTGTAAGTTACAGAAGATTATATTACCATTTACATTATGACACTGTAACTGAATATAAATACCAGAATGACACTTGTACAACAATACCAAGCCAATATCTCAGCTAAGAACGTGGTATGGCGTTTAAGCATACTTACCTGGCACAGGAGCGACTTTGATCAGGAAGGAATGTCCTCCCAAGATGAGGCCTCGGCATTGCACACACGGCTGCGGTTGACCCTTGCGATTCCCCCAAACGTGGGGAACTCGGGTGTATAATTTATGGTAGCGGGGGACTGCGTTCGCGCTAACCCCCAATTCGACATTAATATTAGATAGCCTATGCAGTTCACGATAATCGTTAGGTTAATTAAGAACACTTGATATATAACTATTTATGGTTACATTATCTGTTAAGAAACTTTGTTGGTTTGTAACTATATTTATTTTTCCTTTACAACTGTTGGTATAGAATATTAACATGCATTGAACGCTTCATGATTATTTCGAAGAATAATATCAATTATAGGCTCAAACTCTAGATTAAACAACATAAAGTAGTCTATTATAGAACTTATACTTATTTAAATACTTTTATTACTTTCTGTTAAACGATAATTATATTTCATTTACAATATGTATTAAATGCTATTTAATTATAGATATTTTATTTATTTACATGTCATATTGTTCTTGTCGAAGAAGTTTGGCGATAGAAAACCTTTGACATTTTACACTCAATGATGAAGACGTAGTATGTACACCGTTTAATTGTTCTGTTTCAGTTTGTAAGCAATGTTGTTTTTCGCCATTTCTATCGCTGCAATTCAAGTGGTTTATGGATTGGAGATCTAGCTCCATCGGTGCATTGCGTGATATCGTATACAGGTATGCCACCCACTCGTTGTAAGTGTTGGATGTTACGTGGTACTTCGTTCCATTCACTATAATGATATATGGCAGATAGTATTGCCAACCGTCTGTCAATCGATACCTATAACAAGAAAACAAACTTATTTATTAATAATGATGATCATGTAAATAAATAATAAGGATGATAATCAATGGTATTTCTGTTAAAATTACAAATGTAGGGAGCATTATTAAGTAAAATGACAAAGTACTGTAACCGAATAAGTACTGTAAGTAAGTTGCAGGCAGTGAGTTTTATTTAAGAAAAGGTTATTACAAATAATGCGTTACCTGTAAAGGCCAACATAGTTATTGCAATGAATAAGTTGGTTAATAATGTAAATCACATACCTGTGTCTGTCAACCTTTTCGATATACGGTGATTCACTGAAGATCTGACGAACGCATTCTCTGACATTCCTCATGTTATACTTCTCCGGACAAATTGTATCAATAATATGCAGCACGTTTAGAGAACCGCTGGTAGTATCTGGACAACGGAGAAGAGCCGCCACAACAAGTTCTTGAAATGATAGAGGCATCATCAATGTATCGGTGAGATCGGAGAACATCATGCAAGACATATTTAGGTTACTCGTAGTTCGGATAATAGTCGAATGGTAGCTTTTCAGATAATTCAGTTGACTTTAATAGTTGAATGCCGTAGAAATCAAAGGCACACCATTTTAAAAATGTCTTTGTTGGTTAGATATTAATGAAAGAACAAGAAAAACACAATAGAAACAATGGCTGCGTTGAGTAACGCGGGCGCAATCGCAACAATAAACAATTTTAAAACAATAGAAACGGTAAAGCAAAGAAAGCGGATGACACTTTAATGATTTGTCGGTATGAAATTAAAACTTCCAATACTATTACAAACAACTAGCATTTAAATTTAGTTGATATGAAAATATGTTTGAGAATAGACTACAGTTACTGTAAGTTACAGAAGATTATATTACCATTTACATTATGACACTGTAACTGAATATAAATATTAACATGCATTGAACGCTTCATGATTATTTCGAAGAATAATATCAATTATAGGCTCAAACTCTAGATTAAACAACATAAAGTAGTCTATTATAGAACTTATACTTATTTAAATACTTTTATTACTTTCTGTTAAACGATAATTATATTTCATTTACAATATGTATTAAATGCTATTTAATTATAGATATTTTATTTATTTACATGTCATATTGTTCTTGTCGAAGAAGTTTGGCGATAGAAAACCTTTGACATTTTACACTCAATGATGAAGACGTAGTATGTACACCGTTTAATTGTTCTGTTTCAGTTTGTAAGCAATGTTGTTTTTCGCCATTTCTATCGCTGCAATTCAAGTGGTTTATGGATTGGAGATCTAGCTCCATCGGTGCATTGCGTGATATCGTATACAGGTATGCCACCCACTCGTTGTAAGTGTTGGATGTTACGTGGTACTTCGTTCCATTCACTATAATGATATATGGCAGATAGTATTGCCAACCGTCTGTCAATCGATACCTATAACAAGAAAACAAACTTATTTATTAATAATGATGATCATGTAAATAAATAATAAGGATGATAATCAATGGTATTTCTGTTAAAATTACAAATGTAGGGAGCATTATTAAGTAAAATGACAAAGTACTGTAACCGAATAAGTACTGTAAGTAAGTTGCAGGCAGTGAGTTTTATTTAAGAAAAGGTTATTACAAATAATGCGTTACCTGTAAAGGCCAACATAGTTATTGCAATGAATAAGTTGGTTAATAATGTAAATCACATACCTGTGTCTGTCAACCTTTTCGATATACGGTGATTCACTGAAGATCTGACGAACGCATTCTCTGACATTCCTCATGTTATACTTCTCCGGACAAATTGTATCAATAATATGCAGCACGTTTAGAGAACCGCTGGTAGTATCTGGACAACGGAGAAGAGCCGCCACAACAAGTTCTTGAAATGATAGAGGCATCATCAATGTATCGGTGAGATCGGAGAACATCATGCAAGACATATTTAGGTTACTCGTAGTTCGGATAATAGTCGAATGGTAGCTTTTCAGATAATTCAGTTGACTTTAATAGTTGAATGCCGTAGAAATCAAAGGCACACCATTTTAAAAATGTCTTTGTTGGTTAGATATTAATGAAAGAACAAGAAAAACACAATAGAAACAATGGCTGCGTTGAGTAACGCGGGCGCAATCGCAACAATAAACAATTTTAAAACAATAGAAACGGTAAAGCAAAGAAAGCGGATGACACTTTAATGATTTGTCGGTATGAAATTAAAACTTCCAATACTATTACAAACAACTAGCATTTAAATTTAGTTGATATGAAAATATGTTTGAGAATAGACTACAGTTACTGTAAGTTACAGAAGATTATATTACCATTTACATTATGACACTGTAACTGAATATAAATACCAGAATGACACTTGTACAACAATACCAAGCCAATATCTCAGCTAAGAACGTGGTATGGCGTTTAAGCATACTTACCTGGCACAGGAGCGACTTTGATCAGGAAGGAATGTCCTTCCAAGATGAGGCCTCGGCATTGCACACACGTCTGCGGTTGACCCTTGCGATTCCCCCAAACGTGGGGAACTCGGGTGTATAATTTATGGTAGCGGGGGACTGCGTTCGCGCTAACCCCCAATTCGACATTAATATTAGATAGCCTATGCAGTTCACGATAATCGTTAGGTTAATTAAGAACACTTGATATATAACTATTTATGGTTACATTATCTGTTAAGAAACTTTGTTGGTTTGTAACTATATTTATTTTTCCTTTACAACTTTTGGTATAGAATATTAACATGCATTGAACGCTTCATGATTATTTCGAAGAATAATATCAATTATAGGCTCAAACTCTAGATTAAACAACATAAAGTAGTCTATTATAGAACTTATACTTATTTAAATACTTTTATTACTTTCTGTTAAACGATAATTATATTTCATTTACAATATGTATTAAATGCTATTTAATTATAGATATTTTATTTATTTACATGTCATATTGTTCTTGTCGAAGAAGTTTGGCGATAGAAAACCTTTGACATTTTACACTCAATGATGAAGACGTAGTATGTACACCGTTTAATTGTTCTGTTTCAGTTTGTAAGCAATGTTGTTTTTCGCCATTTCTATCGCTGCAATTCAAGTGGTTTATGGATTGGAGATCTAGCTCCATCGGTGCATTGCGTGATATCGTATACAGGTATGCCACCCACTCGTTGTAAGTGTTGGATGTTACGTGGTACTTCGTTCCGTTCACTATAATGATATATGGCAGATAGTATTGCCAACCGTCTGTCAATCGATACCTATAACAAGAAAACAAACTTATTTATTAATAATGATGATCATGTAAATAAATAATAAGGATGATAATCAATGGTATTTCTGTTAAAATTACAAATGTAGGGAGCATTATTAAGTAAAATGACAAAGTACTGTAACCGAATAAGTACTGTAAGTAAGTTGCAGGCAGTGAGTTTTATTTAAGAAAAGGTTATTACAAATAATGCGTTACCTGTAAAGGCCAACATAGTTATTGCAATGAATAAGTTGGTTTAATAATGTAAATCACATACCTGTGTCTGTCAACCTTTTCGATATACGGAGATTCACTGAAGATCTGACGAACGCATTCTCTGACATTCCTCATGTTATACTTCTCCGGACAAATTGTATCAATAATATGCAGCACGTTTAGAGAACCGCTGGTAGTATCTGGACAACGGAGAAGAGCCGCCACAACAAGTTCTTGAAATGATAGAGGCATCATCAATGTATCGGTGAGATCGGAGAACATCATGCAAGACATATTTAGGTTACTCGTAGTTCGGATAATAGTCGAATGGTAGCTTTTCAGATAATTCAGTTGACTTTAATAGTTGAATGCCGTAAAAATCAAAGGCACACCATTTTAAAAATGTCTTTGTTGGTTAGATATTAATGAAAGAACAAGAAAAACACAATAGAAACAATGGCTGCGTTGAGTAACGCGGGCGCAATCGCAACAATAAACAATTTTAAAACAATAGAAACGGTAAAGCAAAGAAAGCGGATGACACTTTAATGATTTGTCGGTATGAAATTAAAACTTCCAATACTATTACAAACAACTAGCATTTAAATTTAGTTGATATGAAAATATGTTTGAGAATAGACTACAGTTACTGTAAGTTACAGAAGATTATATTACCATTTACATTATGACACTGTAACTGAATATAAATACCAGAATGACACTTGTACAACAATACCAAGCCAATATCTCAGCTAAGAACGTGGTATGGCGTTTAAGCATACTTACCTGGCACAGGAGCGACTTTGATCAGGAAGGAATGTCCTCCCAAGATGAGGCCTCGGCATTGCACACACGGCTGCGGTTGACCCTTGCGATTCCCCCAAACGTGGGGAACTCGGGTGTATAATTTATGGTAGCGGGGGACTGCGTTCGCGCTAACCCCCAATTCGACATTAATATTAGATAGCCTATGCAGTTCACGATAATCGTTAGGTTAATTAAGAACACTTGATATATAACTATTTATGGTTACATTATCTGTTAAGAAACTTTGTTGGTTTGTAACTATATTTATTTTTCCTTTACAACTGTTGGTATAGAATATTAACATGCATTGAACGCTTCATGATTATTTCGAAGAATAATATCAATTATAGGCTCAAACTCTAGATTAAACAACATAAAGTAGTCTATTATAGAACTTATACTTATTTAAATACTTTTATTACTTTCTGTTAAACGATAATTATATTTCATTTACAATATGTATTAAATGCTATTTAATTATAGATATTTTATTTATTTACATGTCATATTGTTCTTGTCGAAGAAGTTTGGCGATAGAAAACCTTTGACATTTTACACTCAATGATGAAGACGTAGTATGTACACCGTTTAATTGTTCTGTTTCAGTTTGTAAGCAATGTTGTTTTTCGCCATTTCTATCGCTGCAATTCAAGTGGTTTATGGATTGGAGATCTAGCTCCATCGGTGCATTGCGTGATATCGTATACAGGTATGCCACCCACTCGTTGTAAGTGTTGGATGTTACGTGGTACTTCGTTCCATTCACTATAATGATATATGGCAGATAGTATTGCCAACCGTCTGTCAATCGATACCTATAACAAGAAAACAAACTTATTTATTAATAATGATGATCATGTAAATAAATAATAAGGATGATAATCAATGGTATTTCTGTTAAAATTACAAATGTAGGGAGCATTATTAAGTAAAATGACAAAGTACTGTAACCGAATAAGTACTGTAAGTAAGTTGCAGGCAGTGAGTTTTATTTAAGAAAAGGTTATTACAAATAATGCGTTACCTGTAAAGGCCAACATAGTTATTGCAATGAATAAGTTGGTTAATAATGTAAATCACATACCTGTGTCTGTCAACCTTTTCGATATACGGTGATTCACTGAAGATCTGACGAACGCATTCTCTGACATTCCTCATGTTATACTTCTCCGGACAAATTGTATCAATAATATGCAGCACGTTTAGAGAACCGCTGGTAGTATCTGGACAACGGAGAAGAGCCGCCACAACAAGTTCTTGAAATGATAGAGGCATCATCAATGTATCGGTGAGATCGGAGAACATCATGCAAGACATATTTAGGTTACTCGTAGTTCGGATAATAGTCGAATGGTAGCTTTTCAGATAATTCAGTTGACTTTAATAGTTGAATGCCGTAGAAATCAAAGGCACACCATTTTAAAAATGTCTTTGTTGGTTAGATATTAATGAAAGAACAAGAAAAACACAATAGAAACAATGGCTGCGTTGAGTAACGCGGGCGCAATCGCAACAATAAACAATTTTAAAACAATAGAAACGGTAAAGCAAAGAAAGCGGATGACACTTTAATGATTTGTCGGTATGAAATTAAAACTTCCAATACTATTACAAACAACTAGCATTTAAATTTAGTTGATATGAAAATATGTTTGAGAATAGACTACAGTTACTGTAAGTTACAGAAGATTATATTACCATTTACATTATGACACTGTAACTGAATATAAATATTAACATGCATTGAACGCTTCATGATTATTTCGAAGAATAATATCAATTATAGGCTCAAACTCTAGATTAAACAACATAAAGTAGTCTATTATAGAACTTATACTTATTTAAATACTTTTATTACTTTCTGTTAAACGATAATTATATTTCATTTACAATATGTATTAAATGCTATTTAATTATAGATATTTTATTTATTTACATGTCATATTGTTCTTGTCGAAGAAGTTTGGCGATAGAAAACCTTTGACATTTTACACTCAATGATGAAGACGTAGTATGTACACCGTTTAATTGTTCTGTTTCAGTTTGTAAGCAATGTTGTTTTTCGCCATTTCTATCGCTGCAATTCAAGTGGTTTATGGATTGGAGATCTAGCTCCATCGGTGCATTGCGTGATATCGTATACAGGTATGCCACCCACTCGTTGTAAGTATTGGATGTTACGTGGTACTTCGTTCCATTCACTATAATGATATATGGCAGATAGTATTGCCAACCGTCTGTCAATCGATACCTATAACAAGAAAACAAACTTATTTATTAATAATGATGATCATGTAAATAAATAATAAGGATGATAATCAATGGTATTTCTGTTAAAATTACAAATGTAGGGAGCATTATTAAGTAAAATGACAAAGTACTGTAACCGAATAAGTACTGTAAGTAAGTTGCAGGCAGTGAGTTTTATTTAAGAAAAGGTTATTACAAATAATGCGTTACCTGTAAAGGCCAACATAGTTATTGCAATGAATAAGTTGGTTTAATAATGTAAATCACATACCTGTGTCTGTCAACCTTTTCGATATACGGAGATTCACTGAAGATCTGACGAACGCATTCTCTGACATTCCTCATGTTATACTTCTCCGGACAAATTGTATCAATAATATGCAGCACGTTTAGAGAACCGCTGGTAGTATCTGGACAACGGAGAAGAGCCGCCACAACAAGTTCTTGAAATGATAGAGGCATCATCAATGTATCGGTGAGATCGGAGAACATCATGCAAGACATATTTAGGTTACTCGTAGTTCGGATAATAGTCGAATGGTAGCTTTTCAGATAATTCAGTTGACTTTAATAGTTGAATGCCGTAGAAATCAAAGGCACACCATTTTAAAAATGTCTTTGTTGGTTAGATATTAATGAAAGAACAAGAAAAACACAATAGAAACAATGGCTGCGTTGAGTAACGCGGGCGCAATCGCAACAATAAACAATTTTAAAACAATAGAAACGGTAAAGCAAAGAAAGCGGATGACACTTTAATGATTTGTCGGTATGAAATTAAAACTTCCAATACTATTACAAACAACTAGCATTTAAATTTAGTTGATATGAAAATATGTTTGAGAATAGACTACAGTTACTGTAAGTTACAGAAGATTATATTACCATTTACATTATGACACTGTAACTGAATATAAATACCAGAATGACACTTGTACAACAATACCAAGCCAATATCTCAGCTAAGAACGTGGTATGGCGTTTAAGCATACTTACCTGGCACAGGAGCGACTTTGATCAGGAAGGAATGTCCTTCCAAGATGAGGCCTCGGCATTGCACACACGTCTGCGGTTGACCCTTGCGATTCCCCCAAACGTGGGGAACTCGGGTGTATAATTTATGGTAGCGGGGGACTGCGTTCGCGCTAACCCCCAATTCGACATTAATATTAGATAGCCTATGCAGTTCACGATAATCGTTAGGTTAATTAAGAACACTTGATATATAACTATTTATGGTTACATTATCTGTTAAGAAACTTTGTTGGTTTGTAACTATATTTATTTTTCCTTTACAACTTTTGGTATAGAATATTAACATGCATTGAACGCTTCATGATTATTTCGAAGAATAATATCAATTATAGGCTCAAACTCTAGATTAAACAACATAAAGTAGTCTATTATAGAACTTATACTTATTTAAATACTTTTATTACTTTCTGTTAAACGATAATTATATTTCATTTACAATATGTATTAAATGCTATTTAATTATAGATATTTTATTTATTTACATGTCATATTGTTCTTGTCGAAGAAGTTTGGCGATAGAAAACCTTTGACATTTTACACTCAATGATGAAGACGTAGTATGTACACCGTTTAATTGTTCTGTTTCAGTTTGTAAGCAATGTTGTTTTTCGCCATTTCTATCGCTGCAATTCAAGTGGTTTATGGATTGGAGATCTAGCTCCATCGGTGCATTGCGTGATATCGTATACAGGTATGCCACCCACTCGTTGTAAGTGTTGGATGTTACGTGGTACTTCGTTCCATTCACTATAATGATATATGGCAGATAGTATTGCCAACCGTCTGTCAATCGATACCTATAACAAGAAAACAAACTTATTTATTAATAATGATGATCATGTAAATAAATAATAAGGATGATAATCAATGGTATTTCTGTTAAAATTACAAATGTAGGGAGCATTATTAAGTAAAATGACAAAGTACTGTAACCGAATAAGTACTGTAAGTAAGTTGCAGGCAGTGAGTTTTATTTAAGAAAAGGTTATTACAAATAATGCGTTACCTGTAAAGGCCAACATAGTTATTGCAATGAATAAGTTGGTTTAATAATGTAAATCACATACCTGTGTCTGTCAACCTTTTCGATATACGGAGATTCACTGAAGATCTGACGAACGCATTCTCTGACATTCCTCATGTTATACTTCTCCGGACAAATTGTATCAATAATATGCAGCACGTTTAGAGAACCGCTGGTAGTATCTGGACAACGGAGAAGAGCCGCCACAACAAGTTCTTGAAATGATAGAGGCATCATCAATGTATCGGTGAGATCGGAGAACATCATGCAAGACATATTTAGGTTACTCGTAGTTCGGATAATAGTCGAATGGTAGCTTTTCAGATAATTCAGTTGACTTTAATAGTTGAATGCCGTAGAAATCAAAGGCACACCATTTTAAAAATGTCTTTGTTGGTTAGATATTAATGAAAGAACAAGAAAAACACAATAGAAACAATGGCTGCGTTGAGTAACGCGGGCGCAATCGCAACAATAAACAATTTTAAAACAATAGAAACGGTAAAGCAAAGAAAGCGGATGACACTTTAATGATTTGTCGGTATGAAATTAAAACTTCCAATACTATTACAAACAACTAGCATTTAAATTTAGTTGATATGAAAATATGTTTGAGAATAGACTACAGTTACTGTAAGTTACAGAAGATTATATTACCATTTACATTATGACACTGTAACTGAATATAAATACCAGAATGACACTTGTACAACAATACCAAGCCAATATCTCAGCTAAGAACGTGGTATGGCGTTTAAGCATACTTACCTGGCACAGGAGCGACTTTGATCAGGAAGGAATGTCCTCCCAAGATGAGGCCTCGGCATTGCACACACGGCTGCGGTTGACCCTTGCGATTCCCCCAAACGTGGGGAACTCGGGTGTATAATTTATGGTAGCGGGGGACTGCGTTCGCGCTAACCCCCAATTCGACATTAATATTAGATAGCCTATGCAGTTCACGATAATCGTTAGGTTAATTAAGAACACTTGATATATAACTATTTATGGTTACATTATCTGTTAAGAAACTTTGTTGGTTTGTAACTATATTTATTTTTCCTTTACAACTGTTGGTATAGAATATTAACATGCATTGAACGCTTCATGATTATTTCGAAGAATAATATCAATTATAGGCTCAAACTCTAGATTAAACAACATAAAGTAGTCTATTATAGAACTTATACTTATTTAAATACTTTTATTACTTTCTGTTAAACGATAATTATATTTCATTTACAATATGTATTAAATGCTATTTAATTATAGATATTTTATTTATTTACATGTCATATTGTTCTTGTCAAAGAAGTTTGGCGATAGAAAACCTTTGACATTTTACACTCAATGATGAAGACGTAGTATGTACACCGTTTAATTGTTCTGTTTCAGTTTGTAAGCAATGTTGTTTTTCGCCATTTCTATCGCTGCAATTCAAGTGGTTTATGGATTGGAGATCTAGCTCCATCGGTGCATTGCGTGATATCGTATACAGGTATGCCACCCACTCGTTGTAAGTGTTGGATGTTACGTGGTACTTCGTTCCATTCACTATAATGATATATGGCAGATAGTATTGCCAACCGTCTGTCAATCGATACCTATAACAAGAAAACAAACTTATTTATTAATAATGATGATCATGTAAATAAATAATAAGGATGATAATCAATGGTATTTCTGTTAAAATTACAAATGTAGGGAGCATTATTAAGTAAAATGACAAAGTACTGTAACCGAATAAGTACTGTAAGTAAGTTGCAGGCAGTGAGTTTTATTTAAGAAAAGGTTATTACAAATAATGCGTTACCTGTAAAGGCCAACATAGTTATTGCAATGAATAAGTTGGTTAATAATGTAAATCACATACCTGTGTCTGTCAACCTTTTCGATATACGGTGATTCACTGAAGATCTGACGAACGCATTCTCTGACATTCCTCATGTTATACTTCTCCGGACAAATTGTATCAATAATATGCAGCACGTTTAGAGAACCGCTGGTAGTATCTGGACAACGGAGAAGAGCCGCCACAACAAGTTCTTGAAATGATAGAGGCATCATCAATGTATCGGTGAGATCGGAGAACATCATGCAAGACATATTTAGGTTACTCGTAGTTCGGATAATAGTCGAATGGTAGCTTTTCAGATAATTCAGTTGACTTTAATAGTTGAATGCCGTAGAAATCAAAGGCACACCATTTTAAAAATGTCTTTGTTGGTTAGATATTAATGAAAGAACAAGAAAAACACAATAGAAACAATGGCTGCGTTGAGTAACGCGGGCGCAATCGCAACAATAAACAATTTTAAAACAATAGAAACGGTAAAGCAAAGAAAGCGGATGACACTTTAATGATTTGTCGGTATGAAATTAAAACTTCCAATACTATTACAAACAATTAGCATTTAAATTTAGTTGATATGAAAATATGTTTGAGAATAGACTACAGTTACTGTAAGTTACAGAAGATTATATTACCATTTACATTATGACACTGTAACTGAATATAAATACCAGAATGACACTTGTACAACAATACCAAGCCAATATCTCAGCTAAGAACGTGGTATGGCGTTTAAGCATACTTACCTGGCACAGGAGCGACTTTGATCAGGAAGGAATGTCCTTCCAAGATGAGGCCTCGGCATTGCACACACGGCTGCGGTTGACCCTTGCGATTCCCCCAAACGTGGGGAACTCGGGTGTATAATTTATGGTAGCGGGGGACTGCGTTCGCGCTAACCCCCAATTCGACATTAATATTAGATAGCCTATGCAGTTCACGATAATCGTTAGGTTAATTAAGAACACTTGATATATAACTATTTATGGTTACATTATCTGTTAAGAAACTTTGTTGGTTTGTAACTATATTTATTTTTCCTTTACAACTTTTGGTATAGAATATTAACATGCATTGAACGCTTCATGATTATTTCGAAGAATAATATCAATTATAGGCTCAAACTCTAGATTAAACAACATAAAGTAGTCTATTATAGAACTTATACTTATTTAAATACTTTTATTACTTTCTGTTAAACGATAATTATATTTCATTTACAATATGTATTAAATGCTATTTAATTATAGATATTTTATTTATTTACATGTCATATTGTTCTTGTCGAAGAAGTTTGGCGATAGAAAACCTTTGACATTTTACACTCAATGATGAAGACGTAGTATGTACACCGTTTAATTGTTCTGTTTCAGTTTGTAAGCAATGTTGTTTTTCGCCATTTCTATCGCTGCAATTCAAGTGGTTTATGGATTGGAGATCTAGCTCCATCGGTGCATTGCGTGATATCGTATACAGGTATGCCACCCACTCGTTGTAAGTGTTGGATGTTACGTGGTACTTCGTTCCATACACTATAATGATATATGGCAGATAGTATTGCCAACCGTCTGTCAATCGATACCTATAACAAGAAAACAAACTTATTTATTAATAATGATGATCATGTAAATAAATAATAAGGATGATAATCAATGGTATTTCTGTTAAAATTACAAATGTAGGGAGCATTATTAAGTAAAATGACAAAGTACTGTAACCGAATAAGTACTGTAAGTAAGTTGCAGGCAGTGAGTTTTATTTAAGAAAAGGTTATTACAAATAATGCGTTACCTGTAAAGGCCAACATAGTTATTGCAATGAATAAGTTGGTTTAATAATGTAAATCACATACCTGTGTCTGTCAACCTTTTCGATATACGGAGATTCACTGAAGATCTGACGAACGCATTCTCTGACATTCCTCATGTTATACTTCTCCGGACAAATTGTATCAATAATATGCAGCACGTTTAGAGAACCGCTGGTAGTATCTGGACAACGGAGAAGAGCCGCCACAACAAGTTCTTGAAATGATAGAGGCATCATCAATGTATCGGTGAGATCGGAGAACATCATGCAAGACATATTTAGGTTACTCGTAGTTCGGATAATAGTCGAATGGTAGCTTTTCAGATAATTCAGTTGACTTTAATAGTTGAATGCCGTAGAAATCAAAGGCACACCATTTTAAAAATGTCTTTGTTGGTTAGATATTAATGAAAGAACAAGAAAAACACAATAGAAACAATGGCTGCGTTGAGTAACGCGGGCGCAATCGCAACAATAAACAATTTTAAAACAATAGAAACGGTAAAGCAAAGAAAGCGGATGACACTTTAATGATTTGTCGGTATGAAATTAAAACTTCCAATACTATTACAAACAACTAGCATTTAAATTTAGTTGATATGAAAATATGTTTGAGAATAGACTACAGTTACTGTAAGTTACAGAAGATTATATTACCATTTACATTATGACACTGTAACTGAATATAAATACCAGAATGACACTTGTACAACAATACCAAGCCAATATCTCAGCTAAGAACGTGGTATGGCGTTTAAGCATACTTACCTGGCACAGGAGCGACTTTGATCAGGAAGGAATGTCCTCCCAAGATGAGGCCTCGGCATTGCACACACGGCTGCGGTTGACCCTTGCGATTCCCCCAAACGTGGGGAACTCGGGTGTATAATTTATGGTAGCGGGGGACTGCGTTCGCGCTAACCCCCAATTCGACATTAATATTAGATAGCCTATGCAGTTCACGATAATCGTTAGGTTAATTAAGAACACTTGATATATAACTATTTATGGTTACATTATCTGTTAAGAAACTTTGTTGGTTTGTAACTATATTTATTTTTCCTTTACAACTGTTGGTATAGAATATTAACATGCATTGAACGCTTCATGATTATTTCGAAGAATAATATCAATTATAGGCTCAAACTCTAGATTAAACAACATAAAGTAGTCTATTATAGAACTTATACTTATTTAAATACTTTTATTATTATATTTCATTTACAATATGTATTAAATGCTATTTAATTATAGATATTTTATTTATTTACATGTCATATTGTTCTTGTCGAAGAAGTTTGGCGATAGAAAACCTTTGACATTTTACACTCAATGATGAAGACGTAGTATGTACACCGTTTAATTGTTCTGTTTCAGTTTGTAAGCAATGTTGTTTTTCGCCATTTCTATCGCTGCAATTCAAGTGGTTTATGGATTGGAGATCTAGCTCCATCGGTGCATTGCGTGATATCGTATACAGGTATGCCACCCACTCGTTGTAAGTGTTGGATGTTACGTGGTACTTCGTTCCATTCACTATAATGATATATGGCAGATAGTATTGCCAACCGTCTGTCAATCGATACCTATAACAAGAAAACAAACTTATTTATTAATAATGATGATCATGTAAATAAATAATAAGGATGATAATCAATGGTATTTCTGTTAAAATTACAAATGTAGGGAGCATTATTAAGTAAAATGACAAAGTACTGTAACCGAATAAGTACTGTAAGTAAGTTGCAGGCAGTGAGTTTTATTTAAGAAAAGGTTATTACAAATAATGCGTTACCTGTAAAGGCCAACATAGTTATTGCAATGAATAAGTTGGTTTAATAATGTAAATCACATACCTGTGTCTGTCAACCTTTTCGATATACGGAGATTCACTGAAGATCTGACGAACGCATTCTCTGACATTCCTCATGTTATACTTCTCCGGACAAATTGTATCAATAATATGCAGCACGTTTAGAGAACCGCTGGTAGTATCTGGACAACGGAGAAGAGCCGCCACAACAAGTTCTTGAAATGATAGAGGCATCATCAATGTATCGGTGAGATCGGAGAACATCATGCAAGACATATTTAGGTTACTCGTAGTTCGGATAATAGTCGAATGGTAGCTTTTCAGATAATTCAGTTGACTTTAATAGTTGAATGCCGTAAAAATCAAAGGCACACCATTTTAAAAATGTCTTTGTTGGTTAGATATTAATGAAAGAACAAGAAAAACACAATAGAAACAATGGCTGCGTTGAGTAACGCGGGCGCAATCGCAACAATAAACAATTTTAAAACAATAGAAACGGTAAAGCAAAGAAAGCGGATGACACTTTAATGATTTGTCGGTATGAAATTAAAACTTCCAATACTATTACAAACAACTAGCATTTAAATTTAGTTGATATGAAAATATGTTTGAGAATAGACTACAGTTACTGTAAGTTACAGAAGATTATATTACCATTTACATTATGACACTGTAACTGAATATAAATACCAGAATGACACTTGTACAACAATACCAAGCCAATATCTCAGCTAAGAACGTGGTATGGCGTTTAAGCATACTTACCTGGCACAGGAGCGACTTTGATCAGGAAGGAATGTCCTCCCAAGATGAGGCCTCGGCATTGCACACACGGCTGCGGTTGACCCTTGCGATTCCCCCAAACGTGGGGAACTCGGGTGTATAATTTATGGTAGCGGGGGACTGCGTTCGCGCTAACCCCCAATTCGACATTAATATTAGATAGCCTATGCAGTTCACGATAATCGTTAGGTTAATTAAGAACACTTGATATATAACTATTTATGGTTACATTATCTGTTAAGAAACTTTGTTGGTTTGTAACTATATTTATTTTTCCTTTACAACTGTTGGTATAGAATATTAACATGCATTGAACGCTTCATGATTATTTCGAAGAATAATATCAATTATAGGCTCAAACTCTAGATTAAACAACATAAAGTAGTCTATTATAGAACTTATACTTATTTAAATACTTTTATTACTTTCTGTTAAACGATAATTATATTTCATTTACAATATGTATTAAATGCTATTTAATTATAGATATTTTATTTATTTACATGTCATATTGTTCTTGTCGAAGAAGTTTGGCGATAGAAAACCTTTGACATTTTACACTCAATGATGAAGACGTAGTATGTACACCGTTTAATTGTTCTGTTTCAGTTTGTAAGCAATGTTGTTTTTCGCCATTTCTATCGCTGCAATTCAAGTGGTTTATGGATTGGAGATCTAGCTCCATCGGTGCATTGCGTGATATCGTATACAGGTATGCCACCCACTCGTTGTAAGTGTTGGATGTTACGTGGTACTTCGTTCCATTCACTATAATGATATATGGCAGATAGTATTGCCAACCGTCTGTCAATCGATACCTATAACAAGAAAACAAACTTATTTATTAATAATGATGATCATGTAAATAAATAATAAGGATGATAATCAATGGTATTTCTGTTAAAATTACAAATGTAGGGAGCATTATTAAGTAAAATGACAAAGTACTGTAACCGAATAAGTACTGTAAGTAAGTTGCAGGCAGTGAGTTTTATTTAAGAAAAGGTTATTACAAATAATGCGTTACCTGTAAAGGCCAACATAGTTATTGCAATGAATAAGTTGGTTAATAATGTAAATCACATACCTGTGTCTGTCAACCTTTTCGATATACGGTGATTCACTGAAGATCTGACGAACGCATTCTCTGACATTCCTCATGTTATACTTCTCCGGACAAATTGTATCAATAATATGCAGCACGTTTAGAGAACCGCTGGTAGTATCTGGACAACGGAGAAGAGCCGCCACAACAAGTTCTTGAAATGATAGAGGCATCATCAATGTATCGGTGAGATCGGAGAACATCATGCAAGACATATTTAGGTTACTCGTAGTTCGGATAATAGTCGAATGGTAGCTTTTCAGATAATTCAGTTGACTTTAATAGTTGAATGCCGTAGAAATCAAAGGCACACCATTTTAAAAATGTCTTTGTTGGTTAGATATTAATGAAAGAACAAGAAAAACACAATAGAAACAATGGCTGCGTTGAGTAACGCGGGCGCAATCGCAACAATAAACAATTTTAAAACAATAGAAACGGTAAAGCAAAGAAAGCGGATGACACTTTAATGATTTGTCGGTATGAAATTAAAACTTCCAATACTATTACAAACAACTAGCATTTAAATTTAGTTGATATGAAAATATGTTTGAGAATAGACTACAGTTACTGTAAGTTACAGAAGATTATATTACCATTTACATTATGACACTGTAACTGAATATAAATATTAACATGCATTGAACGCTTCATGATTATTTCGAAGAATAATATCAATTATAGGCTCAAACTCTAGATTAAACAACATAAAGTAGTCTATTATAGAACTTATACTTATTTAAATACTTTTATTACTTTCTGTTAAACGATAATTATATTTCATTTACAATATGTATTAAATGCTATTTAATTATAGATATTTTATTTATTTACATGTCATATTGTTCTTGTCAAAGAAGTTTGGCGATAGAAAACCTTTGACATTTTACACTCAATGATGAAGACGTAGTATGTACACCGTTTAATTGTTCTGTTTCAGTTTGTAAGCAATGTTGTTTTTCGCCATTTCTATCGCTGCAATTCAAGTGGTTTATGGATTGGAGATCTAGCTCCATCGGTGCATTGCGTGATATCGTATACAGGTATGCCACCCACTCGTTGTAAGTGTTGGATGTTACGTGGTACTTCGTTCCATTCACTATAATGATATATGGCAGATAGTATTGCCAACCGTCTGTCAATCGATACCTATAACAAGAAAACAAACTTATTTATTAATAATGATGATCATGTAAATAAATAATAAGGATGATAATCAATGGTATTTCTGTTAAAATTACAAATGTAGGGAGCATTATTAAGTAAAATGACAAAGTACTGTAACCGAATAAGTACTGTAAGTAAGTTGCAGGCAGTGAGTTTTATTTAAGAAAAGGTTATTACAAATAATGCGTTACCTGTAAAGGCCAACATAGTTATTGCAATGAATAAGTTGGTTAATAATGTAAATCACATACCTGTGTCTGTCAACCTTTTCGATATACGGTGATTCACTGAAGATCTGACGAACGCATTCTCTGACATTCCTCATGTTATACTTCTCCGGACAAATTGTATCAATAATATGCAGCACGTTTAGAGAACCGCTGGTAGTATCTGGACAACGGAGAAGAGCCGCCACAACAAGTTCTTGAAATGATAGAGGCATCATCAATGTATCGGTGAGATCGGAGAACATCATGCAAGACATATTTAGGTTACTCGTAGTTCGGATAATAGTCGAATGGTAGCTTTTCAGATAATTCAGTTGACTTTAATAGTTGAATGCCGTAGAAATCAAAGGCACACCATTTTAAAAATGTCTTTGTTGGTTAGATATTAATGAAAGAACAAGAAAAACACAATAGAAACAATGGCTGCGTTGAGTAACGCGGGCGCAATCGCAACAATAAACAATTTTAAAACAATAGAAACGGTAAAGCAAAGAAAGCGGATGACACTTTAATGATTTGTCGGTATGAAATTAAAACTTCCAATACTATTACAAACAACTAGCATTTAAATTTAGTTGATATGAAAATATGTTTGAGAATAGACTACAGTTACTGTAAGTTACAGAAGATTATATTACCATTTACATTATGACACTGTAACTGAATATAAATACCAGAATGACACTTGTACAACAATACCAAGCCAATATCTCAGCTAAGAACGTGGTATGGCGTTTAAGCATACTTACCTGGCACAGGAGCGACTTTGATCAGGAAGGAATGTCCTTCCAAGATGAGGCCTCGGCATTGCACACACGGCTGCGGTTGACCCTTGCGATTCCCCCAAACGTGGGGAACTCGGGTGTATAATTTATGGTAGCGGGGGACTGCGTTCGCGCTAACCCCCAATTCGACATTAATATTAGATAGCCTATGCAGTTCACGATAATCGTTAGGTTAATTAAGAACACTTGATATATAACTATTTATGGTTACATTATCTGTTAAGAAACTTTGTTGGTTTGTAACTATATTTATTTTTCCTTTACAACTTTTGGTATAGAATATTAACATGCATTGAACGCTTCATGATTATTTCGAAGAATAATATCAATTATAGGCTCAAACTCTAGATTAAACAACATAAAGTAGTCTATTATAGAACTTATACTTATTTAAATACTTTTATTACTTTCTGTTAAACGATAATTATATTTCATTTACAATATGTATTAAATGCTATTTAATTATAGATATTTTATTTATTTACATGTCATATTGTTCTTGTCGAAGAAGTTTGGCGATAGAAAACCTTTGACATTTTACACTCAATGATGAAGACGTAGTATGTACACCGTTTAATTGTTCTGTTTCAGTTTGTAAGCAATGTTGTTTTTCGCCATTTCTATCGCTGCAATTCAAGTGGTTTATGGATTGGAGATCTAGCTCCATCGGTGCATTGCGTGATATCGTATACAGGTATGCCACCCACTCGTTGTAAGTGTTGGATGTTACGTGGTACTTCGTTCCATACACTATAATGATATATGGCAGATAGTATTGCCAACCGTCTGTCAATCGATACCTATAACAAGAAAACAAACTTATTTATTAATAATGATGATCATGTAAATAAATAATAAGGATGTTAATCAATGGTATTTCTGTTAAAATTACAAATGTAGGGAGCATTATTAAGTAAAATGACAAAGTACTGTAACCGAATAAGTACTGTAAGTAAGTTGCAGGCAGTGAGTTTTATTTAAGAAAAGGTTATTACAAATAATGCGTTACCTGTAAAGGCCAACATAGTTATTGCAATGAATAAGTTGGTTTAATAATGTAAATCACATACCTGTGTCTGTCAACCTTTTCGATATACGGAGATTCACTGAAGATCTGACGAACGCATTCTCTGACATTCCTCATGTTATACTTCTCCGGACAAATTGTATCAATAATATGCAGCACGTTTAGAGAACCGCTGGTAGTATCTGGACAACGGAGAAGAGCCGCCACAACAAGTTCTTGAAATGATAGAGGCATCATCAATGTATCGGTGAGATCGGAGAACATCATGCAAGACATATTTAGGTTACTCGTAGTTCGGATAATAGTCGAATGGTAGCTTTTCAGATAATTCAGTTGACTTTAATAGTTGAATGCCGTAGAAATCAAAGGCACACCATTTTAAAAATGTCTTTGTTGGTTAGATATTAATGAAAGAACAAGAAAAACACAATAGAAACAATGGCTGCGTTGAGTAACGCGGGCGCAATCGCAACAATAAACAATTTTAAAACAATAGAAACGGTAAAGCAAAGAAAGCGGATGACACTTTAATGATTTGTCGGTATGAAATTAAAACTTCCAATACTATTACAAACAACTAGCATTTAAATTTAGTTGATATGAAAATATGTTTGAGAATAGACTACAGTTACTGTAAGTTACAGAAGATTATATTACCATTTACATTATGACACTGTAACTGAATATAAATACCAGAATGACACTTGTACAACAATACCAAGCCAATATCTCAGCTAAGAACGTGGTATGGCGTTTAAGCATACTTACCTGGCACAGGAGCGACTTTGATCAGGAAGGAATGTCCTCCCAAGATGAGGCCTCGGCATTGCACACACGGCTGCGGTTGACCCTTGCGATTCCCCCAAACGTGGGGAACTCGGGTGTATAATTTATGGTAGCGGGGGACTGCGTTCGCGCTAACCCCCAATTCGACATTAATATTAGATAGCCTATGCAGTTCACGATAATCGTTAGGTTAATTAAGAACACTTGATATATAACTATTTATGGTTACATTATCTGTTAAGAAACTTTGTTGGTTTGTAACTATATTTATTTTTCCTTTACAACTGTTGGTATAGAATATTAACATGCATTGAACGCTTCATGATTATTTCGAAGAATAATATCAATTATAGGCTCAAACTCTAGATTAAACAACATAAAGTAGTCTATTATAGAACTTATACTTATTTAAATACTTTTATTACTTTCTGTTAAACGATAATTATATTTCATTTACAATATGTATTAAATGCTATTTAATTATAGATATTTTATTTATTTACATGTCATATTGTTCTTGTCGAAGAAGTTTGGCGATAGAAAACCTTTGACATTTTACACTCAATGATGAAGACGTAGTATGTACACCGTTTAATTGTTCTGTTTCAGTTTGTAAGCAATGTTGTTTTTCGCCATTTCTATCGCTGCAATTCAAGTGGTTTATGGATTGGAGATCTAGCTCCATCGGTGCATTGCGTGATATCGTATACAGGTATGCCACCCACTCGTTGTAAGTGTTGGATGTTACGTGGTACTTCGTTCCATTCACTATAATGATATATGGCAGATAGTATTGCCAACCGTCTGTCAATCGATACCTATAACAAGAAAACAAACTTATTTATTAATAATGATGATCATGTAAATAAATAATAAGGATGATAATCAATGGTATTTCTGTTAAAATTACAAATGTAGGGAGCATTATTAAGTAAAATGACAAAGTACTGTAACCGAATAAGTACTGTAAGTAAGTTGCAGGCAGTGAGTTTTATTTAAGAAAAGGTTATTACAAATAATGCGTTACCTGTAAAGGCCAACATAGTTATTGCAATGAATAAGTTGGTTTAATAATGTAAATCACATACCTGTGTCTGTCAACCTTTTCGATATACGGAGATTCACTGAAGATCTGACGAACGCATTCTCTGACATTCCTCATGTTATACTTCTCCGGACAAATTGTATCAATAATATGCAGCACGTTTAGAGAACCGCTGGTAGTATCTGGACAACGGAGAAGAGCCGCCACAACAAGTTCTTGAAATGATAGAGGCATCATCAATGTATCGGTGAGATCGGAGAACATCATGCAAGACATATTTAGGTTACTCGTAGTTCGGATAATAGTCGAATGGTAGCTTTTCAGATAATTCAGTTGACTTTAATAGTTGAATGCCGTAAAAATCAAAGGCACACCATTTTAAAAATGTCTTTGTTGGTTAGATATTAATGAAAGAACAAGAAAAACACAATAGAAACAATGGCTGCGTTGAGTAACGCGGGCGCAATCGCAACAATAAACAATTTTAAAACAATAGAAACGGTAAAGCAAAGAAAGCGGATGACACTTTAATGATTTGTCGGTATGAAATTAAAACTTCCAATACTATTACAAACAACTAGCATTTAAATTTAGTTGATATGAAAATATGTTTGAGAATAGACTACAGTTACTGTAAGTTACAGAAGATTATATTACCATTTACATTATGACACTGTAACTGAATATAAATACCAGAATGACACTTGTACAACAATACCAAGCCAATATCTCAGCTAAGAACGTGGTATGGCGTTTAAGCATACTTACCTGGCACAGGAGCGACTTTGATCAGGAAGGAATGTCCTCCCAAGATGAGGCCTCGGCATTGCACACACGGCTGCGGTTGACCCTTGCGATTCCCCCAAACGTGGGGAACTCGGGTGTATAATTTATGGTAGCGGGGGACTGCGTTCGCGCTAACCCCCAATTCGACATTAATATTAGATAGCCTATGCAGTTCACGATAATCGTTAGGTTAATTAAGAACACTTGATATATAACTATTTATGGTTACATTATCTGTTAAGAAACTTTGTTGGTTTGTAACTATATTTATTTTTCCTTTACAACTGTTGGTATAGAATATTAACATGCATTGAACGCTTCATGATTATTTCGAAGAATAATATCAATTATAGGCTCAAACTCTAGATTAAACAACATAAAGTAGTCTATTATAGAACTTATACTTATTTAAATACTTTTATTACTTTCTGTTAAACGATAATTATATTTCATTTACAATATGTATTAAATGCTATTTAATTATAGATATTTTATTTATTTACATGTCATATTGTTCTTGTCGAAGAAGTTTGGCGATAGAAAACCTTTGACATTTTACACTCAATGATGAAGACGTAGTATGTACACCGTTTAATTGTTCTGTTTCAGTTTGTAAGCAATGTTGTTTTTCGCCATTTCTATCGCTGCAATTCAAGTGGTTTATGGATTGGAGATCTAGCTCCATCGGTGCATTGCGTGATATCGTATACAGGTATGCCACCCACTCGTTGTAAGTGTTGGATGTTACGTGGTACTTCGTTCCATTCACTATAATGATATATGGCAGATAGTATTGCCAACCGTCTGTCAATCGATACCTATAACAAGAAAACAAACTTATTTATTAATAATGATGATCATGTAAATAAATAATAAGGATGATAATCAATGGTATTTCTGTTAAAATTACAAATGTAGGGAGCATTATTAAGTAAAATGACAAAGTACTGTAACCGAATAAGTACTGTAAGTAAGTTGCAGGCAGTGAGTTTTATTTAAGAAAAGGTTATTACAAATAATGCGTTACCTGTAAAGGCCAACATAGTTATTGCAATGAATAAGTTGGTTAATAATGTAAATCACATACCTGTGTCTGTCAACCTTTTCGATATACGGTGATTCACTGAAGATCTGACGAACGCATTCTCTGACATTCCTCATGTTATACTTCTCCGGACAAATTGTATCAATAATATGCAGCACGTTTAGAGAACCGCTGGTAGTATCTGGACAACGGAGAAGAGCCGCCACAACAAGTTCTTGAAATGATAGAGGCATCATCAATGTATCGGTGAGATCGGAGAACATCATGCAAGACATATTTAGGTTACTCGTAGTTCGGATAATAGTCGAATGGTAGCTTTTCAGATAATTCAGTTGACTTTAATAGTTGAATGCCGTAGAAATCAAAGGCACACCATTTTAAAAATGTCTTTGTTGGTTAGATATTAATGAAAGAACAAGAAAAACACAATAGAAACAATGGCTGCGTTGAGTAACGCGGGCGCAATCGCAACAATAAACAATTTTAAAACAATAGAAACGGTAAAGCAAAGAAAGCGGATGACACTTTAATGATTTGTCGGTATGAAATTAAAACTTCCAATACTATTACAAACAACTAGCATTTAAATTTAGTTGATATGAAAATATGTTTGAGAATAGACTACAGTTACTGTAAGTTACAGAAGATTATATTACCATTTACATTATGACACTGTAACTGAATATAAATATTAACATGCATTGAACGCTTCATGATTATTTCGAAGAATAATATCAATTATAGGCTCAAACTCTAGATTAAACAACATAAAGTAGTCTATTATAGAACTTATACTTATTTAAATACTTTTATTACTTTCTGTTAAACGATAATTATATTTCATTTACAATATGTATTAAATGCTATTTAATTATAGATATTTTATTTATTTACATGTCATATTGTTCTTGTCAAAGAAGTTTGGCGATAGAAAACCTTTGACATTTTACACTCAATGATGAAGACGTAGTATGTACACCGTTTAATTGTTCTGTTTCAGTTTGTAAGCAATGTTGTTTTTCGCCATTTCTATCGCTGCAATTCAAGTGGTTTATGGATTGGAGATCTAGCTCCATCGGTGCATTGCGTGATATCGTATACAGGTATGCCACCCACTCGTTGTAAGTGTTGGATGTTACGTGGTACTTCGTTCCATTCACTATAATGATATATGGCAGATAGTATTGCCAACCGTCTGTCAATCGATACCTATAACAAGAAAACAAACTTATTTATTAATAATGATGATCATGTAAATAAATAATAAGGATGATAATCAATGGTATTTCTGTTAAAATTACAAATGTAGGGAGCATTATTAAGTAAAATGACAAAGTACTGTAACCGAATAAGTACTGTAAGTAAGTTGCAGGCAGTGAGTTTTATTTAAGAAAAGGTTATTACAAATAATGCGTTACCTGTAAAGGCCAACATAGTTATTGCAATGAATAAGTTGGTTAATAATGTAAATCACATACCTGTGTCTGTCAACCTTTTCGATATACGGTGATTCACTGAAGATCTGACGAACGCATTCTCTGACATTCCTCATGTTATACTTCTCCGGACAAATTGTATCAATAATATGCAGCACGTTTAGAGAACCGCTGGTAGTATCTGGACAACGGAGAAGAGCCGCCACAACAAGTTCTTGAAATGATAGAGGCATCATCAATGTATCGGTGAGATCGGAGAACATCATGCAAGACATATTTAGGTTACTCGTAGTTCGGATAATAGTCGAATGGTAGCTTTTCAGATAATTCAGTTGACTTTAATAGTTGAATGCCGTAGAAATCAAAGGCACACCATTTTAAAAATGTCTTTGTTGGTTAGATATTAATGAAAGAACAAGAAAAACACAATAGAAACAATGGCTGCGTTGAGTAACGCGGGCGCAATCGCAACAATAAACAATTTTAAAACAATAGAAACGGTAAAGCAAAGAAAGCGGATGACACTTTAATGATTTGTCGGTATGAAATTAAAACTTCCAATACTATTACAAACAACTAGCATTTAAATTTAGTTGATATGAAAATATGTTTGAGAATAGACTACAGTTACTGTAAGTTACAGAAGATTATATTACCATTTACATTATGACACTGTAACTGAATATAAATACCAGAATGACACTTGTACAACAATACCAAGCCAATATCTCAGCTAAGAACGTGGTATGGCGTTTAAGCATACTTACCTGGCACAGGAGCGACTTTGATCAGGAAGGAATGTCCTTCCAAGATGAGGCCTCGGCATTGCACACACGGCTGCGGTTGACCCTTGCGATTCCCCCAAACGTGGGGAACTCGGGTGTATAATTTATGGTAGCGGGGGACTGCGTTCGCGCTAACCCCCAATTCGACATTAATATTAGATAGCCTATGCAGTTCACGATAATCGTTAGGTTAATTAAGAACACTTGATATATAACTATTTATGGTTACATTATCTGTTAAGAAACTTTGTTGGTTTGTAACTATATTTATTTTTCCTTTACAACTTTTGGTATAGAATATTAACATGCATTGAACGCTTCATGATTATTTCGAAGAATAATATCAATTATAGGCTCAAACTCTAGATTAAACAACATAAAGTAGTCTATTATAGAACTTATACTTATTTAAATACTTTTATTATTATATTTCATTTACAATATGTATTAAATGCTATTTAATTATAGATATTTTATTTATTTACATGTCATATTGTTCTTGTCGAAGAAGTTTGGCGATAGAAAACCTTTGACATTTTACACTCAATGATGAAGACGTAGTATGTACACCGTTTAATTGTTCTGTTTCAGTTTGTAAGCAATGTTGTTTTTCGCCATTTCTATCGCTGCAATTCAAGTGGTTTATGGATTGGAGATCTAGCTCCATCGGTGCATTGCGTGATATCGTATACAGGTATGCCACCCACTCGTTGTAAGTGTTGGATGTTACGTGGTACTTCGTTCCATTCACTATAATGATATATGGCAGATAGTATTGCCAACCGTCTGTCAATCGATACCTATAACAAGAAAACAAACTTATTTATTAATAATGATGATCATGTAAATAAATAATAAGGATGATAATCAATGGTATTTCTGTTAAAATTACAAATGTAGGGAGCATTATTAAGTAAAATGACAAAGTACTGTAACCGAATAAGTACTGTAAGTAAGTTGCAGGCAGTGAGTTTTATTTAAGAAAAGGTTATTACAAATAATGCGTTACCTGTAAAGGCCAACATAGTTATTGCAATGAATAAGTTGGTTTAATAATGTAAATCACATACCTGTGTCTGTCAACCTTTTCGATATACGGAGATTCACTGAAGATCTGACGAACGCATTCTCTGACATTCCTCATGTTATACTTCTCCGGACAAATTGTATCAATAATATGCAGCACGTTTAGAGAACCGCTGGTAGTATCTGGACAACGGAGAAGAGCCGCCACAACAAGTTCTTGAAATGATAGAGGCATCATCAATGTATCGGTGAGATCGGAGAACATCATGCAAGACATATTTAGGTTACTCGTAGTTCGGATAATAGTCGAATGGTAGCTTTTCAGATAATTCAGTTGACTTTAATAGTTGAATGCCGTAGAAATCAAAGGCACACCATTTTAAAAATGTCTTTGTTGGTTAGATATTAATGAAAGAACAAGAAAAACACAATAGAAACAATGGCTGCGTTGAGTAACGCGGGCGCAATCGCAACAATAAACAATTTTAAAACAATAGAAACGGTAAAGCAAAGAAAGCGGATGACACTTTAATGATTTGTCGGTATGAAATTAAAACTTCCAATACTATTACAAACAACTAGCATTTAAATTTAGTTGATATGAAAATATGTTTGAGAATAGACTACAGTTACTGTAAGTTACAGAAGATTATATTACCATTTACATTATGACACTGTAACTGAATATAAATACCAGAATGACACTTGTACAACAATACCAAGCCAATATCTCAGCTAAGAACGTGGTATGGCGTTTAAGCATACTTACCTGGCACAGGAGCGACTTTGATCAGGAAGGAATGTCCTCCCAAGATGAGGCCTCGGCATTGCACACACGGCTGCGGTTGACCCTTGCGATTCCCCCAAACGTGGGGAACTCGGGTGTATAATTTATGGTAGCGGGGGACTGCGTTCGCGCTAACCCCCAATTCGACATTAATATTAGATAGCCTATGCAGTTCACGATAATCGTTAGGTTAATTAAGAACACTTGATATATAACTATTTATGGTTACATTATCTGTTAAGAAACTTTGTTGGTTTGTAACTATATTTATTTTTCCTTTACAACTGTTGGTATAGAATATTAACATGCATTGAACGCTTCATGATTATTTCGAAGAATAATATCAATTATAGGCTCAAACTCTAGATTAAACAACATAAAGTAGTCTATTATAGAACTTATACTTATTTAAATACTTTTATTACTTTCTGTTAAACGATAATTATATTTCATTTACAATATGTATTAAATGCTATTTAATTATAGATATTTTATTTATTTACATGTCATATTGTTCTTGTCGAAGAAGTTTGGCGATAGAAAACCTTTGACATTTTACACTCAATGATGAAGACGTAGTATGTACACCGTTTAATTGTTCTGTTTCAGTTTGTAAGCAATGTTGTTTTTCGCCATTTCTATCGCTGCAATTCAAGTGGTTTATGGATTGGAGATCTAGCTCCATCGGTGCATTGCGTGATATCGTATACAGGTATGCCACCCACTCGTTGTAAGTGTTGGATGTTACGTGGTACTTCGTTCCATTCACTATAATGATATATGGCAGATAGTATTGCCAACCGTCTGTCAATCGATACCTATAACAAGAAAACAAACTTATTTATTAATAATGATGATCATGTAAATAAATAATAAGGATGATAATCAATGGTATTTCTGTTAAAATTACAAATGTAGGGAGCATTATTAAGTAAAATGACAAAGTACTGTAACCGAATAAGTACTGTAAGTAAGTTGCAGGCAGTGAGTTTTATTTAAGAAAAGGTTATTACAAATAATGCGTTACCTGTAAAGGCCAACATAGTTATTGCAATGAATAAGTTGGTTTAATAATGTAAATCACATACCTGTGTCTGTCAACCTTTTCGATATACGGAGATTCACTGAAGATCTGACGAACGCATTCTCTGACATTCCTCATGTTATACTTCTCCGGACAAATTGTATCAATAATATGCAGCACGTTTAGAGAACCGCTGGTAGTATCTGGACAACGGAGAAGAGCCGCCACAACAAGTTCTTGAAATGATAGAGGCATCATCAATGTATCGGTGAGATCGGAGAACATCATGCAAGACATATTTAGGTTACTCGTAGTTCGGATAATAGTCGAATAGTAGCTTTTCAGATAATTCAGTTGACTTTAATAGTTGAATGCCGTAAAAATCAAAGGCACACCATTTTAAAAATGTCTTTGTTGGTTAGATATTAATGAAAGAACAAGAAAAACACAATAGAAACAATGGCTGCGTTGAGTAACGCGGGCGCAATCGCAACAATAAACAATTTTAAAACAATAGAAACGGTAAAGCAAAGAAAGCGGATGACACTTTAATGATTTGTCGGTATGAAATTAAAACTTCCAATACTATTACAAACAACTAGCATTTAAATTTAGTTGATATGAAAATATGTTTGAGAATAGACTACAGTTACTGTAAGTTACAGAAGATTATATTACCATTTACATTATGACACTGTAACTGAATATAAATACCAGAATGACACTTGTACAACAATACCAAGCCAATATCTCAGCTAAGAACGTGGTATGGCGTTTAAGCATACTTACCTGGCACAGGAGCGACTTTGATCAGGAAGGAATGTCCTCCCAAGATGAGGCCTCGGCATTGCACACACGGCTGCGGTTGACCCTTGCGATTCCCCCAAACGTGGGGAACTCGGGTGTATAATTTATGGTAGCGGGGGACTGCGTTCGCGCTAACCCCCAATTCGACATTAATATTAGATAGCCTATGCAGTTCACGATAATCGTTAGGTTAATTAAGAACACTTGATATATAACTATTTATGGTTACATTATCTGTTAAGAAACTTTGTTGGTTTGTAACTATATTTATTTTTCCTTTACAACTGTTGGTATAGAATATTAACATGCATTGAACGCTTCATGATTATTTCGAAGAATAATATCAATTATAGGCTCAAACTCTAGATTAAACAACATAAAGTAGTCTATTATAGAACTTATACTTATTTAAATACTTTTATTATTATATTTCATTTACAATATGTATTAAATGCTATTTAATTATAGATATTTTATTTATTTACATGTCATATTGTTCTTGTCGAAGAAGTTTGGCGATAGAAAACCTTTGACATTTTACACTCAATGATGAAGACGTAGTATGTACACCGTTTAATTGTTCTGTTTCAGTTTGTAAGCAATGTTGTTTTTCGCCATTTCTATCGCTGCAATTCAAGTGGTTTATGGATTGGAGATCTAGCTCCATCGGTGCATTGCGTGATATCGTATACAGGTATGCCACCCACTCGTTGTAAGTGTTGGATGTTACGTGGTACTTCGTTCCATTCACTATAATGATATATGGCAGATAGTATTGCCAACCGTCTGTCAATCGATACCTATAACAAGAAAACAAACTTATTTATTAATAATGATGATCATGTAAATAAATAATAAGGATGATAATCAATGGTATTTCTGTTAAAATTACAAATGTAGGGAGCATTATTAAGTAAAATGACAAAGTACTGTAACCGAATAAGTACTGTAAGTAAGTTGCAGGCAGTGAGTTTTATTTAAGAAAAGGTTATTACAAATAATGCGTTACCTGTAAAGGCCAACATAGTTATTGCAATGAATAAGTTGGTTTAATAATGTAAATCACATACCTGTGTCTGTCAACCTTTTCGATATACGGAGATTCACTGAAGATCTGACGAACGCATTCTCTGACATTCCTCATGTTATACTTCTCCGGACAAATTGTATCAATAATATGCAGCACGTTTAGAGAACCGCTGGTAGTATCTGGACAACGGAGAAGAGCCGCCACAATAAACAATTTTAAAACAATAGAAACGGTAAAGCAAAGAAAGCGGATGACACTTTAATGATTTGTCGGTATGAAATTAAAACTTCCAATACTATTACAAACAACTAGCATTTAAATTTAGTTGATATGAAAATATGTTTGAGAATAGACTACAGTTACTGTAAGTTACAGAAGATTATATTACCATTTACATTATGACACTGTAACTGAATATAAATACCAGAATGACACTTGTACAACAATACCAAGCCAATATCTCAGCTAAGAACGTGGTATGGCGTTTAAGCATACTTACCTGGCACAGGAGCGACTTTGATCAGGAAGGAATGTCCTCCCAAGATGAGGCCTCGGCATTGCACACACGGCTGCGGTTGACCCTTGCGATTCCCCCAAACGTGGGGAACTCGGGTGTATAATTTATGGTAGCGGGGGACTGCGTTCGCGCTAACCCCCAATTCGACATTAATATTAGATAGCCTATGCAGTTCACGATAATCGTTAGGTTAATTAAGAACACTTGATATATAACTATTTATGGTTACATTATCTGTTAAGAAACTTTGTTGGTTTGTAACTATATTTATTTTTCCTTTACAACTGTTGGTATAGAATATTAACATGCATTGAACGCTTCATGATTATTTCGAAGAATAATATCAATTATAGGCTCAAACTCTAGATTAAACAACATAAAGTAGTCTATTATAGAACTTATACTTATTTAAATACTTTTATTATTATATTTCATTTACAATATGTATTAAATGCTATTTAATTATAGATATTTTATTTATTTACATGTCATATTGTTCTTGTCGAAGAAGTTTGGCGATAGAAAACCTTTGACATTTTACACTCAATGATGAAGACGTAGTATGTACACCGTTTAATTGTTCTGTTTCAGTTTGTAAGCAATGTTGTTTTTCGCCATTTCTATCGCTGCAATTCAAGTGGTTTATGGATTGGAGATCTAGCTCCATCGGTGCATTGCGTGATATCGTATACAGGTATGCCACCCACTCGTTGTAAGTGTTGGATGTTACGTGGTACTTCGTTCCATTCACTATAATGATATATGGCAGATAGTATTGCCAACCGTCTGTCAATCGATACCTATAACAAGAAAACAAACTTATTTATTAATAATGATGATCATGTAAATAAATAATAAGGATGATAATCAATGGTATTTCTGTTAAAATTACAAATGTAGGGAGCATTATTAAGTAAAATGACAAAGTACTGTAACCGAATAAGTACTGTAAGTAAGTTGCAGGCAGTGAGTTTTATTTAAGAAAGGTTATTACAAATAATGCGGTACCTGTAAAGGCCAACATAGTTATTGCAATGAATAAGTTGGTTTAATAATGTAAATCACATACCTGTGTCTGTCAACCTTTTCGATATACGGAGATTCACTGAAGATCTGACGAACGCATTCTCTGACATTCCTCATGTTATACTTCTCCGGACAAATTGTATCAATAATATGCAGCACGTTTAGAGAACCGCTGGTAGTATCTGGACAACGGAGAAGAGCCGCCACAACAAGTTCTTGAAATGATAGAGGCATCATCAATGTATCGGTGAGATCGGAGAACATCATGCAAGACATATTTAGGTTACTCGTAGTTCGGATAATAGTCGAATGGTAGCTTTTCAGATAATTCAGTTGACTTTAATAGTTGAATGCCGTAGAAATCAAAGGCACACCATTTTAAAAATGTCTTTGTTGGTTAGATATTAATGAAAGAACAAGAAAAACACAATAGAAACAATGGCTGCGTTGAGTAACGCGGGCGCAATCGCAACAATAAACAATTTTAAAACAATAGAAACGGTAAAGCAAAGAAAGCGGATGACACTTTAATGATTTGTCGGTATGAAATTAAAACTTCCAACACTATTACAAACAACTAGCATTTAAATTTAGTTGATATGAAAATATGTTTGAGAATAGACTACAGTTACTGTAAGTTACAGAAGATTATATTACCATTTACATTATGACACTGTAACTGAATATAAATACCAGAATGACACTTGTACAACAATACCAAGCCAATATCTCAGCTAAGAACGTGGTATGGCGTTTAAGCATACTTACCTGGCACAGGAGCGACTTTGATCAGGAAGGAATGTCCTTCCAAGATGAGGCCTCGGCATTGCACACACGGCTGCGGTTGACCCTTGCGATTCCCCCAAACGTGGGGAACTCGGGTGTATAATTTATGGTAGCGGGGGACTGCGTTCGCGCTAACCCCCAATTCGACATTAATATTAGATAGCCTATGCAGTTCACGATAATCGTTAGGTTAATTAAGAACACTTGATATATAACTATTTATGGTTACATTATCTGTTAAGAAACTTTGTTGGTTTGTAACTATATTTATTTTTCCTTTACAACTTTTGGTATAGAATATTAACATGCATTGAACGCTTCATGATTATTTCGAAGAATAATATCAATTATAGGCTCAAACTCTAGATTAAACAACATAAAGTAGTCTATTATAGAACTTATACTTATTTAAATACTTTTATTATTATATTTCATTTACAATATGTATTAAATGCTATTTAATTATAGATATTTTATTTATTTACATGTCATATTGTTCTTGTCGAAGAAGTTTGGCGATAGAAAACCTTTGACATTTTACACTCAATGATGAAGACGTAGTATGTACACCGTTTAATTGTTCTGTTTCAGTTTGTAAGCAATGTTGTTTTTCGCCATTTCTATCGCTGCAATTCAAGTGGTTTATGGATTGGAGATCTAGCTCCATCGGTGCATTGCGTGATATCGTATACAGGTATGCCACCCACTCGTTGTAAGTGTTGGATGTTACGTGGTACTTCGTTCCATTCACTATAATGATATATGGCAGATAGTATTGCCAACCGTCTGTCAATCGATACCTATAACAAGAAAACAAACTTATTTATTAATAATGATGATCATGTAAATAAATAATAAGGATGATAATCAATGGTATTTCTGTTAAAATTACAAATGTAGGGAGCATTATTAAGTAAAATGACAAAGTACTGTAACCGAATAAGTACTGTAAGTAAGTTGCAGGCAGTGAGTTTTATTTAAGAAAAGGTTATTACAAATAATGCGTTACCTGTAAAGGCCAACATAGTTATTGCAATGAATAAGTTGGTTTAATAATGTAAATCACATACCTGTGTCTGTCAACCTTTTCGATATACGGAGATTCACTGAAGATCTGACGAACGCATTCTCTGACATTCCTCATGTTATACTTCTCCGGACAAATTGTATCAATAATATGCAGCACGTTTAGAGAACCGCTGGTAGTATCTGGACAACGGAGAAGAGCCGCCACAATAAACAATTTTAAAACAATAGAAACGGTAAAGCAAAGAAAGCGGATGACACTTTAATGATTTGTCGGTATGAAATTAAAACTTCCAATACTATTACAAACAACTAGCATTTAAATTTAGTTGATATGAAAATATGTTTGAGAATAGACTACAGTTACTGTAAGTTACAGAAGATTATATTACCATTTACATTATGACACTGTAACTGAATATAAATACCAGAATGACACTTGTACAACAATACCAAGCCAATATCTCAGCTAAGAACGTGGTATGGCGTTTAAGCATACTTACCTGGCACAGGAGCGACTTTGATCAGGAAGGAATGTCCTCCCAAGATGAGGCCTCGGCATTGCACACACGGCTGCGGTTGACCCTTGCGATTCCCCCAAACGTGGGGAACTCGGGTGTATAATTTATGGTAGCGGGGGACTGCGTTCGCGCTAACCCCCAATTCGACATTAATATTAGATAGCCTATGCAGTTCACGATAATCGTTAGGTTAATTAAGAACACTTGATATATAACTATTTATGGTTACATTATCTGTTAAGAAACTTTGTTGGTTTGTAACTATATTTATTTTTCCTTTACAACTGTTGGTATAGAATATTAACATGCATTGAACGCTTCATGATTATTTCGAAGAATAATATCAATTATAGGCTCAAACTCTAGATTAAACAACATAAAGTAGTCTATTATAGAACTTATACTTATTTAAATACTTTTATTATTATATTTCATTTACAATATGTATTAAATGCTATTTAATTATAGATATTTTATTTATTTACATGTCATATTGTTCTTGTCGAAGAAGTTTGGCGATAGAAAACCTTTGACATTTTACACTCAATGATGAAGACGTAGTATGTACACCGTTTAATTGTTCTGTTTCAGTTTGTAAGCAATGTTGTTTTTCGCCATTTCTATCGCTGCAATTCAAGTGGTTTATGGATTGGAGATCTAGCTCCATCGGTGCATTGCGTGATATCGTATACAGGTATGCCACCCACTCGTTGTAAGTGTTGGATGTTACGTGGTACTTCGTTCCATTCACTATAATGATATATGGCAGATAGTATTGCCAACCGTCTGTCAATCGATACCTATAACAAGAAAACAAACTTATTTATTAATAATGATGATCATGTAAATAAATAATAAGGATGATAATCAATGGTATTTCTGTTAAAATTACAAATGTAGGGAGCATTATTAAGTAAAATGACAAAGTACTGTAACCGAATAAGTACTGTAAGTAAGTTGCAGGCAGTGAGTTTTATTTAAGAAAAGGTTATTACAAATAATGCGGTACCTGTAAAGGCCAACATAGTTATTGCAATGAATAAGTTGGTTTAATAATGTAAATCACATACCTGTGTCTGTCAACCTTTTCGATATACGGAGATTCACTGAAGATCTGACGAACGCATTCTCTGACATTCCTCATGTTATACTTCTCCGGACAAATTGTATCAATAATATGCAGCACGTTTAGAGAACCGCTGGTAGTATCTGGACAACGGAGAAGAGCCGCCACAACAAGTTCTTGAAATGATAGAGGCATCATCAATGTATCGGTGAGATCGGAGAACATCATGCAAGACATATTTAGGTTACTCGTAGTTCGGATAATAGTCGAATGGTAGCTTTTCAGATAATTCAGTTGACTTTAATAGTTGAATGCCGTAGAAATCAAAGGCACACCATTTTAAAAATGTCTTTGTTGGTTAGATATTAATGAAAGAACAAGAAAAACACAATAGAAACAATGGCTGCGTTGAGTAACGCGGGCGCAATCGCAACAATAAACAATTTTAAAACAATAGAAACGGTAAAGCAAAGAAAGCGGATGACACTTTAATGATTTGTCGGTATGAAATTAAAACTTCCAATACTATTACAAACAACTAGCATTTAAATTTAGTTGATATGAAAATATGTTTGAGAATAGACTACAGTTACTGTAAGTTACAGAAGATTATATTACCATTTACATTATGACACTGTAACTGAATATAAATACCAGAATGACACTTGTACAACAATACCAAGCCAATATCTCAGCTAAGAACGTGGTATGGCGTTTAAGCATACTTACCTGGCACAGGAGCGACTTTGATCAGGAAGGAATGTCCTCCCAAGATGAGGCCTCGGCATTGCACACACGGCTGCGGTTGACCCTTGCGATTCCCCCAAACGTGGGGAACTCGGGTGTATAATTTATGGTAGCGGGGGACTGCGTTCGCGCTAACCCCCAATTCGACATTAATATTAGATAGCCTATGCAGTTCACGATAATCGTTAGGTTAATTAAGAACACTTGATATATAACTATTTATGGTTACATTATCTGTTAAGAAACTTTGTTGGTTTGTAACTATATTTATTTTTCCTTTACAACTGTTGGTATAGAATATTAACATGCATTGAACGCTTCATGATTATTTCGAAGAATAATATCAATTATAGGCTCAAACTCTAGATTAAACAACATAAAGTAGTCTATTATAGAACTTATACTTATTTAAATACTTTTATTATTATATTTCATTTACAATATGTATTAAATGCTATTTAATTATAGATATTTTATTTATTTACATGTCATATTGTTCTTGTCGAAGAAGTTTGGCGATAGAAAACCTTTGACATTTTACACTCAATGATGAAGACGTAGTATGTACACCGTTTAATTGTTCTGTTTCAGTTTGTAAGCAATGTTGTTTTTCGCCATTTCTATCGCTGCAATTCAAGTGGTTTATGGATTGGAGATCTAGCTCCATCGGTGCATTGCGTGATATCGTATACAGGTATGCCACCCACTCGTTGTAAGTGTTGGATGTTACGTGGTACTTCGTTCCATTCACTATAATGATATATGGCAGATAGTATTGCCAACCGTCTGTCAATCGATACCTATAACAAGAAAACAAACTTATTTATTAATAATGATGATCATGTAAATAAATAATAAGGATGATAATCAATGGTATTTCTGTTAAAATTACAAATGTAGGGAGCATTATTAAGTAAAATGACAAAGTACTGTAACCGAATAAGTACTGTAAGTAAGTTGCAGGCAGTGAGTTTTATTTAAGAAAAGGTTATTACAAATAATGCGTTACCTGTAAAGGCCAACATAGTTATTGCAATGAATAAGTTGGTTTAATAATGTAAATCACATACCTGTGTCTGTCAACCTTTTCGATATACGGAGATTCACTGAAGATCTGACGAACGCATTCTCTGACATTCCTCATGTTATACTTCTCCGGACAAATTGTATCAATAATATGCAGCACGTTTAGAGAACCGCTGGTAGTATCTGGACAACGGAGAAGAGCCGCCACAATAAACAATTTTAAAACAATAGAAACGGTAAAGCAAAGAAAGCGGATGACACTTTAATGATTTGTCGGTATGAAATTAAAACTTCCAATACTATTACAAACAACTAGCATTTAAATTTAGTTGATATGAAAATATGTTTGAGAATAGACTACAGTTACTGTAAGTTACAGAAGATTATATTACCATTTACATTATGACACTGTAACTGAATATAAATACCAGAATGACACTTGTACAACAATACCAAGCCAATATCTCAGCTAAGAACGTGGTATGGCGTTTAAGCATACTTACCTGGCACAGGAGCGACTTTGATCAGGAAGGAATGTCCTCCCAAGATGAGGCCTCGGCATTGCACACACGGCTGCGGTTGACCCTTGCGATTCCCCCAAACGTGGGGAACTCGGGTGTATAATTTATGGTAGCGGGGGACTGCGTTCGCGCTAACCCCCAATTCGACATTAATATTAGATAGCCTATGCAGTTCACGATAATCGTTAGGTTAATTAAGAACACTTGATATATAACTATTTATGGTTACATTATCTGTTAAGAAACTTTGTTGGTTTGTAACTATATTTATTTTTCCTTTACAACTGTTGGTATAGAATATTAACATGCATTGAACGCTTCATGATTATTTCGAAGAATAATATCAATTATAGGCTCAAACTCTAGATTAAACAACATAAAGTAGTCTATTATAGAACTTATACTTATTTAAATACTTTTATTATTATATTTCATTTACAATATGTATTAAATGCTATTTAATTATAGATATTTTATTTATTTACATGTCATATTGTTCTTGTCGAAGAAGTTTGGCGATAGAAAACCTTTGACATTTTACACTCAATGATGAAGACGTAGTATGTACACCGTTTAATTGTTCTGTTTCAGTTTGTAAGCAATGTTGTTTTTCGCCATTTCTATCGCTGCAATTCAAGTGGTTTATGGATTGGAGATCTAGCTCCATCGGTGCATTGCGTGATATCGTATACAGGTATGCCACCCACTCGTTGTAAGTGTTGGATGTTACGTGGTACTTCGTTCCATTCACTATAATGATATATGGCAGATAGTATTGCCAACCGTCTGTCAATCGATACCTATAACAAGAAAACAAACTTATTTATTAATAATGATGATCATGTAAATAAATAATAAGGATGATAATCAATGGTATTTCTGTTAAAATTACAAATGTAGGGAGCATTATTAAGTAAAATGACAAAGTACTGTAACCGAATAAGTACTGTAAGTAAGTTGCAGGCAGTGAGTTTTATTTAAGAAAAGGTTATTACAAATAATGCGGTACCTGTAAAGGCCAACATAGTTATTGCAATGAATAAGTTGGTTTAATAATGTAAATCACATACCTGTGTCTGTCAACCTTTTCGATATACGGAGATTCACTGAAGATCTGACGAACGCATTCTCTGACATTCCTCATGTTATACTTCTCCGGACAAATTGTATCAATAATATGCAGCACGTTTAGAGAACCGCTGGTAGTATCTGGACAACGGAGAAGAGCCGCCACAACAAGTTCTTGAAATGATAGAGGCATCATCAATGTATCGGTGAGATCGGAGAACATCATGCAAGACATATTTAGGTTACTCGTAGTTCGGATAATAGTCGAATGGTAGCTTTTCAGATAATTCAGTTGACTTTAATAGTTGAATGCCGTAGAAATCAAAGGCACACCATTTTAAAAATGTCTTTGTTGGTTAGATATTAATGAAAGAACAAGAAAAACACAATAGAAACAATGGCTGCGTTGAGTAACGCGGGCGCAATCGCAACAATAAACAATTTTAAAACAATAGAAACGGTAAAGCAAAGAAAGCGGATGACACTTTAATGATTTGTCGGTATGAAATTAAAACTTCCAACACTATTACAAACAACTAGCATTTAAATTTAGTTGATATGAAAATATGTTTGAGAATAGACTACAGTTACTGTAAGTTACAGAAGATTATATTACCATTTACATTATGACACTGTAACTGAATATAAATACCAGAATGACACTTGTACAACAATACCAAGCCAATATCTCAGCTAAGAACGTGGTATGGCGTTTAAGCATACTTACCTGGCACAGGAGCGACTTTGATCAGGAAGGAATGTCCTTCCAAGATGAGGCCTCGGCATTGCACACACGGCTGCGGTTGACCCTTGCGATTCCCCCAAACGTGGGGAACTCGGGTGTATAATTTATGGTAGCGGGGGACTGCGTTCGCGCTAACCCCCAATTCGACATTAATATTAGATAGCCTATGCAGTTCACGATAATCGTTAGGTTAATTAAGAACACTTGATATATAACTATTTATGGTTACATTATCTGTTAAGAAACTTTGTTGGTTTGTAACTATATTTATTTTTCCTTTACAACTTTTGGTATAGAATATTAACATGCATTGAACGCTTCATGATTATTTCGAAGAATAATATCAATTATAGGCTCAAACTCTAGATTAAACAACATAAAGTAGTCTATTATAGAACTTATACTTATTTAAATACTTTTATTACTTTCTGTTAAACGATAATTATATTTCATTTACAATATGTATTAAATGCTATTTAATTATAGATATTTTATTTATTTACATGTCATATTGTTCTTGTCGAAGAAGTTTGGCGATAGAAAACCTTTGACATTTTACACTCAATGATGAAGACGTAGTATGTACACCGTTTAATTGTTCTGTTTCAGTTTGTAAGCAATGTTGTTTTTCGCCATTTCTATCGCTGCAATTCAAGTGGTTTATGGATTGGAGATCTAGCTCCATCGGTGCATTGCGTGATATCGTATACAGGTATGCCACCCACTCGTTGTAAGTGTTGGATGTTACGTGGTACTTCGTTCCATACACTATAATGATATATGGCAGATAGTATTGCCAACCGTCTGTCAATCGATACCTATAACAAGAAAACAAACTTATTTATTAATAATGATGATCATGTAAATAAATAATAAGGATGTTAATCAATGGTATTTCTGTTAAAATTACAAATGTAGGGAGCATTATTAAGTAAAATGACAAAGTACTGTAACCGAATAAGTACTGTAAGTAAGTTGCAGGCAGTGAGTTTTATTTAAGAAAAGGTTATTACAAATAATGCGTTACCTGTAAAGGCCAACATAGTTATTGCAATGAATAAGTTGGTTTAATAATGTAAATCACATACCTGTGTCTGTCAACCTTTTCGATATACGGAGATTCACTGAAGATCTGACGAACGCATTCTCTGACATTCCTCATGTTATACTTCTCCGGACAAATTGTATCAATAATATGCAGCACGTTTAGAGAACCGCTGGTAGTATCTGGACAACGGAGAAGAGCCGCCACAACAAGTTCTTGAAATGATAGAGGCATCATCAATGTATCGGTGAGATCGGAGAACATCATGCAAGACATATTTAGGTTACTCGTAGTTCGGATAATAGTCGAATGGTAGCTTTTCAGATAATTCAGTTGACTTTAATAGTTGAATGCCGTAGAAATCAAAGGCACACCATTTTAAAAATGTCTTTGTTGGTTAGATATTAATGAAAGAACAAGAAAAACACAATAGAAACAATGGCTGCGTTGAGTAACGCGGGCGCAATCGCAACAATAAACAATTTTAAAACAATAGAAACGGTAAAGCAAAGAAAGCGGATGACACTTTAATGATTTGTCGGTATGAAATTAAAACTTCCAATACTATTACAAACAACTAGCATTTAAATTTAGTTGATATGAAAATATGTTTGAGAATAGACTACAGTTACTGTAAGTTACAGAAGATTATATTACCATTTACATTATGACACTGTAACTGAATATAAATACCAGAATGACACTTGTACAACAATACCAAGCCAATATCTCAGCTAAGAACGTGGTATGGCGTTTAAGCATACTTACCTGGCACAGGAGCGACTTTGATCAGGAAGGAATGTCCTCCCAAGATGAGGCCTCGGCATTGCACACACGGCTGCGGTTGACCCTTGCGATTCCCCCAAACGTGGGGAACTCGGGTGTATAATTTATGGTAGCGGGGGACTGCGTTCGCGCTAACCCCCAATTCGACATTAATATTAGATAGCCTATGCAGTTCACGATAATCGTTAGGTTAATTAAGAACACTTGATATATAACTATTTATGGTTACATTATCTGTTAAGAAACTTTGTTGGTTTGTAACTATATTTATTTTTCCTTTACAACTGTTGGTATAGAATATTAACATGCATTGAACGCTTCATGATTATTTCGAAGAATAATATCAATTATAGGCTCAAACTCTAGATTAAACAACATAAAGTAGTCTATTATAGAACTTATACTTATTTAAATACTTTTATTATTATATTTCATTTACAATATGTATTAAATGCTATTTAATTATAGATATTTTATTTATTTACATGTCATATTGTTCTTGTCGAAGAAGTTTGGCGATAGAAAACCTTTGACATTTTACACTCAATGATGAAGACGTAGTATGTACACCGTTTAATTGTTCTGTTTCAGTTTGTAAGCAATGTTGTTTTTCGCCATTTCTATCGCTGCAATTCAAGTGGTTTATGGATTGGAGATCTAGCTCCATCGGTGCATTGCGTGATATCGTATACAGGTATGCCACCCACTCGTTGTAAGTGTTGGATGTTACGTGGTACTTCGTTCCATTCACTATAATGATATATGGCAGATAGTATTGCCAACCGTCTGTCAATCGATACCTATAACAAGAAAACAAACTTATTTATTAATAATGATGATCATGTAAATAAATAATAAGGATGATAATCAATGGTATTTATGTTAAAATTACAAATGTAGGGAGCATTATTAAGTAAAATGACAAAGTACTGTAACCGAATAAGTACTGTAAGTAAGTTGCAGGCAGTGAGTTTTATTTAAGAAAAGGTTATTACAAATAATGCGTTACCTGTAAAGGCCAACATAGTTATTGCAATGAATAAGTTGGTTTAATAATGTAAATCACATACCTGTGTCTGTCAACCTTTTCGATATACGGAGATTCACTGAAGATCTGACGAACGCATTCTCTGACATTCCTCATGTTATACTTCTCCGGACAAATTGTATCAATAATATGCAGCACGTTTAGAGAACCACTGGTAGTATCTGGACAACGGAGAAGAGCCGCCACAATAAACAATTTTAAAACAATAGAAACGGTAAAGCAAAGAAAGCGGATGACACTTTAATGATTTGTCGGTATGAAATTAAAACTTCCAATACTATTACAAACAACTAGCATTTAAATTTAGTTGATATGAAAATATGTTTGAGAATAGACTACAGTTACTGTAAGTTACAGAAGATTATATTACCATTTACATTATGACACTGTAACTGAATATAAATACCAGAATGACACTTGTACAACAATACCAAGCCAATATCTCAGCTAAGAACGTGGTATGGCGTTTAAGCATACTTACCTGGCACAGGAGCGACTTTGATCAGGAAGGAATGTCCTCCCAAGATGAGGCCTCGGCATTGCACACACGGCTGCGGTTGACCCTTGCGATTCCCCCAAACGTGGGGAACTCGGGTGTATAATTTATGGTAGCGGGGGACTGCGTTCGCGCTAACCCCCAATTCGACATTAATATTAGATAGCCTATGCAGTTCACGATAATCGTTAGGTTAATTAAGAACACTTGATATATAACTATTTATGGTTACATTATCTGTTAAGAAACTTTGTTGGTTTGTAACTATATTTATTTTTCCTTTACAACTGTTGGTATAGAATATTAACATGCATTGAACGCTTCATGATTATTTCGAAGAATAATATCAATTATAGGCTCAAACTCTAGATTAAACAACATAAAGTAGTCTATTATAGAACTTATACTTATTTAAATACTTTTATTATTATATTTCATTTACAATATGTATTAAATGCTATTTAATTATAGATATTTTATTTATTTACATGTCATATTGTTCTTGTCGAAGAAGTTTGGCGATAGAAAACCTTTGACATTTTACACTCAATGATGAAGACGTAGTATGTACACCGTTTAATTGTTCTGTTTCAGTTTGTAAGCAATGTTGTTTTTCGCCATTTCTATCGCTGCAATTCAAGTGGTTTATGGATTGGAGATCTAGCTCCATCGGTGCATTGCGTGATATCGTATACAGGTATGCCACCCACTCGTTGTAAGTGTTGGATGTTACGTGGTACTTCGTTCCATTCACTATAATGATATATGGCAGATAGTATTGCCAACCGTCTGTCAATCGATACCTATAACAAGAAAACAAACTTATTTATTAATAATGATGATCATGTAAATAAATAATAAGGATGATAATCAATGGTATTTCTGTTAAAATTACAAATGTAGGGAGCATTATTAAGTAAAATGACAAAGTACTGTAACCGAATAAGTACTGTAAGTAAGTTGCAGGCAGTGAGTTTTATTTAAGAAAAGGTTATTACAAATAATGCGTTACCTGTAAAGGCCAACATAGTTATTGCAATGAATAAGTTGGTTTAATAATGTAAATCACATACCTGTGTCTGTCAACCTTTTCGATATACGGAGATTCACTGAAGATCTGACGAACGCATTCTCTGACATTCCTCATGTTATACTTCTCCGGACAAATTGTATCAATAATATGCAGCACGTTTAGAGAACCGCTGGTAGTATCTGGACAACGGAGAAGAGCCGCCACAATAAACAATTTTAAAACAATAGAAACGGTAAAGCAAAGAAAGCGGATGACACTTTAATGATTTGTCGGTATGAAATTAAAACTTCCAATACTATTACAAACAACTAGCATTTAAATTTAGTTGATATGAAAATATGTTTGAGAATAGACTACAGTTACTGTAAGTTACAGAAGATTATATTACCATTTACATTATGACACTGTAACTGAATATAAATACCAGAATGACACTTGTACAACAATACCAAGCCAATATCTCAGCTAAGAACGTGGTATGGCGTTTAAGCATACTTACCTGGCACAGGAGCGACTTTGATCAGGAAGGAATGTCCTCCCAAGATGAGGCCTCGGCATTGCACACACGGCTGCGGTTGACCCTTGCGATTCCCCCAAACGTGGGGAACTCGGGTGTATAATTTATGGTAGCGGGGGACTGCGTTCGCGCTAACCCCCAATTCGACATTAATATTAGATAGCCTATGCAGTTCACGATAATCGTTAGGTTAATTAAGAACACTTGATATATAACTATTTATGGTTACATTATCTGTTAAGAAACTTTGTTGGTTTGTAACTATATTTATTTTTCCTTTACAACTGTTGGTATAGAATATTAACATGCATTGAACGCTTCATGATTATTTCGAAGAATAATATCAATTATAGGCTCAAACTCTAGATTAAACAACATAAAGTAGTCTATTATAGAACTTATACTTATTTAAATACTTTTATTATTATATTTCATTTACAATATGTATTAAATGCTATTTAATTATAGATATTTTATTTATTTACATGTCATATTGTTCTTGTCGAAGAAGTTTGGCGATAGAAAACCTTTGACATTTTACACTCAATGATGAAGACGTAGTATGTACACCGTTTAATTGTTCTGTTTCAGTTTGTAAGCAATGTTGTTTTTCGCCATTTCTATCGCTGCAATTCAAGTGGTTTATGGATTGGAGATCTAGCTCCATCGGTGCATTGCGTGATATCGTATACAGGTATGCCACCCACTCGTTGTAAGTGTTGGATGTTACGTGGTACTTCGTTCCATTCACTATAATGATATATGGCAGATAGTATTGCCAACCGTCTGTCAATCGATACCTATAACAAGAAAACAAACTTATTTATTAATAATGATGATCATGTAAATAAATAATAAGGATGATAATCAATGGTATTTCTGTTAAAATTACAAATGTAGGGAGCATTATTAAGTAAAATGACAAAGTACTGTAACCGAATAAGTACTGTAAGTAAGTTGCAGGCAGTGAGTTTTATTTAAGAAAAGGTTATTACAAATAATGCGTTACCTGTAAAGGCCAACATAGTTATTGCAATGAATAAGTTGGTTTAATAATGTAAATCACATACCTGTGTCTGTCAACCTTTTCGATATACGGAGATTCACTGAAGATCTGACGAACGCATTCTCTGACATTCCTCATGTTATACTTCTCCGGACAAATTGTATCAATAATATGCAGCACGTTTAGAGAACCGCTGGTAGTATCTGGACAACGGAGAAGAGCCGCCACAACAAGTTCTTGAAATGATAGAGGCATCATCAATGTATCGGTGAGATCGGAGAACATCATGCAAGACATATTTAGGTTACTCGTAGTTCGGATAATAGTCGAATGGTAGCTTTTCAGATAATTCAGTTGACTTTAATAGTTGAATGCCGTAGAAATCAAAGGCACACCATTTTAAAAATGTCTTTGTTGGTTAGATATTAATGAAAGAACAAGAAAAACACAATAGAAACAATGGCTGCGTTGAGTAACGCGGGCGCAATCGCAACAATAAACAATTTTAAAACAATAGAAACGGTAAAGCAAAGAAAGCGGATGACACTTTAATGATTTGTCGGTATGAAATTAAAACTTCCAATACTATTACAAACAACTAGCATTTAAATTTAGTTGATATGAAAATATGTTTGAGAATAGACTACAGTTACTGTAAGTTACAGAAGATTATATTACCATTTACATTATGACACTGTAACTGAATATAAATACCAGAATGACACTTGTACAACAATACCAAGCCAATATCTCAGCTAAGAACGTGGTATGGCGTTTAAGCATACTTACCTGGCACAGGAGCGACTTTGATCAGGAAGGAATGTCCTCCCAAGATGAGGCCTCGGCATTGCACACACGGCTGCGGTTGACCCTTGCGATTCCCCCAAACGTGGGGAACTCGGGTGTATAATTTATGGTAGCGGGGGACTGCGTTCGCGCTAACCCCCAATTCGACATTAATATTAGATAGCCTATGCAGTTCACGATAATCGTTAGGTTAATTAAGAACACTTGATATATAACTATTTATGGTTACATTATCTGTTAAGAAACTTTGTTGGTTTGTAACTATATTTATTTTTCCTTTACAACTGTTGGTATAGAATATTAACATGCATTGAACGCTTCATGATTATTTCGAAGAATAATATCAATTATAGGCTCAAACTCTAGATTAAACAACATAAAGTAGTCTATTATAGAACTTATACTTATTTAAATACTTTTATTATTATATTTCATTTACAATATGTATTAAATGGTATTTAATTATAGATATTTTATTTATTTACATGTCATATTGTTCTTGTCGAAGAAGTTTGGCGATAGAAAACCTTTGACATTTTACACTCAATGATGAAGACGTAGTATGTACACCGTTTAATTGTTCTGTTTCAGTTTGTAAGCAATGTTGTTTTTCGCCATTTCTATCGCTGCAATTCAAGTGGTTTATGGATTGGAGATCTAGCTCCATCGGTGCATTGCGTGATATCGTATACAGGTATGCCACCCACTCGTTGTAAGTGTTGGATGTTACGTGGTACTTCGTTCCATTCACTATAATGATATATGGCAGATAGTATTGCCAACCGTCTGTCAATCGATACCTATAACAAGAAAACAAACTTATTTATTAATAATGATGATCATGTAAATAAATAATAAGGATGATAATCAATGGTATTTCTGTTAAAATTACAAATGTAGGGAGCATTATTAAGTAAAATGACAAAGTACTGTAACCGAATAAGTACTGTAAGTAAGTTGCAGGCAGTGAGTTTTATTTAAGAAAAGGTTATTACAAATAATGCGTTACCTGTAAAGGCCAACATAGTTATTGCAATGAATAAGTTGGTTTAATAATGTAAATCACATACCTGTGTCTGTCAACCTTTTCGATATACGGAGATTCACTGAAGATCTGACGAACGCATTCTCTGACATTCCTCATGTTATACTTCTCCGGACAAATTGTATCAATAATATGCAGCACGTTTAGAGAACCGCTGGTAGTATCTGGACAACGGAGAAGAGCCGCCACAACAAGTTCTTGAAATGATAGAGGCATCATCAATGTATCGGTGAGATCGGAGAACATCATGCAAGACATATTTAGGTTACTCGTAGTTCGGATAATAGTCGAATGGTAGCTTTTCAGATAATTCAGTTGACTTTAATAGTTGAATGCCGTAGAAATCAAAGGCACACCATTTTAAAAATGTCTTTGTTGGTTAGATATTAATGAAAGAACAAGAAAAACACAATAGAAACAATGGCTGCGTTGAGTAACGCGGGCGCAATCGCAACAATAAACAATTTTAAAACAATAGAAACGGTAAAGCAAAGAAAGCGGATGACACTTTAATGATTTGTCGGTATGAAATTAAAACTTCCAATACTATTACAAACAACTAGCATTTAAATTTAGTTGATATGAAAATATGTTTGAGAATAGACTACAGTTACTGTAAGTTACAGAAGATTATATTACCATTTACATTATGACACTGTAACTGAATATAAATACCAGAATGACACTTGTACAACAATACCAAGCCAATATCTCAGCTAAGAACGTGGTATGGCGTTTAAGCATACTTACCTGGCACAGGAGCGACTTTGATCAGGAAGGAATGTCCTCCCAAGATGAGGCCTCGGCATTGCACACACGGCTGCGGTTGACCCTTGCGATTCCCCCAAACGTGGGGAACTCGGGTGTATAATTTATGGTAGCGGGGGACTGCGTTCGCGCTAACCCCCAATTCGACATTAATATTAGATAGCCTATGCAGTTCACGATAATCGTTAGGTTAATTAAGAACACTTGATATATAACTATTTATGGTTACATTATCTGTTAAGAAACTTTGTTGGTTTGTAACTATATTTATTTTTCCTTTACAACTGTTGGTATAGAATATTAACATGCATTGAACGCTTCATGATTATTTCGAAGAATAATATCAATTATAGGCTCAAACTCTAGATTAAACAACATAAAGTAGTCTATTATAGAACTTATACTTATTTAAATACTTTTATTATTATATTTCATTTACAATATGTATTAAATGCTATTTAATTATAGATATTTTATTTATTTACATGTCATATTGTTCTTGTCGAAGAAGTTTGGCGATAGAAAACCTTTGACATTTTACACTCAATGATGAAGACGTAGTATGTACACCGTTTAATTGTTCTGTTTCAGTTTGTAAGCAATGTTGTTTTTCGCCATTTCTATCGCTGCAATTCAAGTGGTTTATGGATTGGAGATCTAGCTCCATCGGTGCATTGCGTGATATCGTATACAGGTATGCCACCCACTCGTTGTAAGTGTTGGATGTTACGTGGTACTTCGTTCCATTCACTATAATGATATATGGCAGATAGTATTGCCAACCGTCTGTCAATCGATACCTATAACAAGAAAACAAACTTATTTATTAATAATGATGATCATGTAAATAAATAATAAGGATGATAATCAATGGTATTTCTGTTAAAATTACAAATGTAGGGAGCATTATTAAGTAAAATGACAAAGTACTGTAACCGAATAAGTACTGTAAGTAAGTTGCAGGCAGTGAGTTTTATTTAAGAAAAGGTTATTACAAATAATGCGTTACCTGTAAAGGCCAACATAGTTATTGCAATGAATAAGTTGGTTTAATAATGTAAATCACATACCTGTGTCTGTCAACCTTTTCGATATACGGAGATTCACTGAAGATCTGACGAACGCATTCTCTGACATTCCTCATGTTATACTTCTCCGGACAAATTGTATCAATAATATGCAGCACGTTTAGAGAACCGCTGGTAGTATCTGGACAACGGAGAAGAGCCGCCACAATAAACAATTTTAAAACAATAGAAACGGTAAAGCAAAGAAAGCGGATGACACTTTAATGATTTGTCGGTATGAAATTAAAACTTCCAATACTATTACAAACAACTAGCATTTAAATTTAGTTGATATGAAAATATGTTTGAGAATAGACTACAGTTACTGTAAGTTACAGAAGATTATATTACCATTTACATTATGACACTGTAACTGAATATAAATACCAGAATGACACTTGTACAACAATACCAAGCCAATATCTCAGCTAAGAACGTGGTATGGCGTTTAAGCATACTTACCTGGCACAGGAGCGACTTTGATCAGGAAGGAATGTCCTCCCAAGATGAGGCCTCGGCATTGCACACACGGCTGCGGTTGACCCTTGCGATTCCCCCAAACGTGGGGAACTCGGGTGTATAATTTATGGTAGCGGGGGACTGCGTTCGCGCTAACCCCCAATTCGACATTAATATTAGATAGCCTATGCAGTTCACGATAATCGTTAGGTTAATTAAGAACACTTGATATATAACTATTTATGGTTACATTATCTGTTAAGAAACTTTGTTGGTTTGTAACTATATTTATTTTTCCTTTACAACTGTTGGTATAGAATATTAACATGCATTGAACGCTTCATGATTATTTCGAAGAATAATATCAATTATAGGCTCAAACTCTAGATTAAACAACATAAAGTAGTCTATTATAGAACTTATACTTATTTAAATACTTTTATTATTATATTTCATTTACAATATGTATTAAATGCTATTTAATTATAGATATTTTATTTATTTACATGTCATATTGTTCTTGTCGAAGAAGTTTGGCGATAGAAAACCTTTGACATTTTACACTCAATGATGAAGACGTAGTATGTACACCGTTTAATTGTTCTGTTTCAGTTTGTAAGCAATGTTGTTTTTCGCCATTTCTATCGCTGCAATTCAAGTGGTTTATGGATTGGAGATCTAGCTCCATCGGTGCATTGCGTGATATCGTATACAGGTATGCCACCCACTCGTTGTAAGTGTTGGATGTTACGTGGTACTTCGTTCCATTCACTATAATGATATATGGCAGATAGTATTGCCAACCGTCTGTCAATCGATACCTATAACAAGAAAACAAACTTATTTATTAATAATGATGATCATGTAAATAAATAATAAGGATGATAATCAATGGTATTTCTGTTAAAATTACAAATGTAGGGAGCATTATTAAGTAAAATGACAAAGTACTGTAACCGAATAAGTACTGTAAGTAAGTTGCAGGCAGTGAGTTTTATTTAAGAAAAGGTTATTACAAATAATGCGTTACCTGTAAAGGCCAACATAGTTATTGCAATGAATAAGTTGGTTTAATAATGTAAATCACATACCTGTGTCTGTCAACCTTTTCGATATACGGAGATTCACTGAAGATCTGACGAACGCATTCTCTGACATTCCTCATGTTATACTTCTCCGGACAAATTGTATCAATAATATGCAGCACGTTTAGAGAACCGCTGGTAGTATCTGGACAACGGAGAAGAGCCGCCACAACAAGTTCTTGAAATGATAGAGGCATCATCAATGTATCGGTGAGATCGGAGAACATCATGCAAGACATATTTAGGTTACTCGTAGTTCGGATAATAGTCGAATGGTAGCTTTTCAGATAATTCAGTTGACTTTAATAGTTGAATGCCGTAGAAATCAAAGGCACACCATTTTAAAAATGTCTTTGTTGGTTAGATATTAATGAAAGAACAAGAAAAACACAATAGAAACAATGGCTGCGTTGAGTAACGCGGGCGCAATCGCAACAATAAACAATTTTAAAACAATAGAAACGGTAAAGCAAAGAAAGCGGATGACACTTTAATGATTTGTCGGTATGAAATTAAAACTTCCAATACTATTACAAACAACTAGCATTTAAATTTAGTTGATATGAAAATATGTTTGAGAATAGACTACAGTTACTGTAAGTTACAGAAGATTATATTACCATTTACATTATGACACTGTAACTGAATATAAATACCAGAATGACACTTGTACAACAATACCAAGCCAATATCTCAGCTAAGAACGTGGTATGGCGTTTAAGCATACTTACCTGGCACAGGAGCGACTTTGATCAGGAAGGAATGTCCTCCCAAGATGAGGCCTCGGCATTGCACACACGGCTGCGGTTGACCCTTGCGATTCCCCCAAACGTGGGGAACTCGGGTGTATAATTTATGGTAGCGGGGGACTGCGTTCGCGCTAACCCCCAATTCGACATTAATATTAGATAGCCTATGCAGTTCACGATAATCGTTAGGTTAATTAAGAACACTTGATATATAACTATTTATGGTTACATTATCTGTTAAGAAACTTTGTTGGTTTGTAACTATATTTATTTTTCCTTTACAACTGTTGGTATAGAATATTAACATGCATTGAACGCTTCATGATTATTTCGAAGAATAATATCAATTATAGGCTCAAACTCTAGATTAAACAACATAAAGTAGTCTATTATAGAACTTATACTTATTTAAATACTTTTATTATTATATTTCATTTACAATATGTATTAAATGGTATTTAATTATAGATATTTTATTTATTTACATGTCATATTGTTCTTGTCGAAGAAGTTTGGCGATAGAAAACCTTTGACATTTTACACTCAATGATGAAGACGTAGTATGTACACCGTTTAATTGTTCTGTTTCAGTTTGTAAGCAATGTTGTTTTTCGCCATTTCTATCGCTGCAATTCAAGTGGTTTATGGATTGGAGATCTAGCTCCATCGGTGCATTGCGTGATATCGTATACAGGTATGCCACCCACTCGTTGTAAGTGTTGGATGTTACGTGGTACTTCGTTCCATTCACTATAATGATATATGGCAGATAGTATTGCCAACCGTCTGTCAATCGATACCTATAACAAGAAAACAAACTTATTTATTAATAATGATGATCATGTAAATAAATAATAAGGATGATAATCAATGGTATTTCTGTTAAAATTACAAATGTAGGGAGCATTATTAAGTAAAATGACAAAGTACTGTAACCGAATAAGTACTGTAAGTAAGTTGCAGGCAGTGAGTTTTATTTAAGAAAAGGTTATTACAAATAATGCGTTACCTGTAAAGGCCAACATAGTTATTGCAATGAATAAGTTGGTTTAATAATGTAAATCACATACCTGTGTCTGTCAACCTTTTCGATATACGGAGATTCACTGAAGATCTGACGAACGCATTCTCTGACATTCCTCATGTTATACTTCTCCGGACAAATTGTATCAATAATATGCAGCACGTTTAGAGAACCGCTGGTAGTATCTGGACAACGGAGAAGAGCCGCCACAACAAGTTCTTGAAATGATAGAGGCATCATCAATGTATCGGTGAGATCGGAGAACATCATGCAAGACATATTTAGGTTACTCGTAGTTCGGATAATAGTCGAATGGTAGCTTTTCAGATAATTCAGTTGACTTTAATAGTTGAATGCCGTAGAAATCAAAGGCACACCATTTTAAAAATGTCTTTGTTGGTTAGATATTAATGAAAGAACAAGAAAAACACAATAGAAACAATGGCTGCGTTGAGTAACGCGGGCGCAATCGCAACAATAAACAATTTTAAAACAATAGAAACGGTAAAGCAAAGAAAGCGGATGACACTTTAATGATTTGTCGGTATGAAATTAAAACTTCCAATACTATTACAAACAACTAGCATTTAAATTTAGTTGATATGAAAATATGTTTGAGAATAGACTACAGTTACTGTAAGTTACAGAAGATTATATTACCATTTACATTATGACACTGTAACTGAATATAAATACCAGAATGACACTTGTACAACAATACCAAGCCAATATCTCAGCTAAGAACGTGGTATGGCGTTTAAGCATACTTACCTGGCACAGGAGCGACTTTGATCAGGAAGGAATGTCCTCCCAAGATGAGGCCTCGGCATTGCACACACGGCTGCGGTTGACCCTTGCGATTCCCCCAAACGTGGGGAACTCGGGTGTATAATTTATGGTAGCGGGGGACTGCGTTCGCGCTAACCCCCAATTCGACATTAATATTAGATAGCCTATGCAGTTCACGATAATCGTTAGGTTAATTAAGAACACTTGATATATAACTATTTATGGTTACATTATCTGTTAAGAAACTTTGTTGGTTTGTAACTATATTTATTTTTCCTTTACAACTGTTGGTATAGAATATTAACATGCATTGAACGCTTCATGATTATTTCGAAGAATAATATCAATTATAGGCTCAAACTCTAGATTAAACAACATAAAGTAGTCTATTATAGAACTTATACTTATTTAAATACTTTTATTATTATATTTCATTTACAATATGTATTAAATGCTATTTAATTATAGATATTTTATTTATTTACATGTCATATTGTTCTTGTCGAAGAAGTTTGGCGATAGAAAACCTTTGACATTTTACACTCAATGATGAAGACGTAGTATGTACACCGTTTAATTGTTCTGTTTCAGTTTGTAAGCAATGTTGTTTTTCGCCATTTCTATCGCTGCAATTCAAGTGGTTTATGGATTGGAGATCTAGCTCCATCGGTGCATTGCGTGATATCGTATACAGGTATGCCACCCACTCGTTGTAAGTGTTGGATGTTACGTGGTACTTCGTTCCATTCACTATAATGATATATGGCAGATAGTATTGCCAACCGTCTGTCAATCGATACCTATAACAAGAAAACAAACTTATTTATTAATAATGATGATCATGTAAATAAATAATAAGGATGATAATCAATGGTATTTCTGTTAAAATTACAAATGTAGGGAGCATTATTAAGTAAAATGACAAAGTACTGTAACCGAATAAGTACTGTAAGTAAGTTGCAGGCAGTGAGTTTTATTTAAGAAAAGGTTATTACAAATAATGCGTTACCTGTAAAGGCCAACATAGTTATTGCAATGAATAAGTTGGTTTAATAATGTAAATCACATACCTGTGTCTGTCAACCTTTTCGATATACGGAGATTCACTGAAGATCTGACGAACGCATTCTCTGACATTCCTCATGTTATACTTCTCCGGACAAATTGTATCAATAATATGCAGCACGTTTAGAGAACCGCTGGTAGTATCTGGACAACGGAGAAGAGCCGCCACAACAAGTTCTTGAAATGATAGAGGCATCATCAATGTATCGGTGAGATCGGAGAACATCATGCAAGACATATTTAGGTTACTCGTAGTTCGGATAATAGTCGAATGGTAGCTTTTCAGATAATTCAGTTGACTTTAATAGTTGAATGCCGTAAAAATCAAAGGCACACCATTTTAAAAATGTCTTTGTTGGTTAGATATTAATGAAAGAACAAGAAAAACACAATAGAAACAATGGCTGCGTTGAGTAACGCGGGCGCAATCGCAACAATAAACAATTTTAAAACAATAGAAACGGTAAAGCAAAGAAAGCGGATGACACTTTAATGATTTGTCGGTATGAAATTAAAACTTCCAATACTATTACAAACAACTAGCATTTAAATTTAGTTGATATGAAAATATGTTTGAGAATAGACTACAGTTACTGTAAGTTACAGAAGATTATATTACCATTTACATTATGACACTGTAACTGAATATAAATACCAGAATGACACTTGTACAACAATACCAAGCCAATATCTCAGCTAAGAACGTGGTATGGCGTTTAAGCATACTTACCTGGCACAGGAGCGACTTTGATCAGGAAGGAATGTCCTCCCAAGATGAGGCCTCGGCATTGCACACACGGCTGCGGTTGACCCTTGCGATTCCCCCAAACGTGGGGAACTCGGGTGTATAATTTATGGTAGCGGGGGACTGCGTTCGCGCTAACCCCCAATTCGACATTAATATTAGATAGCCTATGCAGTTCACGATAATCGTTAGGTTAATTAAGAACACTTGATATATAACTATTTATGGTTACATTATCTGTTAAGAAACTTTGTTGGTTTGTAACTATATTTATTTTTCCTTTACAACTGTTGGTATAGAATATTAACATGCATTGAACGCTTCATGATTATTTCGAAGAATAATATCAATTATAGGCTCAAACTCTAGATTAAACAACATAAAGTAGTCTATTATAGAACTTATACTTATTTAAATACTTTTATTACTTTCTGTTAAACGATAATTATATTTCATTTACAATATGTATTAAATGCTATTTAATTATAGATATTTTATTTATTTACATGTCATATTGTTCTTGTCGAAGAAGTTTGGCGATAGAAAACCTTTGACATTTTACACTCAATGATGAAGACGTAGTATGTACACCGTTTAATTGTTCTGTTTCAGTTTGTAAGCAATGTTGTTTTTCGCCATTTCTATCGCTGCAATTCAAGTGGTTTATGGATTGGAGATCTAGCTCCATCGGTGCATTGCGTGATATCGTATACAGGTATGCCACCCACTCGTTGTAAGTGTTGGATGTTACGTGGTACTTCGTTCCATTCACTATAATGATATATGGCAGATAGTATTGCCAACCGTCTGTCAATCGATACCTATAACAAGAAAACAAACTTATTTATTAATAATGATGATCATGTAAATAAATAATAAGGATGATAATCAATGGTATTTCTGTTAAAATTACAAATGTAGGGAGCATTATTAAGTAAAATGACAAAGTACTGTAACCGAATAAGTACTGTAAGTAAGTTGCAGGCAGTGAGTTTTATTTAAGAAAAGGTTATTACAAATAATGCGTTACCTGTAAAGGCCAACATAGTTATTGCAATGAATAAGTTGGTTAATAATGTAAATCACATACCTGTGTCTGTCAACCTTTTCGATATACGGTGATTCACTGAAGATCTGACGAACGCATTCTCTGACATTCCTCATGTTATACTTCTCCGGACAAATTGTATCAATAATATGCAGCACGTTTAGAGAACCGCTGGTAGTATCTGGACAACGGAGAAGAGCCGCCACAACAAGTTCTTGAAATGATAGAGGCATCATCAATGTATCGGTGAGATCGGAGAACATCATGCAAGACATATTTAGGTTACTCGTAGTTCGGATAATAGTCGAATGGTAGCTTTTCAGATAATTCAGTTGACTTTAATAGTTGAATGCCGTAGAAATCAAAGGCACACCATTTTAAAAATGTCTTTGTTGGTTAGATATTAATGAAAGAACAAGAAAAACACAATAGAAACAATGGCTGCGTTGAGTAACGCGGGCGCAATCGCAACAATAAACAATTTTAAAACAATAGAAACGGTAAAGCAAAGAAAGCGGATGACACTTTAATGATTTGTCGGTATGAAATTAAAACTTCCAATACTATTACAAACAACTAGCATTTAAATTTAGTTGATATGAAAATATGTTTGAGAATAGACTACAGTTACTGTAAGTTACAGAAGATTATATTACCATTTACATTATGACACTGTAACTGAATATAAATACCAGAATGACACTTGTACAACAATACCAAGCCAATATCTCAGCTAAGAACGTGGTATGGCGTTTAAGCATACTTACCTGGCACAGGAGCGACTTTGATCAGGAAGGAATGTCCTTCCAAGATGAGGCCTCGGCATTGCACACACGGCTGCGGTTGACCCTTGCGATTCCCCCAAACGTGGGGAACTCGGGTGTATAATTTATGGTAGCGGGGGACTGCGTTCGCGCTAACCCCCAATTCGACATTAATATTAGATAGCCTATGCAGTTCACGATAATCGTTAGGTTAATTAAGAACACTTGATATATAACTATTTATGGTTACATTATCTGTTAAGAAACTTTGTTGGTTTGTAACTATATTTATTTTTCCTTTACAACTGTTGGTATAGAATATTAACATGCATTGAACGCTTCATGATTATTTCGAAGAATAATATCAATTATAGGCTCAAACTCTAGATTAAACAACATAAAGTAGTCTATTATAGAACTTATACTTATTTAAATACTTTTATTATTATATTTCATTTACAATATGTATTAAATGCTATTTAATTATAGATATTTTATTTATTTACATGTCATATTGTTCTTGTCGAAGAAGTTTGGCGATAGAAAACCTTTGACATTTTACACTCAATGATGAAGACGTAGTATGTACACCGTTTAATTGTTCTGTTTCAGTTTGTAAGCAATGTTGTTTTTCGCCATTTCTATCGCTGCAATTCAAGTGGTTTATGGATTGGAGATCTAGCTCCATCGGTGCATTGCGTGATATCGTATACAGGTATGCCACCCACTCGTTGTAAGTGTTGGATGTTACGTGGTACTTCGTTCCATTCACTATAATGATATATGGCAGATAGTATTGCCAACCGTCTGTCAATCGATACCTATAACAAGAAAACAAACTTATTTATTAATAATGATGATCATGTAAATAAATAATAAGGATGATAATCAATGGTATTTCTGTTAAAATTACAAATGTAGGGAGCATTATTAAGTAAAATGACAAAGTACTGTAACCGAATAAGTACTGTAAGTAAGTTGCAGGCAGTGAGTTTTATTTAAGAAAAGGTTATTACAAATAATGCGTTACCTGTAAAGGCCAACATAGTTATTGCAATGAATAAGTTGGTTTAATAATGTAAATCACATACCTGTGTCTGTCAACCTTTTCGATATACGGAGATTCACTGAAGATCTGACGAACGCATTCTCTGACATTCCTCATGTTATACTTCTCCGGACAAATTGTATCAATAATATGCAGCACGTTTAGAGAACCGCTGGTAGTATCTGGACAACGGAGAAGAGCCGCCACAACAAGTTCTTGAAATGATAGAGGCATCATCAATGTATCGGTGAGATCGGAGAACATCATGCAAGACATATTTAGGTTACTCGTAGTTCGGATAATAGTCGAATGGTAGCTTTTCAGATAATTCAGTTGACTTTAATAGTTGAATGCCGTAAAAATCAAAGGCACACCATTTTAAAAATGTCTTTGTTGGTTAGATATTAATGAAAGAACAAGAAAAACACAATAGAAACAATGGCTGCGTTGAGTAACGCGGGCGCAATCGCAACAATAAACAATTTTAAAACAATAGAAACGGTAAAGCAAAGAAAGCGGATGACACTTTAATGATTTGTCGGTATGAAATTAAAACTTCCAATACTATTACAAACAACTAGCATTTAAATTTAGTTGATATGAAAATATGTTTGAGAATAGACTACAGTTACTGTAAGTTACAGAAGATTATATTACCATTTACATTATGACACTGTAACTGAATATAAATACCAGAATGACACTTGTACAACAATACCAAGCCAATATCTCAGCTAAGAACGTGGTATGGCGTTTAAGCATACTTACCTGGCACAGGAGCGACTTTGATCAGGAAGGAATGTCCTCCCAAGATGAGGCCTCGGCATTGCACACACGGCTGCGGTTGACCCTTGCGATTCCCCCAAACGTGGGGAACTCGGGTGTATAATTTATGGTAGCGGGGGACTGCGTTCGCGCTAACCCCCAATTCGACATTAATATTAGATAGCCTATGCAGTTCACGATAATCGTTAGGTTAATTAAGAACACTTGATATATAACTATTTATGGTTACATTATCTGTTAAGAAACTTTGTTGGTTTGTAACTATATTTATTTTTCCTTTACAACTGTTGGTATAGAATATTAACATGCATTGAACGCTTCATGATTATTTCGAAGAATAATATCAATTATAGGCTCAAACTCTAGATTAAACAACATAAAGTAGTCTATTATAGAACTTATACTTATTTAAATACTTTTATTACTTTCTGTTAAACGATAATTATATTTCATTTACAATATGTATTAAATGCTATTTAATTATAGATATTTTATTTATTTACATGTCATATTGTTCTTGTCGAAGAAGTTTGGCGATAGAAAACCTTTGACATTTTACACTCAATGATGAAGACGTAGTATGTACACCGTTTAATTGTTCTGTTTCAGTTTGTAAGCAATGTTGTTTTTCGCCATTTCTATCGCTGCAATTCAAGTGGTTTATGGATTGGAGATCTAGCTCCATCGGTGCATTGCGTGATATCGTATACAGGTATGCCACCCACTCGTTGTAAGTGTTGGATGTTACGTGGTACTTCGTTCCATTCACTATAATGATATATGGCAGATAGTATTGCCAACCGTCTGTCAATCGATACCTATAACAAGAAAACAAACTTATTTATTAATAATGATGATCATGTAAATAAATAATAAGGATGATAATCAATGGTATTTCTGTTAAAATTACAAATGTAGGGAGCATTATTAAGTAAAATGACAAAGTACTGTAACCGAATAAGTACTGTAAGTAAGTTGCAGGCAGTGAGTTTTATTTAAGAAAAGGTTATTACAAATAATGCGTTACCTGTAAAGGCCAACATAGTTATTGCAATGAATAAGTTGGTTAATAATGTAAATCACATACCTGTGTCTGTCAACCTTTTCGATATACGGTGATTCACTGAAGATCTGACGAACGCATTCTCTGACATTCCTCATGTTATACTTCTCCGGACAAATTGTATCAATAATATGCAGCACGTTTAGAGAACCGCTGGTAGTATCTGGACAACGGAGAAGAGCCGCCACAACAAGTTCTTGAAATGATAGAGGCATCATCAATGTATCGGTGAGATCGGAGAACATCATGCAAGACATATTTAGGTTACTCGTAGTTCGGATAATAGTCGAATGGTAGCTTTTCAGATAATTCAGTTGACTTTAATAGTTGAATGCCGTAAAAATCAAAGGCACACCATTTTAAAAATGTCTTTGTTGGTTAGATATTAATGAAAGAACAAGAAAAACACAATAGAAACAATGGCTGCGTTGAGTAACGCGGGCGCAATCGCAACAATAAACAATTTTAAAACAATAGAAACGGTAAAGCAAAGAAAGCGGATGACACTTTAATGATTTGTCGGTATGAAATTAAAACTTCCAATACTATTACAAACAACTAGCATTTAAATTTAGTTGATATGAAAATATGTTTGAGAATAGACTACAGTTACTGTAAGTTACAGAAGATTATATTACCATTTACATTATGACACTGTAACTGAATATAAATACCAGAATGACACTTGTACAACAATACCAAGCCAATATCTCAGCTAAGAACGTGGTATGGCGTTTAAGCATACTTACCTGGCACAGGAGCGACTTTGATCAGGAAGGAATGTCCTCCCAAGATGAGGCCTCGGCATTGCACACACGGCTGCGGTTGACCCTTGCGATTCCCCCAAACGTGGGGAACTCGGGTGTATAATTTATGGTAGCGGGGGACTGCGTTCGCGCTAACCCCCAATTCGACATTAATATTAGATAGCCTATGCAGTTCACGATAATCGTTAGGTTAATTAAGAACACTTGATATATAACTATTTATGGTTACATTATCTGTTAAGAAACTTTGTTGGTTTGTAACTATATTTATTTTTCCTTTACAACTGTTGGTATAGAATATTAACATGCATTGAACGCTTCATGATTATTTCGAAGAATAATATCAATTATAGGCTCAAACTCTAGATTAAACAACATAAAGTAGTCTATTATAGAACTTATACTTATTTAAATACTTTTATTACTTTCTGTTAAACGATAATTATATTTCATTTACAATATGTATTAAATGCTATTTAATTATAGATATTTTATTTATTTACATGTCATATTGTTCTTGTCGAAGAAGTTTGGCGATAGAAAACCTTTGACATTTTACACTCAATGATGAAGACGTAGTATGTACACCGTTTAATTGTTCTGTTTCAGTTTGTAAGCAATGTTGTTTTTCGCCATTTCTATCGCTGCAATTCAAGTGGTTTATGGATTGGAGATCTAGCTCCATCGGTGCATTGCGTGATATCGTATACAGGTATGCCACCCACTCGTTGTAAGTGTTGGATGTTACGTGGTACTTCGTTCCATTCACTATAATGATATATGGCAGATAGTATTGCCAACCGTCTGTCAATCGATACCTATAACAAGAAAACAAACTTATTTATTAATAATGATGATCATGTAAATAAATAATAAGGATGATAATCAATGGTATTTCTGTTAAAATTACAAATGTAGGGAGCATTATTAAGTAAAATGACAAAGTACTGTAACCGAATAAGTACTGTAAGTAAGTTGCAGGCAGTGAGTTTTATTTAAGAAAAGGTTATTACAAATAATGCGTTACCTGTAAAGGCCAACATAGTTATTGCAATGAATAAGTTGGTTTAATAATGTAAATCACATACCTGTGTCTGTCAACCTTTTCGATATACGGAGATTCACTGAAGATCTGACGAACGCATTCTCTGACATTCCTCATGTTATACTTCTCCGGACAAATTGTATCAATAATATGCAGCACGTTTAGAGAACCGCTGGTAGTATCTGGACAACGGAGAAGAGCCGCCACAACAAGTTCTTGAAATGATAGAGGCATCATCAATGTATCGGTGAGATCGGAGAACATCATGCAAGACATATTTAGGTTACTCGTAGTTCGGATAATAGTCGAATGGTAGCTTTTCAGATAATTCAGTTGACTTTAATAGTTGAATGCCGTAGAAATCAAAGGCACACCATTTTAAAAATGTCTTTGTTGGTTAGATATTAATGAAAGAACAAGAAAAACACAATAGAAACAATGGCTGCGTTGAGTAACGCGGGCGCAATCGCAACAATAAACAATTTTAAAACAATAGAAACGGTAAAGCAAAGAAAGCGGATGACACTTTAATGATTTGTCGGTATGAAATTAAAACTTCCAATACTATTACAAACAACTAGCATTTAAATTTAGTTGATATGAAAATATGTTTGAGAATAGACTACAGTTACTGTAAGTTACAGAAGATTATATTACCATTTACATTATGACACTGTAACTGAATATAAATACCAGAATGACACTTGTACAACAATACCAAGCCAATATCTCAGCTAAGAACGTGGTATGGCGTTTAAGCATACTTACCTGGCACAGGAGCGACTTTGATCAGGAAGGAATGTCCTCCCAAGATGAGGCCTCGGCATTGCACACACGGCTGCGGTTGACCCTTGCGATTCCCCCAAACGTGGGGAACTCGGGTGTATAATTTATGGTAGCGGGGGACTGCGTTCGCGCTAACCCCCAATTCGACATTAATATTAGATAGCCTATGCAGTTCACGATAATCGTTAGGTTAATTAAGAACACTTGATATATAACTATTTATGGTTACATTATCTGTTAAGAAACTTTGTTGGTTTGTAACTATATTTATTTTTCCTTTACAACTGTTGGTATAGAATATTAACATGCATTGAACGCTTCATGATTATTTCGAAGAATAATATCAATTATAGGCTCAAACTCTAGATTAAACAACATAAAGTAGTCTATTATAGAACTTATACTTATTTAAATACTTTTATTACTTTCTGTTAAACGATAATTATATTTCATTTACAATATGTATTAAATGCTATTTAATTATAGATATTTTATTTATTTACATGTCATATTGTTCTTGTCGAAGAAGTTTGGCGATAGAAAACCTTTGACATTTTACACTCAATGATGAAGACGTAGTATGTACACCGTTTAATTGTTCTGTTTCAGATTGTAAGCAATGTTGTTTTTCGCCATTTCTATCGCTGCAATTCAAGTGGTTTATGGATTGGAGATCTAGCTCCATCGGTGCATTGCGTGATATCGTATACAGGTATGCCACCCACTCGTTGTAAGTGTTGGATGTTACGTGGTACTTCGTTCCATTCACTATAATGATATATGGCAGATAGTATTGCCAACCGTCTGTCAATCGATACCTATAACAAGAAAACAAACTTATTTATTAATAATGATGATCATGTAAATAAATAATAAGGATGATAATCAATGGTATTTCTGTTAAAATTACAAATGTAGGGAGCATTATTAAGTAAAATGACAAAGTACTGTAACCGAATAAGTACTGTAAGTAAGTTGCAGGCAGTGAGTTTTATTTAAGAAAAGGTTATTACAAATAATGCGTTACCTGTAAAGGCCAACATAGTTATTGCAATGAATAAGTTGGTTTAATAATGTAAATCACATACCTGTGTCTGTCAACCTTTTCGATATACGGAGATTCACTGAAGATCTGACGAACGCATTCTCTGACATTCCTCATGTTATACTTCTCCGGACAAATTGTATCAATAATATGCAGCACGTTTAGAGAACCGCTGGTAGTATCTGGACAACGGAGAAGAGCCGCCACAACAAGTTCTTGAAATGATAGAGGCATCATCAATGTATCGGTGAGATCGGAGAACATCATGCAAGACATATTTAGGTTACTCGTAGTTCGGATAATAGTCGAATGGTAGCTTTTCAGATAATTCAGTTGACTTTAATAGTTGAATGCCGTAGAAATCAAAGGCACACCATTTTAAAAATGTCTTTGTTGGTTAGATATTAATGAAAGAACAAGAAAAACACAATAGAAACAATGGCTGCGTTGAGTAACGCGGGCGCAATCGCAACAATAAACAATTTTAAAACAATAGAAACGGTAAAGCAAAGAAAGCGGATGACACTTTAATGATTTGTCGGTATGAAATTAAAACTTCCAATACTATTACAAACAACTAGCATTTAAATTTAGTTGATATGAAAATATGTTTGAGAATAGACTACAGTTACTGTAAGTTACAGAAGATTATATTACCATTTACATTATGACACTGTAACTGAATATAAATACCAGAATGACACTTGTACAACAATACCAAGCCAATATCTCAGCTAAGAACGTGGTATGGCGTTTAAGCATACTTACCTGGCACAGGAGCGACTTTGATCAGGAAGGAATGTCCTCCCGAGATGAGGCCTCGGCATTGCACACACGGCTGCGGTTGACCCTTGCGATTCCCCCAAACGTGGGGAACTCGGGTGTATAATTTATGGTAGCGGGGGACTGCGTTCGCGCTAACCCCCAATTCGACATTAATATTAGATAGCCTATGCAGTTCACGATAATCGTTAGGTTAATTAAGAACACTTGATATATAACTATTTATGGTTACATTATCTGTTAAGAAACTTTGTTGGTTTGTAACTATATTTATTTTTCCTTTACAACTGTTGGTATAGAATATTAACATGCATTGAACGCTTCATGATTATTTCGAAGAATAATATCAATTATAGGCTCAAACTCTAGATTAAACAACATAAAGTAGTCTATTATAGAACTTATACTTATTTAAATACTTTTATTACTTTCTGTTAAACGATAATTATATTTCATTTACAATATGTATTAAATGCTATTTAATTATAGATATTTTATTTATTTACATGTCATATTGTTCTTGTCGAAGAAGTTTGGCGATAGAAAACCTTTGACATTTTACACTCAATGATGAAGACGTAGTATGTACACCGTTTAATTGTTCTGTTTCAGTTTGTAAGCAATGTTGTTTTTCGCCATTTCTATCGCTGCAATTCAAGTGGTTTATGGATTGGAGATCTAGCTCCATCGGTGCATTGCGTGATATCGTATACAGGTATGCCACCCACTCGTTGTAAGTGTTGGATGTTACGTGGTACTTCGTTCCATTCACTATAATGATATATGGCAGATAGTATTGCCAACCGTCTGTCAATCGATACCTATAACAAGAAAACAAACTTATTTATTAATAATGATGATCATGTAAATAAATAATAAGGATGATAATCAATGGTATTTCTGTTAAAATTACAAATGTAGGGAGCATTATTAAGTAAAATGACAAAGTACTGTAACCGAATAAGTACTGTAAGTAAGTTGCAGGCAGTGAGTTTTATTTAAGAAAAGGTTATTACAAATAATGCGTTACCTGTAAAGGCCAACATAGTTATTGCAATGAATAAGTTGGTTAATAATGTAAATCACATACCTGTGTCTGTCAACCTTTTCGATATACGGTTATTCACTGAAGATCTGACGAACGCATTCTCTGACATTCCTCATGTTATACTTCTCCGGACAAATTGTATCAATAATATGCAGCACGTTTAGAGAACCGCTGGTAGTATCTGGACAACGGAGAAGAGCCGCCACAACAAGTTCTTGAAATGATAGAGGCATCATCAATGTATCGGTGAGATCGGAGAACATCATGCAAGACATATTTAGGTTACTCGTAGTTCGGATAATAGTCGAATGGTAGCTTTTCAGATAATTCAGTTGACTTTAATAGTTGAATGCCGTAGAAATCAAAGGCACACCATTTTAAAAATGTCTTTGTTGGTTAGATATTAATGAAAGAACAAGAAAAACACAATAGAAACAATGGCTGCGTTGAGTAACGCGGGCGCAATCGCAACAATAAACAATTTTAAAACAATAGAAACGGTAAAGCAAAGAAAGCGGATGACACTTTAATGATTTGTCGGTATGAAATTAAAACTTCCAATACTATTACAAACAACTAGCATTTAAATTTAGTTGATATGAAAATATGTTTGAGAATAGACTACAGTTACTGTAAGTTACAGAAGATTATATTACCATTTACATTATGACACTGTAACTGAATATAAATACCAGAATGACACTTGTACAACAATACCAAGCCAATATCTCAGCTAAGAACGTGGTATGGCGTTTAAGCATACTTACCTGGCACAGGAGCGACTTTGATCAGGAAGGAATGTCCTCCCAAGATGAGGCCTCGGCATTGCACACACGGCTGCGGTTGACCCTTGCGATTCCCCCAAACGTGGGGAACTCGGGTGTATAATTTATGGTAGCGGGGGACTGCGTTCGCGCTAACCCCCAATTCGACATTAATATTAGATAGCCTATGCAGTTCACGATAATCGTTAGGTTAATTAAGAACACTTGATATATAACTATTTATGGTTACATTATCTGTTAAGAAACTTTGTTGGTTTGTAACTATATTTATTTTTCCTTTACAACTTTTGGTATAGAATATTAACATGCATTGAACGCTTCATGATTATTTCGAAGAATAATATCAATTATAGGCTCAAACTCTAGATTAAACAACATAAAGTAGTCTATTATAGAACTTATACTTATTTAAATACTTTTATTACTTTCTGTTAAACGATAATTATATTTCATTTACAATATGTATTAAATGGTATTTAATTATAGATATTTTATTTATTTACATGTCATATTGTTCTTGTCGAAGAAGTTTGGCGATAGAAAACCTTTGACATTTTACACTCAATGATGAAGACGTAGTATGTACACCGTTTAATTGTTCTGTTTCAGTTTGTAAGCAATGTTGTTTTTCGCCATTTCTATCGCTGCAATTCAAGTGGTTTATGGATTGGAGATCTAGCTCCATCGGTGCATTGCGTGATATCGTATACAGGTATGCCACCCACTCGTTGTAAGTGTTGGATGTTACGTGGTACTTCGTTCCATTCACTATAATGATATATGGCAGATAGTATTGCCAACCGTCTGTCAATCGATACCTATAACAAGAAAACAAACTTATTTATTAATAATGATGATCATGTAAATAAATAATAAGGATGATAATCAATGGTATTTCTGTTAAAATTACAAATGTAGGGAGCATTATTAAGTAAAATGACAAAGTACTGTAACCGAATAAGTACTGTAAGTAAGTTGCAGGCAGTGAGTTTTATTTAAGAAAAGGTTATTACAAATAATGCGTTACCTGTAAAGGCCAACATAGTTATTGCAATGAATAAGTTGGTTAATAATGTAAATCACATACCTGTGTCTGTCAACCTTTTCGATATACGGTTATTCACTGAAGATCTGACGAACGCATTCTCTGACATTCCTCATGTTATACTTCTCCGGACAAATTGTATCAATAATATGCAGCACGTTTAGAGAACCGCTGGTAGTATCTGGACAACGGAGAAGAGCCGCCACAACAAGTTCTTGAAATGATAGAGGCATCATCAATGTATCGGTGAGATCGGAGAACATCATGCAAGACATATTTAGGTTACTCGTAGTTCGGATAATAGTCGAATGGTAGCTTTTCAGATAATTCAGTTGACTTTAATAGTTGAATGCCGTAGAAATCAAAGGCACACCATTTTAAAAATGTCTTTGTTGGTTAGATATTAATGAAAGAACAAGAAAAACACAATAGAAACAATGGCTGCGTTGAGTAACGCGGGCGCAATCGCAACAATAAACAATTTTAAAACAATAGAAACGGTAAAGCAAAGAAAGCGGATGACACTTTAATGATTTGTCGGTATGAAATTAAAACTTCCAATACTATTACAAACAACTAGCATTTAAATTTAGTTGATATGAAAATATGTTTGAGAATAGACTACAGTTACTGTAAGTTACAGAAGATTATATTACCATTTACATTATGACACTGTAACTGAATATAAATACCAGAATGACACTTGTACAACAATACCAAGCCAATATCTCAGCTAAGAACGTGGTATGGCGTTTAAGCATACTTACCTGGCACAGGAGCGACTTTGATCAGGAAGGAATGTCCTCCCAAGATGAGGCCTCGGCATTGCACACACGGCTGCGGTTGACCCTTGCGATTCCCCCAAACGTGGGGAACTCGGGTGTATAATTTATGGTAGCGGGGGACTGCGTTCGCGCTAACCCCCAATTCGACATTAATATTAGATAGCCTATGCAGTTCACGATAATCGTTAGGTTAATTAAGAACACTTGATATATAACTATTTATGGTTACATTATCTGTTAAGAAACTTTGTTGGTTTGTAACTATATTTATTTTTCCTTTACAACTTTTGGTATAGAATATTAACATGCATTGAACGCTTCATGATTATTTCGAAGAATAATATCAATTATAGGCTCAAACTCTAGATTAAACAACATAAAGTAGTCTATTATAGAACTTATACTTATTTAAATACTTTTATTACTTTCTGTTAAACGATAATTATATTTCATTTACAATATGTATTAAATGGTATTTAATTATAGATATTTTATTTATTTACATGTCATATTGTTCTTGTCGAAGAAGTTTGGCGATAGAAAACCTTTGACATTTTACACTCAATGATGAAGACGTAGTATGTACACCGTTTAATTGTTCTGTTTCAGTTTGTAAGCAATGTTGTTTTTCGCCATTTCTATCGCTGCAATTCAAGTGGTTTATGGATTGGAGATCTAGCTCCATCGGTGCATTGCGTGATATCGTATACAGGTATGCCACCCACTCGTTGTAAGTGTTGGATGTTACGTGGTACTTCGTTCCATTCACTATAATGATATATGGCAGATAGTATTGCCAACCGTCTGTCAATCGATACCTATAACAAGAAAACAAACTTATTTATTAATAATGATGATCATGTAAATAAATAATAAGGATGATAATCAATGGTATTTCTGTTAAAATTACAAATGTAGGGAGCATTATTAAGTAAAATGACAAAGTACTGTAACCGAATAAGTACTGTAAGTAAGTTGCAGGCAGTGAGTTTTATTTAAGAAAAGGTTATTACAAATAATGCGTTACCTGTAAAGGCCAACATAGTTATTGCAATGAATAAGTTGGTTAATAATGTAAATCACATACCTGTGTCTGTCAACCTTTTCGATATACGGTGATTCACTGAAGATCTGACGAACGCATTCTCTGACATTCCTCATGTTTATACTTCTCCGGACAAATTGTATCAATAATATGCAGCACGTTTAGAGAACCGCTGGTAGTATCTGGACAACGGAGAAGAGCCGCCACAACAAGTTCTTGAAATGATAGAGGCATCATCAATGTATCGGTGAGATCGGAGAACATCATGCAAGACATATTTAGGTTACTCGTAGTTCGGATAATAGTCGAATGGTAGCTTTTCAGATAATTCAGTTGACTTTAATAGTTGAATGCCGTAGAAATCAAAGGCACACCATTTTAAAAATGTCTTTGTTGGTTAGATATTAATGAAAGAACAAGAAAAACACAATAGAAACAATGGCTGCGTTGAGTAACGCGGGCGCAATCGCAACAATAAACAATTTTAAAACAATAGAAACGGTAAAGCAAAGAAAGCGGATGACACTTTAATGATTTGTCGGTATGAAATTAAAACTTCCAATACTATTACAAACAACTAGCATTTAAATTTAGTTGATATGAAAATATGTTTGAGAATAGACTACAGTTACTGTAAGTTACAGAAGATTATATTACCATTTACATTATGACACTGTAACTGAATATAAATACCAGAATGACACTTGTACAACAATACCAAGCCAATATCTCAGCTAAGAACGTGGTATGGCGTTTAAGCATACTTACCTGGCACAGGAGCGACTTTGATCAGGAAGGAATGTCCTCCCAAGATGAGGCCTCGGCATTGCACACACGGCTGCGGTTGACCCTTGCGATTCCCCCAAACGTGGGGAACTCGGGTGTATAATTTATGGTAGCGGGGGACTGCGTTCGCGCTAACCCCCAATTCGACATTAATATTAGATAGCCTATACAGTTCACGATAATCGTTAGGTTAATTAAGAACACTTGATATATAACTATTTATGGTTACATTATCTGTTAAGAAACTTTGTTGGTTTGTAACTATATTTATTTTTCCTTTACAACTTTTGGTATAGAATATTAACATGCATTGAACGCTTCATGATTATTTCGAAGAATAATATCAATTATAGGCTCAAACTCTAGATTAAACAACATAAAGTAGTCTATTATAGAACTTATACTTATTTAAATACTTTTATTACTTTCTTACTTTCTGTTAAACGATAATTATATTTCATTTACAATATGTATTAAATGCTATTTAATTATAGATATTTTATTTATTTACATGTCATATTGTTCTTGTCGAAGAAGTTTGGCGATAGAAAACCTTTGACATTTTACACTCAATGATGAAGACGTAGTATGTACACCGTTTAATTGTTCTGTTTCAGTTTGTAAGCAATGTTGTTTTTCGCCATTTCTATCGCTGCAATTCAAGTGGTTTATGGATTGGAGATCTAGCTCCATCGGTGCATTGCGTGATATCGTATACAGGTATGCCACCCACTCGTTGTAAGTGTTGGATGTTACGTGGTACTTCGTTCCATTCACTATAATGATATATGGCAGATAGTATTGCCAACCGTCTGTCAATCGATACCTATAACAAGAAAACAAACTTATTTATTAATAATGATGATCATGTAAATAAATAATAAGGATGATAATCAATGGTATTTCTGTTAAAATTACAAATGTAGGGAGCATTATTAAGTAAAATGACAAAGTACTGTAACCGAATAAGTACTGTAAGTAAGTTGCAGGCAGTGAGTTTTATTTAAGAAAAGGTTATTACAAATAATGCGTTACCTGTAAAGGCCAACATAGTTATTGCAATGAATAAGTTGGTTAATAATGTAAATCACATACCTGTGTCTGTCAACCTTTTCGATATACGGTGATTCACTGAAGATCTGACGAACGCATTCTCTGACATTCCTCATGTTATACTTCTCCGGACAAATTGTATCAATAATATGCAACACGTTTAGAGAACCGCTGGTAGTATCTGGACAACGGAGAAGAGCCGCCACAACAAGTTCTTGAAATGATAGAGGCATCATCAATGTATCGGTGAGATCGGAGAACATCATGCAAGACATATTTAGGTTACTCGTAGTTCGGATAATAGTCGAATGGTAGCTTTTCAGATAATTCAGTTGACTTTAATAGTTGAATGCCGTAGAAATCAAAGGCACACCATTTTAAAAATGTCTTTGTTGGTTAGATATTAATGAAAGAACAAGAAAAACACAATAGAAACAATGGCTGCGTTGAGTAACGCGGGCGCAATCGCAACAATAAACAATTTTAAAACAATAGAAACGGTAAAGCAAAGAAAGCGGATGACACTTTAATGATTTGTCGGTATGAAATTAAAACTTCCAATACTATTACAAACAACTAGCATTTAAATTTAGTTGATATGAAAATATGTTTGAGAATAGACTACAGTTACTGTAAGTTACAGAAGATTATATTACCATTTACATTATGACACTGTAACTGAATATAAATACCAGAATGACACTTGTACAACAATACCAAGCCAATATCTCAGCTAAGAACGTGGTATGGCGTTTAAGCATACTTACCTGGCACAGGAGCGACTTTGATCAGGAAGGAATGTCCTCCCAAGATGAGGCCTCGGCATTGCACACACGGCTGCGGTTGACCCTTGCGATTCCCCCAAACGTGGGGAACTCGGGTGTATAATTTATGGTAGCGGGGGACTGCGTTCGCGCTAACCCCCAATTCGACATTAATATTAGATAGCCTATGCAGTTCACGATAATCGTTAGGTTAATTAAGAACACTTGATATATAACTATTTATGGTTACATTATCTGTTAAGAAACTTTGTTGGTTTGTAACTATATTTATTTTTCCTTTACAACTTTTGGTATAGAATATTAACATGCATTGAACGCTTCATGATTATTTCGAAGAATAATATCAATTATAGGCTCAAACTCTAGATTAAACAACATAAAGTAGTCTATTATAGAACTTATACTTATTTAAATACTTTTATTACTTTCTGTTAAACGATAATTATATTTCATTTACAATATGTATTAAATGCTATTTAATTATAGATATTTTATTTATTTACATGTCATATTGTTCTTGTCGAAGAAGTTTGGCGATAGAAAACCTTTGACATTTTACACTCAATGATGAAGACGTAGTATGTACAACGTTTAATTGTTCTGTTTCAGTTTGTAAGCAATGTTGTTTTTCGCCATTTCTATCGCTGCAATTCAAGTGGTTTATGGATTGGAGATCTAGCTCCATCGGTGCATTGCGTGATATCGTATACAGGTATGCCACCCACTCGTTGTAAGTGTTGGATGTTACGTGGTACTTCGTTCCATTCACTATAATGATATATGGCAGATAGTATTGCCAACCGTCTGTCAATCGATACCTATAACAAGAAAACAAACTTATTTATTAATAATGATGATCATGTAAATAAATAATAAGGATGATAATCAATGGTATTTCTGTTAAAATTACAAATGTAGGGAGCATTATTAAGTAAAATGACAAAGTACTGTAACCGAATAAGTACTGTAAGTAAGTTGCAGGCAGTGAGTTTTATTTAAGAAAAGGTTATTACAAATAATGCGTTACCTGTAAAGGCCAACATAGTTATTGCAATGAATAAGTTGGTTTAATAATGTAAATCACATACCTGTGTCTGTCAACCTTTTCGATATACGGAGATTCACTGAAGATCTGACGAACGCATTCTCTGACATTCCTCATGTTATACTTCTCCGGACAAATTGTATCAATAATATGCAGCACGTTTAGAGAACCGCTGGTAGTATCTGGACAACGGAGAAGAGCCGCCACAACAAGTTCTTGAAATGATAGAGGCATCATCAATGTATCGGTGAGATCGGAGAACATCATGCAAGACATATTTAGGTTACTCGTAGTTCGGATAATAGTCGAATGGTAGCTTTTCAGATAATTCAGTTGACTTTAATAGTTGAATGCCGTAGAAATCAAAGGCACACCATTTTAAAAATGTCTTTGTTGGTTAGATATTAATGAAAGAACAAGAAAAACACAATAGAAACAATGGCTGCGTTGAGTAACGCGGGCGCAATCGCAACAATAAACAATTTTAAAACAATAGAAACGGTAAAGCAAAGAAAGCGGATGACACTTTAATGATTTGTCGGTATGAAATTAAAACTTCCAATACTATTACAAACAACTAGCATTTAAATTTAGTTGATATGAAAATATGTTTGAGAATAGACTACAGTTACTGTAAGTTACAGAAGATTATATTACCATTTACATTATGACACTGTAACTGAATATAAATACCAGAATGACACTTGTACAACAATACCAAGCCAATATCTCAGCTAAGAACGTGGTATGGCGTTTAAGCATACTTACCTGGCACAGGAGCGACTTTGATCAGGAAGGAATGTCCTCCCAAGATGAGGCCTCGGCATTGCACACACGGCTGCGGTTGACCCTTGCGATTCCCCCAAACGTGGGGAACTCGGGTGTATAATTTATGGTAGCGGGGGACTGCGTTCGCGCTAACCCCCAATTCGACATTAATATTAGATAGCCTATGCAGTTCACGATAATCGTTAGGTTAATTAAGAACACTTGATATATAACTATTTATGGTTACATTATCTGTTAAGAAACTTTGTTGGTTTGTAACTATATTTATTTTTCCTTTACAACTTTTGGTATAGAATATTAACATGCATTGAACGCTTCATGATTATTTCGAAGAATAATATCAATTATAGGCTCAAACTCTAGATTAAACAACATAAAGTAGTCTATTATAGAACTTATACTTATTTAAATACTTTTATTACTTTCTGTTAAACGATAATTATATTTCATTTACAATATGTATTAAATGGTATTTAATTATAGATATTTTATTTATTTACATGTCATATTGTTCTTGTCGAAGAAGTTTGGCGATAGAAAACCTTTGACATTTTACACTCAATGATGAAGACGTAGTATGTACACCGTTTAATTGTTCTGTTTCAGTTTGTAAGCAATGTTGTTTTTCGCCATTTCTATCGCTGCAATTCAAGTGGTTTATGGATTGGAGATCTAGCTCCATCGGTGCATTGCGTGATATCGTATACAGGTATGCCACCCACTCGTTGTAAGTGTTGGATGTTACGTGGTACTTCGTTCCATTCACTATAATGATATATGGCAGATAGTATTGCCAACCGTCTGTCAATCGATACCTATAACAAGAAAACAAACTTATTTATTAATAATGATGATCATGTAAATAAATAATAAGGATGATAATCAATGGTATTTCTGTTAAAATTACAAATGTAGGGAGCATTATTAAGTAAAATGACAAAGTACTGTAACCGAATAAGTACTGTAAGTAAGTTGCAGGCAGTGAGTTTTATTTAAGAAAAGGTTATTACAAATAATGCGTTACCTGTAAAGGCCAACATAGTTATTGCAATGAATAAGTTGGTTAATAATGTAAATCACATACCTGTGTCTGTCAACCTTTTCGATATACGGTGATTCACTGAAGATCTGACGAACGCATTCTCTGACATTCCTCATGTTTATACTTCTCCGGACAAATTGTATCAATAATATGCAGCACGTTTAGAGAACCGCTGGTAGTATCTGGACAACGGAGAAGAGCCGCCACAACAAGTTCTTGAAATGATAGAGGCATCATCAATGTATCGGTGAGATCGGAGAACATCATGCAAGACATATTTAGGTTACTCGTAGTTCGGATAATAGTCGAATGGTAGCTTTTCAGATAATTCAGTTGACTTTAATAGTTGAATGCCGTAGAAATCAAAGGCACACCATTTTAAAAATGTCTTTGTTGGTTAGATATTAATGAAAGAACAAGAAAAACACAATAGAAACAATGGCTGCGTTGAGTAACGCGGGCGCAATCGCAACAATAAACAATTTTAAAACAATAGAAACGGTAAAGCAAAGAAAGCGGATGACACTTTAATGATTTGTCGGTATGAAATTAAAACTTCCAATACTATTACAAACAACTAGCATTTAAATTTAGTTGATATGAAAATATGTTTGAGAATAGACTACAGTTACTGTAAGTTACAGAAGATTATATTACCATTTACATTATGACACTGTAACTGAATATAAATACCAGAATGACACTTGTACAACAATACCAAGCCAATATCTCAGCTAAGAACGTGGTATGGCGTTTAAGCATACTTACCTGGCACAGGAGCGACTTTGATCAGGAAGGAATGTCCTCCCAAGATGAGGCCTCGGCATTGCACACACGGCTGCGGTTGACCCTTGCGATTCCCCCAAACGTGGGGAACTCGGGTGTATAATTTATGGTAGCGGGGGACTGCGTTCGCGCTAACCCCCAATTCGACATTAATATTAGATAGCCTATACAGTTCACGATAATCGTTAGGTTAATTAAGAACACTTGATATATAACTATTTATGGTTACATTATCTGTTAAGAAACTTTGTTGGTTTGTAACTATATTTATTTTTCCTTTACAACTTTTGGTATAGAATATTAACATGCATTGAACGCTTCATGATTATTTCGAAGAATAATATCAATTATAGGCTCAAACTCTAGATTAAACAACATAAAGTAGTCTATTATAGAACTTATACTTATTTAAATACTTTTATTACTTTCTGTTAAACGATAATTATATTTCATTTACAATATGTATTAAATGCTATTTAATTATAGATATTTTATTTATTTACATGTCATATTGTTCTTGTCGAAGAAGTTTGGCGATAGAAAACCTTTGACATTTTACACTCAATGATGAAGACGTAGTATGTACACCGTTTAATTGTTCTGTTTCAGTTTGTAAGCAATGTTGTTTTTCGCCATTTCTATCGCTGCAATTCAAGTGGTTTATGGATTGGAGATCTAGCTCCATCGGTGCATTGCGTGATATCGTATACAGGTATGCCACCCACTCGTTGTAAGTGTTGGATGTTACGTGGTACTTCGTTCCATTCACTATAATGATATATGGCAGATAGTATTGCCAACCGTCTGTCAATCGATACCTATAACAAGAAAACAAACTTATTTATTAATAATGATGATCATGTAAATAAATAATAAGGATGATAATCAATGGTATTTCTGTTAAAATTACAAATGTAGGGAGCATTATTAAGTAAAATGACAAAGTACTGTAACCGAATAAGTACTGTAAGTAAGTTGCAGGCAGTGAGTTTTATTTAAGAAAAGGTTATTACAAATAATGCGTTACCTGTAAAGGCCAACATAGTTATTGCAATGAATAAGTTGGTTTAATAATGTAAATCACATACCTGTGTCTGTCAACCTTTTCGATATACGGAGATTCACTGAAGATCTGACGAACGCATTCTCTGACATTCCTCATGTTATACTTCTCCGGACAAATTGTATCAATAATATGCAGCACGTTTAGAGAACCGCTGGTAGTATCTGGACAACGGAGAAGAGCCGCCACAACAAGTTCTTGAAATGATAGAGGCATCATCAATGTATCGGTGAGATCGGAGAACATCATGCAAGACATATTTAGGTTACTCGTAGTTCGGATAATAGTCGAATGGTAGCTTTTCAGATAATTCAGTTGACTTTAATAGTTGAATGCCGTAGAAATCAAAGGCACACCATTTTAAAAATGTCTTTGTTGGTTAGATATTAATGAAAGAACAAGAAAAACACAATAGAAACAATGGCTGCGTTGAGTAACGCGGGCGCAATCGCAACAATAAACAATTTTAAAACAATAGAAACGGTAAAGCAAAGAAAGCGGATGACACTTTAATGATTTGTCGGTATGAAATTAAAACTTCCAATACTATTACAAACAACTAGCATTTAAATTTAGTTGATATGAAAATATGTTTGAGAATAGACTACAGTTACTGTAAGTTACAGAAGATTATATTACCATTTACATTATGACACTGTAACTGAATATAAATACCAGAATGACACTTGTACAACAATACCAAGCCAATATCTCAGCTAAGAACGTGGTATGGCGTTTAAGCATACTTACCTGGCACAGGAGCGACTTTGATCAGGAAGGAATGTCCTCCCAAGATGAGGCCTCGGCATTGCACACACGGCTGCGGTTGACCCTTGCGATTCCCCCAAACGTGGGGAACTCGGGTGTATAATTTATGGTAGCGGGGGACTGCGTTCGCGCTAACCCCCAATTCGACATTAATATTAGATAGCCTATGCAGTTCACGATAATCGTTAGGTTAATTAAGAACACTTGATATATAACTATTTATGGTTACATTATCTGTTAAGAAACTTTGTTGGTTTGTAACTATATTTATTTTTCCTTTACAACTTTTGGTATAGAATATTAACATGCATTGAACGCTTCATGATTATTTCGAAGAATAATATCAATTATAGGCTCAAACTCTAGATTAAACAACATAAAGTAGTCTATTATAGAACTTATACTTATTTAAATACTTTTATTACTTTCTGTTAAACGATAATTATATTTCATTTACAATATGTATTAAATGGTATTTAATTATAGATATTTTATTTATTTACATGTCATATTGTTCTTGTCGAAGAAGTTTGGCGATAGAAAACCTTTGACATTTTACACTCAATGATGAAGACGTAGTATGTACACCGTTTAATTGTTCTGTTTCAGTTTGTAAGCAATGTTGTTTTTCGCCATTTCTATCGCTGCAATTCAAGTGGTTTATGGATTGGAGATCTAGCTCCATCGGTGCATTGCGTGATATCGTATACAGGTATGCCACCCACTCGTTGTAAGTGTTGGATGTTACGTGGTACTTCGTTCCATTCACTATAATGATATATGGCAGATAGTATTGCCAACCGTCTGTCAATCGATACCTATAACAAGAAAACAAACTTATTTATTAATAATGATGATCATGTAAATAAATAATAAGGATGATAATCAATGGTATTTCTGTTAAAATTACAAATGTAGGGAGCATTATTAAGTAAAATGACAAAGTACTGTAACCGAATAAGTACTGTAAGTAAGTTGCAGGCAGTGAGTTTTATTTAAGAAAAGGTTATTACAAATAATGCGTTACCTGTAAAGGCCAACATAGTTATTGCAATGAATAAGTTGGTTAATAATGTAAATCACATACCTGTGTCTGTCAACCTTTTCGATATACGGTGATTCACTGAAGATCTGACGAACGCATTCTCTGACATTCCTCATGTTTATACTTCTCCGGACAAATTGTATCAATAATATGCAACACGTTTAGAGAACCGCTGGTAGTATCTGGACAACGGAGAAGAGCCGCCACAACAAGTTCTTGAAATGATAGAGGCATCATCAATGTATCGGTGAGATCGGAGAACATCATGCAAGACATATTTAGGTTACTCGTAGTTCGGATAATAGTCGAATGGTAGCTTTTCAGATAATTCAGTTGACTTTAATAGTTGAATGCCGTAGAAATCAAAGGCACACCATTTTAAAAATGTCTTTGTTGGTTAGATATTAATGAAAGAACAAGAAAAACACAATAGAAACAATGGCTGCGTTGAGTAACGCGGGCGCAATCGCAACAATAAACAATTTTAAAACAATAGAAACGGTAAAGCAAAGAAAGCGGATGACACTTTAATGATTTGTCGGTATGAAATTAAAACTTCCAATACTATTACAAACAACTAGCATTTAAATTTAGTTGATATGAAAATATGTTTGAGAATAGACTACAGTTACTGTAAGTTACAGAAGATTATATTACCATTTACATTATGACACTGTAACTGAATATAAATACCAGAATGACACTTGTACAACAATACCAAGCCAATATCTCAGCTAAGAACGTGGTATGGCGTTTAAGCATACTTACCTGGCACAGGAGCGACTTTGATCAGGAAGGAATGTCCTCCCAAGATGAGGCCTCGGCATTGCACACACGGCTGCGGTTGACCCTTGCGATTCCCCCAAACGTGGGGAACTCGGGTGTATAATTTATGGTAGCGGGGGACTGCGTTCGCGCTAACCCCCAATTCGACATTAATATTAGATAGCCTATGCAGTGCATTCAAGTGGTTTATGGATTGGAGATCTAGCTCCATCGGTGCATTGCGTGATATCGTATACAGGTATGCCACCCACTCGTTGTAAGTGTTGGATGTTACGTGGTACTTCGTTCCATTCACTATAATGATATATGGCAGATAGTATTGCCAACCGTCTGTCAATCGATACCTATAACAAGAAAACAAACTTATTTATTAATAATGATGATCATGTAAATAAATAATAAGGATGATAATCAATGGTATTTCTGTTAAAATTACAAATGTAGGGAGCATTATTAAGTAAAATGACAAAGTACTGTAACCGAATAAGTACTGTAAGTAAGTTGCAGGCAGTGAGTTTTATTTAAGAAAAGGTTATTACAAATAATGCGTTACCTGTAAAGGCCAACATAGTTATTGCAATGAATAAGTTGGTTAATAATGTAAATCACATACCTGTGTCTGTCAACCTTTTCGATATACGGTGATTCACTGAAGATCTGACGAACGCATTCTCTGACATTCCTCATGTTTATACTTCTCCGGACAAATTGTATCAATAATATGCAACACGTTTAGAGAACCGCTGGTAGTATCTGGACAACGGAGAAGAGCCGCCACAACAAGTTCTTGAAATGATAGAGGCATCATCAATGTATCGGTGAGATCGGAGAACATCATGCAAGACATATTTAGGTTACTCGTAGTTCGGATAATAGTCGAATGGTAGCTTTTCAGATAATTCAGTTGACTTTAATAGTTGAATGCCGTAGAAATCAAAGGCACACCATTTTAAAAATGTCTTTGTTGGTTAGATATTAATGAAAGAACAAGAAAAACACAATAGAAACAATGGCTGCGTTGAGTAACGCGGGCGCAATCGCAACAATAAACAATTTTAAAACAATAGAAACGGTAAAGCAAAGAAAGCGGATGACACTTTAATGATTTGTCGGTATGAAATTAAAACTTCCAATACTATTACAAACAACTAGCATTTAAATTTAGTTGATATGAAAATATGTTTGAGAATAGACTACAGTTACTGTAAGTTACAGAAGATTATATTACCATTTACATTATGACACTGTAACTGAATATAAATACCAGAATGACACTTGTACAACAATACCAAGCCAATATCTCAGCTAAGAACGTGGTATGGCGTTTAAGCATACTTACCTGGCACAGGAGCGACTTTGATCAGGAAGGAATGTCCTCCCAAGATGAGGCCTCGGCATTGCACACACGGCTGCGGTTGACCCTTGCGATTCCCCCAAACGTGGGGAACTCGGGTGTATAATTTATGGTAGCGGGGGACTGCGTTCGCGCTAACCCCCAATTCGACATTAATATTAGATAGCCTATGCAGTTCACGATAATCGTTAGGTTAATTAAGAACACTTGATATATAACTATTTATGGTTACATTATCTGTTAAGAAACTTTGTTGGTTTGTAACTATATTTATTTTTCCTTTACAACTTTTGGTATAGAATATTAACATGCATTGAACGCTTCATGATTATTTCGAAGAATAATATCAATTATAGGCTCAAACTCTAGATTAAACAACATAAAGTAGTCTATTATAGAACTTATACTTATTTAAATACTTTTATTACTTTCTGTTAAACGATAATTATATTTCATTTACAATATGTATTAAATGCTATTTAATTATAGATATTTTATTTATTTACATGTCATATTGTTCTTGTCGAAGAAGTTTGGCGATAGAAAACCTTTGACATTTTACACTCAATGATGAAGACGTAGTATGTACAACGTTTAATTGTTCTGTTTCAGTTTGTAAGCAATGTTGTTTTTCGCCATTTCTATCGCTGCAATTCAAGTGGTTTATGGATTGGAGATCTAGCTCCATCGGTGCATTGCGTGATATCGTATACAGGTATGCCACCCACTCGTTGTAAGTGTTGGATGTTACGTGGTACTTCGTTCCATTCACTATAATGATATATGGCAGATAGTATTGCCAACCGTCTGTCAATCGATACCTATAACAAGAAAACAAACTTATTTATTAATAATGATGATCATGTAAATAAATAATAAGGATGATAATCAGTGGTATTTCTGTTAAAATTACAAATGTAGGGAGCATTATTAAGTAAAATGACAAAGTACTGTAACCGAATAAGTACTGTAAGTAAGTTGCAGGCAGTGAGTTTTATTTAAGAAAAGGTTATTACAAATAATGCGTTACCTGTAAAGGCCAACATAGTTATTGCAATGAATAAGTTGGTTTAATAATGTAAATCACATACCTGTGTCTGTCAACCTTTTCGATATACGGAGATTCACTGAAGATCTGACGAACGCATTCTCTGACATTCCTCATGTTATACTTCTCCGGACAAATTGTATCAATAATATGCAGCACGTTTAGAGAACCGCTGGTAGTATCTGGACAACGGAGAAGAGCCGCCACAACAAGTTCTTGAAATGATAGAGGCATCATCAATGTATCGGTGAGATCGGAGAACATCATGCAAGACATATTTAGGTTACTCGTAGTTCGGATAATAGTCGAATGGTAGCTTTTCAGATAATTCAGTTGACTTTAATAGTTGAATGCCGTAGAAATCAAAGGCACACCATTTTAAAAATGTCTTTGTTGGTTAGATATTAATGAAAGAACAAGAAAAACACAATAGAAACAATGGCTGCGTTGAGTAACGCGGGCGCAATCGCAACAATAAACAATTTTAAAACAATAGAAACGGTAAAGCAAAGAAAGCGGATGACACTTTAATGATTTGTCGGTATGAAATTAAAACTTCCAATACTATTACAAACAACTAGCATTTAAATTTAGTTGATATGAAAATATGTTTGAGAATAGACTACAGTTACTGTAAGTTACAGAAGATTATATTACCATTTACATTATGACACTGTAACTGAATATAAATACCAGAATGACACTTGTACAACAATACCAAGCCAATATCTCAGCTAAGAACGTGGTATGGCGTTTAAGCATACTTACCTGGCACAGGAGCGACTTTGATCAGGAAGGAATGTCCTCCCAAGATGAGGCCTCGGCATTGCACACACGGCTGCGGTTGACCCTTGCGATTCCCCCAAACGTGGGGAACTCGGGTGTATAATTTATGGTAGCGGGGGACTGCGTTCGCGCTAACCCCCAATTCGACATTAATATTAGATAGCCTATGCAGTTCACGATAATCGTTAGGTTAATTAAGAACACTTGATATATAACTATTTATGGTTACATTATCTGTTAAGAAACTTTGTTGGTTTGTAACTATATTTATTTTTCCTTTACAACTTTTGGTATAGAATATTAACATGCATTGAACGCTTCATGATTATTTCGAAGAATAATATCAATTATAGGCTCAAACTCTAGATTAAACAACATAAAGTAGTCTATTATAGAACTTATACTTATTTAAATACTTTTAGTACTTTCTGTTAAACGATAATTATATTTCATTTACAATATGTATTAAATGGTATTTAATTATAGATATTTTATTTATTTACATGTCATATTGTTCTTGTCGAAGAAGTTTGGCGATAGAAAACCTTTGACATTTTACACTCAATGATGAAGACGTAGTATGTACACCGTTTAATTGTTCTGTTTCAGTTTGTAAGCAATGTTGTTTTTCGCCATTTCTATCGCTGCAATTCAAGTGGTTTATGGATTGGAGATCTAGCTCCATCGGTGCATTGCGTGATATCGTATACAGGTATGCCACCCACTCGTTGTAAGTGTTGGATGTTACGTGGTACTTCGTTCCATTCACTATAATGATATATGGCAGATAGTATTGCCAACCGTCTGTCAATCGATACCTATAACAAGAAAACAAACTTATTTATTAATAATGATGATCATGTAAATAAATAATAAGGATGATAATCAATGGTATTTCTGTTAAAATTACAAATGTAGGGAGCATTATTAAGTAAAATGACAAAGTACTGTAACCGAATAAGTACTGTAAGTAAGTTGCAGGCAGTGAGTTTTATTTAAGAAAAGGTTATTACAAATAATGCGTTACCTGTAAAGGCCAACATAGTTATTGCAATGAATAAGTTGGTTTAATAATGTAAATCACATACCTGTGTCTGTCAACCTTTTCGATATACGGAGATTCACTGAAGATCTGACGAACGCATTCTCTGACATTCCTCATGTTATACTTCTCCGGACAAATTGTATCAATAATATGCAGCACGTTTAGAGAACCGCTGGTAGTATCTGGACAACGGAGAAGAGCCGCCACAACAAGTTCTTGAAATGATAGAGGCATCATCAATGTATCGGTGAGATCGGAGAACATCATGCAAGACATATTTAGGTTACTCGTAGTTCGGATAATAGTCGAATGGTAGCTTTTCAGATAATTCAGTTGACTTTAATAGTTGAATGCCGTAGAAATCAAAGGCACACCATTTTAAAAATGTCTTTGTTGGTTAGATATTAATGAAAGAACAAGAAAAACACAATAGAAACAATGGCTGCGTTGAGTAACGCGGGCGCAATCGCAACAATAAACAATTTTAAAACAATAGAAACGGTAAAGCAAAGAAAGCGGATGACACTTTAATGATTTGTCGGTATGAAATTAAAACTTCCAATACTATTACAAACAACTAGCATTTAAATTTAGTTGATATGAAAATATGTTTGAGAATAGACTACAGTTACTGTAAGTTACAGAAGATTATATTACCATTTACATTATGACACTGTAACTGAATATAAATACCAGAATGACACTTGTACAACAATACCAAGCCAATATCTCAGCTAAGAACGTGGTATGGCGTTTAAGCATACTTACCTGGCACAGGAGCGACTTTGATCAGGAAGGAATGTCCTCCCAAGATGAGGCCTCGGCATTGCACACACGGCTGCGGTTGACCCTTGCGATTCCCCCAAACGTGGGGAACTCGGGTGTATAATTTATGGTAGCGGGGGACTGCGTTCGCGCTAACCCCCAATTCGACATTAATATTAGATAGCCTATGCAGTGCATTCAAGTGGTTTATGGATTGGAGATCTAGCTCCATCGGTGCATTGCGTGATATCGTATACAGGTATGCCACCCACTCGTTGTAAGTGTTGGATGTTACGTGGTACTTCGTTCCATTCACTATAATGATATATGGCAGATAGTATTGCCAACCGTCTGTCAATCGATACCTATAACAAGAAAACAAACTTATTTATTAATAATGATGATCATGTAAATAAATAATAAGGATGATAATCAATGGTATTTCTGTTAAAATTACAAATGTAGGGAGCATTATTAAGTAAAATGACAAAGTACTGTAACCGAATAAGTACTGTAAGTAAGTTGCAGGCAGTGAGTTTTATTTAAGAAAAGGTTATTACAAATAATGCGTTACCTGTAAAGGCCAACATAGTTATTGCAATGAATAAGTTGGTTAATAATGTAAATCACATACCTGTGTCTGTCAACCTTTTCGATATACGGTGATTCACTGAAGATCTGACGAACGCATTCTCTGACATTCCTCATGTTTATACTTCTCCGGACAAATTGTATCAATAATATGCAACACGTTTAGAGAACCGCTGGTAGTATCTGGACAACGGAGAAGAGCCGCCACAACAAGTTCTTGAAATGATAGAGGCATCATCAATGTATCGGTGAGATCGGAGAACATCATGCAAGACATATTTAGGTTACTCGTAGTTCGGATAATAGTCGAATGGTAGCTTTTCAGATAATTCAGTTGACTTTAATAGTTGAATGCCGTAGAAATCAAAGGCACACCATTTTAAAAATGTCTTTGTTGGTTAGATATTAATGAAAGAACAAGAAAAACACAATAGAAACAATGGCTGCGTTGAGTAACGCGGGCGCAATCGCAACAATAAACAATTTTAAAACAATAGAAACGGTAAAGCAAAGAAAGCGGATGACACTTTAATGATTTGTCGGTATGAAATTAAAACTTCCAATACTATTACAAACAACTAGCATTTAAATTTAGTTGATATGAAAATATGTTTGAGAATAGACTACAGTTACTGTAAGTTACAGAAGATTATATTACCATTTACATTATGACACTGTAACTGAATATAAATACCAGAATGACACTTGTACAACAATACCAAGCCAATATCTCAGCTAAGAACGTGGTATGGCGTTTAAGCATACTTACCTGGCACAGGAGCGACTTTGATCAGGAAGGAATGTCCTCCCAAGATGAGGCCTCGGCATTGCACACACGGCTGCGGTTGACCCTTGCGATTCCCCCAAACGTGGGGAACTCGGGTGTATAATTTATGGTAGCGGGGGACTGCGTTCGCGCTAACCCCCAATTCGACATTAATATTAGATAGCCTATGCAGTTCACGATAATCGTTAGGTTAATTAAGAACACTTGATATATAACTATTTATGGTTACATTATCTGTTAAGAAACTTTGTTGGTTTGTAACTATATTTATTTTTCCTTTACAACTTTTGGTATAGAATATTAACATGCATTGAACGCTTCATGATTATTTCGAAGAATAATATCAATTATAGGCTCAAACTCTAGATTAAACAACATAAAGTAGTCTATTATAGAACTTATACTTATTTAAATACTTTTATTACTTTCTGTTAAACGATAATTATATTTCATTTACAATATGTATTAAATGCTATTTAATTATAGATATTTTATTTATTTACATGTCATATTGTTCTTGTCGAAGAAGTTTGGCGATAGAAAACCTTTGACATTTTACACTCAATGATGAAGACGTAGTATGTACAACGTTTAATTGTTCTGTTTCAGTTTGTAAGCAATGTTGTTTTTCGCCATTTCTATCGCTGCAATTCAAGTGGTTTATGGATTGGAGATCTAGCTCCATCGGTGCATTGCGTGATATCGTATACAGGTATGCCACCCACTCGTTGTAAGTGTTGGATGTTACGTGGTACTTCGTTCCATTCACTATAATGATATATGGCAGATAGTATTGCCAACCGTCTGTCAATCGATACCTATAACAAGAAAACAAACTTATTTATTAATAATGATGATCATGTAAATAAATAATAAGGATGATAATCAGTGGTATTTCTGTTAAAATTACAAATGTAGGGAGCATTATTAAGTAAAATGACAAAGTACTGTAACCGAATAAGTACTGTAAGTAAGTTGCAGGCAGTGAGTTTTATTTAAGAAAAGGTTATTACAAATAATGCGTTACCTGTAAAGGCCAACATAGTTATTGCAATGAATAAGTTGGTTTAATAATGTAAATCACATACCTGTGTCTGTCAACCTTTTCGATATACGGAGATTCACTGAAGATCTGACGAACGCATTCTCTGACATTCCTCATGTTATACTTCTCCGGACAAATTGTATCAATAATATGCAGCACGTTTAGAGAACCGCTGGTAGTATCTGGACAACGGAGAAGAGCCGCCACAACAAGTTCTTGAAATGATAGAGGCATCATCAATGTATCGGTGAGATCGGAGAACATCATGCAAGACATATTTAGGTTACTCGTAGTTCGGATAATAGTCGAATGGTAGCTTTTCAGATAATTCAGTTGACTTTAATAGTTGAATGCCGTAGAAATCAAAGGCACACCATTTTAAAAATGTCTTTGTTGGTTAGATATTAATGAAAGAACAAGAAAAACACAATAGAAACAATGGCTGCGTTGAGTAACGCGGGCGCAATCGCAACAATAAACAATTTTAAAACAATAGAAACGGTAAAGCAAAGAAAGCGGATGACACTTTAATGATTTGTCGGTATGAAATTAAAACTTCCAATACTATTACAAACAACTAGCATTTAAATTTAGTTGATATGAAAATATGTTTGAGAATAGACTACAGTTACTGTAAGTTACAGAAGATTATATTACCATTTACATTATGACACTGTAACTGAATATAAATACCAGAATGACACTTGTACAACAATACCAAGCCAATATCTCAGCTAAGAACGTGGTATGGCGTTTAAGCATACTTACCTGGCACAGGAGCGACTTTGATCAGGAAGGAATGTCCTCCCAAGATGAGGCCTCGGCATTGCACACACGGCTGCGGTTGACCCTTGCGATTCCCCCAAACGTGGGGAACTCGGGTGTATAATTTATGGTAGCGGGGGACTGCGTTCGCGCTAACCCCCAATTCGACATTAATATTAGATAGCCTATGCAGTTCACGATAATCGTTAGGTTAATTAAGAACACTTGATATATAACTATTTATGGTTACATTATCTGTTAAGAAACTTTGTTGGTTTGTAACTATATTTATTTTTCCTTTACAACTTTTGGTATAGAATATTAACATGCATTGAACGCTTCATGATTATTTCGAAGAATAATATCAATTATAGGCTCAAACTCTAGATTAAACAACATAAAGTAGTCTATTATAGAACTTATACTTATTTAAATACTTTTAGTACTTTCTGTTAAACGATAATTATATTTCATTTACAATATGTATTAAATGGTATTTAATTATAGATATTTTATTTATTTACATGTCATATTGTTCTTGTCGAAGAAGTTTGGCGATAGAAAACCTTTGACATTTTACACTCAATGATGAAGACGTAGTATGTACACCGTTTAATTGTTCTGTTTCAGTTTGTAAGCAATGTTGTTTTTCGCCATTTCTATCGCTGCAATTCAAGTGGTTTATGGATTGGAGATCTAGCTCCATCGGTGCATTGCGTGATATCGTATACAGGTATGCCACCCACTCGTTGTAAGTGTTGGATGTTACGTGGTACTTCGTTCCATTCACTATAATGATATATGGCAGATAGTATTGCCAACCGTCTGTCAATCGATACCTATAACAAGAAAACAAACTTATTTATTAATAATGATGATCATGTAAATAAATAATAAGGATGATAATCAATGGTATTTCTGTTAAAATTACAAATGTAGGGAGCATTATTAAGTAAAATGACAAAGTACTGTAACCGAATAAGTACTGTAAGTAAGTTGCAGGCAGTGAGTTTTATTTAAGAAAAGGTTATTACAAATAATGCGTTACCTGTAAAGGCCAACATAGTTATTGCAATGAATAAGTTGGTTTAATAATGTAAATCACATACCTGTGTCTGTCAACCTTTTCGATATACGGAGATTCACTGAAGATCTGACGAACGCATTCTCTGACATTCCTCATGTTATACTTCTCCGGACAAATTGTATCAATAATATGCAGCACGTTTAGAGAACCGCTGGTAGTATCTGGACAACGGAGAAGAGCCGCCACAACAAGTTCTTGAAATGATAGAGGCATCATCAATGTATCGGTGAGATCGGAGAACATCATGCAAGACATATTTAGGTTACTCGTAGTTCGGATAATAGTCGAATGGTAGCTTTTCAGATAATTCAGTTGACTTTAATAGTTGAATGCCGTAGAAATCAAAGGCACACCATTTTAAAAATGTCTTTGTTGGTTAGATATTAATGAAAGAACAAGAAAAACACAATAGAAACAATGGCTGCGTTGAGTAACGCGGGCGCAATCGCAACAATAAACAATTTTAAAACAATAGAAACGGTAAAGCAAAGAAAGCGGATGACACTTTAATGATTTGTCGGTATGAAATTAAAACTTCCAATACTATTACAAACAACTAGCATTTAAATTTAGTTGATATGAAAATATGTTTGAGAATAGACTACAGTTACTGTAAGTTACAGAAGATTATATTACCATTTACATTATGACACTGTAACTGAATATAAATACCAGAATGACACTTGTACAACAATACCAAGCCAATATCTCAGCTAAGAACGTGGTATGGCGTTTAAGCATACTTACCTGGCACAGGAGCGACTTTGATCAGGAAGGAATGTCCTCCCAAGATGAGGCCTCGGCATTGCACACACGGCTGCGGTTGACCCTTGCGATTCCCCCAAACGTGGGGAACTCGGGTGTATAATTTATGGTAGCGGGGGACTGCGTTCGCGCTAACCCCCAATTCGACATTAATATTAGATAGCCTATGCAGTTCACGATAATCGTTAGGTTAATTAAGAACACTTGATATATAACTATTTATGGTTACATTATCTGTTAAGAAACTTTGTTGGTTTGTAACTATATTTATTTTTCCTTTACAACTTTTGGTATAGAATATTAACATGCATTGAACGCTTCATGATTATTTCGAAGAATAATATCAATTATAGGCTCAAACTCTAGATTAAACAACATAAAGTAGTCTATTATAGAACTTATACTTATTTAAATACTTTTATTACTTTCTGTTAAACGATAATTATATTTCATTTACAATATGTATTAAATGCTATTTAATTATAGATATTTTATTTATTTACATGTCATATTGTTCTTGTCGAAGAAGTTTGGCGATAGAAAACCTTTGACATTTTACACTCAATGATGAAGACGTAGTATGTACACCGTTTAATTGTTCTGTTTCAGTTTGTAAGCAATGTTGTTTTTCGCCATTTCTATCGCTGCAATTCAAGTGGTTTATGGATTGGAGATCTAGCTCCATCGGTGCATTGCGTGATATCGTATACAGGTATGCCACCCACTCGTTGTAAGTGTTGGATGTTACGTGGTACTTCGTTCCATTCACTATAATGATATATGGCAGATAGTATTGCCAACCGTCTGTCAATCGATACCTATAACAAGAAAACAAACTTATTTATTAATAATGATGATCATGTAAATAAATAATAAGGATGATAATCAATGGTATTTCTGTTAAAATTACAAATGTAGGGAGCATTATTAAGTAAAATGACAAAGTACTGTAACCGAATAAGTACTGTAAGTAAGTTGCAGGCAGTGAGTTTTATTTAAGAAAAGGTTATTACAAATAATGCGTTACCTGTAAAGGCCAACATAGTTATTGCAATGAATAAGTTGGTTAATAATGTAAATCACATACCTGTGTCTGTCAACCTTTTCGATATACGGTGATTCACTGAAGATCTGACGAACGCATTCTCTGACATTCCTCATGTTATACTTCTCCGGACAAATTGTATCAATAATATGCAACACGTTTAGAGAACCGCTGGTAGTATCTGGACAACGGAGAAGAGCCGCCACAACAAGTTCTTGAAATGATAGAGGCATCATCAATGTATCGGTGAGATCGGAGAACATCATGCAAGACATATTTAGGTTACTCGTAGTTCGGATAATAGTCGAATGGTAGCTTTTCAGATAATTCAGTTGACTTTAATAGTTGAATGCCGTAGAAATCAAAGGCACACCATTTTAAAAATGTCTTTGTTGGTTAGATATTAATGAAAGAACAAGAAAAACACAATAGAAACAATGGCTGCGTTGAGTAACGCGGGCGCAATCGCAACAATAAACAATTTTAAAACAATAGAAACGGTAAAGCAAAGAAAGCGGATGACACTTTAATGATTTGTCGGTATGAAATTAAAACTTCCAATACTATTACAAACAACTAGCATTTAAATTTAGTTGATATGAAAATATGTTTGAGAATAGACTACAGTTACTGTAAGTTACAGAAGATTATATTACCATTTACATTATGACACTGTAACTGAATATAAATACCAGAATGACACTTGTACAACAATACCAAGCCAATATCTCAGCTAAGAACGTGGTATGGCGTTTAAGCATACTTACCTGGCACAGGAGCGACTTTGATCAGGAAGGAATGTCCTCCCAAGATGAGGCCTCGGCATTGCACACACGGCTGCGGTTGACCCTTGCGATTCCCCCAAACGTGGGGAACTCGGGTGTATAATTTATGGTAGCGGGGGACTGCGTTCGCGCTAACCCCCAATTCGACATTAATATTAGATAGCCTATGCAGTTCACGATAATCGTTAGGTTAATTAAGAACACTTGATATATAACTATTTATGGTTACATTATCTGTTAAGAAACTTTGTTGGTTTGTAACTATATTTATTTTTCCTTTACAACTTTTGGTATAGAATATTAACATGCATTGAACGCTTCATGATTATTTCGAAGAATAATATCAATTATAGGCTCAAACTCTAGATTAAACAACATAAAGTAGTCTATTATAGAACTTATACTTATTTAAATACTTTTATTACTTTCTGTTAAACGATAATTATATTTCATTTACAATATGTATTAAATGCTATTTAATTATAGATATTTTATTTATTTACATGTCATATTGTTCTTGTCGAAGAAGTTTGGCGATAGAAAACCTTTGACATTTTACACTCAATGATGAAGACGTAGTATGTACAACGTTTAATTGTTCTGTTTCAGTTTGTAAGCAATGTTGTTTTTCGCCATTTCTATCGCTGCAATTCAAGTGGTTTATGGATTGGAGATCTAGCTCCATCGGTGCATTGCGTGATATCGTATACAGGTATGCCACCCACTCGTTGTAAGTGTTGGATGTTACGTGGTACTTCGTTCCATTCACTATAATGATATATGGCAGATAGTATTGCCAACCGTCTGTCAATCGATACCTATAACAAGAAAACAAACTTATTTATTAATAATGATGATCATGTAAATAAATAATAAGGATGATAATCAATGGTATTTCTGTTAAAATTACAAATGTAGGGAGCATTATTAAGTAAAATGACAAAGTACTGTAACCGAATAAGTACTGTAAGTAAGTTGCAGGCAGTGAGTTTTATTTAAGAAAAGGTTATTACAAATAATGCGTTACCTGTAAAGGCCAACATAGTTATTGCAATGAATAAGTTGGTTAATAATGTAAATCACATACCTGTGTCTGTCAACCTTTTCGATATACGGTGATTCACTGAAGATCTGACGAACGCATTCTCTGACATTCCTCATGTTATACTTCTCCGGACAAATTGTATCAATAATATGCAACACGTTTAGAGAACCGCTGGTAGTATCTGGACAACGGAGAAGAGCCGCCACAACAAGTTCTTGAAATGATAGAGGCATCATCAATGTATCGGTGAGATCGGAGAACATCATGCAAGACATATTTAGGTTACTCGTAGTTCGGATAATAGTCGAATGGTAGCTTTTCAGATAATTCAGTTGACTTTAATAGTTGAATGCCGTAGAAATCAAAGGCACACCATTTTAAAAATGTCTTTGTTGGTTAGATATTAATGAAAGAACAAGAAAAACACAATAGAAACAATGGCTGCGTTGAGTAACGCGGGCGCAATCGCAACAATAAACAATTTTAAAACAATAGAAACGGTAAAGCAAAGAAAGCGGATGACACTTTAATGATTTGTCGGTATGAAATTAAAACTTCCAATACTATTACAAACAACTAGCATTTAAATTTAGTTGATATGAAAATATGTTTGAGAATAGACTACAGTTACTGTAAGTTACAGAAGATTATATTACCATTTACATTATGACACTGTAACTGAATATAAATACCAGAATGACACTTGTACAACAATACCAAGCCAATATCTCAGCTAAGAACGTGGTATGGCGTTTAAGCATACTTACCTGGCACAGGAGCGACTTTGATCAGGAAGGAATGTCCTCCCAAGATGAGGCCTCGGCATTGCACACACGGCTGCGGTTGACCCTTGCGATTCCCCCAAACGTGGGGAACTCGGGTGTATAATTTATGGTAGCGGGGGACTGCGTTCGCGCTAACCCCCAATTCGACATTAATATTAGATAGCCTATGCAGTTCACGATAATCGTTAGGTTAATTAAGAACACTTGATATATAACTATTTATGGTTACATTATCTGTTAAGAAACTTTGTTGGTTTGTAACTATATTTATTTTTCCTTTACAACTTTTGGTATAGAATATTAACATGCATTGAACGCTTCATGATTATTTCGAAGAATAATATCAATTATAGGCTCAAACTCTAGATTAAACAACATAAAGTAGTCTATTATAGAACTTATACTTATTTAAATACTTTTATTACTTTCTGTTAAACGATAATTATATTTCATTTACAATATGTATTAAATGCTATTTAATTATAGATATTTTATTTATTTACATGTCATATTGTTCTTGTCGAAGAAGTTTGGCGATAGAAAACCTTTGACATTTTACACTCAATGATGAAGACGTAGTATGTACACCGTTTAATTGTTCTGTTTCAGTTTGTAAGCAATGTTGTTTTTCGCCATTTCTATCGCTGCAATTCAAGTGGTTTATGGATTGGAGATCTAGCTCCATCGGTGCATTGCGTGATATCGTATACAGGTATGCCACCCACTCGTTGTAAGTGTTGGATGTTACGTGGTACTTCGTTCCATTCACTATAATGATATATGGCAGATAGTATTGCCAACCGTCTGTCAATCGATACCTATAACAAGAAAACAAACTTATTTATTAATAATGATGATCATGTAAATAAATAATAAGGATGATAATCAATGGTATTTCTGTTAAAATTACAAATGTAGGGAGCATTATTAAGTAAAATGACAAAGTACTGTAACCGAATAAGTACTGTAAGTAAGTTGCAGGCAGTGAGTTTTATTTAAGAAAAGGTTATTACAAATAATGCGTTACCTGTAAAGGCCAACATAGTTATTGCAATGAATAAGTTGGTTAATAATGTAAATCACATACCTGTGTCTGTCAACCTTTTCGATATACGGTGATTCACTGAAGATCTGACGAACGCATTCTCTGACATTCCTCATGTTATACTTCTCCGGACAAATTGTATCAATAATATGCAACACGTTTAGAGAACCGCTGGTAGTATCTGGACAACGGAGAAGAGCCGCCACAACAAGTTCTTGAAATGATAGAGGCATCATCAATGTATCGGTGAGATCGGAGAACATCATGCAAGACATATTTAGGTTACTCGTAGTTCGGATAATAGTCGAATGGTAGCTTTTCAGATAATTCAGTTGACTTTAATAGTTGAATGCCGTAGAAATCAAAGGCACACCATTTTAAAAATGTCTTTGTTGGTTAGATATTAATGAAAGAACAAGAAAAACACAATAGAAACAATGGCTGCGTTGAGTAACGCGGGCGCAATCGCAACAATAAACAATTTTAAAACAATAGAAACGGTAAAGCAAAGAAAGCGGATGACACTTTAATGATTTGTCGGTATGAAATTAAAACTTCCAATACTATTACAAACAACTAGCATTTAAATTTAGTTGATATGAAAATATGTTTGAGAATAGACTACAGTTACTGTAAGTTACAGAAGATTATATTACCATTTACATTATGACACTGTAACTGAATATAAATACCAGAATGACACTTGTACAACAATACCAAGCCAATATCTCAGCTAAGAACGTGGTATGGCGTTTAAGCATACTTACCTGGCACAGGAGCGACTTTGATCAGGAAGGAATGTCCTCCCAAGATGAGGCCTCGGCATTGCACACACGGCTGCGGTTGACCCTTGCGATTCCCCCAAACGTGGGGAACTCGGGTGTATAATTTATGGTAGCGGGGGACTGCGTTCGCGCTAACCCCCAATTCGACATTAATATTAGATAGCCTATGCAGTTCACGATAATCGTTAGGTTAATTAAGAACACTTGATATATAACTATTTATGGTTACATTATCTGTTAAGAAACTTTGTTGGTTTGTAACTATATTTATTTTTCCTTTACAACTTTTGGTATAGAATATTAACATGCATTGAACGCTTCATGATTATTTCGAAGAATAATATCAATTATAGGCTCAAACTCTAGATTAAACAACATAAAGTAGTCTATTATAGAACTTATACTTATTTAAATACTTTTATTACTTTCTGTTAAACGATAATTATATTTCATTTACAATATGTATTAAATGCTATTTAATTATAGATATTTTATTTATTTACATGTCATATTGTTCTTGTCGAAGAAGTTTGGCGATAGAAAACCTTTGACATTTTACACTCAATGATGAAGACGTAGTATGTACAACGTTTAATTGTTCTGTTTCAGTTTGTAAGCAATGTTGTTTTTCGCCATTTCTATCGCTGCAATTCAAGTGGTTTATGGATTGGAGATCTAGCTCCATCGGTGCATTGCGTGATATCGTATACAGGTATGCCACCCACTCGTTGTAAGTGTTGGATGTTACGTGGTACTTCGTTCCATTCACTATAATGATATATGGCAGATAGTATTGCCAACCGTCTGTCAATCGATACCTATAACAAGAAAACAAACTTATTTATTAATAATGATGATCATGTAAATAAATAATAAGGATGATAATCAATGGTATTTCTGTTAAAATTACAAATGTAGGGAGCATTATTAAGTAAAATGACAAAGTACTGTAACCGAATAAGTACTGTAAGTAAGTTGCAGGCAGTGAGTTTTATTTAAGAAAAGGTTATTACAAATAATGCGTTACCTGTAAAGGCCAACATAGTTATTGCAATGAATAAGTTGGTTTAATAATGTAAATCACATACCTGTGTCTGTCAACCTTTTCGATATACGGAGATTCACTGAAGATCTGACGAACGCATTCTCTGACATTCCTCATGTTATACTTCTCCGGACAAATTGTATCAATAATATGCAGCACGTTTAGAGAACCGCTGGTAGTATCTGGACAACGGAGAAGAGCCGCCACAACAAGTTCTTGAAATGATAGAGGCATCATCAATGTATCGGTGAGATCGGAGAACATCATGCAAGACATATTTAGGTTACTCGTAGTTCGGATAATAGTCGAATGGTAGCTTTTCAGATAATTCAGTTGACTTTAATAGTTGAATGCCGTAGAAATCAAAGGCACACCATTTTAAAAATGTCTTTGTTGGTTAGATATTAATGAAAGAACAAGAAAAACACAATAGAAACAATGGCTGCGTTGAGTAACGCGGGCGCAATCGCAACAATAAACAATTTTAAAACAATAGAAACGGTAAAGCAAAGAAAGCGGATGACACTTTAATGATTTGTCGGTATGAAATTAAAACTTCCAATACTATTACAAACAACTAGCATTTAAATTTAGTTGATATGAAAATATGTTTGAGAATAGACTACAGTTACTGTAAGTTACAGAAGATTATATTACCATTTACATTATGACACTGTAACTGAATATAAATACCAGAATGACACTTGTACAACAATACCAAGCCAATATCTCAGCTAAGAACGTGGTATGGCGTTTAAGCATACTTACCTGGCACAGGAGCGACTTTGATCAGGAAGGAATGTCCTCCCAAGATGAGGCCTCGGCATTGCACACACGGCTGCGGTTGACCCTTGCGATTCCCCCAAACGTGGGGAACTCGGGTGTATAATTTATGGTAGCGGGGGACTGCGTTCGCGCTAACCCCCAATTCGACATTAATATTAGATAGCCTATGCAGTTCACGATAATCGTTAGGTTAATTAAGAACACTTGATATATAACTATTTATGGTTACATTATCTGTTAAGAAACTTTGTTGGTTTGTAACTATATTTATTTTTCCTTTACAACTTTTGGTATAGAATATTAACATGCATTGAACGCTTCATGATTATTTCGAAGAATAATATCAATTATAGGCTCAAACTCTAGATTAAACAACATAAAGTAGTCTATTATAGAACTTATACTTATTTAAATACTTTTATTACTTTCTGTTAAACGATAATTATATTTCATTTACAATATGTATTAAATGCTATTTAATTATAGATATTTTATTTATTTACATGTCATATTGTTCTTGTCGAAGAAGTTTGGCGATAGAAAACCTTTGACATTTTACACTCAATGATGAAGACGTAGTATGTACACCGTTTAATTGTTCTGTTTCAGTTTGTAAGCAATGTTGTTTTTCGCCATTTCTATCGCTGCAATTCAAGTGGTTTATGGATTGGAGATCTAGCTCCATCGGTGCATTGCGTGATATCGTATACAGGTATGCCACCCACTCGTTGTAAGTGTTGGATGTTACGTGGTACTTCGTTCCATTCACTATAATGATATATGGCAGATAGTATTGCCAACCGTCTGTCAATCGATACCTATAACAAGAAAACAAACTTATTTATTAATAATGATGATCATGTAAATAAATAATAAGGATGATAATCAATGGTATTTCTGTTAAAATTACAAATGTAGGGAGCATTATTAAGTAAAATGACAAAGTACTGTAACCGAATAAGTACTGTAAGTAAGTTGCAGGCAGTGAGTTTTATTTAAGAAAAGGTTATTACAAATAATGCGTTACCTGTAAAGGCCAACATAGTTATTGCAATGAATAAGTTGGTTAATAATGTAAATCACATACCTGTGTCTGTCAACCTTTTCGATATACGGTGATTCACTGAAGATCTGACGAACGCATTCTCTGACATTCCTCATGTTTATACTTCTCCGGACAAATTGTATCAATAATATGCAGCACGTTTAGAGAACCGCTGGTAGTATCTGGACAACGGAGAAGAGCCGCCACAACAAGTTCTTGAAATGATAGAGGCATCATCAATGTATCGGTGAGATCGGAGAACATCATGCAAGACATATTTAGGTTACTCGTAGTTCGGATAATAGTCGAATGGTAGCTTTTCAGATAATTCAGTTGACTTTAATAGTTGAATGCCGTAGAAATCAAAGGCACACCATTTTAAAAATGTCTTTGTTGGTTAGATATTAATGAAAGAACAAGAAAAACACAATAGAAACAATGGCTGCGTTGAGTAACGCGGGCGCAATCGCAACAATAAACAATTTTAAAACAATAGAAACGGTAAAGCAAAGAAAGCGGATGACACTTTAATGATTTGTCGGTATGAAATTAAAACTTCCAATACTATTACAAACAACTAGCATTTAAATTTAGTTGATATGAAAATATGTTTGAGAATAGACTACAGTTACTGTAAGTTACAGAAGATTATATTACCATTTACATTATGACACTGTAACTGAATATAAATACCAGAATGACACTTGTACAACAATACCAAGCCAATATCTCAGCTAAGAACGTGGTATGGCGTTTAAGCATACTTACCTGGCACAGGAGCGACTTTGATCAGGAAGGAATGTCCTCCCAAGATGAGGCCTCGGCATTGCACACACGGCTGCGGTTGACCCTTGCGATTCCCCCAAACGTGGGGAACTCGGGTGTATAATTTATGGTAGCGGGGGACTGCGTTCGCGCTAACCCCCAATTCGACATTAATATTAGATAGCCTATACAGTTCACGATAATCGTTAGGTTAATTAAGAACACTTGATATATAACTATTTATGGTTACATTATCTGTTAAGAAACTTTGTTGGTTTGTAACTATATTTATTTTTCCTTTACAACTTTTGGTATAGAATATTAACATGCATTGAACGCTTCATGATTATTTCGAAGAATAATATCAATTATAGGCTCAAACTCTAGATTAAACAACATAAAGTAGTCTATTATAGAACTTATACTTATTTAAATACTTTTATTACTTTCTGTTAAACGATAATTATATTTCATTTACAATATGTATTAAATGCTATTTAATTATAGATATTTTATTTATTTACATGTCATATTGTTCTTGTCGAAGAAGTTTGGCGATAGAAAACCTTTGACATTTTACACTCAATGATGAAGACGTAGTATGTACACCGTTTAATTGTTCTGTTTCAGTTTGTAAGCAATGTTGTTTTTCGCCATTTCTATCGCTGCAATTCAAGTGGTTTATGGATTGGAGATCTAGCTCCATCGGTGCATTGCGTGATATCGTATACAGGTATGCCACCCACTCGTTGTAAGTGTTGGATGTTACGTGGTACTTCGTTCCATTCACTATAATGATATATGGCAGATAGTATTGCCAACCGTCTGTCAATCGATACCTATAACAAGAAAACAAACTTATTTATTAATAATGATGATCATGTAAATAAATAATAAGGATGATAATCAATGGTATTTCTGTTAAAATTACAAATGTAGGGAGCATTATTAAGTAAAATGACAAAGTACTGTAACCGAATAAGTACTGTAAGTAAGTTGCAGGCAGTGAGTTTTATTTAAGAAAAGGTTATTACAAATAATGCGTTACCTGTAAAGGCCAACATAGTTATTGCAATGAATAAGTTGGTTTAATAATGTAAATCACATACCTGTGTCTGTCAACCTTTTCGATATACGGAGATTCACTGAAGATCTGACGAACGCATTCTCTGACATTCCTCATGTTATACTTCTCCGGACAAATTGTATCAATAATATGCAGCACGTTTAGAGAACCGCTGGTAGTATCTGGACAACGGAGAAGAGCCGCCACAACAAGTTCTTGAAATGATAGAGGCATCATCAATGTATCGGTGAGATCGGAGAACATCATGCAAGACATATTTAGGTTACTCGTAGTTCGGATAATAGTCGAATGGTAGCTTTTCAGATAATTCAGTTGACTTTAATAGTTGAATGCCGTAGAAATCAAAGGCACACCATTTTAAAAATGTCTTTGTTGGTTAGATATTAATGAAAGAACAAGAAAAACACAATAGAAACAATGGCTGCGTTGAGTAACGCGGGCGCAATCGCAACAATAAACAATTTTAAAACAATAGAAACGGTAAAGCAAAGAAAGCGGATGACACTTTAATGATTTGTCGGTATGAAATTAAAACTTCCAATACTATTACAAACAACTAGCATTTAAATTTAGTTGATATGAAAATATGTTTGAGAATAGACTACAGTTACTGTAAGTTACAGAAGATTATATTACCATTTACATTATGACACTGTAACTGAATATAAATACCAGAATGACACTTGTACAACAATACCAAGCCAATATCTCAGCTAAGAACGTGGTATGGCGTTTAAGCATACTTACCTGGCACAGGAGCGACTTTGATCAGGAAGGAATGTCCTCCCAAGATGAGGCCTCGGCATTGCACACACGGCTGCGGTTGACCCTTGCGATTCCCCCAAACGTGGGGAACTCGGGTGTATAATTTATGGTAGCGGGGGACTGCGTTCGCGCTAACCCCCAATTCGACATTAATATTAGATAGCCTATGCAGTTCACGATAATCGTTAGGTTAATTAAGAACACTTGATATATAACTATTTATGGTTACATTATCTGTTAAGAAACTTTGTTGGTTTGTAACTATATTTATTTTTCCTTTACAACTTTTGGTATAGAATATTAACATGCATTGAACGCTTCATGATTATTTCGAAGAATAATATCAATTATAGGCTCAAACTCTAGATTAAACAACATAAAGTAGTCTATTATAGAACTTATACTTATTTAAATACTTTTATTACTTTCTGTTAAACGATAATTATATTTCATTTACAATATGTATTAAATGCTATTTAAATATAGATATTTTATTTATTTACATGTCATATTGTTCTTGTCGAAGAAGTTTGGCGATAGAAAACCTTTGACATTTTACACTCAATGATGAAGACGTAGTATGTACAACGTTTAATTGTTCTGTTTCAGTTTGTAAGCAATGTTGTTTTTCGCCATTTCTATCGCTGCAATTCAAGTGGTTTATGGATTGAAGATCTAGCTCCATCGGTGCATTGCGTGATATCGTATACAGGTATGCCACCCACTCGTTGTAAGTGTTGGATGTTACGTGGTACTTCGTTCCATTCACTATAATGATATATGGCAGATAGTATTGCCAACCGTCTGTCAATCGATACCTATAACAAGAAAACAAACTTATTTATTAATAATGATGATCATGTAAATAAATAATAAGGATGATAATCAATGGTATTTCTGTTAAAATTACAAATGTAGGGAGCATTATTAAGTAAAATGACAAAGTACTGTAACCGAATAAGTACTGTAAGTAAGTTGCAGGCAGTGAGTTTTATTTAAGAAAAGGTTATTACAAATAATGCGTTACCTGTAAAGGCCAACATAGTTATTGCAATGAATAAGTTGGTTTAATAATGTAAATCACATACCTGTGTCTGTCAACCTTTTCGATATACGGAGATTCACTGAAGATCTGACGAACGCATTCTCTGACATTCCTCATGTTATACTTCTCCGGACAAATTGTATCAATAATATGCAGCACGTTTAGAGAACCGCTGGTAGTATCTGGACAACGGAGAAGAGCCGCCACAACAAGTTCTTGAAATGATAGAGGCATCATCAATGTATCGGTGAGATCGGAGAACATCATGATAGACATATTTAGGTTACTCGTCGTTCGGATAATAGTCGAATGGTAGCTTTTCAGATAATTCAGTTGACTTTAATAGTTGAATGCCGTAGAAATCAAATGCACACCATTTTAAAAATGTCTTTGTTGGTTAGATATTAATGAAAGAACAAGAAAAACACAATAGAAACAATGGCTGCGTTGAGTAACGCGGGCGCAATCGCAACAATAAACAATTTTAAAACAATAGAAACGGTAAAGCAAAAAAAGCGGATGACACTTTAATGATTTGTCGGTATGAAATTAAAACTTCCAATACTATTACAAACAACTAGCATTTAAATTTAGTTGATATGAAAATATGTTTGAGAATAGACTACAGTTACTGTAAGTTACAGAAGATTATCTTACCATTTACATTATGACACTGTAACTGAATATAAATACCAGAATGACACTTGTACAACAATACCAAGCCAATATCTCAGCTAAGAACGTGGTATGGCGTTTAAGCATACTTACCTGGCACAGGAGCGACTTTGATCAGGAAGGAATGTCCTCCCAAGATGAGGCCTCGGCATTGCACACACGGCTGCGGTTGACCCTTGCGATTCCCCCAAACGTGGGGAACTCGGGTGTATAATTTATGGTAGCGGGGGACTGCGTTCGCGCTAACCCCCAATTCGACATTAATATTAGATAGCCTATGCAGTTCACGATAATCGTTAGGTTAATTAAGAACACTTGATATATAACTATTTATGGTTACATTATCTGTTAAGAAACTTTGTTGGTTTGTAACTATATTTATTTTTCCTTTACAACTGTTGGTATAGAATATTAACATGCATTGAACGCTTCATGATTATTTCGAAGAATAATATCAATTATAGGCTCAAACTCTAGATTAAACAACATAAAGTAGTCTATTATAGAACTTATACTTATTTAAATACTTTTATTACTTTCTGTTAAACGATAATTATATTTCATTTACAATATGTATTAAATGCTATTTAATTATAGATATTTTATTTATTTACATGTCATATTGTTCTTGTCGAAGAAGTTTGGCGATAGAAAACCTTTGACATTTTACACTCAATGATGAAGACGTAGTATGTACACCGTTTAATTGTTCTGTTTCAGTTTGTAAGCAATGTTGTTTTTCGCCATTTCTATCGCTGCAATTCAAGTGGTTTATGGATTGGAGATCTAGCTCCATCGGTGCATTGCGTGATATCGTATACAGGTATGCCACCCACTCGTTGTAAGAGTTGGATGTTACGTGGTACTTCGTTCCATTCACTATAATGATATATGGCAGATAGTATTGCCAACCGTCTGTCAATCGATACCTATAACAAGAAAACAAACTTATTTATTAATAATGATGATCATGTAAATAAATAATAAGGATGATAATCAATGGTATTTCTGTTAAAATTACAAATGTAGGGAGCATTATTAAGTAAAATGACAAAGTACTGTAACCGAATAAGTACTGTAAGTAAGTTGCAGGCAGTGAGTTTTATTTAAGAAAAGGTTATTACAAATAATGCGTTACCTGTAAAGGCCAACATAGTTATTGCAATGAATAAGTTGGTTTAATAATGTAAATCACATACCTGTGTCTGTCAACCTTTTCGATATACGGAGATTCACTGAAGATCTGACGAACGCATTCTCTGACATGATTCCTCATGTTATACTTCTCCGGTGAGATCTTTTCAGATAATTCAGTTGACTTTAATAGTTGAATGCCGTAGAAATCAAAGGCACACCATTTTAAAAATGTCTTTGTTGGTTAGATATTAATGAAAGAACAAGAAAAACACAATAGAAACAATGGCTGCGTTGAGTAACGCGGGCGCAATCGCAACAATAAACAGTTTTAAAACAATAGAAACGGTAAAGCAAAGAAAGCGGATGACACTTTAATGATTTGTCGGTATGAAATTAAAACTTCCAATACTATTACAAACAACTAGCATTTAAATTTAGTTGATATGAAAATATGTTTGAGAATAGACTACAGTTACTGTAAGTTACAGAAGATTATATTACCATTTACATTATGACACTGTAACTGAATATAAATACCAGAATGACACTTGTACAACAATACCAAGCCAATATCTCAGCTAAGAACGTGGTATGGCGTTTAAGCATACTTACCTGGCACAGGAGCGACTTTGATCAGGAAGGAATGTCCTCCCAAGATGAGGCCTCGGCATTGCACACACGGCTGCGGTTGACCCTTGCGATTCCCCCAAACGTGGGGAACTCGGGTGTATAATTTATGGTAGCGGGGGACTGCGTTCGCGCTAACCCCCAATTCGACATTAATATTAGATAGCCTATGCAGTTCACGATAATCGTTAGGTTAATTAAGAACACTTGATATATAACTATTTATGGTTACATTATCTGTTAAGAAACTTTGTTGGTTTGTAACTATATTTATTTTTCCTTTACAACTGTTGGTATAGAATATTAACATGCATTGAACGCTTCATGATTATTTTGAAGAATAATATCAATTATAGGCTCAAACTCTAGATTAAACAACATAAAGTAGTCTATTATAGAACTTATACTTATTTAAATACTTTTATTACTTTCTGTTAAACGATAATTATATTTCATTTACAATATGTATTAAATGCTATTTAATTATAGATATTTTATTTATTTACATGTCATATTGTTCTTGTCGAAGAAGTTTGGCGATAGAAAACCTTTGACATTTTACACTCAATGATGAAGACGTAGTATGTACACCGTTTAATTGTTCTGTTTCAGTTTGTAAGCAATGTTGTTTTTCGCCATTTCTATCGCTGCAATTCAAGTGGTTTATGGATTGGAGATCTAGCTCCATCGGTGCATTGCGTGATATCGTATACAGGTATGCCACCCACTCGTTGTAAGTGTTGGATGTTACGTGGTACTTCGTTCCATTCACTATAATGATATATGGCAGATAGTATTGCCAACCGTCTGTCAATCGATACCTATAACAAGAAAACAAACTTATTTATTAATAATGATGATCATGTAAATAAATAATAAGGATGATAATCAATGGTATTTCTGTTAAAATTACAAATGTAGGGAGCATTATTAAGTAAAATGACAAAGTACTGTAACCGAATAAGTACTGTAAGTAAGTTGCAGGCAGTGAGTTTTATTTAAGAAAAGGTTATTACAAATAATGCGTTACCTGTAAAGGCCAACATAGTTATTGCAATGAATAAGTTGGTTAATAATGTAAATCACATACCTGTGTCTGTCAACCTTTTCGATATACGGTGATTCACTGAAGATCTGACGAACGCATTCTCTGACATTCCTCATGTTATACTTCTCCGGACAAATTGTATCAATAATATGCAGCACGTTTAGAGAACCGCTGGTAGTATCTGGACAACGGAAAAGAGCCGCCACAACAAGTTCTTGAAATGATAGAGGCATCATCAATGTATCGGTGAGATCGGAGAACATCATGCAAGACATATTTAGGTTACTCGTAGTTCGGATAATAGTCGAATGGTAGCTTTTCAGATAATTCAGTTGACTTTAATAGTTGAATGCCGTAGAAATCAAAGGCACACCATTTTAAAAATGTCTTTGTTGGTTAGATATTAATGAAAGAACAAGAAAAACACAATAGAAACAATGGCTGCGTTGAGTAACGCGGGCGCAATCGCAACAATAAACAGTTTTAAAACAATAGAAACGGTAAAGCAAAGAAAGCGGATGACACTTTAATGATTTGTCGGTATGAAATTAAAACTTCCAATACTATTACAAACAACTAGCATTTAAATTTAGTTGATATGAAAATATGTTTGAGAATAGACTACAGTTACTGTAAGTTACAGAAGATTATATTACCATTTTCATTATGACACTGTAACTGAATATAAATACCAGAATGACACTTGTACAACAATACCAAGCCAATATCTCAGCTAAGAACGTGGTATGGCGTTTAAGCATACTTACCTGGCACAGGAGCGACTTTGATCAGGAAGGAATGTCCTCCCAAGATGAGGCCTCGGCATTGCACACACGGCTGCGGTTGACCCTTGCGATTCCCCCAAACGTGGGGAACTCGGGTGTATAATTTATGGTAGCGGGGGACTGCGTTCGCGCTAACCCCCAATTCGACATTAATATTAGATAGCCTATGCAGTTCACGATAATCGTTAGGTTAATTAAGAACACTTGATATATAACTATTTATGGTTACATTATCTGTTAAGAAACTTTGTTGGTTTGTAACTATATTTATTTTTCCTTTACAACTGTTGGTATAGAATATTACATTAGCATTGAACGCTTCATGATTATTTCGAAGAATAATATCAATTATAGGCTCAAACTCTAGATTAAACTACATAAAGTAGTCTATTATAGAACTTATACTTATTTAAATACTTTTATTACTTTCTGTTAAACGATAATTATATTTCATTTACAATATGTATTAAATGCTATTTAATTATAGATATTTTATTTATTTACATGTCATATTGTTCTTGTCGAAGAAGTTTGGCGATAGAAAACCTTTGACATTTTACACTCAATGATGAAGACGTAGTATGTACACCGTTTAATTGTTCTGTTTCAGTTTGTAAGCAATGTTGTTTTTCGCCATTTCTATCGCTGCAATTCAAGTGGTTTATGGATTGGAAATCTAGCTCCATCGGTGCATTGCGTGATATCGTATACAGGTATGCCACCCACTCGTTGTAAGTGTTGGATGTTACGTGGTACTTCGTTCCATTCACTATAATGATATATGGCAGATAGTATTGCCAACCGTCTGTCAATCGATACCTATAACAAGAAAACAAACTTATTTATTAATAATGATGATCATGTAAATAAATAATAAGGATGATAATCAATGGTATTTCTGTTAAAATTACAAATGTAGGGAGCATTATTAAGTAAAATGACAAAGTACTGTAACCGAATAAGTACTGTAAGTAAGTTGCAGGCAGTGAGTTTTATTTAAGAAAAGGTTATTACAAATAATGCGTTACCTGTAAAGGCCAACATAGTTATTGCAATGAATAAGTTGGTTTAATAATGTAAATCACATACCTGTGTCTGTCAACCTTTTCGATATACGGTGATTCACTGAAGATCTGACGAACGCATTCTCTGACATTCCTCATGTTATACTTCTCCGGACAAATTGTATCAATAATATGCAGCACGTTTAGAGAACCGCTGGTAGTATCTGGACAACGGAGAAGAGCCGCCACAGCAAGTTCTTGAAATGATAGAGGCATCATCAATGTATCGGTGAGATCGGAGAACATCATGCAAGACATATTTAGGTTACTCGTAGTTCGGATAATAGTCGAATGGTAGCTTTTCAGATAATTCAGTTGACTTTAATAGTTGAATGCCGTAGAAATCAAAGGCACACCATTTTAAAAATGTCTTTGTTGGTTAGATATTAATGAAAGAACAAGAAAAACACAATAGAAACAATGGCTGCGTTGAGTAACGCGGGCGCAATCGCAACAATAAACAATTTTAAAACAATAGAAACGGTAAAGCAAAGAAAGCGGATGACACTTTAATGATTTGTCGGTATGAAATTAAAACTTCCAATACTATTACAAACAACTAGCATTTAAATTTAGTTGATATGAAAATATGTTTGAGAATAGACTACAGTTACTGTAAGTTACAGAAGATTATATTACCATTTACATTATGACACTGTAACTGAATATAAATACCAGAATGACACTTGTACAACAATACCAAGCCAATATCTCAGCTAAGAACGTGGTATGGCGTTTAAGCATACTTACCTGGCACAGGAGCGACTTTGATCAGGAAGGAATGTCCTCCCAAGATGAGGCCTCGGCATTGCACACACGGCTGCGGTTGACCCTTGCGATTCCCCCAAACGTGGGGAACTCGGGTGTATAATTTATGGTAGCGGGGGACTGCGTTCGCGCTAACCCCCAATTCGACATTAATATTAGATAGCCTATGCAGTTCACGATAATCGTTAGGTTAATTAAGAACACTTGATATATAACTATTTATGGTTACATTATCTGTTAAGAAACTTTGTTGGTTTGTAACTATATTTATTTTTCCTTTACAACTGTTGGTATAGAATATTAACATGCATTGAACGCTTCATGATTATTTCGAAGAATATCAATTATAGGCTCAAACTCTAGATTAAACAAAATAAAGTAGTCTATTATAGAACTTATACTTATTTAAATACTTTTATTACTTTCTGTTAAACGATAATTATATTTCATTTACAATATGTATTAAATGCTATTTAATTATAGATATTTTATTTATTTACATGTCATATTGTTCTTGTCGAAGAAGTTTGGCGATAGAAAACCTTTGACATTTTACACTCAATGATGAAGACGTAGTATGTACACCGTTTAATTGTTCTGTTTCAGTTTGTAAGCAATGTTGTTTTTCGCCATTTCTATCGCTGCAATTCAAGTGGTTTATGGATTGGAAATCTGTTGGTATAGAATATTAACATGCATTGAACGCTTCATGATTATTTCGAAGAATATCAATTATAGGCTCAAACTCTAGATTAAACAAAATAAAGTAGTCTATTATAGAACTTATTTAAATACTTTTATTACTTTCTGTTAAACGATAATTATATTTCATTTACAATATGTATTAAATGCTATTTAATTATAGATATTTTATTTATTTACATGTCATATTGTTCTTGTCGAAGAAGTTTGGCGATAGAAAACCTTTGACATTTTACACTCAATGATGAAGACGTAGTATGTACACCGTTTAATTGTTCTGTTTCAGTTTGTAAGCAATGTTGTTTTTCGCCATTTCTATCGCTGCAATTCAAGTGGTTTATGGATTGGAGATCTAGCTCCATCGGTGCATTGCGTGATATCGTATACAGGTATGCCACCCACTCGTTGTAAGTGTTGGATGTTAAGTGGTACTTCGTTCCATTCACTATAATGATATATGGCAGATAGTATTGCCAACCGTCTGTCAATCGATACCTATAACAAGAAAACAAACTTATTTATTAATAATGATGATCATGTAAATAAATAATAAGGATGATAATCAATGGTATTTCTGTTAAAATTACAAATGTAGGGAGCATTATTAAGTAAAATGACAAAGTACTGTAACCGAATAAGTACTGTAAGTAAGTTGCAGGCAGTGAGTTTTATTTAAGAAAAGGTTATTACAAATAATGCGTTACCTGTAAAGGCCAACATAGTTATTGCAATGAATAAGTTGGTTTAATAATGTAAATCACATACCTGTGTCTGTCAACCTTTTCGATATACGGAGATTCACTGAAGATCTGACGAACGCATTCTCTGACATTCCTCATGTTATACTTCTCCGGACAAATTGTATCAATAATATGCAGCACGTTTAGAGAACCGCTGGTAGTATCTGGACAACGGAGAAGAGCCGCCACAACAAGTTCTTGAAATGATAGAGGCATCATCAATGTATCGGTGAGATCGGAGAACATCATGATAGACATATTTAGGTTACTCGTCGTTCGGATAATAGTCGAATGGTAGCTTTTCAGATAATTCAGTTGACTTTAATAGTTGAATGCCGTAGAAATCAAAGGCACACCATTTTAAAAATGTCTTTGTTGGTTAGATATTAATGAAAGAACAAGAAAAACACAATAGAAACAATGGCTGCGTTGAGTAACGCGGGTGCAATCTCAACAATAAACAATTTTAAAACAATAGAAACGGTAAAGCAAAAAAAAGCGGATGACACTTTAATGATTTGTCGGTATGAAATTAAAACTTCCAATACTATTACAAACAACTAGATTTAAATTTAGTTGATATGAAAATATGTTTGAGAATAGACTACAGTTACTGTAAGTTACAGAAGATTATATTACCATTTACATTATGACACTGTAACTGAATATAAATACCAGAATGACACTTGTACAACAATACCAAGCCAATATCTCAGCTAAGAACGTGGTATGGCGTTTAAGCATACTTACCTGGCACAGGAGCGACTTTGATCAGGAAGGAATGTCCTCCCAAGATGAGGCCTCGGCATTGCACACACGGCTGCGGTTGACCCTTGCGATTCCCCCAAACGTGGGGAACTCGGGTGTATAATTTATGGTAGCGGGGGACTGCGTTCGCGCTAACCCCCAATTCGACATTAATATTAGATAGCCTATGCAGTTCACGATAATCGTTAGGTTAATTAAGAACACTTGATATATAACTATTTATGGTTACATTATCTGTTAAGAAACTTTGTTGGTTTGTAACTATATTTATTTTTCCTTTACAACTGTTGGTATAGAATATTAACATGCATTGAACGCTTCATGATTATTTCGAAGAATAATATCAATTATAGGCTCAAACTCTAGATTAAACAACATTAAAGTAGTCTATTATAGAACTTATACTTATTTAAATACTTTTATTACTTTCTGTTAAACGATAATTATATTTCATTTACAATATGTATTAAATGCTATTTAATTATAGATATTTTATTTATTTACATGTCATATTGTTCTTGTCGAAGAAGTTTGGCGATAGAAAACCTTTGACATTTTACACTCAATGATGAAGACGTAGTATGTACACCGTTTAATTGTTCTGTTTCAGTTTGTAAGCAATGTTGTTTTTCGCCATTTCTATCGCTGCAATTCAAGTGGTTTATGGATTGGAAATCTAGCTCCATCGGTGCATTGCGTGATATCGTATACAGGTATGCCACCCACTCGTTGTAAGTGTTGGATGTTACGTGGTACTTCGTTCCATTCACTATAATGATATATGGCAGATAGTATTGCCAACCGTCTGTCAATCGATACCTATAACAAGAAAACAAACTTATTTATTAATAATGATGATCATGTAAATAAATAATAAGGATGATAATCAATGGTATTTCTGTTAAAATTACAAATGTAGGGAGCATTATTAAGTAAAATGACAAAGTACTGTAACCGAATAAGTACTGTAAGTAAGTTACAGGCAGTGAGTTTTATTTAAGAAAAGGTTATTACAAATAATGCGTTACCTGTAAAGGCCAACATAGTTATTGCAATGAATAAGTTGGTTTAATAATGTAAATCACATACCTGTGTCTGTCAACCTTTTCGATATACGGTGATTCACTGAAGATCTGACGAACGCATTCTCTGACATTCCTCATGTTATACTTCTCCGGACAAATTGTATCAATAATATGCAGCACGTTTAGAGAACCGCTGGTAGTATCTGGACAACGGAGAAGAGCCGCCACAGCAAGTTCTTGAAATGATAGAGGCATCATCAATGTATCGGTGAGATCGGAGAACATCATGCAAGATGTAAATTACCATTTACATTATGACACTGTAACTGAATATAAATACCAGAATGACACTTGTACAACAATACCAAGCCAATATCTCAGCTAAGAACGTGGTATGGCGTTTAAGCATACTTACCTGGCACAGGAGCGACTTTGATCAGGAAGGAATGTCCTCCCAAGATGAGGCCTCGGCATTGCACACACGGCTGCGGTTGACCCTTGCGATTCCCCCAAACGTGGGGAACTCGGGTGTATAATTTATGGTAGCGGGGGACTGCGTTCGCGCTAACCCCCAATTCGACATTAATATTAGATAGCCTATGCAGTTCACGATAATCGTTAGGTTAATTAAGAACACTTGATATATAACTATTTATGGTTACATTATCTGTTAAGAAACTTTGTTGGTTTGTAACTATATTTATTTTTCCTTTACAACTGTTGGTATAGAATATTAACATGCATTGAACGCTTCATGATTATTTCGAAGAATAATATCAATTATAGGCTCAAACTCTAGATTAAACAACATAAAGTAGTCTATTATAGAACTTATACTTATTTAAATACTTTTATTACTTTCTGTTAAACGATAATTATATTTCATTTACAATATGTATTAAATGCTATTTAATTATAGATATTTTATTTATTTACATGTCATATTGTTCTTGTCGAAGAAGTTTGGCGATAGAAAACCTTTGACATTTTACACTCAATGATGAAGACGTAGTATGTACACCGTTTAATTGTTCTGTTTCAGTTTGTAAGCAATGTTGTTTTTCGCCTATTTTAGCCTATGCAGTTCACGATAATCGTTAGGTTAATTAATAACACTTGATATATAACTATTTATGGTTACATTATCTGTTAAGAAACTTTGTTGGTTTGTAACTATATTTATTTTGATAATTTGATTTGATTTGATTTGATGATATATGGCAGATAGTATTGCCAACCGTCTGTCAATCGATACCTATAACAAGAAAACAAACTTATTTATTAATAATGATGATCATGTAAATAAATAATAAGGATGATAATCAATGGTATTTCTGTTAAAATTACAAATGTAGGGAGCATTATTAAGTAAAATGACAAAGTACTGTAACCGAATAAGTACTGTAAGTAAGTTGCAGGCAGTGAGTTTTATTTAAGAAAAGGTTATTACAAATAATGCGTTACCTGTAAAGGCCAACATAGTTATTGCAATGAATAAGTTGGTTTAATAATGTAAATCACATACCTGTGTCTGTCAACCTTTTCGATATACGGAGATTCACTGAAGATCTGACGAACGCATTCTCTGACATTCCTCATGTTATACTTCTCCGGACAAATTGTATCAATAATATGCAGCACGTTTAGAGAACCGCTGGTAGTATCTGGACAACGGAGAAGAGCCGCCACAACAAGTTCTTGAAATGATAGAGGCATCATCAATGTATCGGTGAGATCGGAGAACATCATGATAGACATATTTAGGTTACTCGTCGTTCGGATAATAGTCGAATGGTAGCTTTTCAGATAATTCAGTTGACTTTAATAGTTGAATGCCGTAGAAATCAAAGGCACACCATTTTAAAAATGTCTTTGTTGGTTAGATATTAATGAAAGAACAAGAAAAACACAATAGAAACAATGGCTGCGTTGAGTAACGCGGGCGCAATCTCAACAATAAACAATTTTAAAACAATAGAAACGGTAAAGCAAAAAAAAGCGGATGACACTTTAATGATTTGTCGGTATGAAATTAAAACTTCCAATACTATTACAAACAACTAGATTTAAATTTAGTTGATATGAAAATATGTTTGAGAATAGACTACAGTTACTGTAAGTTACAGAAGATTATATTACCATTTACATTATGACACTGTAACTGAATATAAATACCAGAATGACACTTGTACAACAATACCAAGCCAATATCTCAGCTAAGAACGTGGTATGGCGTTTAAGCATACTTACCTGGCACAGGAGCGACTTTGATCAGGAAGGAATGTCCTCCCAAGATGAGGCCTCGGCATTGCACACACGGCTGCGGTTGACCCTTGCGATTCCCCCAAACGTGGGGAACTCGGGTGTATAATTTATGGTAGCGGGGGACTGCGTTCGCGCTAACCCCCAATTCGACATTAATATTAGATAGCCTATGCAGTTCACGATAATCGTTAGGTTAATTAAGAACACTTGATATATAACTATTTATGGTTACATTATCTGTTAAGAAACTTTGTTGGTTTGTAACTATATTTATTTTTCCTTTACAACTGTTGGTATAGAATATTACATTAGCATTGAACGCTTCATGATTATTTCGAAGAATAATATCAATTATAGGCTCAAACTCTAGATTAAACTACATAAAGTAGTCTATTATAGAACTTATACTTATTTAAATACTTTTATTACTTTCTGTTAAACGATAATTATATTTCATTTACAATATGTATTAAATGCTATTTAATTATAGATATTTTATTTATTTACATGTCATATTGTTCTTGTCGAAGAAGTTTGGCGATAGAAAACCTTTGACATTTTACACTCAATGATGAAGACGTAGTATGTACACCGTTTAATTGTTCTGTTTCAGTTTGTAAGCAATGTTGTTTTTCGCCATTTCTATCGCTGCAATTCAAGTGGTTTATGGATTGGAAATCTAGCTCCATCGGTGCATTGCGTGATATCGTATACAGGTATGCCACCCACTCGTTGTAAGTGTTGGATGTTACGTGGTACTTCGTTCCATTCACTATAATGATATATGGCAGATAGTATTGCCAACCGTCTGTCAATCGATACCTATAACAAGAAAACAAACTTATTTATTAATAATGATGATCATGTAAATAAATAATAAGGATGATAATCAATGGTATTTCTGTTAAAATTACAAATGTAGGGAGCATTATTAAGTAAAATGACAAAGTACTGTAACCGAATAAGTACTGTAAGTAAGTTGCAGGCAGTGAGTTTTATTTAAGAAAAGGTTATTACAAATAATGCGTTACCTGTAAAGGCCAACATAGTTATTGCAATGAATAAGTTGGTTTAATAATGTAAATCACATACCTGTGTCTGTCAACCTTTTCGATATACGGAGATTCACTGAAGATCTGACGAACGCATTCTCTGACATTCCTCATGTTATACTTCTCCGGACAAATTGTATCAATAATATGCAGCACGTTTAGAGAACCGCTGGTAGTATCTGGACAACGGAGAAGAGCCGCCACAACAAGTTCTTGAAATGATAGAGGCATCATCAATGTATCGGTGAGATCGGAGAACATCATGATAGACATATTTAGGTTACTCGTCGTTCGGATAATAGTCGAATGGTAGCTTTTCAGATAATTCAGTTGACTTTAATAGTTGAATGCCGTAGAAATCAAAGGCACACCATTTTAAAAATGTCTTTGTTGGTTAGATATTAATGAAAGAACAAGAAAAACACAATAGAAACAATGGCTGCGTTGAGTAACGCGGGCGCAATCTCAACAATAAACAATTTTAAAACAATAGAAACGGTAAAGCAAAAAAAAGCGGATGACACTTTAATGATTTGTCGGTATGAAATTAAAACTTCCAATACTATTACAAACAACTAGATTTAAATTTAGTTGATATGAAAATATGTTTGAGAATAGACTACAGTTACTGTAAGTTACAGAAGATTATATTACCATTTACATTATGACACTGTAACTGAATATAAATACCAGAATGACACTTGTACAACAATACCAAGCCAATATCTCAGCTAAGAACGTGGTATGGCGTTTAAGCATACTTACCTGGCACAGGAGCGACTTTGATCAGGAAGGAATGTCCTCCCAAGATGAGGCCTCGGCATTGCACACACGGCTGCGGTTGACCCTTGCGATTCCCCCAAACGTGGGGAACTCGGGTGTATAATTTATGGTAGCGGGGGACTGCGTTCGCGCTAACCCCCAATTCGACATTAATATTAGATAGCCTATGCAGTTCACGATAATCGTTAGGTTAATTAAGAACACTTGATATATAACTATTTATGGTTACATTATCTGTTAAGAAACTTTGTTGGTTTGTAACTATATTTATTTTTCCTTTACAACTGTTGGTATAGAATATTAACATGCATTGAACGCTTCATGATTATTTCGAAGAATAATATCAATTATAGGCTCAAACTCTAGATTAAACAACATTAAAGTAGTCTATTATAGAACTTATACTTATTTAAATACTTTTATTACTTTCTGTTAAACGATAATTATATTTCATTTACAATATGTATTAAATGCTATTTAATTATAGATATTTTATTTATTTACATGTCATATTGTTCTTGTCGAAGAAGTTTGGCGATAGAAAACCTTTGACATTTTACACTCAATGATGAAGACGTAGTATGTACACCGTTTAATTGTTCTGTTTCAGTTTGTAAGCAATGTTGTTTTTCGCCATTTCTATCGCTGCAATTCAAGTGGTTTATGGATTGGAAATCTAGCTCCATCGGTGCATTGCGTGATATCGTATACAGGTATGCCACCCACTCGTTGTAAGTGTTGGATGTTACGTGGTACTTCGTTCCATTCACTATAATGATATATGGCAGATAGTATTGCCAACCGTCTGTCAATCGATACCTATAACAAGAAAACAAACTTATTTATTAATAATGATGATCATGTAAATAAATAATAAGGATGATAATCAATGGTATTTCTGTTAAAATTACAAATGTAGGGAGCATTAATAAGTAAAATGACAAAGTACTGTAACCGAATAAGTACTGTAAGTAAGTTGCAGGCAGTGAGTTTTATTTAAGAAAAGGTTATTACAAATAATGCGTTACCTGTAAAGGCCAACATAGTTATTGCAATGAATAAGTTGGTTTAATAATGTAAATCACATACCTGTGTCTGTCAACCTTTTCGATATACGGTGATTCACTGAAGATCTGACGAACGCATTCTCTGACATTCCTCATGTTATACTTCTCCGGACAAATTGTATCAATAATATGCAGCACGTTTAGAGAACCGCTGGTAGTATCTGGACAACGGAGAAGAGCCGCCACAGCAAGTTCTTGAAATGATAGAGAGATCGGAGAACATCATGCAAGATGTAAATTACCATTTACATTATGACACTGTAACTGAATATAAATACCAGAATGACACTTGTACAACAATACCAAGCCAATATCTCAGCTAAGAACGTGGTATGGCGTTTAAGCATACTTACCTGGCACAGGAGCGACTTTGATCAGGAAGGAATGTCCTCCCAAGATGAGGCCTCGGCATTGCACACACGGCTGCGGTTGACCCTTGCGATTCCCCCAAACGTGGGGAACTCGGGTGTATAATTTATGGTAGCGGGGGACTGCGTTCGCGCTAACCCCCAATTCGACATTAATATTAGATAGCCTATGCAGTTCACGATAATCGTTAGGTTAATTAAGAACACTTGATATATAACTATTTATGGTTACATTATCTGTTAAGAAACTTTGTTGGTTTGTAACTATATTTATTTTTCCTTTACAACTGTTGGTATAGAATATTAACATGCATTGAACGCTTCATGATTATTTCGAAGAATAATATCAATTATAGGCTCAAACTCTAGATTAAACAACATAAAGTAGTCTATTATAGAACTTATACTTATTTAAATACTTTTATTACTTTCTGTTAAACGATAATTATATTTCATTTACAATATGTATTAAATGCTATTTAATTATAGATATTTTATTTATTTACATGTCATATTGTTCTTGTCGAAGAAGTTTGGCGATAGAAAACCTTTGACATTTTACACTCAATGATGAAGACGTAGTATGTACACCGTTTAATTGTTCTGTTTCAGTTTGTAAGCAATGTTGTTTTTCGCCTATTTTAGCCTATGCAGTTCACGATAATCGTTAGGTTAATTAATAACACTTGATATATAACTATTTATGGTTACATTATCTGTTAAGAAACTTTGTTGGTTTGTAACTATATTTATTTTGATAATTTGATTTGATTTGATTTGATGATATATGGCAGATAGTATTGCCAACCGTCTGTCAATCGATACCTATAACAAGAAAACAAACTTATTTATTAATAATGATGATCATGTAAATAAATAATAAGGATGATAATCAATGGTATTTCTGTTAAAATTACAAATGTAGGGAGCATTATTAAGTAAAATGACAAAGTACTGTAACCGAATAAGTACTGTAAGTAAGTTGCAGGCAGTGAGTTTTATTTAAGAAAAGGTTATTACAAATAATGCGTTACCTGTAAAGGCCAACATAGTTATTGCAATGAATAAGTTGGTTTAATAATGTAAATCACATACCTGTGTCTGTCAACCTTTTCGATATACGGAGATTCACTGAAGATCTGACGAACGCATTCTCTGACATTCCTCATGTTATACTTCTCCGGACAAATTGTATCAATAATATGCAGCACGTTTGGAGAACCGCTGGTAGTATCTGGACAACGGAGAAGAGCCGCCACAACAAGTTCTTGAAATGATAGAGGCATCATCAATGTATCGGTGAGATCGGAGAACATCATGATAGACATATTTAGGTTACTCGTCGTTCGGATAATAGTCGAATGGTAGCTTTTCAGATAATTCAGTTGACTTTAATAGTTGAATGCCGTAGAAATCAAAGGCACACCATTTTAAAAATGTCTTTGTTGGTTAGATATTAATGAAAGAACAAGAAAAACACAATAGAAACAATGGCTGCGTTGAGTAACGCGGGCGCAATCTCAACAATAAACAATTTTAAAACAATAGAAACGGTAAAGCAAAAAAAAGCGGATGACACTTTAATGATTTGTCGGTATGAAATTAAAACTTCCAATACTATTACAAACAACTAGATTTAAATTTAGTTGATATGAAAATATGTTTGAGAATAGACTACAGTTACTGTAAGTTACAGAAGATTATATTACCATTTACATTATGACACTGTAACTGAATATAAATACCAGAATGACACTTGTACAACAATACCAAGCCAATATCTCAGCTAAGAACGTGGTATGGCGTTTAAGCATACTTACCTGGCACAGGAGCGACTTTGATCAGGAAGGAATGTCCTCCCAAGATGAGGCCTCGGCATTGCACACACGGCTGCGGTTGACCCTTGCGATTCCCCCAAACGTGGGGAACTCGGGTGTATAATTTATGGTAGCGGGGGACTGCGTTCGCGCTAACCCCCAATTCGACATTAATATTAGATAGCCTATGCAGTTCACGATAATCGTTAGGTTAATTAAGAACACTTGATATATAACTATTTATGGTTACATTATCTGTTAAGAAACTTTGTTGGTTTGTAACTATATTTATTTTTCCTTTACAACTGTTGGTATAGAATATTAACATGCATTGAACGCTTCATGATTATTTCGAAGAATAATATCAATTATAGGCTCAAACTCTAGATTAAACAACATTAAAGTAGTCTATTATAGAACTTATACTTATTTAAATACTTTTATTACTTTCTGTTAAACGATAATTATATTTCATTTACAATATGTATTAAATGCTATTTAATTATAGATATTTTATTTATTTACATGTCATATTGTTCTTGTCGAAGAAGTTTGGCGATAGAAAACCTTTGACATTTTACACTCAATGATGAAGACGTAGTATGTACACCGTTTAATTGTTCTGTTTCAGTTTGTAAGCAATGTTGTTTTTCGCCATTTCTATCGCTGCAATTCAAGTGGTTTATGGATTGGAAATCTAGCTCCATCGGTGCATTGCGTGATATCGTATACAGGTATGCCACCCACTCGTTGTAAGTGTTGGATGTTACGTGGTACTTCGTTCCATTCACTATAATGATATATGGCAGATAGTATTGCCAACCGTCTGTCAATCGATACCTATAACAAGAAAACAAACTTATTTATTAATAATGATGATCATGTAAATAAATAATAAGGATGATAATCAATGGTATTTCTGTTAAAATTACAAATGTAGGGAGCATTATTAAGTAAAATGACAAAGTACTGTAACCGAATAAGTACTGTAAGTAAGTTGCAGGCAGTGAGTTTTATTTAAGAAAAGGTTATTACAAATAATGCGTTACCTGTAAAGGCCAACATAGTTATTGCAATGAATAAGTTGGTTTAATAATGTAAATCACATACCTGTGTCTGTCAACCTTTTCGATATACGGTGATTCACTGAAGATCTGACGAACGCATTCTCTGACATTCCTCATGTTATACTTCTCCGGACAAATTGTATCAATAATATGCAGCACGTTTAGAGAACCGCTGGTAGTATCTGGACAACGGAGAAGAGCCGCCACAGCAAGTTCTTGAAATGATAGAGGCATCATCAATGTATCGGTGAGATCGGAGAACATCATGCAAGACATATTTAGGTTACTCGTAGTTCGGATAATAGTCGAATGGTAGCTTTTCAGATAATTCAGTTGACTTTAATAGTTGAATGCCGTAGAAATCAAAGGCACACCATTTTAAAAATGTCTTTGTTGGTTAGATATTAATGAAAGAACAAGAAAAACACAATAGAAACAATGGCTGCGTTGAGTAACGCGGGCGCAATCGCAACAATAAACAATTTTAAAACAATAGAAACGGTAAAGCAAAGAAAGCGGATGACACTTTAATGATTTGTCGGTATGAAATTAAAACTTCCAATACTATTACAAACAACTAGCATTTAAATTTAGTTGATATGAAAATATGTTTGAGAATAGACTACAGTTACTGTAAGTTACAGAAGATTATATTACCATTTACATTATGACACTGTAACTGAATATAAATACCAGAATGACACTTGTACAACAATACCAAGCCAATATCTCAGCTAAGAACGTGGTATGGCGTTTAAGCATACTTACCTGGCACAGGAGCGACTTTGATCAGGAAGGAATGTCCTCCCAAGATGAGGCCTCGGCATTGCACACACGGCTGCGGTTGACCCTTGCGATTCCCCCAAACGTGGGGAACTCGGGTGTATAATTTATGGTAGCGGGGGACTGCGTTCGCGCTAACCCCCAATTCGACATTAATATTAGATAGCCTATGCAGTTCACGATAATCGTTAGGTTAATTAAGAACACTTGATATATAACTATTTATGGTTACATTATCTGTTAAGAAACTTTGTTGGTTTGTAACTATATTTATTTTTCCTTTACAACTGTTGGTATAGAATATTAACATGCATTGAACGCTTCATGATTATTTCGAAGAATAATATCAATTATAGGCTCAAACTCTAGATTAAACAACATAAAGTAGTCTATTATAGAACTTATACTTATTTAAATACTTTTATTACTTTCTGTTAAACGATAATTATATTTCATTTACAATATGTATTAAATGCTATTTAATTATAGATATTTTATTTATTTACATGTCATATTGTTCTTGTCGAAGAAGTTTGGCGATAGAAAACCTTTGACATTTTACACTCAATGATGAAGACGTAGTATGTACACCGTTTAATTGTTCTGTTTCAGTTTGTAAGCAATGTTGTTTTTCGCCTATTTTAGCCTATGCAGTTCACGATAATCGTTAGGTTAATTAATAACACTTGATATATAACTATTTATGGTTACATTATCTGTTAAGAAACTTTGTTGGTTTGTAACTATATTTATTTTTCCTTTACAACTATTGGTATAGCATATTAACATGCATTGAACGCTTCATGATTATTTCGAAGAATAATATCAATTATAGGCTCAAACTCTAGATTAAACAAAATAAAGTAGTCTATTATAGAACTTATACTTATTTAAATACTTTTATTACTTTCTGCTCAGTTGATCCGACACTAGCAAGTGCTTGCTGTCTCTGTATGAAAGTTCGAATACATTTCAAGTTAATATTTCCCAGTGGAATACCAAGCTTTCCAAGCACAGGATCACCAATTACAAGCTGTTGTAAAGTCTTAAAGCGCTGCAGAATCAGTGTATTGCTTCTGTACTGTAACCATAAATGCTTTATAATGCTAAACATTAAACGATTTCTCTGTACATCAATGCTCTGCGCAGGTGTGAAACGATGGCGATGCTTTATTCGCTGCGTTACGGAAGCTTCTATCTCATCACCCTTTGTTCGCCAATACATGGTATTTCCCAATTGTGTTTTGTAAGCTGTGCGGAAATGTTTGTAGCATTTATCATGTGAATCTAGGCTATCCTACATTTGAAAAATCTCTTTTCTCTTGTTTGAAAATATTATAGGTAACTTGTCCAAAACCAGGCTACTAGCAAGTTGCTTAGAATTTCTACCTTTTCAAATCCCTTGAGATCTTTTTTACTCATACAGAATTTCTTCCTGTGAAAGCGATCGATACAAGTTAAACTAACATGAAATTATTTTTAAATTCCCTATTTAAAGTATACAGGTTTGTATTGTAATACAAAAAAATAATGAAATCAACTTACACTTGAAGGATCGTGGGACTTCACTGCTTCCTTAGATGTATATACAACATGACCATGGTTTCATATGGTTGTTAAACGTGTCAGTTTCGGAATCATAACCAGCATCAATACCATCGCCATCATCCAAATCAAGGCATACTTCTTCCTCCATACTTGGGCCTGTATCTTCTAAATCCTCAACAGAGCAAGCTGTTGACTGGTTGAACAAGTACTCAAGGCCAAGTAATTCATTTGTTGCCTTTGCAGGAACACGGAAATTCTTTTCCTCCTTTTCACCAAACAGCTTCTCGCACCTTTTGTTCAATCTTTCCATTAAACTGGTCAAATATGGCCTATGCTGACGTCCTTTTCTGCCGAAAACTGACTCTGCTTCCCTATCAGAGTTCCACCTTGCGATTCCACTCAATATATACACCTGGGCCGTGCTGCACAATTTGGACCTGAAAATAAATATTTCTTTTTAAAACTTTTACATACATAGAACTTTATCAATTAATATTTTTATCTATAGTTCTTAATTTGTAAAAATGTCCATATTGGTGAAGGATGTTTATATGTAGCTTCTAACATTGTATACACGCATAACGCAAACTGCAGTATTAATACTAACCTGGTATCATTTTTGGCAGATGACTATGAAAACATTCAAGGCTGTTATTGCCACGCATGCATGTGTAATAAGGAATGTCAATTCCATTCTTCGAACTGATCTTCGCCACTCTATACATGGGCATGTTCGGTGGATCCTGTATGCACTCTAAGTGACGCTGTTGTTGTGTCCAAACCTCGTCGATAGCAGTATCAGATTTGAATAATGGTACTCCATTTTCATCGAGGCCAGCATTACCTTTTAAAGTTTCGATGGCAAAGTCCAGAAGCATAAATGTTTCTTGGCTGCCCTGGGTAATCCTACGCAAGTAGTGTTTCACAGTCAATGATGAGATACGCTGGTGTATCAACTCTGTATCTGATAACCCACTGTAGTTGTTGTCAGAGCCTGCACGAACAGCTTTTACCAAGAGGTCCATATCTGCCTTGTTATAAGCGAACACGGTTCCTGCTAAAGCGGACTTAAAAAGGCCAAACTTTGGATGACTGTCGTTACGAACAGCAGCATCAAATCTGTGCATCCAGTGCCAAGCATCAAGCCTTATCACCATTCTATTGTCCACCCAATCTTTAAAGAGGACTTCTACTGATGTTTCACCATGTTCACGGCAACATCCTCTATCTATATACATAAGCTGTGGTGCATCTTCTCCTGCCAGCCTATAACGCTCTATTACACCATCTGCTATGGGTTTTAGCATTTTGGTCGATTCCTCGAATGTGAAAACGAAACTTACAATTTGGCTATTTTCATTACCAATGTTTGTACACCATTCGGCAGTCCCTCGTCCTTCACCTGACAATTGTTTACATATCTAAAATAAAATAAGGATTACCGTTAGTTGGATTTAGAGGGGGAAAGTTGACACAATCTACCCTCCTCCTTGTATTTGTAGCAAATTTGGAAAAATGAAAAATTAATGATTTAGGAGGATTTCATTGCATACTGTATTGTATATTCTGTTTGGATGAAAGTGTTTTACCTTTTTAGTTGAATCAAATTTCAGGACCTTTCCAAATGTTGAGAGAATTTGTGTTCTGTATTCTTCTACTTTATCAGCTTCACCCAACAAAAACGCATGTCTTAAAAGTCTTGGTGATGGGAGTTTCCAACGTTGCTTTGGAGCTTTGAAATTTGTACGAAATGAAGAAACAATGCTTCCAGGCTTTAGCAAGTCCATTAGCAGAGTTGTGTACATATCCTTTCTGTTTAGATATTCATCGCAATGATTCTCTTGGACTTGTCGCCATACTTTTGCCATTGTGTTGCCTTCAGTCCGATCTTTCATGAGCTGCAGCACTTTCTTATCTACACCACGACTATGAAATGAAAGAAGAGTGTTAATTTGAGTACCGTAAATTTCTTACTTTCAAATAAAAAGAAAGTAATATGTAAATTAATATTTAATTTAATTTAATTTTAACTAACTTACCAAACAGTAAGTACTACAGGAAACATTGCCTGATGTGCTGGCGTTAATTGCGACAATATTGATTTGTCCCAAGCTAGGAATCGACCCCATTTAGATGAGCTCGATTTACCCATTCCTGATGCTGTCTTGTTGCAAGGACCACAAGCAAGAACTTCAGTCAGCATACTGTACCAACCATTGATGTCACACACATGCCTACATTTGCTGTGGTAGCCACTTTTGTACAAAAACACCTGCTTATCTTTACCAGGACAATCTGTTCGAGGGCATCTTAGGCTGTACCTCCATACACCAACTGGGCGCCAAAAGAACAGTCTGGATCGAAAAAAGGCATCAGCATTTGGAGGACTACCACCAACATGACCTGGACTGTCTGGAGGATAAAACCACATTCTGTCTGTTTTCAGAACACGACGGTATTGCTGCGCACCATTAATGTCTGTGTACATCTGAACAGGGCCAAACATTCCCCTATCCTGGTCATTTTTTAACTAATCACGGTCTTCAGGTGATATAGATGCTTTGGTGGTATTATCTTCCCAGCTTTTGCACCATCCTTCATAGATAACCTGCTGTGAGTTAAAACACACACAAGAACCAACATAATAATGATGATGTTAATGATAATAATAATAATGTATTTTAAAAATATTTGCTTAAAAATAGTATGAGTCACAGATAATATAGATAGTATAACAGATTAAATAAAACATTAATTACCTGACTAGAAACATTTCTAATGTTAGCTTGTCCAGTAGCCTTTTGTTTAATGTTCGTACTATGCTGTGCTGTGCTTGTTGATGGCTGTTCATCTGCACCAACAAATTTAGCAGTTTTCTGGAATATATAATTTGAAAAAAAAATTGACAATGCTATGTACATACTTTGGGATGTGTAGTAAATGGTAATATAACAGAAATTCTTGAATTAATTACCCGACTAGAAACATCTGTAATGTTAGTTTGTCCAGTAGCCCTTTGTTTAATATTCGAACTATGCTGCATTTGTTTTAAATATTTTCTTAATGGTGGTTCTGAAACATAAAAATATTAGTTCAACAAAAATCATTAGCCAATTATTAAAGATTAATGTAAAACATGATTACTGTATAATAATGTAATGTATTTTAAAAAAAGTGTTAAAAAAAAAACAACTTATTTCTGGTAATGCATTAATTCATACCTGAGTCGCTTGTGCTTGTTAATGGCTGTTCATCTGCACGTCTGGTTTCATCTTGTTCAAGCCTAGCAGCTTTCTGGAATATATAATTTTTTTTAAATCAGTAACAATTTATATATAATTTTTATTTGGGAATATTTACAAATATTTAACTACAAATATAAATGTAAGACATAATAATTGTTCACATCACCTCATCCTCATCCTTTGATAAAATATACAATCTAAATCGTTTCATGGTAGCTGTTGATATGTAGTTAGGTTTTGTGAGAATCCATTTCTTTACAGAATTGTAAGCCTGTTTTGCCAAATCATCAATTTCGTCTAAAGTATTGCGAGTCTTGTGACGGTTATACAGTTCCCACATCTCAAGGTATGTTTTATCACTAAAACCAAACTGACCGTATATGCAGTAGTCTATATTTTTCTCCAGATGAGAGCTTACAGGAGGAAACATTTCGGCATACTCATAAAGCATATCCTTTAGCCAGCCATCCCGTATTGAATATGTCTGTCAATATTTATAAAACATAATCATACAAGACAAGTAACCAACTATATCAATACTGGTTCACCCCATTTATAAACAGTATGTTAACTATTTTCATTAAAAACATGTGTCATGTTTTGTAAGATTATTTGTACTTACTATTTTGCATAACCAACATCATTCTCTAAAAGCCATCTGAAATTTTGGTTGCAATATTTCCCAAATGGAATTCTCCAAGGCATTGAATTCTGGATGGGTTAATAATTAATTTGTCTTGATTGTTGTAGTACCTGTCTAGCCGATTCAAAACCAGTTTCTTCTTTGAATTATCTTTCTTTTGAAATATCCAAAGTTTTCTTTGACTTTGCATATCCATAAGCTTCACGTGTGCATGGCAGAGTGCATTGCTGTTTATTGGCTGGGATATTTTTATTATGAACACGCAATTTTGGAAGCATTTTCATTTATTGGACTTCCTATATTTTGAATCGAAAATGAAAAATGTTATAAATAACAATAATGTATTTTTTTCAGAAATTTAAATAGGTTTGTAATAAAAATGATTCTAAGAGAATTCTTAACAAAAACTGGCTGAATGTGCTTACATAAACATTGGAAGAACATTATAATCGAGTACCAACATAATTATTATTAAACGAAAACTATTTCAAAAATAAGTATATGACGCATAAAAATGTTTCTGTTTTTAAAGAAATAATTATTCCCCTTGTATGTCAAGCAAAATGGCAAAAAATACTTACTTTGTTATTGACTAAAATAGATTGAAGATGAAGGCCTACAAGATAAAAAATATATTATAAATAGTATAAGAAATGGTGAAATATCGTCATAAAGCATATCCCTTTTCCAAAATGTTTTTACATTAAGATATTGTCAGATGTTACAAAGTGATAAAAAAGTTATTGAAATCTGTTACCTGAAACACATTTACTTGTAGCATAGGCTGACTGAAATCTTTAATTGTATTGCATCACCATGTTTGTCTGTACCCGACACATAGAATAGCAGGTTACTTTGTCTTTGCCCGTCCGTATAGAAGTAAACCATTACATTACTTTTAGGGGAAAAAATACATTATTCCGATTGATTTAAATTTCATAAATTATTAAATAATATAAAAATCAATTTAATGGGTTTAAATATATTGTTTGTATGGTATAGAATTAAATTAAATTATACCATAGAGGTATAACTCCATGATTATACTTTATTCATTGTATTGGATGGTGTCTGGCAAGTAGGCTGCTGCAGGAGAACACAACTTTAAGGAGTACGCCTACCACCAGCCCGACAGGCTATAAGTATAACTGTTATGTATGTACATCGCACCTTGATACCTTGATATGCAAATTAGGCTAGTCACGGTTTGTTGTAGTCACACTGTTCTTTGTATGAGAGCGGTGCACAATAGGCGATACGTTGTTAACGTTGTTGTACACTTTTGATGCTCCGTGTGGAGACATAATCATATATAAGTGAGCCCTAGTATCAGTTTACCGGATGAACGGATGAATAGTAATAAAGTTAGCAAGTGTAGCTCAAGAAAGAGAAGCTATTCTTCTGTGGTTTTGTCCGCGTTTAAACTGCGGGGGTTCCATGCAGAACAGTAAACTGATATTACTTATTGCGGTTTAACAAGGCATCGTAGTACTGTGCTTGTTCCGACATGTCAGATACAGGAGCAGCTAACCCTGAGAGACGGGAAAGCAAAGGTGAAGAGCCGGATAATCCTCATAAAAGAGAAAGAACTCTGACTGATAAAGGAAGAGAATATAAGTTAGAGTTAAAAGAAAAAGAGTTTAACGGTTGCGTTAAACATGTCAAGAAAGCCATAGCAACTGTCCAAAAATTGATAGCTCAGTCTGTGGATATTCATGTAATCCAAACGGAAATTGCAAAAATGGTCACAGTTACAGGAACGCTTGGTGACATTCAAGCAGACATGTATGAGTTATTGAGTGTAGAGAGACGAAAAGAATTGTATGATCGTTATGATTACTACGATAGGATCGTATTTGAAACCAGACAATCTGCAAATGTAAAAGTAAAGGAGTTGTTAAGTATGGAAGAAGAGCAATTGTCAAGTAGAGCTAGCAGAGCAAGTAGACGTTTTGTTCGTTCGACAGTTAGTTCTAGCAAGTCTTCTGTAAAACAAAGGAAATATGAGTTAGCAGAGGCTGGAGCAGCAATTAAAGTGGACTTGTCGTTTATGGAGAAAGAACGTCAATTAGAGGAGAAAAGACTACAACAGGAAAGATTGGCTAAAGATTTAAAGTTACAGAAAGATTTGGCAAAAAACATGGCGAAGATGAGCGTCTGTCTGAAAGCAGAAGAAGAAGATTATTTTTCTGTTGAGCAGGTAGTTGAAGGATTACCCGGAGAAGATAAACAACACGACATGAAACGATTTCTTAATGATGTGTATTCAAAAGTTGATACTGGTGAAGATGTTCCGATCGTGGGTGTAGTTAGTGAACCACAATTAACTACTACAGAGATTGTTTTAGATCTTGTTACCTCCATATATCAACGAATTAATATGGAAAACCAAGACCTGACTGTTGTTTTGTCTTTGACGCCTCATCCAATTTTATATGGTAGAAAGGTTACGCAACCAGTGTCTGTGAGCTTTGCCGTTTCTGACTATCTCATTAGGCCTACAAATGTAACAACACAGAGCCATTACAGCACAGTGGATCAATCTGTTATGTACACAACGCCTGCCTTATCGGACCGTCCAGTGTGTTGTTATCCAAATACCTTGCCACAATCATTGGTTTCTTCTCACGTTCACGCTAACCCAGTTACATTGTCGTATGGAGTACCTGTATATGGTCAAGCAGCTGAGATGGTATCGACGAACAATCTTGTAGGCGAATCACCGATATCAACAGCAACTTTAATGAAACACATAGTTGATTCTATAAGGCTTCCGGCATTAAAAGTTGAAGTGTTTAGTGGTAATCCACTTAAGTATCCGATGTGGAAATCTTCTTTTAATGCTTTGATTGAATCAAAGGCAATTAATATTGACGAGAAACTGAACTTGTTAAGTCAACATTTGGCTGGTGAGCCAAAGAATATGATCAACAACTACTTGTTACTGCAGACAGAAGGCGCTTATGTACATGCTAAGATGGAATTGAAGGAACGATACGGTAATGACAGTGTCATTGCGAAAGCTTTTACAGACAAGCTCAATGCATGGCCAAATATCCGCGTACGTGATGCTTCCAGCTTGCAGAAATTCTCTGACTTTGTAAATGAAGTGAATGTTGCGATGCAGAGAATTCCCTATCTACAAGTGTTGAATTTCCCACAAGAGAATGCGAAACTTGTTACAAAATTGCCATTATATATTGAAGCAAAGTGGCGTCATATTGTCCAAGAACAGAAACCTATATTTCCAACGTTTACTAAATTTGCTAAATTCATCAAAACACAAGCACGTGAAGCAAACATACCTGCCTTTGACCAACGTTACAAGAGTGATGAAGTCAAAGGAACTACAAGGTCCAGACAACAAAGGATACAAAATGAGAATACTTCATCGTTAGCCACAGTAGCGCACGATGAAACAACCCAAAGAAAGACTGTGAACTTTGATGGTAAAAAATGTCCGTTTTGTGAAGAGGCTCGTCATGTTGACGAATGTGAAAAGTTCAAGAATCTAATCCGGAAGGAGAGAAAAGAATTCTTGAGAAAAAATAGGTTATGTTATGGTTGCGGAATGACTGACCAACATCAATTAAACACATGTGAAAACAGAATAAAATGTAAAACATGTTCTAACGAACACCTGACTAGCCTACACTTTGACAGGAGGCTAGTGCCTACAACTTCTCATCGTACTTTGGTACGCCGACAGAATATTGATAATTCAATGGTGGTACCTGTATGGGTCCGAAAAAAAAATGATGTTTCAAATGAGATTCTTCAGTATTGTATTCTGGATCCACAAAGCAATAGCAGTTTTATTTCAGATGATCTGTTTAATCAACTTCAAGTTTATGGGCATGCAACTCAACTCTCACTGTCTACGATGCTGGAAGCAAACGTGACGATACCTAGTAGGAAAATTCATGATTTGGAAGTGTTGAGTTTTGACAGAAAAGAAATGGTTCCTCTATCGAAAGTGTTTACAAGAGACCAGATTCCAATAGGAAGATCACAAATACCCAGACAGCAAGATGCGAATAAATTCTCACATTTACAGCGCATTGCTAATCTGATTGTACCATACTTACCAGACGTAAAAGTTGGGATCCTTATTGGTAACGATATACCCCGAGCAATAAGACCACGTGAGATTGTGGCTGGAGATGAAAACGATCCTTATGGCCAACGTTCCATTCTGGGATGGGGAATAATTGGAAATGTTAGCAAAACGTTCAAAACTCTATCTGATTTCCATAAGCAATCTTCTAGAAATCCAGGCTACGTTGACACAGTCAAAAATCCTAAAAACAGACTTACTCATGCTACCAAGGTGAAAGAAATAATCAGCATGCAACAGGTTAGGCAGATGTTTGAGATGGATTTTGTAGAGCATGTATCAACAAAAAAGGGATATTCTGTGGAAGATCATAGATATATTTCCATACTTTCCAGTAAAATTGTCAAGAGAAATGATGGTCATTATGAAATGCCATTGCCGATGTGTCGTGATGATGTACGATTTCCTAACAATCGTTTAGCAGCCTTGAGACGGGCTTTGCAGCTTAAGAGAAAGTTTAAAAGAAATTCAACATTTAAAGAACACTATATTGCCTTTATGAATGGTATACTTGCAGACTATGCAGAAAAGGTACCTGAATCTGAGTACGGCATAACCGATGGTAGTGTTAATTACATACCGCATTCAGGCGTGTACCATCCAAAAAAGCCGAATGAAATAAGAGTTGTGTTCGACTGTTCGGCAAAATACGAAGGCGTCTGTTTAAATGATTACCTACTTCAGGGTCCAGATTTAATGAATGGTCTGATTGGTATTCTATGTCGGTTCCGGAAAGAAGAGGTCGCCATCATGGCCGATATAAAAGGGATGTTCCATCAATTTTATGTAACTCCCAAAGATCGAGACAAACTACGGTTCTTGTGGTGGGATGGTAGTGACTTTGAACGGTTCATTTGTTCGGTGCTAAAAGCTCTCCCGGGTGTGCAAACTTTGGCTTGAAGCGAGCTGCCGACGACGGAGAAGAAAAGTTTGGTGAAATTGCAGCCAATTTCGTTCGAGATGATTTTTATGTAGACGACGGTTTAAAGTCACTTCCTACTATTCAGCAGGCTATCGAACTTGTTAAGAGCAGCACGGAATTTTAGAAAGAAAATTAGATCAAAAAAATAGTGTAAATCAATACGACAAGTCACCATCTGTGTTAAAGAATTGCATGACAAAAAATAAATTAATAGATATATGGAGACAACATCACAAAACAAAAACCCAATTTACTTGGAGACGAAAAAGCACGTACAGGAGGTTAGATCTGTGGTGCATCTCAAGTGCCCTTTATAAAAATGGTGATGTGATGTCTACCGACATTAGACCATCAATATGTTCTGACCATCAGGCTATCTCATTAAAAATATTAAATAATCAACAAAAATCTGGTCCAGGGATATGGAAAATTAATTGTAGTATTCTTAAAGATGAAGAATACAACATAAAAATAAAAAGAATTATTGAAAATGTAAAAAAAAATGAAAATAATCTTACTCCAGACTTGCTGTGGGAACTACTTAAAATAAAAATAAAAGAATTTTCTGCTAAATTCTGTGCAAGTAAAAAAAAAGAGATGAATGTTAATAAGTTAAACCTAACTAAGGAAGTCAACGTATTAACGAACAAACTTAATATCGCATACGATCAAAATATAGAAGAAAAATTAAAAAATAAAACTAATGACTTAGACAAGATTTATCATTGTGAAGCAAAAGGCGCCATAGTCAGATCAAGAGTTAAATGGTTTGAAAATGGAGAAAGAAATAACAAATTTTTTTTAGGATTGGAGAAAAATAATGCAAAAAGAAAACATATTACCATGCTCTTAAAAAGGAATGGAAAACATACTACGGATATTCAAGAGATACTAGAGGAACAAATTAGATTCTATGAACATCTGTATTCAAATAAAATTCTAAAAGAAAATGAAATAAATAAATATTTACGAAATACTACAGTTAAAAAACTATCGGAAAAAGATAAAATAGAATGTGAGGGAATATTAACAGAAGGAGAACTAACAAAAGCAATATCTAACATGAAGTTGAATAAAAGTCCGGGTTCTGACGGACTAAGTGTCGAATTCTATCGTCATTTTTGGGAATATCTAAAAGATATTTTGTGTAATTCTTTAAATTACAGTTACAACAATAATAGTTTAAGTAACTCACAGAGGTTAGGTGTAATAAATCTTTTATTTAAGAGTGGAAAGAGAGAGTGTCTCGAAAACTGGAGACCAATTACATTGCTAAATGTAGATTACAAAATAATGGCACATGCTCTTTCAAACAGACTAAAAAAAGTATTAGGGTCTATTATCAGTAATGATCAAAAAGGATATATTAATGGGAGATTTGGAGGAGAAAATATTAGACTAGTTGAAGATGTGTTGTCTTATACGAAAGAAAAGCAAATACCAGGAGCCATGATTTTTCTTGACTTTGCTAAGGCATTCGACTCAATAGATAGAAAACTAATGTTAAATGTTCTAAGAAAATTTGGTTTTGGTTTATCTTTTGTACATTGGATAAATGTAATATACACAGGCACTAGATGTATGGTTAAAAATAACGGATGGGTTTCAAACAGTTTTAATATGGAATGTGGAGTACGTCAAGGTTGCCCATTGTCTGCACTATTATTTACTGTTGTAGTCGAGGTAATGGCAATAAATATTAGGAATAATCCATTGTGTAAGGGAATTGAATTACCTGAGAATAAAGATATTGATAATATTGTGAAAATAGCTCAGCTCGCTGATGACACTGTGATTTTTACAACAGGTGAAAATAGCTTAAAATATTTTTTCACTGAAATCAATGCATTTTGTAATATTTCAGGGTTGAAGCTAAATAAAGGAAAATGTAAAGGAATCTGGATTGGATCAATTCAGAATAACCTAGCAACCCCTTGTGGTATCACTTGGACTAAAGAGCCAGTGAAATTCCTCGGAATTTATGTAGGCTATAAAAAAGGTATTTGTGAAAAAAAAAACTGGGATGATAAAATTATGGACTTAGAACATACTTTACGGCTATGGGAAAAACGACACCTTACCTTCTTTGGAAAAATGATAATAATTAAAAGTCTAGCAATTTCAAAATTAATATACAATGCTAGTATTATCAATGTACCAAAACATATATTTCCAATGGTAGAGAAGTTACTGTATAGATTCCTATGGGGAAATAAAAATGAAAAGATTAAGAGGAAAACACTTATAAATAAAATAGAAGAAGGAGGGGTTAATATGATTGATTTTTATGTAGTTGTGAACTGGTTAAAGCTAAACTGGGTTAAGAGACTGCTTAGCCCAGACCCAGGCAAGTGGAAATGTATTCCAAAATATTACATGTACCCTATAGAATGTACATTAGAGATAAGTAAGCTTAATTTTGAAGAGCATAAACAATTACAAATTATGCCTGAATTTTATTTAAATATGATTAATGCAATTGTGAAAATAAATAATATTGAAATGTTAGATCCTCAAAATGTACAGGAAATTAAATCTCAAACCTTGTGGGAAAATAAACATATACTATCAGATGGAAAGTCTTTATACTTCAAAGATTGGTTAAAGTCGGGCTATAAAACAATTGGTGACATTTTGGTCAATAACACAATTGTAAGTATTAGAGATTTAATTCCCACGTTATTAGTAAAGCATAATGGGATAATAGAATACTTCAAGCTCATGAATGCTATTCCTATTGAATGGAAAGAAGTATTGGCACGTCATAGAATAGAGAGAGAACAAGTTAATGTTGATATTAAAAATGAATTATTCAAATCAAATGTTAAAACAGGTTTTTATGATAAGTTTATAATTGAATTAAAGACAGTGCCAATCTCCCAAGTAAAATGGGAAGCAGAGTTTTTAAATAAGACTATGGTATGGAACAAAATATGGAATAATAAAGTCAAAGATATGAAACATATGGTAAAAGTTGCGCAATTCAATTTTAAACTTTTACATCGCATACTTGTTTGTAATAAAAGATTACATATTTGGAAATTGTCTAAAACTAATATTTGCGATAGATGTAAGAATGTGATAGAAAACGAAGAACATATGTTACTTAAGTGTAAAGAGATTAAGCCAGTTTGGAGGAAATTCAATAATCTTATTGTTGAATGCTTTCCTAATGAAACGCCAATACTTTGGTTTGATATAGTTACTGGTTCCAAAGATAAACTTGTAAATGAACTAACATCTATCTTTACGTTTTGTATCTACAAATCCCGCATAAGGCTTTGTTTATTAGATAACATGATGGGTAACGAATCAAAAAGTATCTTGAATATGTTTAAGTTTGAATTAAAAAATCTTATAGAAAATGAATACGCATGTAATCAGTATAAAGCAGTTATAAAATGGAATGATGTTAAAATTAAATTATTAGAATTCATAAAATAAGAAAAATATAAAACTAGTACAAGCTGTAGTGTATATATTATATAAGTATTCATATATTGGAAAATCAAAACTGTACTAGTAGTTACTATAAAGTTATGTAAGAATGTAATAAATCAATTGAATTAAGTTTAGGCATAACACATCTGCTATGATAATATTCTATATATGAAATAATGCTAAACATAAGGTCATACCTATAATAAAGCAATACTTTATAAAACTAACAAACACCTAGGCATATACTAAAACTAATACATGATAGAAATAAATGTATTAGGGTAAAACATAGACTGAAACACACGGTCAAACATATATGTAAACAAACAATATAAATGGCCAACATAGTAAGAACAGAACTTTAAGGCTTAGAAATAGTGGAATGAAACAAATGTTATACAAGGCCAAAACATAAAAAGTAGCATATAATGTGTTTATAATAACTATGTTAAACTGATTCGTAAATGTAAATAGGTATATTAATGTGTGTATGAGTGTATATATTTGTAAAGGATGGAATATAAGGTCAAAAGAAATAAAGAAACAAATTGTGAGTACTGATTTAAGATATAATAAAAGAAACAACTACTTTTTAATACATTTTTTAATATAAAGTAAATTTAAATGATAAATATTCGTACTTTTACTATAACTTGCAATAAACATAAAATGTACGTTTTTAAAGCATACTTTTACTCCATCGATTTTATGTACATGTATAAATATAGTGCCTTTTTAGCTGCTATATTGAATTTTATTGTTTTATATTTTTATAAAAAATGTATGTATGTTATATAATATATATTTGTAAAGGAATGAATAAATGTGGGTGACCCCCACGAAAGAGAAAAAAAAAAAGAGCAGCACGGAACTTTGTGCATCAGTTGGCTTGGTGCTACACAAATGGATGTCAAATAAAAGAGCTGTTCTAGAAGCAATTCCTGAAGAGCAAAGAGCTAAGGGTCTGAAAACGTTAGACATCAAGACCGATCCGCTACCAATTGAACGTGCATTGGGTGTCACTTGGTGCGTGGAAGCAGATACTTTTCAATTTCGAATAGTATTGAAAGATTGTCCTTTGAATCGAAGAGGCGTTTTATCAACAATTAGCTCCATATACGATCCACTAGGATTCGCAGCACCTGTTGTCCTCGAAGGAAAGATTATTCTTTAAGAGATGTGTAGAGAAAATGTTGGATGGGATGAACCAATACCTTCGTATCTATACTCAAAATGGGAAAAGTGGAGGAAAGAAATCGTTGCGCTTGAGCAATTAAAGATCCAACGTTGTTATAAAACAAGTGATTTTGGAGAAATACAAAATGTTGAGCTTCACTACTTCTCAGATGCGAGTGAGTTTGCGTATGGACAGTGCACATATCTAAGAATAATCAACCGAAATAACAGACGTGCTTGCTCATTAGTAATTGCGAAAGCCAGAGTTGCCCCATTAAGAAGGGTGTACACAATTCCACGTCTTGAATTATCTGCTGCAGTTATCTCAGCTAGAATGAGCAAATTCGTCAAAGAAGAATTAAACTACGACCATCATAAAGTGAACGAATTCTTCTGGACTGATAGTCAAGTCGTGTTAGGATATATTAACAACGAGGCTAAACGATTCCATGTGTTTGTTGCTAACAGAATTCAGCAGATTCACGAATTCAGCTCATGTAGTGATTGGTATTACGTAAACTCCTCATCTAATCCTAGTGATATTGCCAGTCGTGGAGTCAGTGCCAAGAAATTAATGGAAACTCCTAGTTGGTTTAACGGTCCAGAATTTTTGAATCATGATGGTCCTTTTAAAAACGTTCAAGTGCCTTTCACTTCAGATGATACAGTTCAAACTGAGATTGTGAATGAGATGAAGAAAGCCACTGTGTTTACTTTGGTGAATAGTGAGATGGATGTGCATCAGTCAATTATTACACGATTTGAGCGATTCTCTAGTTGATCAAGTGATTTTGGAGAAATACAAAATGTTGAGCTTCACTACTTCTCAGATGCGAGTGAGTTTGCGTATGGACAGTGCACATATCTAAGAATAATCAACCGAAATAACAGACGTGCTTGCTCATTAGTAATTGCGAAAGCCAGAGTTGCCCCATTAAGAAGGGTGTACACAATTCCACGTCTTGAATTATCTGCTGCAGTTATCTCAGCTAGAATGAGCAAATTCGTCAAAGAAGAATTAAACTACGACCATCATAAAGTGAACGAATTCTTCTGGACTGATAGTCAAGTCGTGTTAGGATATATTAACAACGAGGCTAAACGATTCCATGTGTTTGTTGCTAACAGAATTCAGCAGATTCACGAATTCAGCTCATGTAGTGATTGGTATTACGTAAACTCCTCATCTAATCCTAGTGATATTGCCAGTCGTGGAGTCAGTGCCAAGAAATTAATGGAAACTCCTAGTTGGTTTAACGGTCCAGAATTTTTGAATCATGATGGTCCTTTTAAAAACGTTCAAGTGCCTTTCACTTCAGATGATACAGTTCAAACTGAGATTGTGAATGAGATGAAGAAAGCCACTGTGTTTACTTTGGTGAATAGTGAGATGGATGTGCATCAGTCAATTATTACACGATTTGAGCGATTCTCTAGTTGGTTCCAACTCAGACGAGCTATTGCAAATTGTCAACGCCTGAAAAAGTATCTGTTAGCATCTTCTCGTACAAATGGGAAATGTGTACCACCGATGTCTGTAACAGACCTCCAAGATAGCGAACGATTCATTTGTAAGTGTACACAGGCCGCAGGCGGAGTACTTCAAATCAGAAATTGAAATTCTCCGAAAAGTGAAGCAATCGGGTGAGATTACCAAACGGAATTTGGCACGAATGAGAAAGGTTACTCTAAAACGGACAAGTTGCATGTATAAATTAGACCCCTTTCTAGATGAGAATGGCATCCTTCGAGTAGGTGGTAGAATCCGGAATGCAATGTTGCCTTTAGATGTCACTAATCCCGTAATCTTGCCGAAGAAGTGCAAGGTTACTGATCTCATAATACAACATTATCATCAAGAGGTTAATCATATGGGTCGGAGCACTACACATAACCGCATTCGCCAGAGTGGATACTGGATAATTGAAGCATCGTCTGCAGTTTCAACAATTATTCACGGATGTGTAACATGTCGTAGGCTAAGGGGTGGACTGCAAACCCAGAAGATGGCAGATTTGCCAAAGGATCGTCTGGAAAACCATCCACCTTTTACCTACTGCGCTGTAGATAATTTTGGACCGTTCTATATTCGAGAAAGAAGAAGTCGATTGAAGCGATATGGGGTGGTGTTTACATGCATGTATTCAAGGGCAATACATCTGGAGTCAGTTAATACTCTTGAAACAGATTCGTTCTTGAACGCCCTTCGACGGTTTTTAAGTATCCGTGGTCCTTGTAGACAGATAAGATCTGATCGTGGTACCAACTTGGTGGGTGCGAGCAATGAATTGAAAAAGGGAATTCAAGAGATGGATGAAACTAAGTTAAAGGCATTTCTTCTGAAGCAGAATTGCGATTGGATTGAGTTCAAGTTTAACGTTCCTTCCGCCAGTCACATGGGCGGAGTCTGGGAACGACAGATCCGTACTGTACGAAGTGCGTTGGCGCCACTATTAACGCAATCTGGTGATCATCTAGATGATGTGTCATTCCGTACTTTTCTATCGGAAGCACAAAATATCGTCAATTCAAGGCCACTGACAACTAATTTGTCAGAAGCTCAAGTACCAGAACCTCTAACACCTAACCATTTGTTAACGATGAAGGCCAGCGTTGTACTTCCACCGCCTGGTAATTTTCAAGGAAAAGATTTATATAGCAGGAAAAGATGGCGCAGAGTGCAGTATCTGGCTAACGAATTCTGGCATAGGTGGAAAAAAAAATATCTGCAAACCCTTCAACCTAAAAGGAAATGGTGTGATAAGAAAAGAAACATGAAAGTCGGGGACGTTGTGATCGTCAAAGATGAAAGTCTACCTCGCAACTCTTGGAGTGTTGGAAAAGTCTCAGATGTATATACAAGCGAGGATGGTCTTGTACGAAAAATCAAGCTAACGATGGCATCTAGGAACCTAGATAATCGTGGAAAAAGAAGTCAACCACTTTCTACATTGGAGAGACCAATACATAAATTAGTTCTGCTAATGCCAACAGAAATAAGTAATTAATTATTGTCTGAAAAGAAAAAGAAAAATGAAGACACTTAGAAGATAAATCAAACTAAAAGTAGAAATGATTAGTGAAAGAAGTACGTTTTATTTTACGAAAACATTTACAATATTTATGACAGAAGTTACTCAAAAAGTTTAGTATTATTGTAATCAAATCCCCGTCAAGGAGCCACTATTGTTGTGTATGCAAAGGAAAAGTGATGATACAGTCGGTTCATAATCTTTGCAGGGAGCCATGTTATGTATGTACATCGCACCTTGATATGCAAATTAGGCTAGTCACGGTTTGTTGTAGTCACACTGTTCTTTGTATGAGAGCGGTGCACAATAGGCGATACGTTGTTAACGTTGTTGTACACTTTTGATGCTCCGTGTGGAGACATAATCATATATAAGTGAGCCCTAGTATCAGTTTACCGGATGAACGGATGAATAGTAATAAAGTGAGCAAGTGTAGCTCAAGAAAGAGAAGCTATTCTTCTGTGGTTTTTTCCGCGTTTAAACTGCGGGGGTTCCATGCAGAACAATAACCATGGTCGCCATTGTATAAGGCTTGCTTGAAGCAGGGAGTCTAATTACAACTCCCTACTTGGTGGAAGCAGGAGGGAGTCTAATTACAACCTTTGCTTGAAGCAAGCCGTAAGCTCCACTGTGAATTATCAATGTTTAACCAGATTATTTGATTACTAATTGCTGAATGCTTATGTAGTTGGAAGTTCCAATTTTATGCAGTCAAATATTCTTTAAAAATGTACCAAAGTTTAGCATAAAATCTTCCCTTGACAGCTCACAGGCATGTAGTACACACATGTGTTGCATAATTGTTCATAATTATTTCGAAGCAAACGATATTTGTTGTTGCGCTTTCAGCAAAGTAATGAAAACGCCGAATATCTTATCGTATATTCATAAGGAATAATATCAATTATATGCTCAAACACAAGTTTAAACAAAATAAAGTAGTCTCTTATAGAACTTACGTATTTAAATACTTTTATTACTGTCTGTTAAACGGTAATTTTATTTCATTAACATCATGTATTAAATGCTATTTAATTATAGATATTTGTCATATTGTTCTTGTCGAAGAAGTTAGTCGATAGAAAACATTTGACATTTTAGACTCAATGATGAAGATGTAGTATGTATGTATATATAATAATAATCAAGGTTTATTTAATTCAATTGTTCATTTAAAATCAGAACTAATATGTAGGCCTAGATTTTTTGACGGAGTCTAGTCAACCACATTGATAATTTCGTTATTAATACTTAATGGATCAATATTAAGTGCTGTTTCATAATTGACATTCATAGAAGCACATTTACTTGGATTAAGTTTCATAACATTTTAATTTGCCCAAACTGTCCACTTCAATCTGCATATTGCGTCTATTGATATCGTTTCTAAATGTGGACTCGATCATCGTCATATCATCAACATATTTAAAGGGTGGTAATTTTGTTCGATATGTCAACATCTTTATTCATGCAAAATAATCCCAAAGGTCCTAATTTAGTTCCTTGTGGGATACCTGCGCGGAGGGTGACAACTTTAGAGTTAACACCTTGGTAAGAGACGTATTGTGGTCTACTTGTTAAGAAGTCACATAACCATGGCATGATTTCTGGTCTAGCACAAAGTGAAAGCATCTTAGGTATTAATACATTGTGATTAATGTTATCAAATGCTTTGCTATAATCTGTTATCGTTAGCCTAGAAATTGAATGGGGCTTTTCGTTGTGTTTTGCTAACGTATCTACTAGTTTAATGAGGTAGTGGCACGTTGATCTACCGGGGCGATTACCAAATTGATTGTGGTCGAGTTTTATATAAATATCTCTCATCAACCATTGAACGATAAAAAACCTTCGGCTACTTTCGCAAAATGGTCAGTGAGAGATATAGGGCGAATTTTGTCATACGACGCAGGCTTTGTCTTAGGCATAGGGACGACTTTTGCAGTTTTCCATTGTTGGGGCACGATTCCGTTCTTGAATTATGTATTGCTTATTTCAGTTAATGGTCCACTAATTTCATACGCAAACTCTTTAACATATACTTTGCTGGGATATTACTTGGGGGACCGCTTGCTTTGTTGGCTTTAGTTCTTCTAAGCGCATTATATACTTCCCATGGGTAAACGATTTGGCATTGGTACAATCAGGGAAGAGTTTTCCCTGGTACAATGCAGGTAAATAAGCTGGAAGTTGTATCTTGTTAAGTACTGAATGCCTGCTGCAACTGACGTGAGGTTGTTATTTATCAGATTAGCAGCAGCTACATAGTTGTTTTTGTCAATATGTGGAGGCATGTTTATTTTAAAACAACTGGTTTTTCCGGCACCTACTAATTGTTTAATTTCTTTGTGCCATTGTGCTGGATTACTTTTTTTATATTCTCAATACGCGTATGGTAAACATTTTTTTTGCAAGCGGTACCTCGTTGATAATTTTATTTATAGTTGTTTCATGTTTTCCTTGTTTTGAGACCGAAATGCTATTTGTCTTTTCTTTATTAATTTTTTGTGTCATCCACGGTTTATCCCAGTTTTTTTCCGGGAAATGGGAGTTGATTGTTTTTGTGAGTAATTGGTAAAACGTGTCACACTTATTCTGGACTTATAGATTCCGATCCAGCTTTCCAATCTTTATGGACGACCCAGGATCCGAATTCGCGTATTCTGGATTCCTTTAAGGGTCTGATCTTTTTCCTAGTTGTAATATTTGGTTGGCTTGTATCTTTAGGTTTCCAAATTATTGAGTTATAGTCACTAAGACCAATAGGTGGGTATGCTTTTGGTGTAGAATATAGGTGGCTAATGTTGGTTACAATTTTGTCAAGAGTCATATCCTCTCATGTTGGAAAATGTACAATCTGCATTTCCTAGCAGTAGTTGACGTTAAAGTCACCAAGTATGGTGACTGCCGCGTCCGGATGCTGTGATATAATTTTATCAAATGTACATAGGATGTATGGTCAACAACTAAATGTCCCACCTGGTCATCAGGGGGCGAATACAATATAGCAAAAAACATACATGATACTTCGCTGGCTGGGTAATCGTATGGGTCTACATTTAATCCAAAGTATTTCCATGTTTTCAGGCACTGGGGTATCGTAGATCATTGCGTTTAGATCTGATATAACATACAGCGCCACGCCTCTTCCTCTTTTTTGTTTGCGGTTTTTGCAGAAAAAGACAAATCCATCAATGTTGAATGCTACAAGGTGACTTTCATCAGAAAACCAAGTTTCTGATACGGCAGCAACGTCGATGTTATTATCATATATAAACAGCTGATCGGAATTCATCACATTTGTTAATCAATGAGCGTGCATTACAACTAAATACCAACGGAAGTCTTGGTTTAGCTGGCTTTTGATGGGACTTGATAATAGTTGTAATACGTATAAAGTTACTTTCAACAGCGACCATTATTGTACAATTCCTCTCGACGGTTAAATATATCATTGATTACTTTAATTTTCTTAAAGGTTCGTCTTCCCGCTCTTCGTCCCCGTTTTCTTGTATACATTTGGTAATTGTGATGATATAGACTATTGTGCTGCAGTAGACACATCGTCGATCTTTGAAATAAGCAAGTAATTCAAAATGTTCAAACAAATGAGCATCGGTAAGCAATTGAACCGTGTCCGTGTTTTTGCGGAAGATTACAGTAAATACAACAGTGCTAACGTTCTGAACCTCCATAAACAGGCCAAACTTTATATAAAAAACAGTTTACTTTGTCCAATGTTATAAAACACTAACACAATAACATTTAAAAAACTGATTTTAATAATAATAATAATAATTATACTGAGACAACTGAGAGATTGGAATGTTCCATCCATCGCAATTAACAGTAGTGGCTAACCCACAGGTTAATACGTATTTACAGAAAGTATTGCTATACTATATTTAAAGGTTTTAAGTTTATCTCCAAGGACCCATAAATGTATGTAATTATACTGTTGGAATGTTCCATTCATCGCAAATCAATAGGCCTACATTTAGGCATACATAAACGTATATCAAAATAGTATTTTTTTAAAGAACATTCAACATTATGATTCTGTACTCGAGCTGTTCAACCGGTTTTCAGCCCGGTAAAAACAATTATCGCAGCAAGGAGAGAGGTAAATGTGAAGCATCCTCGTATTACCAAATTTAATTCTTAGTTTCATTCTTTTTTCAGTGAGCCTTCTCCGGACGTTCCCCGGGACTATCCAGGTCTTCCTGACTATGCGGTGGATAACATGAGTTCTCTGTCTGTGAATCAGCATTCTGTGGAAAAGGCACTTCGTAACATTAATATCAATAAAGCTACTGGCATTGATCAGATTAGTAACGTTGTCTTAAAGGGTGCCTCCTCCTCACTCTCTTATCCACTTTGCAAATTGTTTCAGCTATCTATTAATTCTGGGGGTTTTCCTTCATCTTGGAAACATGCTAATATTGTCCTAATTCACAAGAGTGGTCTCAAAAAACTAATCTGTAACTATTGTCCTATTTCGTTATTGCCTACTATGTCTAAGATTTGTGAGCGCATTGTGCATGACGGTTTGTCATCACATGTTTCTAATGCTTTAAGTCCTAGGCAGCATGGATTTTTTCGGGGAGATCATGTCAAACCAACCTCGCACTGCTTCTTGCTACATCATACGATGCAATTAACAGCAAGAAGCAGTGCGATGTGATTTACACTGATTACTCTAAGGCTTTTGATTCCGTTTCTCACGATTTGCTTCTTTTTAAACTTTCAAAATTTGGTTTATCCGCATCACTTTTAAGATGGTTTAAAATCTATTTAACTAATAGACAACAGCGTGTTGTCATTGGGGGAGAGACATCTGATTGGCTCCCTGTGTTATCGGGCTTTCCGCAGGGCTCGATTCTGGGCCCGCTTTTATTTAATTTATTTATCAACGATCTTCCATTAAAATTTAATCATTCCGAGTCTCTTTTGTTTGCCGACGATCTGAAATTGTCTAAAGTGATTACCACTCCACAGGATGCTTTTTCACTTCAGGAGGATCTGGATGGTCTCGTGGAATGGACGGAGAAGTGGGAGCTAAAACTTAATGTTAATAAATGCAATATTTATCTATAACACTTAAAAAAAGGCCTGTGCTATTCAATTATAATTTGAATGGACATGATCTTTATGATGTTTATGTACAGAAAGATTTAGGTATTTTTATTGATAGTTAATAACATTTTTGTTCACATTATTAATCATGTGTTGTCAAAAGCTAATAGAATGATAAGCTTGATATGGAGATGTAGGTTTATGAATGACGGCAGGGCACTTTTATCTTTATACAAATCTATTATACGTCCTCACCTTGAATATTGTTCCGTAATTTTCAATTCAATTTCTCCATGTCACCCCGTCGAATCGACGCTGTTCAACGGAAGTTTGTGCGATTCCTGTCTTATAACTGTGTTAAAATAAAAATTATTGTGTGCGGGTATTTTTCAATATGGACATCCATTAGACAGTGTAGGCCTACCACGACCGGAAAACACCTCTATTTGGGGCAAATCGTTGAACCTAAATTCGTTTTAATTGTCAAAAACTAATTATCTAACTCAATTTAATTAGTAAACAGGGTTTCATCAGGTGGTTAATATCAGTACCGAAAGTACGAACCAACTTTTTATACCATCGAGTAAAATTCTAGAAGTAACGCGCGATTTACCAAATTAAAATTATTAGGCTAGTCAATCTAGCATTTTGAGTGAAACAAATTGCAAACAGAGATTTTTTTTTTTTAATGGTTACATATGATAAGGTGATTATTTTTTGAGCATCACACCTGACACTCATCCCGAAGGTATGCAAATTAGCTCAAATATGCAAATTATGGTGAAATTACAGGGTTACCATATCTTAAAAACTACTAATCGTAGAGAGTTCATTTTTGCACAGTCTGGTTCAGAATATATATATTTATATTTGCTCTAATGAAACATTTTACATAAAAATGTCCGGAAGTACCAAATTTTGACCCTTGACGCCATTTCTCAATATTTACATAAATATGTGATTAAAATGTCTGTAGAGACTTTATTTTGGACTCAATGACTTGGATATTGTTTTTCAATACCCACCATAGAACTGTATTATAATTTCCAAAATCACAACTTCGTCACGCACCTCGAAAGTATGCAAATTAGGGATTGAAATTACAGCGTTGCCATATCTCGAAAACCGCTAATGCTAGAGTGTTGATTTTTTCACAGCCGTATAATAATAATAATAATAATTTATTGGAAACTTCACTTTTACAACAGTGGCACACTTTGATGATAAAGGTGCGTCCAAATAATAACATACAAGAATAAGTAAAATTATTAACTTAAAAATAAATCAAAATGAATGAATGAAACACAAAACATAACTCTTACAAAAAAAAAAAAAAATAAATACTTTAAATCAAAATAAATAAATAAAACAAACTTAAGAGGAATAAAAATAAATAAAAATGTTTAGATACACACAAAATAAATAATAAATTTAATTTCATGGTATTTAGAATGTTCATATTTCTATTTGTGTATATATACACGTACATAATATGAATGATGAAGAACGAGTCGTCGTTACGCGTAGAGTAGAGTCTCTGAAATTTAATAACGTTGGCGGCGCAGTTTGTGTCAAAAACGCAGAGCCATCCATCAATTATGTTTTTTTTTACTACAGACGTTGTCATGTTTTGTTTTTCTTTATTTTAATACGACGACGGTGTAATGAAAAAAGATAAATAGGAACGTTGTCAAGACAAAAATGCCTAGGCCTATCCAATTAAATATTCAGGGTTTCTGTAAGTAATATGCCCTAACCTAGGCCTACTACTACTAGCCTAGCCTATACTATAGGCTATAGGCCTAGAGTAGTAGGTAGGCCTAATAAGCCCTAGCCTCCCGGCCTGGCAGGAGGCTAGCCTAGTCACCTAAACTCTAAGCTAGGCTAGCTTTGGGCTTTTGGCCTACTCTAGCTTAGTAGGCTAGTAGAGGCCTAATAATAAGCCTAAGAAGGGCGGCTAGGCCCGGCGCTACTGCAGCAGTTTTGCAGTTTTTAAATTTGGGTAAGCTTGAAAGATTGTGGTGTGACTGTGATTGTGAAAATGCAGTAGCAGCACTCTGTCCTGGACCCTACTCTCTAGCCCTAATAGCTAGGCTAGGTGTAGGTAGGAGATCCCTCTATCTAAGGGCTAGGCTATCTAGATAACATAAGGCCTAGCTAATGCTAGTAGTAGGGTTGAGTGATGTAGGCCTAGGCTGCTAATTACTAGGGCCTAACTAGGCCGATGGAGGGTTTGTTACAAATCGCATTCTACTCGCCATGTAGGCCTAGTATATTCACCAAATTTGAGTCCATTCCGACCTAAAATAAAGATGGCATGAAAATTTAGGGTATCCAGGAGAAATTGGGAGGGTTGGAACATATGTCAATGACAATATTATCGATGACAAACAATGCTATGATGCAGTGAAACATAACCAACAGAAATAACAGCGGAAACAGGACCTAAGCCAATTCATGGATTAATGAATAGATGGATATGCATTAGTTCGAGATCAAAGGCTGACAGAGCCCACAATGTTACAAAATAAACAAAAAGGCTTCTTAACTTCAACAACGACTTGCCCGCAATTGAAATTACAGACAAATATCATAATGTACCCCAAGTGGTATTGTGATTGTAAAGGAAGGGGAACGGCGAATATGATATTGTGCACAAAATCTTCATTCCGATTGTATGGAGTACAACCAGACTGGATATGTAGACACTGTAGTTCTACTACTAGTAGTAGTTAGCAAATCGGTAAATTGTGTCTACTTTCAAAACGAGCGCTGGAGTAGTAGGGTTTAGTGACGTATCGCAACTATACGTAGCCACCTAATCACAGGTCAAAGATCGCAGTTTTGATTTGATTAGGTCCGGAGACGGACTGTGACGTAGATGACTAGCCAATCACCAGGCACTACAATAATCATGTCAGTACATGTAAAAACCACTGCTTAGCGATATATTGCATATGTAGAGCTATCGGCTGAGCCAACTGGCAAGAGTAACACTTTGCTCAGTAAAAAATTTCCTGCAAACTGCACACTAAATGCATTCAGTATGCGATTTTCTGATTGGATAATTACTTACTACGCTATATGGCACGCGCTGACATAATAAATCAGAACATGTCATGCGCAGTGGAATTTTTTAGTGAGGTATTAGCTCACGTTCGGCGCATACTTGAGAAAAATTACAAGCGTGCCAAACACTATTAAACACGATATTTTCCTCAGCGGCACACATGGACTGTGAGCAAAGCGTTACTCGTGCCAGTTGGCTCAGCCGGTAGCTATAGTGTGCGCCAGGCTTAAGAAAGTGAATTTTTGTTTTCGTAGTCAGATTTTAATGAAATTAAAACTAATTGTTCAGCAATATCTTGTCAGTTAATCCTCGACGCAGACATTTCAATAAAAAAATCAAACTGCGCATATGATTTCTACATGGGTATGTTTTGTTGTTGATCATGATCATAAAATGTAACAGTTGATTCATAGCGTTCTATGAAGGACCGCGGTTAGAGACATGGAGTTCAAAGAGCGTGTTTGTTTGATTGGCAGCAGTACAGTTTAGGTGAGCGCGTTGGAAAATTGCTTGATGTCACCATCGATACGTATCCATCTATTCTGAATACATGGCCAATTGAACATTATCAATATTTGTCTTTGACTAAACAACCAAAATACGGATTACTGAATTTTTTGTTATATTAAAAAAATTAATAAGTGCTCTATTAACAAGGTACACTCGGTAATTTGTAGGACTGTAATAAAAGTAAATAAAGTCGATATGTAGGGACAAGGGTGTTGAACAAATTGGTCTAATGTAGAGTTTGGAATTATATATTATAACAATACTATGTTTTATTAAAACAATTTGGATAAATACTATGAATTTCTATACTAACCATAGGGCAGGATTGGTGTGTTTAAAAATCTACATTCTAAAGTAATTTGACTTAATTATTACACAGATAAAACCCCGGTAAGCAAAGTTTTGATGCCGATCATCGCTATACCATCATTAATCTTGAATTTTACACCCACATTGAGGCCATTTTTCTTGTACAGTCTTGAAGATTTAACAAATCCATACAAGGTAATTACTGCATACAGTAAGCATATTCTTATGAATTTTAAACAAGGAACAACACATTTTTATGGTCACGTTTTGTTTTTTTATCTTAACTTGGCGGATAAACTTGTTGATTGTCAAGATCATTATTTTAAATAAAATTCCAATATCCTTCTGCTATTTTTGTTAGTTATGTTTAACTCCTATCTAAACAACACAGAATAGTTTGTAGCTTAACTAACATGTAGTACATAAAAGTTGTGCATCTGACCTGTCTGACATCATGTTTGATGACGTTGTCGTCATCACTGTATATGTGGGCCCTGTGATTTCTTCTATGCTAACTGTAAACTGTATAATGTACAGTACAGTGTACAGTATATATATTCTGTAAATTAATTAAAGTTAATACCTGTTGTTTTTATTAGGTCTGGAAGGTTTTATCATGTAAACTTGTTTTTCATCATACAACTGATCTTGTGTGTGGCCTTATACTTATCTACTACTTTCGAATTTTTGAAAGAAGAGCAGGTTCAAGAAAATTCTGTGTAAGTTATACATGATATGGTAGACTCAAATCTAGTAGTCTTATCATCAGTGTAGCATTTTATTTTACCATGCATGGAGAAATTAGTTCAGACAGTAAGTGAGGGAACAAGTTTGAGGTTCTCTCCCAGACAAAATCTCCAAAATAAGCCTTTTTTCTTAATTAAATCAAGGCAATCTAACACTAAGATAGGCTATCGTAACAGACTTTGATCTGCGGTTAGGCTTTGCCGAATTCATACAACAAATGGTTCTCGAATACAATAGAACCCACAGGGACATTTTTGAGACACAAAATAAAAATGGAAGTGTCCCCTTAATTGGGGTATTCAGAAATAAAGACAAAATCACGAATACTGGATACCATAAAGAACAATTAATTAACATGGACTCAAGAAATTGAGGAGAAATAGACATTTAATCAGGGGGATTGGGCGGCACGGGGTGGTGGTGATGGAACCGCAGTAATAAAGTTGATTGTATTTATACAGTATAAGAACCACACTAAATAAATACAGTAAGACATTCGGTGATCGGATTAGTAACGTAACGAATTAAACTGTAGTCTACCTCTTATTAAGCTAGAGATTATCAGACAGTTTACTAAATATTTAGGGCTAATCATCGGTTGCAGACGGTTAAAATTAAGGAGTAATTAAAAACCAAATTGTATGTTTTCACCATTGACAGCCATTGAAGTGAAGCTGTATATGGAGGTTGGTGTTTGCCTTCCAATCCCAAGGTCCGGGGTTCAAACTCGCACTCTTCCAACTGCACTCCCTAAGCCTCAAATGAGACTTAGTTTAACTGCATGATGCCTATTATATACTCTACGATAATCATTTGATTTCATAACTTTATATTGTATGAGTAGGCCTAATAAAGTTTACTTTGTATTCTTGTTAATTTAACCATATACATCAACCCTAACCTTAATTCGCTGGTTGGATGGTGACCGAAAGTGTGAGCTATAGCCGCAAACAAATGACCTAGTTTAGTTCTTATAAGCCTAACTACATTCCCAGTTTGATGAATCTTCATTTATCGGTCGTGGATCTAAAATTATCCGAAAGCATCCTCGTATTATTGTGTGCGGGTATTTTTCAAGATGGACATCCATTAGACAGTGTATACCACGATCGGAAAACACCCCTATTTGGGGAAAATCGTTGAACCTAAATTTGTTTTAATTGTCAATAACTATCTGACTCAATTTAATTAAAACAGGGTTATTTACATCAGGTAGTTAAAATCAGTACCGAAAGTATAAACCAACTTTATATACCATCAAGTAAGGCGCGATTTACTGAATTTTTCCCTTATGTAAATTCATTAGTACATCATGCAATAGCAACAATGTTAATTATCTAATAAGCTCACCCTTACAATACTGTATGTTTGTTTCCATTTATTACAGTCATATATTCAATCGATGTTCATATTATGTACATTGTTGGAAATCTTTTGTTTAGTTGTGATGCAACATGGATTTGAAAAACTAACCTGGAAACCTGGATTGTAAGTTTACTTAATAATTTATATTAATTATTTATTATTACTATTATTTTGAAATATCTGTCAGATGCCAAAAATTGTAGACACACTGAAAATACTAAGAAAGAAATGTCTGCAACTAGATTGCAGAAAAGCTTAGGAAATTGAAATCAGAAATATACACCAGCATTAATTTAAGTAGTGTACATACATTATTGTTTGTTTTCTATAGTCACAGTGTATTGATGTCATTTTTTGTCAAATTCTACATGGATGTACCTAGGACAAATGCAGCTTCAATATGTGGGATACCTTTTAGTAGCAAGTCAATTACTTATTTTATGGGATTACAAGTAAGATTGTGTTATGCTTTATTCTAGTAAAATGGTAGAAAATGATTTAAATAAGGCTTTAAAAGAAAGTCTGTTTTAAGGTTTACTAAAATAAATGTGAATTAACTTGCATTCCTAACAGTCAAACATGTGGTGGTGGTCTTGCACATGAATAGAAATATACTCAATTATACAGTAGTACATATAATTTGAACTAATTATTATATTTTACAGATAGTATTTTTAGAACCAATGAATGCAATATTTAGTGTTTGTGGAATTCTAATGGGTATCTTATATCGACTTAATTTCATCAATCTCCAAAACTGGTTTAATATTCCTGAAAGTGTTGCAGATTTTGTTAGTAGAACTGTAGGAGCCATAGTAAGAACTAAGCCACCACAGCGACTTTTGCAGCCCATGGGAGCAACGAGAGAAATTCAACGACAACAAAGAATGGAGTTATTAGAACAAGAGATGCTGTTAACACAGGCACAAGGCTTTTTAAATAGACAGGTGTGTATCCAACTATTTTCAACCTAATTTGGCTTCAATCGTATAAGTGCAAATCAAGTATTAACAGGAATTTCAAATCATGATGTCCCACTTTTTATCATAGCGTGGTGATGTGTGAGCACCTTTTGTTGAGGTCATGTATTCATACATATTGATGCATAAACATTTATATATCATAATCAAACTTCAATTGCATCACAAACTGTCATTACTCCAGAGCATGTTATCACAATTCTTGGATGCATTCAAATTACATAGTCAAGTAACCCTACAAGTGAGGCTAAAGCATTGTCTACACCAAACTAGTTTGACAAAAAAAGTGTGATGTTCCCAAATATGGTAGTGCTATGCCCAATGTGGTAGTGATATGACATAATCATGTCCATATATGGGCACATCACATTTTTTTGTCACATAAAGTGTAGACAGAGCTTTGAACTACCTTTAACCATTAAGAGTAGTTGTACAGTTTAAAAAATGCATACTTAAAACTGATGTCTGATAAGTATGAAGTCTACATGAAGAAATCAATTCTTTTGCATTTCATGAATAATTTGATACTGGTTAGAGTACTGTGTCTAATTGAAATACTTTTTTTTCATTATTTAGCATGCCATTCGGAGAAGGCATAATGCCCGACCAGACCAAATACAAACAGGTACATTTAGAGATTAAAAGTTGTATAATTAGATTATCTAGCTAAATATTACAATAGATAATATATAACTGTATCAACAATTTAAATAACATTACATAATATTATTATAAACAGTTCCTTTTGTGAATCTGAAGTATGTGGTAGTATAAACATTTTTCTATTACAGGAATTCATATGAATAGAGATAATGGAGCCCCACAGCAACCACCAGAAGATAAGATAGTACAGCTGATTGAAATGGGATTCAGCAGGTCAGATGTTCTACAAGCTTTGTCGGTTGTAAATAACGATGTCACAATGGCTACTAACCTTCTATTGCAAGAATAACTAAGGGCCTGTTTTCCCTGAATAAACCGTTTATTCAAAAATACAATTTTTAGACCGACCGCATTTATGCTAAATCTGTACTCCCAAATAACCGCTTAAATTTGTTTTTTTGTAGTTGACAAAATATAATATTACCCAAAATACAATGCGATCAGGTGGTCAAATAATCAAGATACTATAGCTGTCAATCAAATAGCCGTTATTTTGCATTGCAGCTATGAGTTGTACAGTGACAACCGGTTTTTCATTTGGTGTTTTAACCATTGCTTCAATTTATCTGGTTATTGAAATTTGTTTTGTTTCTGCTGCCAAGAAATTGGGGGTACTGTACTTTATTCATACAGTTATTAATTGTTTAATTAATTTTTTTTGCAGCAGAAACAGGACCTATCATCTGTTTTGAAAATTGACTACTTATTGTAGTGTTGCACTGTATTAGTTGGATAAAAGGATAAAATGTGAAATATTAGTAGTATTAGTAATATTAATATATAATAAATAATAGTTACCAACCTGAGAGATGTGAAATGCGGGACTGACTATTTTGATGGGATTCGGTCACACACAAAGTATTTTAGTCACAGCCCCTCGTGAAGAAGCGAATTTAGTTCACTGGCACTCCCAGATGGGCGGAAATATTACTCTCGCATGTAAAATTTATAATGAAGTTGGCCGGAAATGACACTCTCATAGCACGCTAGGAATCAGAAAAATGATCATATTTTGCATTTAATGCGAATGCCAGGGGAAAGTCCAAAATAATAGTGTACTTCCGGTACAGTAAACGATGCAAATATTATTAGATTGTACGTTACTCTTTTGTTTGTTAATCTGTTATTCAACGTTATTTTCATGATCCTTGATTTTTTATTATCCACTCAGTAACGAAATATTTTTTTTATAGGCCTATAAATAATATACCACTAAATAGAGTAAAACATTTCCGATTTAATACTTTGTTAAAACTGTCACTTTCATAGTCGATTGAAATAGATAAGGACATGTAACGATACACCACTACGACGTTTATATTTTTAAAAATTATTAATTAATACAAACGTTGAGAAGCAACTGTCAGTAATAAAGTATTATATTATTATGTGTTTATAATCTAAAAGTAGGGGCTACCCACACTCACAGTAATAAAGTTTATTATTAGTATATGCGTTTATATTATCTAACAGTACCAACACACACAATAAGAAATTTACGATTCAAATGGCGATCAAAAGTGGTTAATACCTATTTACAGTATTGTATAGCATTACAATACTATTTATGTTTATTCATTCATGTATTCTCCAAAGGCCCATAAATTTACCTACTTGTGTTAAACCATGGAGGTATGCATGCATGGTTAAACCAAATAATTTGGAATGTTCCATTCATTGCAAATCAACACATTTGTATAAACGTATATTAAATCTATCAAAATAGCATTTTTTAAAGAAAATCGGCCTGTCTTCAACATTATGATGCTGTACTCGAGCTGTTCAACCGGTTTTCAGCCATTAAAAACAATTATCGTAGGAGGAGATGAAAATGCGAAGTATCCTCGTATTATTGTATGAGGGTATTTTTCAAGATGGACATGCATTAGACAGTGTATACCACGATCGGAAAACACCCCTATTTGGGGCAAATCGATGAACCTAAATTCGTTTTAATTGTCAATAACTAATTATCGAACTCAATTTAATTAGTAAACAGGGTTACATCAGGTGGTTAAAATCAGTATCGAAAGTACGAATCAACTTTATATACCATCGAGTAAACATTCTAGAAATAACACGCGATTTACCGAATTTTGCCCTTACGTAAATTTATATATAGATTTAAAAATTTCTTTTTTGGAGAGTAAAAATTGAACTGATCCACCAACCAATGGCAAGAAAATTCAGCGCAGTTCGGGGTTTCCCCTTTTATAAAAGCACACAACGTCATGTCAATGTGTCGTGTCAGTCCTATGTAGGATTTTAATAGTAGTAATCGCGATCATGACTAAAGGAATATGCTGGCTATCGGCCCATCATTTAAAAAAAAATTGATCGTAATTTTTCCCTGATATTATGTATTTTTTTTTATGTGGTGTTATAATATGAATACTCGCATAATGTTCTATACTTTTAAAATATACCAATTAATTTGAATGCATTTTCCTCTCAAATTGTGATAAAAAGTGATCATGCATATACTTCTGCTAAATGTGACAAAAATGGTCACGCATGTTTTTCATTAAAAATCACTTTGAAATGCGGGTTGGTAACTATGTAAATAAGTAATGAAATGATCCCTATTCTACTGTATATACAGTAAACCATAAATGTTAAGCCTAAACATTTTTATGTAACACTAATCATTTGCTTGGCCGATTGTGGGTCACATGGCGTGCAATAGTACACACTATTAAACGATCTAGTGTACAAATTACTGTGAAATACAACAGCATCACCTGTTGTCTTGCCTCTGTTTTGTTTGTAAACACCACCGAGATATGCAGCAGCAGATTTTTGTGTATGATTTGGAGATATATATGTACTAATTTCATTCAAAAAGGCATTTAAATTAGCTTTAGATTGTTTTTAGGATTTTGATTAATTAATGGGGACATCCCTACAAGACGTGGAATCGTTGGAAAAAACATAATTAGCCTATATATGAGTTCCAGTTGCCTGTCGAAGTTTCATATTGCTGCAGCCTAGTGGGCCTAGGCCTGTTAGTATTAGGCTAGGCCTGGCGTTTTAGCCTTGCTAGGCCTAGGATTGTTTGGTTGTTTGTTGACATAATTAACACTATAGTAGGTGCGTTTATAAAATCCATATAAATAATAATATTTAATATAATTATTAAAAACCAAATGTTACTGTTTTAATCAATACGAATTGTTGAAATATAACCTTTCATCATTCACCTCATGCCATTATTTGTACCATTACACTCATAAACATTCATTATTTACCTCCGCCAAGGAGGTATATGTAATCGATCGTGTGTGTTTTTTGTTTGTTTGTTAGCAGGATTACTCAAAAAGATCTTTACCAAAATGAATATACAGATATATATGTGGTCAAGGACCATTCCATTAAATTTTAAGACCACGGTTCCAATTCTGGACCACTTTTTAGTATACTTTTCAGACCTGCTAGTGTTAAAAGATAGGAAAATTTTTTTCAAAAGCCGGCGAGCAGTCTTAAAGTAACACGTAAACTGAAATTGCATTTTCTCGAGGACTACTTGTCCAAAAAACTTCATTTTTGTACAAGAGGCAAGAGTTATAATTTGTGATTTGTAATTTTAAAACATAAATTGATTTAATTTTTATTCACAAAAAAAAAAAAAATATCAATCCGCAAGCAATGCATGTTAGGATTTATAGCGGGCCGCTTAAATGGGTGTCTAGAAAACTAAGCTTTTTTTTAAATTGTGGGTTGTGCCATATCAAAGGTAATGTATTTTTAGTGATTTTTTATTGGTTGGAATTAGATTATTCAATTACTACTAAAGGGTGAGTTATTTCTATGATGTGATGAGATTTTCAGTAAACAATTTTAGATTTCCTGGTGGTACAGGCTATTTTTGTCTACACAAATCATAAATGGTGGTTTAAAGATTATTAGTTGAATTTTTATTAATTATAATTGGTTTTTTTATATATAACCAGAAAAAAACAAATATTGTTATCTGAATATGTACAATTTTTTTTCTCAATTTTGCTAAAAACTGAATAAATGAATGAACAAACATATAATGTAAAATTATTTTTCTAACATGATAGGGAAATTTATTTGAATGTTTTTAAAAAGGAAATGCATAATTATAATTTTTCCCTAGAAAAAAATTCTGGCTGTTCAAAATTTTTCAATTTTAGGTGTGTACATCGACCATAACAAAATTACAACAAATCATATTTTCTTAGTTGAGTATTAGATATTGATATGGATTTTTTTTAGCTGAACTATGATTAAAAAATAATTCATAAATCGTGAACATTTCATTTAATTATCTTTTTTTTTTGTCGTTATGGACGTACATTTTTATGTATGTCCATAACAGTACGTCCATAACATTAGTTGAACGGGCTAAGATAAATTCCCTAACAAATCTATACATCAAATGTTACTATAGGTAAGTGGTGTTCCCTCTAAAATATAGTCATCTTTTTATAAAAGTACTAAATGAAAATCTATATGGAGGCATAACCAACATCGACAATATTTGAATATTTTATATAGCCAAATAGAGTACGATGTTTTAGAATTTACATTTATTTTTCAATATTTTCTCTATATATACTGTGTTTGAATTCATATGTCTACACATTAAATTTAAACTTATAGTACAGTATAGTAGTCCGAGTACCTTAATTTTTGCTATTTGGATGTTAAACACAAATTTACTAACTAGTGTAGATGGTGCTCATCTATTAGAAGGGTAACTATATCAGTACAAAGTTAAATTATAAAAGTAAAAATATTACGTATTTCAGGCTGATCTGTAAAAGGTCAAGCATCTAGCTTGCCATGTTGATTGTCAAATTGATTTTATAAAAAATATTGTTTAAGGCTGAAATTGTTGTCGTTTGATACATGAAGTATACAGTATGCATGGGAAATATGTCTTTAAAGCAAGTATGTGTGTGTAAGCCTAGTTTTTCCATCTACTCTATATGATGTAAACCAAGGTTTAAATATAATAATAAATTACAATAATCTGCTATATTATTAGTCTCAAGTCCATTTCAATCACATACATACAGTAGTCACCACCAGATACTGTAGGCCTATTATTAATGGATGATGGTTTGGGAGGGTTATCCTCTGCTATTCCATATATGTAACTTATTATTCTTGTATTATTGAATTGAATATTGTTTATTGAATATTTGAAGTATAATGAAATGAAAAGCTTTAAACCACAACAGTACTCATGTTTTTAACAATTTAAATAAAGTTTGTATATCAAACTTGCACACATCTCAAGCATCATTGTTCATATAAAATGCATTATGTGGTTGATGTACATCCATAACAGAAATTCTGTACGTCCATAACAGTAGATGAATACAAATCCTGCCTTGAAAATGCATATTTACATAGTCAAAATGTTATGTGTTTTTAAGATGAAAATAAAGACATCTTTAGTTTGGCCTAAAATATTTGATGGAATGTAGAGTTCAAAATCAATTTCCATCACATACGTCCATAATGCACGGTTTTTAGCAATTTTCTCAACAATGGTTTGTTCTTCCTGAATGAAATTTGGAGGATTGATTTAATAGGTTTAGGCAAACATTCCATGGAGTTTTCATCATATTTTATATATTACTTTTAAAAATACAATTCACAAACTGTACGTCCATAACGCTGGAATTGCCCTATGATAGTTATGTTTGTTATGCATTTTACAATCATTTTAATAATAATATTTGTTAATCATTATTATGGCAATATTAAATTCAAAAGAATGGCAGAAAAATGTTTTCAGACACTCAATTTTCTTTCTTAAGAACATACAGGTATATTTACAGGGGCGGATTTAGTGAAAAGTTGGGGGGGGGGGTGCACACAACTGTAGAGTCGCTGAGTCGAGGCAATTTTGAAAATATAACACCTCTAGATGGTCGGAAATGGCACTCTCACGTTATTATAAATTTATTAACATTTTAAATATATACTAGCCTAATAAATTGTGACATTTTCCCCATAGGCCTATATTGAGTAAAAGTGTCACAACACGGCGCTTGGCGAAAGTCAGCGTTTGCACACGGCGGAAAAAGATGCTTGTCCAGGGCCATCGACAGGACCTATGGCGAAGCGAACTTTGTTAAATGATGCCCCAGATGGCTGGAAATGGTACTCTCGCACATAAAATTCATGATAAATGGCACCTCTAATTTGCAGGAAAAGACACTCTCATATGTAGCATGCCACCAATGAGCAAAACGATCATACTTTTTCCCTCCAATAAACACGCGTGACTAATTAAAGGATGATAACATTTTGTTGCCGATTTCATTCACTCAGTATTTAGTTTTGATTGCGTTGCTCAATATTTATTTACATCAATTTGTTGAGGAATACAGTACAGTTGGGTGGGTGGCCTAGAACAAAATCGGTTGCTATAATGTATACTACAGTACACAGTTACCACAGTTAGTGTATTATTAATATTAACATATCCTCTATGATGATGATGATACACTATAATAGCCACATATACTGTAGGTAACCACAGCGTTTTATTTTTGACGCTGACTGCCAGTGATCAATTTTTCACTTTTTTTTCACATTCTTTTCATTTATTTTTACATTAAATGTAGTGTTTGAATTTAAATTAGATACAATAATAGAAATATACCAAGATAAATATTATAAAAGAGTAAAACACTTTACAGTACTTGATTATTATTGATGTATGATGATCTCCTGTATTCAATTCTCTTAATATTTTCAGTATTTTTACTTAGAATTATACATTATTTGTAGCCCACCAAAAATTATGTCAAAATGTCTTCATTCTGGTTAAATTCTTTGTGTAGGTTTAATGTGATATAAAAACAGCTTGTTTTTAGTAACATTTCTGTTATTTTTTTTTTCTTCCTAACAAGGAATTATGTTGGTGTATCAAATAACAATTTTAGTGGTCTCATATCCTGCAGATGAAAAACATCTTCAGTCTCCAGTATTACTGAAACCAGCTTTACAAACCTATCCAAACAGTGACAAAGTTTATAAACAAAAGTTTGCTAATGTTAATGTAAAACATGGCGGAATAACCTTTGAATCTCGGCCTACTGGCCTGAATTGCGCACATATGTGGACGACACAATTTTCCTCTTCCAAACTGCTCATTCATCTGTCCATTACAGGGGCTGAGATGTACCGGAGTAGGTCCCTACTCCTACTCTTCCAAAAGATGAACTGGGTTCTTTAAAGTGCATACGAGCCAGATCTGGATCTCCAAAGAAGAAGACTTATTCTACCAGAACAATGATCTTGGGAGTGCCTTGAATCTGTGCCGATTGTATAACTATGGTTTTTATCGGCCACTCAACTTAGTAATGGAAGTAAGTGTGGAAAACTTAAATAATTGGAATTTACTTTTTAGTCCTGGGTTGAGTATGATAAACTTCATTTAAAGAAAGTACTCATACTCAAATTCTCAGAGATAAAACAATCTTTTTTTGCACATAAATGATAAAAAATACAATATCTTTACTTTGGTAGTTATTAGATACATTCATTACAAACAATATTACCCCATGTTACATAGCCACAATAACAACGATGACAAGTTAACACTTTCATTTTTAGGAGGAGAACTTAGCTACATGCCAACACTTGTTTATATTATGATAAATGATACTTTTAATTACTTATAATGTTAGAGTCATAAAAAAGCTATACTTAGCTATATTTAAAATAATAAATATTAATAATGGAAATAGTACTTTAATTACTCTGTGTAATGCATTGTTTAATATTTTCAAATAAAATTGCTAAATTCAGTAAAATTTCTCTACATGATTGCATAACATTAAAATTGAATACCTTGTTATTTATCTGCACCAGTAGTCCTGATTTAAGTGTTTAATATATACAATTATTTATATTTTCATTATGTTTTTATAAACTATATGTTAACAATATTTATTAAACCTCTTAATCACATTATGAACACTTTTATGTTTGTTCAATAAGCAAGAAATAAAACTTTTATACATTCATAATTATGCTTTACATATTGCTACTATGATTATTTTTTAAACAGCAGATTGAAAAACCAATTTTTTTCAATGTCACAATGCAGGTTCAAATGATTTAAACAATTATGTCAAACATCAGTTTCTTTGTCTGTAGAACCTACTGTTGACATCATCAATTGATTAAAATGTGACGTGGTACTTTCCATTAATACAGATGGTTTATCATATTGTACAATCTGGAAATAAATAGAAAACATGTACAGTACAACTAAACTGCTCATTGTGTATACATTTTGAGTATTGACAGTACAACCAACTCTTCCAAAACTGGACACAGACTGGCTTTAAATGTATTGTCTGTATGTTTAGGGACAGTTTTGTTTTTGTTTTGTTTTATATACAGTATTTAGGTAAATTGCCAAGGATAAATAAGCGAATTCATTCACTTTCCTTCTTAAAGGTGGCAATCCCGGGATTGGGACCTTGGGCCTTAAGATTCTGGTTTGTAGACTATCAAGTTCTGACATCACAATGTATAGTCATTTGATGCCGTATTTACATAGATTATATAATATAACAAAATTCACAAACCTCTCCATTTTGTAATACAAGAATTCGATCAGAATCGAGAACTGTATGTATTCGATGAGCAATTGTCAGTATTGTACAATCACTAAATGCTTCTTTTAAAGTGTTTTGAATGATGCTGTCTGTCTCTGTATCTATAGCAGCTGTTGCTTCATCTAACATCAGAATCTGCAAGTACAGTATAATAAACAAAACAAATAATAATTTCCCTACAATATTATTGTTGCTTTTCAACAGAAAATAAAGATAGAAGATATATAGAATATTATTTGTTAAACACGCCATAAAACAAAGATTGTATACAGTAGATAGTGATGTGATCACATGGATGGCATTCGATCAGCAGATTTGGAACTGGTTAGGGAAAGTTTAAAAGACTATTATTATTACTATATACTATGGTACTAAAATAACTATTATAAGTACATTAATTTAATCTTTGCTAAGTTTACTAGAAACGAAAAAGAAAAAAACTAGACAGATGTTCATTGGTGCTCCTACATGAACTCACATTTTCTCACTACAAACTTGCAAATACCCCATGGCATAAAGGGAGGGGGAAACCAGCCCTACAGACCATTTGTTGAAGGGACTGTTTATGTTTAGTGGTTCATTAATCTAAGAATATCATAGTTCCCCCTACGTAACAACAAATTAAATTTAGCTTCTTGAATTTGGACCCTAAATCCCTGAACAATATGCTCAAAACTGTACTACTACTATGCTATTAGTAACTGTCTTTTATTCCTTTTATTATTTTTACCATATTGACCACTACAGTATGTGACCTTTGACCCCAGGTTATGTACGCCACATAAATGACCAAATTTGGAGAACTAGTAGCATTTTAAAATTTAATTGGCAGATGCTGACTGGGTAATTAATGCAATGTACCTTATTATTTCGAAGTAAAGCTCTGGCCATACACAGTAGCTGTTTCTCTCCAACAGAGAAATTATCACCATTATTTGCTACAGTTGCTTCTAACTGTTCAGCAAGTCCATGTACCTAAAAATAGAAACAAGGTAAATTCTAATGTTGAACTAAAATTATTTTTTTGTACAAGGTATATTGTTTTTCTCATAATTATACCATAGAACATACATTTAATGGAATTTTACCATAGTGTTGTTTGTTTTAAATCATATTCCATCATTTGATGAGAAAGTCAGTTTTATGGTATTTCAAAATAAAAAGATGAATAAATGATTTAAGACATAGAATTTTGGATGTTTTTAAAGTAATATTATATGCATTATTTTTACAAAATATAAAAAATTGCAGGTATAGGGTCTTTTATTCTTTTCTACACAGTTTGACAAAAAACGTGTGAAGTGCCTAAATATGGGAGTGATATGTCACCGTATCCATATATAAAGTTTACAGTTTTTAATTTTGTAAATAAATGTTAGTGAAAGCACATTAAAAATAAATAAATACAATTTTAAATCAATTTTGTTGTGATAAACTTACAACATGCTTCATCTTGGTCTTTTCAAGAGCATTCCAAATATCAGCATCACTGCATACATCAAATGGATCTAAATTATATCTACATAATAAATTTAACAATTTAATGTACATAATCTATATTGGCACATTTTTATAATGAATGCAACATAATTTAGAAGGTTTTGAATGATGTTCGGTTGTAATTGTAATACTTTTACACTGCCATGTTTAAAACAAGGCTGTGTGGTGTCAGGATACATTTCAGGGTTTGCATGCATTTATACAACAAAATTACAACCAGCACCAAGTTTGTTTCAAATAGTAAAAAAACTGCCATCTCACACATGAAAAACACTCTAGTATAAAGGGTCTTTCACACCTGCTCCGGTGCAGCTCCAGTTCAGGTTTGTGTCAGAGCTGGAACAGAGCAGGTGTGAAAGATGCTTTACAACTTACTAGTACTATCATACTAATGCTACTGAATAATCAGAACACTACTTTAGAATAACAGTTTTGGAAATTATACATTTATATAGTAAGCAAACAAGATAAAAGTATTCTAATATTTGTATGTAAATTATGGATACATAGTAACTTTTTGTTCTTGGTCCTAGTGACACAGGATTTGTTTCAAACATGTAATATTAATAGTCGGTAAAAAATAGATCATGATTTCATTTTAGCTGTAAAAAGGAGCAAGTGAGCACTCATAGGCCCTGAATCTGCCTCTGTGATACAGGTATCACTTCTACCTGAGGTCCATGATAACAATGCTGTCTTTGTATTATTGGTTTGTTTTGTGGCAACCTTATCTAACCTTATCTGTGCATGCCTGGGTTGATGTTGAAACTATTCCACATCAATGAGCTGTAAAGATTTAAATCTACTCCAGCATTTCTGTGTTATAAGTCAGGTTGGACAAATCACCTCTGCATTTTGACTGGCAGTAAGTAAGAGTAAAAAGGCTGACTTGTTGTAAATAAAGTAAGATTGTGATTTAGATCCTACCTGAGTGTTCCAGCAAACAGTACTGGATCTTGTGGGATTATTGACATTTTGGATCGTAGATCACATAAAGAAATATTACGAATATCCTTATTATCAATTAAAATACAACCACTTTCACTGTCAACTAAACGGAACAGTGCCACACCAAGAGAAGACTTTCCTTTAAAAAACAAGCATTGTCACTTTCTTTGTTAATGATTTGAAATTTAAAATCAGTACCAAAACATTCTGATATATTAGGTTGAATAACTGTTGTACTGATAACATAACTGGTATAAATATTATCTTTAAATAATCTTAGCATCAAGTTATGTATTGGTACACATTCAGTGGAATCTAAACTTAATATGGAGGAAGAGGTTAAACAAACAAAATTGACATGTCTAAAGTGTACAGAGTGACAGTTTGGTTTACTCTATTGTGTGTTGCTGAATGTCAATATGAACACAATATTATAGATAAGATAACTTTATTTGTGGAAATGATGGTGCTTGTCTCATACAGTAACGGAAACATAAATATAAAAACTATTCTATCCTCAAAGATATATTGTCCCCCTGAACAAATAATTCTTAAAACATTTTTTGTTGAATATGCCATTTTAATGTCACATAATAGTTATTCACTTTGACCTATTCAAAGCCTGATTTAATGAATCTTTTCATGTTTTTGGGGGACAATACATCTTTAAGTTATCAATATCAATTCATATAGTCATACCATCATCAAAATCAAAAATAAATTATTGAGGGCATACTACTAACTGAACCTGAGATTGCTTGAACATATTGAGAGGATGGACTACCTAGTCTCCCTCAGTACTATAGTTACTGTACTCAATTGACAGATAGAGCAAACAATTTAGAGACACTGAGAAATTAAAGACATTGAGCTATAAAATTTAATTTATAGCTTCATGACTTGACCTACAATTTTTTAGGCTTTGTAAAAGTAATGCATATATACAGTATTACTTTAAAAACATTAAACCAGGTCATTCCTTGTTTGAAATGTACGTTTTATTGTTAATGTTATGATAAAAATAGAGAAAAAATGCACTAGCTAATTAGCTCACGTTGAACATCCCCTTGTGGATGGTTTTAGCTAGGCTTAATAGTGTAGGAACATTGTACGATAGCTATCGGCCTAGCCCAGCGTTGTCTCATTACTGAATTGTCTTTCCATTTTTGGCAGAATCCGTTAATATAAATTGGGGAAGACCTGGTATTTTCGCTGAAAAGTTACGGTTCTTTTATTTGTTTATCCTTTCACGACTGATTGCATCACATCACAATATGGAAATATCAATCTGTGCGATGCATTCTGGTATTTATAGCAGGCCGCTTAAATTATTAGAATCATTATTATGATTATTATTATTATTTTTAAACATTTAAAGACAAAATTAATTATTGCAATAGGCACATATAGTGTTTATTTTTACATAAAATGTAGTGTGTGACCGTAAAATAAGTCAAAAAACGTAGGTCTAGTGGCTTTAAACTTTAAAAAGTTTGATATATAAGAGATAATAGTCATTGTTGCCCACAACAGAAAGCCTGTTTTCCTGTCGACGTAACGATATGGCGAGTTGCGTTGAGTTGAATTTTGAAATCGTTAAAGTTGAAAATAAAATAACAATACCGCTGATCGAGCCGGACCGCTAATGTTTACACATTTTTACGCGATCGTTAATTGTTTCTTGGTTCTTTCGAGCGGTACACGCGAATGTGAGGTGCAAAACCAAGGCCGGCCACGCGCAGACGGGCCTGCATGAAAATTAAAAAAGTTACGGGTTATGATGCTTCAACCCAGCCTAGGTCATGCTTTCGCTGATATCTTAATCTAGGCTTAGACTAAAGACAAACATTAAATTAAATTGTTTTAATATTATAATTTAGTTTAACTTAGACTTGTTATTTGGAAATATCAGACCTTAAAAGAGTATAAACAAGTTGAAAAACATCGTCTAGTTTAGTAGAATTGTCAGTGCAAACCTATTTTTTTACAAACTGCAATGACGTAATTTGTGAACCATTTGATTGGTCACTTTTAACGATCGTAACTCGGTTAAACTTCAACGATTGCAGATTTTAACGATTTTAACATTGATTTTTACCCTCTTTTCCTGTAATATCGTTGAATCCTGTCAAATTAACGCAATTCAACAAAACTCAATGTAACTCAACGATCAACAGGCTTTATAGAAATCTAGCTGTTCAAATCTGAGTGTTTATGTGTGGCGTACAAAACAAAATTTGAATTTATTATAAATTAATTTATAATTAATTAAATACAATTCAATTAACAATTAATTAATCATTAAAATGTTCTCTAGTTCACTCTTTCTTACCTGATCCTGTTCTACCAACAATTCCAACCTTCTCTTTTGACCTGATATTGAAGTTAATTTGATGTAAAACTTGTGGTAAGTTTGGTCTGTAGCGCAAGCAGACATCCTTGAAGTGTACCTCACCATTTACTGGCCATTCATTGCTCTTTTCTTTAGAATATTCAATTTCCTCTGTAGGTACATCCTAATGAAATTATTGGTAGATAGATAAACATTTTATTGATCTTAAAAATAGAGAAATTCATTGAAAAACAATGAGATCAGTGAAACTAGAGGTCAAAGCAAAATGAGATACAAAACCAGTTAACAACAGCCCTCTATGGATAAATAAAGTCAAATCACATCACGTCCTTAGCAAAACAATGAGCACAAAATCCATGTTAAGCCCTCATTATACGAGAGAGTGGATTAAATTTTATTTGAATTTTAAGTATTATTGAAAAATGTGAATTTATTGCCTATTTTCAATCTGCTTTAATTAGAATGTGCAGGTACCTCTCAAGGGGATCCAGGATTTTTTAGACGGAGGAATGCTAACATACATAATAATTAACATATAATAATAGTCTGTCAAAAATAAACATCAAAAAGTAGTTTTTATCTATATAAATGTATACAAATTGAATTTGAACACTAGATTTGAACTCATCATTTTGACAAGTTAAGTTATCTGCAACACAAACACCATGTGCACATCATATGTTAGAATATTGCGCACAGAAAAAAGATTATGCCATTATGACCTGAAGAAAATAAAATGTTAGTGTGCTCTCTATTTTGTGTCTATAAACAGTATACACTATAGTACATACTACATACAGTTTAGCATAGGTAAAATTACGGGACCCGTCTTTTATTCCAATTTTTGACATTATGACGTCATCAAAATGAAACACGAAGATAGCAATTTTGGAAGTAAATTATCCGAGCAACAACATATTAACATGTTTAACACGTAGAATATAGATGCACGCTCTTTTAAATGTGATGAACTATGATGCAAAATTTTTAATCCACAGAAAGTTGACTCTTGATATGAATTAAATTTTCACCAAGTGTCAATACAAAATTAATTTTGGTTTTTAATCTATGATCAATCATTGAAATTCATAAAATTGTACGCAAGCCACGTTGCACAATACAGACGTTTTTCAAAAATAGGAGGTGCACAACTTCATGTAAATGTCGATATGTTGACAATGTTACGAAATGTAACTCACAAAAATAGGGTGGAATGAAAGAAGAATAATACAGAACTAGATTTGAACTCGTCACACTTTGACGAGTTCGGGTTATCCGCGCAAACGTTAAAATATGAACGCCGACAATTATTATGCCATCCTATGAGTATGACATGAAATAAATATGTTTACAGTGCTGACAGCATATTACAGTATTTACAGAATACACTGTATATGTTATATACAACGAGACCCATCTTTTAAATCCAATTTCTAACAAGATGACGTCATCAAATTGACATATAAAGATAACTATTTTTGAAGATAATTATCTAAATAATTACATTAATATAAATTTGAAGAATTTTGAGATGCGCTCTATTTTAAACGCGACAAAGATTTACGAAAGAGATGAAAATCTGACTTTTTGAACTCAACTGGCCATATCATGACATCAGATAGACAAAATTGTTATATAAATTCAGATCTACAATTCAACAGCTTCCATAATAAGTTTTAATCATGCTGGTCACTTTTCATACTGAGGACCTATGACAGATTAAAATATACTGTATCTAAATTAAGAAAGTCATGTTATTCTATTTTTTTTATTTGATGATGTAATAGAAATTCACATTTTTGTAACACATTTGAAAGAGAATTTGATTGAGAAAGAACATATTAAAATCTAGGGCAAAATGTGGTAAGCATAGCGTACTGTGCTCTATTAAATGGGATTAACTAGTACAACGCGAAATTGATTATAAATTAATTTGGCGCATTTTGAATTTTAAATATGCGTACTCGCATAATTTGTTGCATAGCACCATATTTTTATCATGTCAAAAGTTTATCCATATTATGAAATACACTTCCGTAAAGTTTCATTGAAAAATAAATTTTTGTTCAGAATATTATGATAAACTATAAAATTTAATAAAATCGCGCATAATTTACGATTACTCTGACTTCATATAATGAAGTTTCTTGAACATCTACAGCTACAGGTCAATCTTTTAACAAAGTCATACCAATCTTATGTTGACAAGAAATATAGGTACTGTATGCATGCAACAAAATTCGTGGAAAGAAAGAAGAATAAAGAAGAAAAATAAGATCCTGACAATTACAAGGGTTATCCGCAAACAAAAGTTGCGGATAACCAAAAAAAAGTTGATGATGATCTCATACAATCACAATGCCCAGGTGCGGATAACTAATTAAAATGTATTTAATATACCACACTACCCCTGCCATAAGATCATCGACAAAGACAATAAATAGCATGGGTCCCAGCCACACTACCTTTAACTAAGCCTTCATGAGAAAAGGCAGCTTATGCATGAATAAAATATTTTTTTCATTAAGGATGCAATATTCTATTTTAATTTATTTAGACTTACTTCTATGTATTTGATTACTCTTTCCACAGATGTGAATCTTGCTTCTACTTCTGCTGTCAATCTAACAGCAAACTGGAAGATGGCCATCATCTATAAACATGTTTATTATGTTATAAAGTGAACAATATGATAATACCTAAGTTAAGTTTCTTAATTTTATTTATTGACTTACGTCCATGTAATTATGCTACCCTATTTGACTTCACAAGAAAGGTTGTAGATATCATGTACAAAAAAGATGTCATCTGCATGTGAGAAGCTTTCGACAGCTATGCACATGCCTCATGTGCAATTTCTATCGAGAACGGCCTGTTGTGGGTCGCTCTCAATAGATTCCATACATGAGTGGCCATTCACATGATGAACCGCTCACAAGCCAAGAGAGACCCAAGACATGTTTTATGGCCTTATATGTATGCTGTATATTTGTTTTCAAATACATTTTATCTTAAACTGTAAATTAATAATGGAAACATGGTACCTGTAATGAATAGGATAATGCTAGACCACTGTAAGCAGCAGATACACTGCCATGGAAAAGCACTACCAGTATTCCAGTAAATGTGGCCATAAGTGTTGAAACAAAATCAAATCTTAGACCAAGCCATCTACTTGCCATGTTGAATAACAGCATAGCTACAGAGTGGTTGTCAAGAAGAAGCTCAAACCTATGAAATAAAATTATGTTTGAATAAGAAACATTTAATGCATAAAGTAATAGACAGAAGTAGACATTATGCCCTAAATATTTTTCTGCATCTTAGAGACAACCTATACATGGATGACAAACATAGGCCTACTTAGAATGAGCAATCCTTGATTTTTAGAGCTAGCAAAGAATAGACTATGTTGACTTTTTAGGACGCTGTTTGTTTAAAAATAGGCTTGTTTTGCAAATTAATTCTAGCATGGTGGTAAAATAATTTTGTACATCCACTGGTGTACTCTTAAAAGTTCCAATTCTGAAATATTTTTTTTGGCCTAAACAAAATGGTCTAATCTACAGTAGTAGTATAAAACGTTTTTGTGCCTAATACTCATCAAAATATAAAAGAAAGGTAGCTGTAAGACAGCATTTACAGAATTAATATCTGAAAAGAATTTGAAATTAAATTTTACCAAACCATTTTTTTTACCAAACACTTTTTACTTGATTTGTTGAGACTATCTACAACCCAGTGGCCACCTGTCTCATGGTTGAAAAGTCGGCAAATAAGCTGCCCCCTCTCCTACCACCTGGTTCTCCAGGTGAGGAGGGGGTTGTGGACTCCCATCAGCACTAAAAACAAGAGCTGTAAATAGGGCAGATGAGCTCTCAGTGAGCCAATGGTCATCCACACGCTGATACCAGCAAATGAAAAACCCATTATGAGACAATCGGCGATTATACCGATTCCTAAAAAGGGAGATTTGAGCAATAGACAAAACTACAGAGGAATCAGCCTGCTAGTTTTTAATTAATTAGTGTTCCATGACCTTCTCATCAAAATTAATGTCTCTCATTGTTGTGCCATGTCAACATAATGTCAATGATGGCGAAATGTCCCAATAATGGGGATAGCTATGCAAACAAGTAACAAGTAAGTAAGTAACCATCAGCAGCAAAAATCTACAATAAGATGCTGATGAATCGCCTAAAACCACATCTTGAAACAATCCTACGCATGAATCAAAATGGTTTCAGAGAGCATCATTGAAGAAGTCAAGATCAATAACCCCCCAGCTATTCTCACATTTGTTGAATTCTGCAAGGCCTTCGACTTCATTGGCCGAGGTGGAATGTTCACAATATTAGTGGCGTCTGGTATTCCAACTGCCATAGTCAATGCCATGTTATGTATACAAGCACAACGGCAAAGGTGATAAAAAGAACATTGATGGCTGCTACACAGGACTTCGTCATGCTCAAAACATAAACTGGAGACAACACATCTCAAATGACGATCTATATATGGGATCACAATAAGATACCGTTGACACTCTTGGAGAAGAAGTTCTGAACCAATAACACTGACACTGTTTTGGAAGCCCAATCATGCACACTAAGAGGCAGGAAGAAGTTGGAAAATGACACAGACCTCACAATGGAAGAGCTAAGGCAGACGATGGCAGACAGGGACACGTAGAGAGCTTTTATCAATGGTTCGGGCGCATCCGATTGATTGACTGATCTACAAAAAAATTAATATTTTAATCTTGATCGTAATTTTGGGGAAATTTAAAGATGTATTTTGTCCCCCAAAAACATGAAAAATGAAGATTAATAAAATCAGACTTTGAATAGGTCATTTTGTAGTTTTAACAATGTTTAATCATTTCTGTAGAAAAAAACCTCGAAATATAATGTTTTCACTTATAAAATGACAACATAAACGGTTAACAAAAACCCATTGGCTGGCAGCCAATTAGACTATTTTTTGCTTTAAATTCCAGTTTTTTCAGTCAAATAATTCAATTTTTGGTCATTAAAATGGCCTATTAAAAAAAATGAAAAAAAAAAAATTTTTTCCAGGGGGACAATACATCTTTAAGGGTAAGCAAACCTAATAATGAATTTCGTTTTAATTGTTCTTTTCATTTATATTGAAGTGTGAAAAATGTTGATTCTGAAATACAATCCTTCTAAAGCAAACATTGAAAGGTAAATCCAATGTCCTAATTGTTCATAATTAACTTACTGTTTTTCATAGTGTTTTGTCTTGTTATAAGCTTGTATTGTTGGAAGACCTGGTACTGTGGTCGATATGTGCGTTATCCATGGTGAGCGTAGAATATTGTCAAGCTGCTTTGCTTCTCGAAAACCATGACGAAACAGATTGATTAAAACACCAAATATAATGACCATTATAACCACAGCAATGAGGAAATATGGAAAGACCTTAGCAACAGTAAACAAGGAAAGTATTATAAGCATGGTCTGCTGCAAAAACAGGTCCATGTTGAAAGGAAGACGTACATCCACTGAAAGTAAGCAAACACATTGATTCTAAGATTCATATTTCCTATATAGCTATATGTTATTAAATAATTTGTTGCGCATAATCTTATCTAACAATATTTTAGTACATATCGTAGAACATCAATGCAGAAATCTAAGATGATTTAGGTTTCCCACAATCTTTCATTTGTCTTGCTTTTTCTCCCTACTGGGTCATTGTCTTTTGTTATCCTACTATAGTATAATTAATACAAATTAACACAAATACACCAATTTTCAGGGAATATTACAGAACAGGTTACAATTATTTATTGACTGATGGCTTGATTTACTTACATTCATCCATGTCTTTTGAGAAACGATTCAAAATACGCCCAGATGGGGTAGTTTCAAAGAAACTCATTGTTGCTACAATAACTTTTCCAAACATTGAATCATGCAACTTGGAAGAAGCTTGAAGAGTCACCTGTGAAATATAATTAGATAAGATGCATGACATTTAACCAAGGAAACAGGTTGGAATCTTGTCCAACATTTGTTGACATTAATAATTAATTTCAACATGTATTAGATTCTATTTTTGTTTGCAGTTTTGTGTTTCTCAATTGTACAATAGTTTTATTTTGTAGTATTAATGTTTCTGTATAAGCATCCACCATTATTGGAATTTTAAAATTTTAAACTTCTCTACAATAAGAAACAACCAATCAATCAATAACAAAATGTCCTTTGTTGCTTATATAAATATGTTTATCTAAATTGTTATCCTTTATAATCTTTTAAAAAAAACTTTAGGTTTTTATTTCCTGTAATAAAATAAACGACAAAACTATTTAAAAATAAATATGCAATCTCAAAGTTGAGCTCTTGTGTTTAAATTCCCAATCCAATTATTCGCAGAATTGCCTCAGTATGTTTCATGATCCAAAAAATGTATTTTGAATTAGTAATTTACAAACACAACTTTAAAAATGTGCCTAAAATGCACAATACATAAAATAATTTAAACTCATATTTTCATATTGTTGGTTTCATTTTACAAAGTTCCATTTTATGTCATATGTAAATGAATTTGAATATATGTTTTTGTTTAAAATTGATTTAATATTGATTCTTGAAAAAGAATGAAATTACCTTTGCAAAAAAGGTGCTTCTAAGAATAGTAAATAGAATGTAGACTACAACAGTCATACCATACACTGTCTGGTAAAAAGATATGTCTGGATTGTCTGTAATCATCATGCTCTTCATTGTAACATTTTCAGGTACAAAGTCCTAAAATCAAAGAAAACAATACAATATCAAATACATCTCACAGATTTCTTCTTCTTCTTCCTTTCTTTCTTCACCATTTATAAATTAATTTAGACTATAATGGAGAAAAACATTCTTATCATCATAGCATTTTAACGTTTTGTAGTGATAGCTTTTTATAAAAAATAAACCCCCCTTGAATATATCTAGGGGCCTGTTTATACAACACGCTAAATCAACACAGTTCTACGTTGGCGTGTTGTATAAACAGACATGGATTCCTTGTAATTACTAAACCACCTGGAAAGGCTACTTGAAAAGGCTACTTGAGGATAGGCCAAATGTGGCCGGTTGGTGAGCTGAAGTAGCCTTTTTAAGGGGGACAAGTTGCCCTTTATTATAGCAGCAGACGTTTGGCTGTGACTGACCTTCCTGTTCATAACACGGCAGTTAACGTTCATGTATCAATGGCTCGGTTTGATCTTCGTCTGTGAAAACACGCATATACATAATAGGCGTGTAAATTAAGAAGGGTGTTGTATTAACACAGCCTAGGTTTGGATCGTGAACACATAATTGGACTGCCAAATTATGTATTTTGAGGAAAAGTGACAAGTATACTGGACATTTTAACATCTGGTTTTTTATTCCTGTGTACTATTTAAATAATATAACAAAATTAGTGTATGGCCACTTCTTCATAAAATCTTGTGTTAGAATTTGAAATAACTGAGGCAATTTTACTTGGTTACACCAAACTCGCATACACATGGTTGTAGTGAAATTAGCCTAATAACACACAGCATTAAGACACACAAAAAAAAATTTTTTTTTCCAGAGAAATCTTATGTAGCGGAATTTTACAGTAAGCGGAGATATGCACTCTTGGAGTGCCCTTTTCCTAGTTTATTTATTCTGTCTTTATACTGAATGACACTTTCAGGACTGGTTTCCAAAGTGGTTCAGTGGAGAACATTAACAATATACAACATACAGTGTATATAAATAATGGAATGAGTTCAAGGTAAAAGATACTTAAAGATGTATTGTCCCCCAAAAACATGAACAATGAAGATTAATACAATTTGTAGTTTTAACAAAGTAAATCACTTCCGTAGAAAAAAAAACGGAAAAAAAACAACAATGTTTCAATTATAAAACGACAAAATAAACGGTTACATTAACAACAAAAAACACATTGGTTGGCAGCCAATTAGACTATTTTTTGCTTAAAATTACAGTTTTTTCAAGTAAATAATTTTTTTTTTGGTCTAATCTTTGGTAAAAAATGAATAACTATTATGTGACATTAAAATTGCATATTCAACAAAAAAATTAAAACAAGTATTTGTTCAGGGGGACTGAAAGTGTGATATATTTATAGTTTGTTTTTGTGTCATTTTGAAAGTTTGTTCCATAATTTGGTTGATCGATATACAAGTTCTTTTACCGTGTGTATTTTTCCATGATGGTTCAATGAGTGTTTTATTACTCTGGCTACGTGTACAATATGAGTGCAACATGGAGCATGATCATTTAGACACTTGAATAACATTATAAGTAATTGTTCTTCTCATACTCAGTTTACACCACCCCAAAGAACTTTAGTATCATCCTTATATTTGAGTTTCATTGTTTGTATGGAACTGAACTTCAGCATCTTCAGAACTTTATAAATTTTTTGGATGCAGGAAAGAGTTTTTTTTTTGGTATTTTATGACTTACCCCAGAACCCTGACTCAACCAATGACTCAACCACCAGTTATTAAAAACAGCACATCCAATAGTAACAGCAAATGTGACAAGAACCATCACTAGTATGACATAACCTCCAGCAGCTTGTGTATACTGGTGATATGTCTTTGCATCAATTCTACCTTCACTCTTCTCCTCCTCCTCCACCTCAACTAACTCTAACATATTGAACAAAGAAAAAAAGCACAACAAGTTATGCTAATACATCTTTTATTTTGGAAAAAATAATACACAGTACAAAATTCTCCATAGCTCAAGAACAAATTAGTGTCTACATTATTATAAATTTAAAGGAAAAAATATATATATATAAATAAACTGACGCCACATAGTCACATGGTTAATGTGTCTAGAATGTATACAATGGAATGCTTTACGTTGACATCACATTTAAACCAAAAAGTTTGACATTTGACTTATTTGTGTATATATTATATTTGTTTTTATATCAATGCATATCAATTGTTTTTTAGTTGCCTGCAATTTGCTTGTCATATTTTTTTTGTGAAAAATTCCCACGCGTACAATGCGCACGGAATGTAAAAAATATGTTTTTTCACTTGAATCATTTTTTTCAAGCCTTTTCTAGTGATTAAACAAATTTAGACCATTTCCACTTGAAATGACATCATACGAGCATGTTGAATTAGACAATTTTCAATTTAGAAAATAACAAACCGATGCCATGCCTATATCATTTCCAAACGTGCCACCCTCTTATGATTTTCACCAAGTATAAGTGGTTAGACCCATGAATACTGTTTAGTTTAGTAAAGTTATTTGTAAAAGCTTCATACTTATTTGACCGGAGAAGCTATTGTTAACAATCCATAATCAAAATAATATTGTTTTATTCATTTTAAAGATGAAAAAAAAAAATTGTATTGTTTTAACTACCTTACTTCTCGTTATGAATTTTGTATTGTATTATTTATATTTTGTATATTATAAAGGAAATAAAAGTTACTATGAAATGAGAATACAGTATACTGTAACATGTTTTCCATGCAGCTAATTGCTCAAACCATTCTAGATATCACAAATTTAATTACATTTAAAAAATGTAATGTTACAGTATATTTTTTGGTAGCTCATGGTCATACTCTAAACCATGGATAAGCAAAATCTGCACAAATACTACACAGTAATTTGAAAAACACTTGCACCGACCATGACACTCAGTATTACCATCTACAGTACATAGATCTATTTCAAAAGATGTGGGTGGTGGAAGATAAAGCAATATTCGGCAGGGAGTGAGATGGCTCGCTCAGCAATTGTAGGTTGTTTTAATTGGTTTACACATCAATATAATCATGTCAAAGAATTTAATTGATAGGAGACTAAATAATTATAAACTATTGTACGTGTCCACAGTTTATCTGAAAATTAAACGACTGATACGAACAATAGTTACTTTGGAATTACTAGTACTGTGTTTTAGGATTATTGTTTTAAGGATTGTTTCTTCCTCAACAAACAAACTATAGGATTAATTGTTCCTATACAAAAGAAGATTTTTTTTAATGTTTTGTATTATTGAGGTCATTACAATGCCAGCCTTGGTAAATTCACCTAATAATATTTGTTTTTTTTTCAATTTGAGAAAACTATGCCTCCAGATTTCATCATTTTTTTCATTGCTTTGAACAGAGTAAATCAAATCAAATTCTTGTTTAGTTTCTTCTTTTCTTATGGTTAAGATTTTAGTATGATTATTATTGAAGACGATTTCACTTTTTTTATTTTGAGAAATAAAATGTATTTTTAATTGAATTGAACAATATATACTTGGAACCAATCGGCTTTAGTAGTATAGAAATAATGAATGTTTCTTAGTGTAATGGTACAAATAATGGCATGAGGTGAATGATGAAAGGTTATATATCAACGAGGCGACAGCCGAATTGATATATAACCAATATTACCAATGCCATTATTTGTACCATTACACTAATATAAAACATTCATTATTTGTTTTATAGATAAATTTCCAGTAATACCCTGATGAGGAGAGCCTCACTTGGGTGTAATAAAAGCTTTTAATTACCAATTCTGATGATTTATGACCCCTTAATCACTGATGTCCAGTTGTAAAAGGCCACCTAGAAACTGTAACTGTAAGGCTACGGTCACACTACAGCCTTAAGCCTGGCGCGACTCACCGAGATTGAGATTTTTGTAGTGTGACCCAACCTGGATCGACTCGCGCCTGGCTTGAAATCGATTTCAATCCAAACAACTCAACCCAGGCGCGCTACCCAGATTGACCCTGGGTTGACCTTAGCGTGACCGGGATTGACATTCTTTTTTGGAATCTGGCCAATCACAGCCATCAACTCTGTTTTGTTTATTGAGAATTTTAGTGGATGGATATCCACATGGCTTTTTTTCGCCGATCTTTCAATTTCGTCGGGTTTTGGTTGAGTTTTTAGATAACACATGAAGATATCAAAGAGATTTGTGCATTCATTTTTCTTCTTGTAATCTGAGGTCCTTCGTAACTATCACCGGCATTTTGTATGATGTGCATTGCCATTGTCTAGTGATTGAATTAAAGACGAAACTAACATCGGCTAGCCTATATAGGATGCCGTCTGTGTCTGCGGTGCGGAGTCTGCGGCAGGCCTAGGCCTAGACCTATATTAATATTATGCTTATGATCAGTCAATTACATATATATTTTAAATTAAACAACAAAATGCATAGGCCTAGTAAATTCTAAATAAAATTGTATGTACTACAGATTGGCTCAAGTAATTTATTTAGCTAGCCGACTGATTTCCGGTTTCGTTCGGAGGACAACCCAACAGAATTCGAATAGTGTGACCGCCCAATAAACTCAAACCTGGCTTGAAATCTCAATCGCGGTGAGTCGTGCCAGGCTTGACGCTGTAGTGTGACCGTAGTCTAAAGTGTTTGTGTTACAAGGACCCTGCTGTGTTGTGTAAACAATTCACAACAGGATACCTCATTAGAATTTTGACAGGTTAAATGATCTTGGTTCAAAAATCTAAGGGACTTGTACACGTCTAAATACACGGGTGTGTAGAAAGCGACGACCTCGAATTGGACGACCCCAACGACCCGGGCGACCTCGAATTGGACGACCTAGAATTGCACGACCCATTAACACGAAACCGACGACCCCTATAGCCTAGCCTAGCCTAGGCCTAAGTGTGGTATAACATCCCGAAGCCGAACATAGCCAAAGATCTTTAAACCATCTTATATAATACTCGCAAGCAAGCAATTGATTGAAAAAATACAGAAATATCGCCATTTGATACTGAATGTGTCGACACGAACAAACGAACAGATATGGAACGCCAAGAGTGCATCATTAAAACTGCATTCGACATAAATATAAATTAAAAAGAAATAAATATTATACATTACATGGTTAAACCATGGACGTATAATTACATCTCGTCTTCTTATAACGAACACTATAGGCCTACCAAGCAGCGTGTTGCGAACATGTGCATGGGGAGGGCCATAAGAAAGCTTTACAATACATTTCACATATGCATTGTATACGGTCAAAACTTACCCGCCGCTGAAAAAGGTTTACCATGTTTATGATATTTCGTGTGCTAATCGAGTCGAATGCAGTTTTAATGATGCACTCCTGGCGTTCCATATCTGTTCGTTTGTTCGTGTCGACACATTCAGTATCAAATGGCGATATTTCTGTTTTGATTTTTCTTTTTTCAATCAATTGCAATTGCTTGCGAGTATTATATAAGGTATGGTTTAAAGATCTTTGGCTATGTTCGCCTTCGGGATGTTATACCACACTTAGGCCTAGGCTAGGCTAGGCTATAGGGGTCGTCGGTTTCGTGTTATGGGTCGTCCAATTCTAGGTCGTCCAATTCGAGGTCGCCCGGGTCGTTGGGGTCGTCCAATTCGAGGTCGTCGCTTTCTACACACCCCTAAATACACATCTAAATAGATTCCTGTCATTTGAATGAATCAAATAAACTAAAAGGTAGGCCTAGCCAAGGCCTACATTTGATTCACATTGAATAAAACAGTAACATTTGATTTTTAATAATTATATTAAATATTATTATTTATATGGACTTTATAAATGCACCTATTGTGTTAATGTCAAAAAAACAACCAAACAATCCTAGGCCTAGCAAGGCTAAAACGCCTAGGCCTACTACTAGGCCTACAGTAGCTAGGCCTACTGTAGGCTAAAAGACAGCAATACAAAACTTTGACCGGCAACTGGAACTCATCTAGGCTAATTATGTTTTTTCCAACGATTCCATTTATTAATCAAAATCCTAAAAATGATGCCTTTTTGATCTAAATTAGTACATATATATCTCTCCAAAAATGTACTTCAATCGCAAAACCAGTCATAACAATAACATTTGCACAAAAGTACAAAATAGGTGGCGCTGTTTATTATTTCAAAAGCAATAGTATAAAAAAAATATTTCCCAAACGTGAACAGATTTTTTTTTTCGTACACGGAAAAAAGTACTATTAAACGATCGTTTAATAGTGCGTACTATTGCACGCCATGTGACCCACAATCGTCAATTTAAATGACAGGAATTTATTTAGGTGTTATATAATACAGAATAAACTTACTTTCTCCTTCTATTGGTTGTCTTTCTTCCTCTATTTTAATTCCATTCTTCATACTTTCAAATTTCTGTAGTTGTTCATGTGTTAACCTTTGTTGACTTAAATTGTTGTTGTTCTTCTGTTTGCTATTGTATGATCTCATAAGATCAGCATAATCACCATCTAGTGCAATCAATTCCTGATGGCAGCCAGTTTCACTGATTCTACCAGACTTCATTAGTATAATCTTATTGCAGTGGCTCAAATACTAAAATTAAACATTTTAATGATTTTATTTTTATTGATAAAACTTATAACTTAAAGGATCGAATTGATACATTCTCATCTTAGCATAAATGTATAAATAACGAAAAAAGAGAAACACAATTCACCTATAACATTGTAAAATAAACATAAAGTTAAGAGTTAAATTGTCGAAAAACCCTGTCATAACATCCTTACCATGGACTTTCATGGTATTTTCTATTATTGATTGAATAGCAATTATTTTGTCCCGAGTATGGTACAAATGCAACAGCTATTACCTATTACCTAAGCCTGTCGACTTTGAAGTGAATTGTGGTGAGTCAAAAAGTCTCAAGGATTTCACAGTAAAAGTGGGTATGTCTGGAAAAAAGGTAAATTTCAATATAGTACAAGATATCATTGAAAAAATTCAATGACTGCAATTGTTAATTGTTACCAAATCAATATGGTTCACAAATTGCATCATCATAGTTTGTCAACTAATTATGTACAAGATATTGAATTTTTTTTTAGATTAATTTTCTTTTGAAACATTAAATGTAATTCAAACTAAATAATATTGTTAATATAATAACTAAAAAAAAACTAAAAATATATAACTTTAATTAAATATCATTTTTGTTTTTAGCCTAGGTCAAGATATCTGATTAGCAAGTTCTTGGCTTGGGTTGCAACACAGACAAATTGAAATTATTAACACTCATCCAAATATCTTAGCAATACTCAATAGAAATACACTGGCAATTTTTAGGCCCTGGCGCCCTATTTCAAAATCCTGGATCCGTGACTGTTAATTCTAAACTTTAACCATTTTAAAACTCAGTGAAATTCAACGTCGAATGGTAATTGTTGTCTCATAAACAACAGAGAAATAAAAAAAAATGCATTTGACAATTGACAATTTTTTAACAACGTGCATAAATTTGAACTTGAATAATAGGTTTGACAAATAATTTCCTTGCTGGTGAAGGTTATATATTTTTATCATTTGGTAAAAACAACTGATGACATCAACTACAATTACCCACTTATTACTCATCAAATGTTTTCACCAAAAAAAATTATTTAGAAACAAATTTTGAAGACTTTAAAATTACTCTTTCAATTTAGACCTAGACATTATCAAACACAACAGTGAAAGTGGCATTCACCAAAAAACCAAACATAACAGGCTATGGCGTTATAGCATATGTTACTAGCAAGGTCACATTACAAACCGTGGAGAAAAAAATTAGGTTGCATCATTCAAATTGTTTCTAGTTTTGTAGTAAAAAACATTTCCCCCAGGCTCTTGTTGTTACGAAAATAAGCAGGACTGTTACAACCGCTATATGTAGGAAACGCCAGCTAATGTTGAAACAACTGTTAATGTAGAACAATCCACCGCTAAGGTAGTAATTAAAACCTCCAGTTAATGTAAAACACTAACCGCTTATGTAGTAAATCAAAATCAATACCAGCTAATGGAGAATGGTTAACATCAAGCAAAAACCATCCTCATAGGTGACCAGCTCTCTTAAGGGACCACCTTTATTGAACAACAACTGTGTTAAAGGACCGCTTCTCATAATCGCCCACCTCTAGGAAGTGCCCACCTCTCTTATCGACCACATCTCGAGACAGTGACCACCTCTTTTAAAGGACCTGTTCTAGACATAGCTGATCTTCGTCCAGTTTCATGTCAATGAGTATCTCCCGGCCCCCTGATGGAATATTTTTTGCAGTGGATTGATAGCCTACAGATTCCAATTCACTACGATAGTAAAATTAAACTTTTTAATATCTAAAGCTTAGATCACACTGTATTAATTTGGTTAAAATAACCAAGTTGTATCAGATCTCCCAAAATATTGTCCATATTCTAACATTCATTTGAGGTTTTAAGATTAAGGTAACTAAAATCCTAATATTATTTGTATTGATATAGATTATATAATTATGTCGAAATAAGTAAACTAGTGGTTTTTTTAAATCATTGATTTAGATGGAAAAAAATGTTTATTGATCATCTCTTACAGGCAATGCTAACATAACAGTTAATGTTGACAGCTGCATAAAAATACTGCTTATTAATTTCATCATGTTTCCGTTTGTTAAACTGTAAAACAAACATACACTATATATGGACAGGTGGTTATTACAAAATAAAACATCTTCATTTTCTATCAATCATTATTTTTATTTTCTAACAAACGTTTATGACTTCACAAAAGAGACTTAAGTGGTATCAATTAGAGAGGATAGTATGAGTGCCTGCAACAAAGTCAGATTAAGTCAGAATTCCTGCAAACAAAGCAAAATTATGTAGATTCCAGCAACCAAAGTCGAATTAGGTTCCTGCAACAAAAGTAGAATTAGGTAGATTCCTACAACCAAAGTAAAATTAGGTAGATTCCTACAACCAAAGTAGAATTAGGCAGATTCCTGCAACCAAAGTAGAATTAGGTAGATTCCTATCAACCAAAGTAGAATTAGGTTAGATTCCTATCAACCAAAGTAGAATTAGGTAGATTCCTACAACCAAAGTAGAATTAGGTAGATTCCTATCAACCATATTAGAATTAGGCAGATTCCTACAACCAAAGTAGAATTAGGCAGATTCCTGCAACCAAAGTAGAATTAGGTAGATTCCTATCAACCAAAGTAGAATTAGGTTAGATTCCTATCAACCAAAGTAGAATTAGGTTCCTGCAACCAAAGTAGAATTAGGTAGATTCCTACAACCAAAGTAGAATTAGGTAGATTCCTACAACCAAAGTAAAATTAGGTAGATTCCTACAACCAAAATTAGGTAGATTCCTATCAACCAAAGTAGAATTAGGTTAGATTACTATCAACCAAAGTAGAATTAGGTAGATTCCTACAACCAAAGTAGAATTAGGTGGATTCCTACAACCAAAGTAAATTAGGTAGATTCCTGCAACCAAAGTAGAATTAGGTAGATTTCTACAACCAAAGTAGAATTAGGTAGATTCCTACAACCAAAGTAGAATTAGGTAGATTCCTACAACCAAAGTAGAATTAGGTAGATTCCTGCATGCAACCAAAGTAGAATTAGGTAGATTCCTACAACCAAAGTAGAATTAGGTAGATTCCTACAACCAAAGTAGAATTAGGTAGATTCCTACAACCAAAGTAGAATTAGGTAGATTCCTATCAACCAAAGTAGAATTAGGCAGATTCCTGCAACAAAAGGAGAATTAGGTAGATTCCTACAACCAAAGTAGAATTAGGCAGATTCCTGCAACCAAAGTAGAATTAGGCAGATTCCTGCAACCAAAGTAGAATTAGGTAGATTCCTACAACCAAAGTAGAATTAGGTAGATTCCTACAACCAAAGTAGAATTAGGTAGATTCCTATCAACCAAAGTAGAATTAGGTAGATTCCTGCAACCAAAGTAGAATTAGGCAGATTCCTACAACCAAAGTAGAATTAGGCAGATTCCTGCAACCAAAGTAGAATTAGGCAGATTCCTGCAACCAAAGTAGAATTAGGTAGATTCCTATCAACCAAAGTAGAATTAGGTAGATTCCTACAACCAAAGTAGAATTAGGTAGATTCCTATCAACCAAAGTAGAATTAGGCAGATTCCTATCAACCAAAGTAGAATTAGGTTAGATTCCTATCAACCAAAGTAGAATTATGTAGATTCCTACAACCAAAGTAGAATTAGGTAGATTCCTATCAACCAAAGTAGAATTAGGCAGATTCCTATCAACCAAAGTAGAATTAGGTTCCTGCAACCAAAGTAGAATTAGGTAGATTCCTACAACCAAAGTGGAATTAGGTAGATTCCTGCAACCAAAGTGGAATTAGGTAGATTCCTATCAACCAAAGTAGAATTAGGTAGATTCCTACAACTAAAGTAGAATTAGGCAGATTCCTGCAACCAAAGTGGAATTAGGTAGATTCCTACAACCAAAGTAGAATTAGGTAGATTCCAGCAACCAAAGTCGAATTAGGTTCCTACAACTAAAGTAGAATTAGGCAGATTCCTGCAACCAAAGTGGAATTAGGTAGATGCTTGCAACTGATAAATTACAATACTAAACAAAACTGGATCAGGTAAAGTCAGATTAGGTGTATGCCTACAACCAAAGCCAGATTAGGATTAAGTGGATGCTTGCATCAAACCAAATTAGGTTGAAAGACAGGTGAATGTCTGTATACAAAAGCTGGATAGGTGGTGGCATTGTGGGCAACCAAAGTACAGTAGAACGCCTATTGAGGGGACACCTTCGAGACCTAACAAATTGTCCCAGTAATATAGTACAATTGTATGAAGGTTTGCTTAAGACACATCTGCTAGATACCCACATCACTGAGAACACCTGTAAGTTATGTACTGGCTGGTCTATGCACCTTAAATTGCTGGTAAACGGAAGCAGTGATGTGGGTTCGATTTTGTTTTGTTTTTTATTCAGTTTTTATCAAATTTATCAATAGTATTTAGGTTTAAGGGGAATATGTTTCATGGTTTTCACAAGCGCCTTGAGCACTTTAGTGGATATGTGCGCTGTATAAATCTTATTGTTATTATTATTATTATTGCATGGTGAAGGTACAACACGTATAGTTCTGAAAAGAACTTTTGAGTTTCTCAACGTTTCGATCAATATACTTTTACCCCTCCCATTTGGTGTCCCCAGGGTAAGTAGGATCTGGCAGATATATTGATTATTGAATCTTGGCCATATATCAACATAAACCAGACCATTAAACCATTTGTGGGTTTTCACATGTTTAAACTTTGGACTATTATGTGCTGTAGGTAGCCTACATTGCAATGAACTGAACATAATAGCTTCTAGGAAGCCGGACACCTGGTTCAATGTAAGCATGTAATACACTAGAGTACAATTATACAAAACAATTAGCTAGTGGGATAGGTGACATGGCCTACTTTCTAAACAATACAGTATGTATTTTATATTTAGAAATATATAACATTAGTTCGGGTGAGGAAATAGTTTGTCTTTTCTCTATGACTGTTTTTATTATGAATAGCTGATTCATAAAAGACAGTCTGATTGACAGATTGATATACAAACATTTAAAAAACCACAAAATTGATTTTCATTAAGAATATCAAATAGATTATTATAATAAGTAATTGGATGTTGATATGCCATTAACTTTTAATAAAACTGATATAGTACATCTGTTTTTATCATAGACCTAATACATTGTGTGTAAAACAACAAAATGAATACCATATCCAAATAAATAAGCAGAATGTTTTAATGCACTATTGGGTGATATTGAGTTCAGAAGTCAAGTACTATATTATACATTTAGAGGTTTGTAAGGAATATTGGGAATATATGACATCAAATACTGTTAACATTGTGCTATATCATTTAAATAACAATAAATCAAATATCAAGACCTTCACTAAGCTAATAAAAATGAGTTACATAACTGTAGATAGAATGAATTCTAGATCATATTGTAGAATATTATTCAAAATTTATTTTACTGATTTTCAGCTTTACTACTGTATGGCTATAAATAGAATATTATAATTAGCATTATTTTTACATTAGGCCTATATCAAGGTTGGTATTGTGTGTAGTTATTGAAGGCATAGAATTCATTGACAAACTATGTTATGGTATACAAAAAAGATACATTGAATTGTTTGATTAAAGTAAAAGAAGTCATATTACAAAGAAATTATGTTGATCACGCCATGTACACGTCATTTGTTTTACCCATTTAGTCATTTTATTTAGAAATTAATATTCTAAACAAAATATACTTTTATTTCATTCTATGCATTATTTATAGTGTTTGTATTAATATAATCAATAGATCTGACCATACTGATGTGAATGGAAAGTGTTCAAAGTGCTGTTTACCTACAAACATAATACACCTGTGCTTGACAGATTTGTAGAGGGTGTTAAAGGGGGTGCACATGCTAGCTGTTTCTATTTATGAAGGTGAAATCTAAAGGTGAAAACTAGGTTTCTGTTGGTCCCTGAGGGACACAAATATGCTCAGGACAGTAAATGCTGCTAAACAAGTCTGCCAACACCTCATAATAGTCAGCAAATAATCTTAGATCAGGATATGTGGTTAGTTTCACAGATTAACAGATATAAACTTTAGTTGAACAAAGTGTGTGCCATACTGTGTTTTCACACATGTTCTTGCATTATTAAACTAAAAGCAGTTTGAAATATTTATTATTATTTCAAGGTGTCAAAGTAATGGATGAATACTTGAATTGTCAGATTAACTTGAAATGACCAATAGACAACTATTAAATTGTGCATGCTTAAAGGTAAAACATTAAAATAAAGTTATCAATCATGTACCAGTGGAAATGACTATACAGTATCAATAAAAATCCTGCCAAAAGTTTCCTATTTTTCTATCGGTGTAAATCCACTAAATTAATTTTAACAAAAATGTTACCTGCAATTGATGTGTGACAAACACAACAGTTTTATTTTTCAGTTCTTGCAATATCAGGTGAGTAAAGAGGTGTTGGCCCACATGAACATCCACTGAACTTAACGGATCATCTAATAGATAAATGTCATGGTCTGCATATAGTGCTCTTGCTAAACTTATTCGTTGCTTCTGTCCACCACTTAGATTCATCCCTCTTTCACCTATCTTTAAACATAATTTTTTTTTACAACTCAATATATGAAAACTTAAAAGTTACTAAAAATGAGAGCATTCATGATATAATATCCTGCTCGTGTTTGAACTGTATACATAATTGAACATATTTGGAACTTATTATTACTATTCAATACAAAAGCATTTCAATCATGTATCCGTAAAATCAGGGGGACTCACCCTATCACACGGTAGCATTAGGGATGTCCAGATAGCATTTTAATTAAAAAATCATAGTATAAATGAAACCTTTTTTACTGTAGATTAGCCTAAGGGTATGTGACGTTGTTAACTCCGCTCACTACGCCACGTCCCTGGCAATAAGTGTGACGGCTACATATCCCATCGTAAGTAACGCCACAAAACTAACTCCAATGCTTTAATACTTTTTACCTTATTTCAAGATATTCACGCATTTTATGAGATAACATTTTTGTGATGTAGGCTAATCTTTTAAGAACATTCCACAATAAAAATTATATAACTGTTTAGGAGTTAAAATTTTAAAATTAACATTTTGTCCTGAAATCTCCTAAAAATGCTGTCATTTTTTTCTTATGGTTGACTGGTCACAATGTGTCATCTCTGCTGGATGGATTCTCTAGTACTTAGTAGTAGTAGAAAGGCAGGGTGCTTAACATTTGTCTTAATTTTTTAAGAAGAGTGTGCTGTTTTTTTCCTTTCCTTTATTTTAAGTAATACCTCAATCAATAACACAATTATAAAAGATATTTCGAACAATTACCATTGTTTGGTCACCGTTTGACAAGTTCTTGAGATCTTCCAAAAGGCAACATGCAAACAGTGCTTTTTTATAACGTTCCTCATCAAATGCTTTTCCAAAAAGAATGTTATCACGAACTGTTGCATTCATTATCCACGATTGTTGTGCAGCATAGGCAAATGACCCATCTGTTGCAATTTCTCCTTTTGTACATATCATGTGATTCAATATTGCAGACAATAATGAACTTTTACCTGTTCCAACACTGCCACAAACTCCTACTAATGAACCCTACAAGAATAACAAAAATGAATATGGATGGATGATTTGGATACAAACAAAATAGCAAACCGATTATTTCAATATAAAGAGGGTAGAACAAGATAGTAGCCGTTTTAGCTCTTCAAACTAGAAACTACAGTGGTCTGAATCATGATTATTTTTTTGCCATCCTACCTATAGCTAGTAGGCACATTTAATAATTTCATATGCAAATCCTACAGGTATTTAAACATGTTACAAGTGTAGAAAAAGTATGGACTAGGTGTAGGTCTAGTGTAAAAATGAGTAGGGTAAATGGGTGTACTTGTTTACACTGTGTCACGCAATACAGTCAATTGTATGGATGCAAACGATATAACATAATCCCAACTTTATGAAAGTTGACACATTTATTATAATTATTATTATTATTGTTATTATTATTCACAACAATGTCAACTATGACTCACCTTTTCAATCACTAAGTCAACATCAAACAACGTTTCCATCAAGTTTTCTTTTGATCTGATCTTTAGAAATGGTTGGCACATTTCAGTGTGGTCTGCAATGCTATCTTTTATCATAAGTTCTTTTCTATTCGTATGATCATCTTTTTTACTGTCTGTTTCTTGATTAGGCTTATTGTTTATTTTTCCCTTCTCATCAATACATTGGTCTCCATTTACTTCACTAATACCACTTGGGAATGCATCTTTGTTCCAACAAAATATTGCTTTTGATATAGTAATTGCATGTTTTTGATCTTCAGGTTTTTTATTTTTTTTCTCAATATCTTCTAATAATAATATTTCCTATAAAAAAAAATACCCAAAAGCATATGTAATTTTTAGTTGAAAAAAAGAAAGAAATTCTATGTAAATAGTATAGCTTACCAAAACAACCTAATAATATATACTAAACTTGAAATCGTCACTTTGCGAGTTAGTTATCTGCACCACAAACGTTACGCAAGACTGTTTTATAAAATGCGCACAGAAAAAAGATTTAAATGCTATTATGATCTGAATATCAAGAACATTGTTGTCAGTGTGCTCTCTATTTTGTTTCCAAGTACAGATACACTAAATATTGTGTACATACTACATTCAGTGTAGCTTAGGTGAAAATATGGAACCCGCCTTTAATTCTAATTTTTAACATGATGTTGTCATCAAAATGAAAGACGAAGATACCAATTTCGGATGAAAATTGTTTGAGCAACAACATATTAATGTTGAAGAAATTTGGATACATAGAATATAGATGCTCGTTTTTTTAAATGTGATGAACTATGACACAAAATATGAAAATACGACTTTTATAATTCAACTGGCCATATGATGATGTCACAACATCCGATTTGTACATGAATTTGTATCTACAATTCAACAGCTTCCAGAAAACATTTTAATCATGAGTATCACTTTTTATTCTAAAGAGCTATTTATAACAGATAATAATGAAAGAGACAAAAATCCCATATCTTACATTCGTGTGGCCATATGATGACGTCATAACATCCGAGAGGTCAAAATTCTACATGAATTCATATCTACTATTTTTACTATTGCATAATAAGTTTAAAAAATTGGGGGTCACCTTTGATCCTAAAGAGCTATAATAGATAAAAAAAGTTACAATATTTTGTAACTTTTTCAACTAAAACGCGCACAAATGGTTAAAATCAACGTGGTTTAATTTGAAATCTTTTTTTAAATGACTAGGAAAGGCTGGAAAATCATAATTCAAGAGAAAAACACATGATTTTCATGCTCCGTTCATGTAAAATTGCTTGTGCGCCCAGGAATTTTTGCCATGCACAAAATGTCATGATCAGCATAGAAAGAAAAATTAGAAATTAACGTTGCACATTTTTAAATTTTAAATGCGTGTGCGCGCGTAACTTTTTGTGAAACATGCCATTTTTAATCAACAGAATGTTTTCTCTTGATATGACTTAAATTTTCACAAAGTGTCAATAAAAAATTATGCTTGGTTTTTAATCTATGATCAATCATAAACTAGACATGAAACTCGTCACTTTGACGAGTTAGTTATCCGCACCACGACAAACGCCACGTGCACGTCATACGTTGGAATATTGCACACAGATAAAGATTATGGCATTATGACAAGAACTGAAGAATATGATATGCTGTTAGTGCTGAATTCTGTCAATTTTGTGTCATATAGTATATACATGCAAACAGTATAAGCTGTATACATATTACATACAGTGTAGAATAGGTGAAATTACGGGACCCGCCATTTATTCCAATTTTTAACATGGCGACGGTATCAAAATGAAACACTTAGATAGCAATTTCAGAAGGAAATTATCTCAGGAACAACATATTAACGTGTAGAAGAAATTTGAATACGTAAAATATAGATGCGCACCCTTTTAAATGTGATGAACTATTACGCAAAATATGAAAATACGACTTTTTTTATTCAACTGGCCATATGATGACGTCAGAACATCCGATTGGCAAAATGTTTACATGAATTCGTATCTACAATCCAATAGCTTCCAGAAAACGTTTTAATCGTGATTATCACATTTTATTCTTACGAGCTATTACAGATTAAAATTTACTGTAAAGATGAAATTAATGACCCACGTAATTAAAATTTTTAGGCATGATGACGTCATAAAAATTAAAATATTTTTATCTCATGCTAAAGAAAGTTGATTGACCTACACAATATATAAATGTAGGAGAAAAAGGAATACAGATAAGCGTGATGCGCTCCATTGAATGTGATGAGCAATAACGAAAGAGACAAAAATCCTATATTTTACATTCGTGTGGCCATACGATGACGTCACAATGTTTTTTTAGCCTTATTGATGCATGATCCGATATCTACAACTCATCAACTTCTAGATTTTGTAATAAAAATAAACGGTTAACGGTTTACTTTAGAAACTATGACTGTTTAAAAAAAGACATAATTTTGACGATTTTTTAAGCTTTTTCATAAAAAACGCGCACGAATTGTCTAATTCAACGTGTTCGTATGGCGTTATTTAAACTGGAAAAGGTCTAAATTGTTTTCAAAATTACTAGGAAAGGCTTGAAAAATATAATTCAAGAGAAAAAAATATGTTTTGAACGCTACGTGCGCACCGCGCGCGTAAAAAATTGCGCGCCCGTGGGAATTTTTGACATGCTCAAAATGACAGGAAACGCGTAAAAAGTTGATTAGAAATTAATTTTGCGCATTTTGAAATTTTAAATGCGCGTGCGCGCGTAACTTCTTGTGAAACATGCCATTTTTAATCCGTAGAAAGTTTGCCCCTGATATGACTTAAATTTTGTCAAAGTGTCAATACTAAATGACTTTTGGTTTTTAATCTATGATCAATCATTGAAATTCATAAAATTGCGCGTAAGTCACGTTGCGCAACTATGACGTCATTCAAAAATAGGAGGTGCACAACTTCACGTAAATGCCCATATGTTGTCAAAGTTATGAAATGTTATGTTTACACATTTTAGAGGAACACGACTCACAAAAAGGAAGGAAGGAAAGAAGAATAATACAGAAAAACTAGATTTGAACTCGTCACTTTGACGAGTTCGGGTTATCCGCGCAAACGCAACATGCACATATTTTAAACTACATGAACCTCGACAATTATTATGCCATCCTATGACATGAATTAAATATGTTTACAGTGCTGAATTGTACCTATTTTGTAGCATACAGCATATTACAGTATTTACAAAATACATTGTAATTGTTATATACAGTGTAGCATAGACGAAATTACAAGACCCATCTTTTAAATCCAATTATTAACACGATGACGTCATCAAATTGACATTATAAAGATAACAATTTTTGAAGATAATCATCTAAATAATTACATTAATACAAATTTGAAGAATTTTGGGCACGTAAAAGTGAGATGCGCTCTCATTTAAATGCAATGAACTTTTCCGCAAGAGATGAAAATACGACTTTTTTTATTCAACTGGCCATATGATGACATCACAACATCTGATTGGCAAAATGTTCACATGAATTCGTATCTACAATCCAATAGCTTCCAGAAAACGTTTTATTCATGATTATCACTTTTTATTCTGACGAGCTATAACAGATTGAAATTTACTGTAAAGATGAAATAAGGTGACCCACGTTATTTACATTTTTAGACACGATGACGTCATAAAAATTAAAATATTTTTAACTCATGGAAAAGATAGTTGATTGACCTAGACAGTATTAAAATATCTGAGGAAATGGAATACGTATAAGCGAGATGCGCTCTATTTAATGTGATGAGCAATAACGAAAGAGTAAAAAATCCTATATTTTACATTCGTGTGGCCATACGATGACGTCATAACATCCGAGGGGTAATGATTCTGCATGAATTCATATCTTCAACATATCTGCTTACATATTAAATTAAAAAAATTGGGGGTCATGGATGATCCTGAGGAGCTATAATAGATTCAAAATAGGCATAATTTTGACAATATTGTGTAACATTTTCAACTAAAACGCGCGCGAATGGTATAAATCAACGTGTTCGTATGACGTCATTTTAATTTGAAATGATGTCAATCTTTTTCAAAATGACTAGGAAAGGCTGGAAAATTACAATTCAAGGGAAAAAAACATGATTTTCGTACTCCGTGCGCACCATACGCGTAAATTATTTTGCGCGCGCGGGAATTTTTGACATGCTCAAAATGTCATGATCAGCGTAGAAAGTTTATTAGAAATTAATTTTGCGCATTTTAAAACTTTAAATGCGCGTGCGCGCGTAACTTCTTGTAAAACATGCCATTTTTAATCCATAGAAAATTGACCTATGATATGAATTATAATTTTATTAAGTTTCATGAAACAATATTTGTTGGTTCTAAAGTTATGATCAGTTATAGAAATTCATAAAATCGCGCGTAACTTACGCAACGCGGATCTGACATCGTCCAAAAGCTTGGCTGCACATCTACACTTCAATGTCAATCTTTTTACCAAGTTATAGAAAGTTATGTTTACAAGCAATAGAGATATGCTGGTCACAAAAATCCGGGAAAGAAAGAAGAATAACAAAGAAGATGAAAAAGATATTTACAATCACATGGGTTATCCTGCAACTAAGTTGCGGATAACCAAAAATATTGATCTCATACAATAACAAGGAGTTATCCGCTTGGTATACCAAGCGGATAACTAAAAATCATAACATGTACTGTAAGTCATGTTGTGCAACTATGACGTCTTTGAAAAATAGGAGGTGCACAACTTCACGTAAATGTCATAACATTTTTAAAGATACGCGATGCACACAAAATGGGGGAGAAAGACAGAAGAAGTTTCTTGCACATCAACAGGTACAGGTCACGCCATACGTTGGAATGTTGCGCACAGAAAAGAATTATACCATTATGACCTAAAAATATGTTGCTAGTGCTGAATTCTGTCTATTTTGTGTTATATAGTATACTAGAGGGTGAGCTCGCGTAGACGATGGTTCTCGGAATGATAATGAAAAAAGGTTTTAGAAGGACTTTCTGACTTTGACGTTTTCTTTCGGTTACCATTACTGAAATACTTGATATTGGTAAAACTAACCTTACCAGTAGGGCCCTTGTAGTGCGGAGGTGGGGAGGCGGCGTTCATTTGAGGGAGGTGCTTATTCGAGGGATACGTTTAATTTTTTAGTTTTAATAATATGGTAACATTTATAATCAAATAAAATCCTCTATTAGATATGAAAAGTGGTAAAAAAGAATAACAAATGCTTGGTAAATTGTAGATAACAGTCTGATGAATTCTACTACAAATAGTATAATTGTGTTATAAATATAATACAAAATGTGATTATTATTCTAAGTGATGTTTTATTGGGAAGGTGTTCTGTGTTTATTCAAATAAATACCATCCTATTTGGTATAAATAATACATTATTTAAAACTAACTTCTGCGACAGAGTGGGTCGTTTCGGCCTAAGAGGGAAGACGTTTAGACGGCTTGCAACATGTGGGTCCTAACGGTACACAGATAGCCCACAGTTATTTCTGCAAGCTTACTCAATAACTCGGCTATCAGGGCTTTACTCGATTTCAAACAAAAGGTCTTATCAATTAATTTTATATACCATTCCCCACAATATACTTGGATGCTTAATGGCGTATATTTAATCTGCAGTATAATTTTTATTTTGCTACTGCACACAGGCGGTCCGAAAATAAACAAAAAACTAAAATGGCTATCGCCACCAACCAGGAAGTTGTAAGGTGAACCCATGGACTCACCATGAACCCGGAAATTACTTCCACCTCGCACAGAAAATCTGATGAAATCAGAAATTTTGTTTCAAAACTCTTTAATATCTTCCTAAGATAGAAATATGGAACAATATCGTAATCGTGGAAACTAATGTTATCAAACCTACGTTTCGCTGTACATTTAAGATAGATAAGGTAGCTATCCAAGGCGGAGATTTGTCCCAAAGTTTTTCCATTTTGTTTACCTATGTCAGAATTAACCATAATTTATATATAGATACCGTATACACAGTATAATTATACTGTATACATACTACATACAGTGTAGAATAGATCAAACTGCCGCCTTTAATTATAATTTTTAACATGATGATATCATCAAAATGAAACACAAAGTTCGGAAGAAAATAATCTGACAACAACATATTAACGTGTTGAAGAAATTCGGATATGTAGAATACAGATGCGCGCTCTTTTAAATATGATGAACTATGACGCAAAATATGAAAATATGACTTTTATAATTCAACTGGCCATATGATGACGTCACAACTCTGATGTGCAAAATTTGTACATTAATTCGTATCTACAATTTAACAGCTTCTAGAAAACGTTTACATTATGAGTATCTCTTTTCATTCTGTGGAGCTACAACATATTGAAATTTACTGTAATGATGAAAATAAGTGACCCAAGTTTTTCATGCTTATGAACATGATGACGTCATCAACATTTAAAAGATGGTAAATCATCCGAAAGATAATTGATTGACCTAGACAATATCAAAATATTGAGGAAATTGAGGTACGGATAAGCAGAGATGCGCTTTTATTAAATGTGATGAGCTATGACAGAAGAGACAAAAATCCTATATTTTATATTCGTGTGGCCATACGATGACATCACAATATCCGGTTAGCCATATTGATTTCTACAGCTCATCAACTTATAGAATATGTATTTAAAAAAAAAAAATTCTCCGTGTACTTTAGAAACTATGACTGTGTAAAAAAAGACACCAAAAACGTTCCCAAATTATAGCTCCATGGTTCATGCAAAACAATTATGTTTTTAACACTAAAAAAAACGCAAATGTAAAATATACAAAACTTTTAAATGAATGATGAACCATAGAGATATTATAGTTCACTATAATATCTCTATGGATGAACCCAGTAGTGAGTGCATGGCTTTTAATCAATCAGTCAATCAAACATTCTATCATGCATGGTTTATTATTACCTCATTCAGCAGGCATTAATTAGAAAATATCATGTCTATTGGGACATATACACATTAATATGTACAGTGAATCAGTGTTTTCATAAGTAATTGCACATTTATTTTATTGATTTGCATTGTTTGCAGACTTCTCTAGGAAATCTACTGTACTACTTATTTTTTTTTTAAATATAATAACTTAATATTTGGAATGATTGATTTCATTGATTGCATTTTGGATGTCAGCACGCAACAATCGCCAGTTGCATTAAAACAAATCATGGAAGGGCTCGGTTCTAGAGGCTAGGCATAGCATAGATTAGGTGATAGAAAGCGTATTGTGATAAACAATTTTCATTGTTGCTGTAATTTAAAACATAACATTTGAATTTACCATTGCGGTTTCTTATATTACTATTCTGTAAAAATGTAATGATTCTTGCATGTTTCAATACCATTTGGTAAAATATGTTTTCATTGACGAGTTGCTTGTTGGGAAATAGCATTAAAGTAAGCGTTTACGTGCTTGTGCAAAACCTCCTTATTAAAGGATTATCATTGTACGAATTTTAGCTGCATTCACAATTTGGTAATTTTATTAGAGTATTACTGAATTTTTTCAACCACTTTAGATTATTTGACCGTAAGGACAAACATGCATCATAAATTGACAGTCCATTAGGATCCAACTTTTCAAGATTTCACCAAGTGTCTGATCATCAACATTTCATAATGCCATGTACTCAAAAAGAAGTTCAAACTTGAAGAATAAGAAGAAAGAATGATCTTACTTTAATTCTTTTTGCAGCAACTGATGCTTCACCTACTCCTTTGATAGCATAGGGTGTGGACATAAGTGTCACTCTCATAGAGTTCAAGCAAGCAACATATGTAAATGCCTGTAATCAAGAATTTTTGAAATATTTCATTTAATAATGGTCATAATTTAAATATTTCATATTGTTTTGGAAGGTTTGTTTATAATACATAGAATTTGACTTGAGTCAGTGCTCATATCAATATAAATTTCCAAGAAAATTGATGATTAGATATTAAGTGTAGAACATTTGTTTGATGAAAAACACATGTTAGTGAAGAGATGTTTTTTTCACATTTTGAATTATGCTTAAAGATACATTGTCACCATGAAAAAATGTTTTTCAATTTTTTGGTGACATTTTAAAGTCACATAAAAGTTTATTCATTTTGACAAATAAATGAATGAATTATGAATGAATCATTTACCTGAAAAAACTGCTAAGTCAAAGCAAAAAATAGTAAAATTGGCTGCCATGCCAATGGGTTTTGGTTGAATTTAACCGTCTAACTGTCTTTTGAAGTGAAAACATTCTTTTTATTAATTTTTTTTAAAATATGGCCTATTCCTGGTTTCAGCAAGTGACTATTTAGACATTTTTCATCACAAAGTTCATGCCATGGTGTTCATAGGGTTTGAAGAACCCTCCACACCTCTTTGCTGAAGTCCTCTTTTCCAACTAGAGACAACCAAGGCCTACGCAATCTCATGATGATGTTTTAGCCATCCTAAACAGCTAGCAGGAAAATTCCACCACTACTACTATAACATTTCCGGCTATGAGCTTCCAGAAGCAAACATATTCAAATTCATGTAAGCATCTATCTATTGATCAATTTTAAGATTTGCATTTATCAATAATTGTTCACATTAGAAAGTAAAGAAATTACATACTTGTGCTGCAGTAAGACTATCTCCTAACAAGGTGTGTACCAGTATTGTAACAACAGTTGCTATGATGGGAACCAATGGTGACAGTGACAAGTTAATACTCTGAATTATTGCTGCCTTCTCAAGAAAAACTTTCTCATTCAAGCGAACCTCTACAGTATAAACAAAAATCAACATACAATGTATATTAGATGTTTAGATTAAGAAAACTATAAACAAACAGCAGCAAACTTTTAGAAAATACTATTTATAAGACTTTTTCTCATTCTCACAGATTTCCTTATCTTTATCGTTTCAAATTAATTAAAATTATATGTAACACTGAAAATGCTAATAACACCAGTAAATGTATGAGTAGTGTACAACAAATATATTATATATAATTCCTTAATTGCAAGACGTTTTTGTAAGAAAACAATCCATGTTTGATACATGTATTATTGTCCTGTGGTACGTCATTTGAAATCGTTTTTTACGCTGAAATTATACTATGTATTCGAGAACTATCTAGTCATTTCAAATTAATTACTTCATTTATTTTAAAAGTTGGATTTGGAATGATGACAGAGTAGAGCTTCGCGAAGTTTTGACCAATCACAAATGGTCTTTCTAAGGTCTTACAATCATATTTTAGAGGACGCTATGTGAGACAGTGGAACCAGAATCCATAGCCATAACATCGGCAAGGGTTCGAGGCTCACTCGCTCCATGGTTCTGGTGGTAGAACAAGTCTTCTCGGATAAGGACTATAAACTGTAGGTCCAGTGTATGCACATTGCTCGTGTGCACTTTAAAGAACCTAGTACATCTTTCGAGACGAGTAGGGGATTTCCAATTACATGATGTGACCCTTAGGGGAGAAGAATGTTGTTGAAAAGGTGTAACATCTAAGTCCCCAGCGTTCTGATCTTCATGAAATAGCGTTTTATAAATGTTGCATTACATTACATTACATGTAACCATACATAAATATGTTATATTTATAAATCACTAAGCATGAATTGTATGGCTCGTGGGGAGAAACCAATGCCTGTCAATCTTTGGTTTCGAGTTTGTGCCTCAACGCTTGTGCAGAAATATTTTTTCAACGGCAGATGCGAGTTGCTAAACGAAAATGACGCGGTCAATATCAAATTTATCCAGAATTCGCTGAATTTTATATATCGGTCAATATCAAAATCTACGAGGAACTTCAGTATTACGATCCTCTGAGCTGTAGTCATGTGATGCAATTTCAACCATTCACATATTAATACAGGCCATGAATTTATATATTAATATTAGGGCTGATTCTCACTTTTACAGATTTCCTCATCTTTATCATTTCAAGTTAGTTTTAAATTTTCAGAATCATATCACTGGTATATTCTGTGCCTGTTAAATTATTAATACGGTTATTGTTGTCTATTTTACTCTATCATTTTGAATTAACTTTTAGCTTATTCTTTTACATATCTCTATTGAGATCCAGTCACTGCTCAGTTTTTTACAGTAATTTGCCTTTAGATTTATTATATTGTTTACATAAATATTGACATTAAAATAACTATAAGGATTTCAAGGCCATAACTTGATATGTTAAGGGTAAACCCAGCTGAAGACTAATAAACAACTCTCCTGAGGCAAATGTAACATTTGATCAGCATCAATATTACTAAACATCAATGTGCTGAGTGGTTAGATGAGCAGCCATAAGGGACAGAAGATACATTGCATATTCATCACACTGTCACAGAGTATTCTTAAAAGCTATTAAAGTGATTGTAGAAACAGTAAAATGAGAAGAGGGGTCACCCCGTAGCCATGAGCAATAGCTGGTAATCATACCCCAGGCCTTGAATCACTGCCCAACATAAATATCTATTTTGAACTTTAATACTCAAAGTATGTCTTACTGTACATCTCTACATTTAATACTTTATGGTTATACCTATACTGTAGTCATCAAACAAAGAAAAAAAATGTTTTTAATTGGATTTATTGTTAGTGAAATGGAATCCTTTTCTTATAATAAAACATATATCTTCATAGCAACGAAATGGGAGCTTGGTGAATGAACAATAGCTCTTAAACAATAGACTCAAAAACATAATTGCAATCATTTTGTTTTCCTTTTTTAAAATCTAAAACTAAAACTAGATTTGAACTCATCACTTTGACGAGTTTGGGATATCTGCGAAAATGCAACATGCACATACGTTAAACTATTATGAACGTCGACAATTATTATGCCATCCTACAACATGAATTAAATATGTTTACAGTGCTGAATTGTACCTATTTTGTATCATACAGCATATGTATTTACAGAATACACTGTATATATTATACACAGTGTAGCATAGATGAAATTACGAGACCCATCTTTTAATCCAATTTTTAACACGATGACGTCATAAAAAATTGACATATAAAGTAACAATTTTAGAAGATAATCATCAGTAATACAAATTTTGAAGAATTTTGGGCACATAATAGCAAGATGTGCTCTCTTTTAATCGTGAGAAACATTTACGAAATCTGACTTTTTAAATTCAACTGGCCATATGATGACATCATGTCATCAAGATAGACAAAATGTGTATATGAAATCATATCTACAATTCAACAGCTTCCATAATAAGTTTTAATCACGTAGGTCACTTTTCATTCCGATGAGATATAACAGATTAAAATATACTGTATAGATAAAATCAAGTAAATCATGTTATTCTAATTTTTTTATATGATGATGTAATAACAATTAACATTTTCGTAACTCATGTGAAAGAAAATTGATTTAGCAAAAACATATTAAAATCTAAGAAACGCAATGCAGTCTATTAAATATGATTAACTAGTACAAAAGCAAACAAAATTCAATTTTTTAAATTGATTAGAAATTGATATTTCGTAATATAAAATTTTAACTGCGCATGCGCGCAATTTCTTGTGCAAAAAACCATTTTTATTCTATACATAGTTGACCCCTTATATAAATTATGATTTTATTAAGTTTCAATAAAAAATGACTTATCATTCTAAATTTATGATCAATCATAGGATTTCATAAAATCACACGTACGTTACGCTGCACGTCGTGGAAAGAAAGAAGAATAAAGATAAAAAAAAAGATCCTGACAAACAAAAGTTGCAGATAATGAAAAAAAAAAAGATCCTAACAATAACAAGGCTTATCCGCAATTACCTTGCGGATAACCAATGAATGAAAAATATATTTGAAATGAACTTTAAAATAATAAAGTGGTGATGTTTATGAGAATTCTTGCATTCTATGATGTCATTATACTATGCGTCCTGGTAACAAACAATTCAATCAGGGAAATTTGTACGCTTCAAATGAAGGGTCAACTTCCTATGACATTTGCAATAAGTTGCGTGCGTGTACATCCTTCAAACTTGAAGAATGTGCAAAATCAATATCTAAATAATTTAGCGAATATTTCAGGTAATTTTTAGCATTTCAAAATTCTTACTTTTTTGGGGTGCATAACTAAAATAGACACAATTTAACACTGTACTTATAATATAATCAATTTTCTGCATTCACATTTTGTTTAAAATCCTTTTGTTTCACACGTTGTATTGCATGGATCACCTAATTCATCAAAAGTTACGAGTTCACATCTAATATTAAAATTATATTTATTAATTACTGAAATGTAAGTACAATTATAATAATATAGTGGCTTCCAGTTCATTCTGGTGTTCCTCAGGGGTCAATCCTCAGTCCCCTCCTTTTTAATCTGTATGTGAACGATATTCCATCGCTGTTTCGCTATTCAGATTGTCTTATGTTTCCTGACGATCTAAAAATTATTAAAACTATCAACAGTTATGAAGATGCTGAAATGCTTCAGGGAGACCTTACTAAATTTAGTTCCTGGTCCACTTTGTGGGGCATGATGTTAAACTCTTCCAAGTGCAATATTTTGTCCTTTACTTTAAATAAAAATAAAATTGTTTATGTCTATTCCGTCGACGACAAACCTATTAATAAGGTGCATCAACATCGTGACCTTGGTATTATTTTAGATAGTTTCCTTACTTTTTCTTTTCATGTTGATCATCTTCTTAATAAATGCAATAAGCTGCTTGGGCTGATGTGGCGCAATGGAAAATATCTTAAGTCGTTCTTCCAAAGTTTATAATTTTTTTTGCCTTAATTCAACCTAATTTAGACTTTTGTTCTGTTATTTACAATTCAATCTCCAAAATCCAAGCCTCACGTATTGCCCGACTCTACTCTAGATTTTTGCGCTGCATCAGCCACAATCAGAATAACCTTTTTAAATGTAACAATATTTATAATTGTGATGATGATAAAAAAATATATCCCATATCTCATGCTTCATTACGTAGATGTCACAACATGATGTTATTTTTCTTTTTAAATGTCTTCATTCAATTTTTGACTGCAACTTTATCTCCAATTTCGGTATTCGTGTTCCCGCCCGTAACTTAAGAAACAACAATATCCTTTGTGTTCCCTTTTGTAGAGTCAATGTTCTAAAAAATGGTTACATCAGTAGATTAAGTTTATATTATAATAAAATTTTAGTCCAGGCCCATCCCCATATTGACATTTTTATTTCCAATCTTTATCTGTTTTGTCGTAATTTAAGTGTTTCTGAGTTGTTGTAATTGTATTGTATATGTTAAACCAAGCTGTAAGTGGCGGATTTGTTTCTGCTGTTGTTTCTGGTTTTAAAAATAAAATAAAATAAAAAAATAAAAATAATGTTTTCTTAATCTTACATAAGATCATTTTTACCAGTCAAATTAGAAATAAATAAATTTTAAATAGAAGTAAAAAACAAAATAATTCAAGCTAAACACATACTTGCAATTTTATTAATGAATGGCAACTCCCAAGCATACATCTTGATTACTTTTATATTGCTGATAATCTCATCCATTTTGCTTACACGTGCGTCAGTAATGGAAACTGCACTCTCTCGAAGGCTTGATACTATTTTGAAGATCACCATCTAAGGAAAACAAAAACTATACTTAAAGATGTATTGTCCCCAAAAACATGAAAAATGAATATTAATAAAAAAAAAAGAATGTTTGCATTTTGCAGTTTTAATAAAGTTATCACAAAAAATAACATTTAGTCGGGTCAAAATATGAAAATATAAGGCCTAACCCCAAAAAAATTGCAAGAAAATGTTTTTTGATGTATTACAATAAAATATGGTCTCAAAAAACATATATAAAAAAAAACCCAAATCTGACTACCGCAATGGTTCAAAATTCGACGTTAAAAAAGATGGCCGCCAATTTTTAAAAATCTGTAACCGCTTGTAGTAGACAGCTGTATTTCGTGTCAAATTATTCAAAATATATATGTTTATATTTACACTTTTAGAACATTTTGTTGAAACATGACCGGAAATTCCAGTTTGTGACCTTTGACATATATGGTATGACGTTTATATATATCTACGTAACTGCAAATCACAGAGTCTTGAAATTGGTGTCAAAATGTTCAGAACATACATATTTATATTTACCCTTTTTAAACATTTTGTTGAAACATGACCGGAAATTCCATTTTGTGACCTTTGACCCATAGATGGCATAAAAAAATGTTCATATCTACGTAACTAAAAATCATAGAGCCTTGATATTGGTGTCAAAATGATCAGAACATACATATTTATATTTACTGTTTTTGAAAATTTTGTTGAAAAATAATCGAAAACACAAGGTTTTCCCTTTGACACGATGTCTATGCAGAGCCTGTAATATACATACAGGATCTGGAAGAATTGCATGTGAAAATGGATTAAAGGAAAGGCAAATGGCAGTGAAAACAATCAAATGCAAACAATGGCAAAGGAACTTGATTGTGTAACTATACAGTTTGAAAATAATGTAAAAAATAATAGATGCAAGAGAAAAAATATCACGATACACACCAAGAAATGTCAACAAAAGGAAGAATTAAAACCATCTATAGCACATTGGCCTCTGATATATCAATGAGTTAAAAGCTGAACAGTTACAGATTAAATCAAAGTAATTGGAAGCAATAAAAAGGGAGAAGTGAAACAATGCTAGTGAAACTAGCACGTTTACAATGATTAAAAGAAGGGGGTTAAAGGGGGAGAAAGTTGTAAGAGCTGTGGTGCAATAATGAAAACAAAATATAATAGAATTCTTCTTGAACATGCCTCAAATCTTCTTTTCTATTCTTCAATTACAAAGGAGCAGAAGAGTGGTATGTCGGAACAATTAAACTGAACGTCCACAAACCTGGCAGTTATTACAAATAAAGATTCCTCTAAATTAATCTGTAATCAAGTTAGGAATAAATTAGGTATTTTATATTTAAGAATTTTTACAAAACACTACGTTTGAATCTTCAACACGATGTGTGTCGTAAGTGCGTAAAAGCAGATTACAGGCTCTGCATGAAAATATCATTCGCGTAAAACATGCCTCATGTATATGTATGTGAAAATATTTCAGGCCACAAGTATCAAAGGTCAAAACCTTGTGTTTTCGGTTACACCTTGTGTTTTCGGAACAAAATGTTCAAAAACAGTAAATATAAATATGTATGTTCTGAACATTTTGACACCAATATCAAGACTCTGTCATTTTTAGTTACGTAGATATGAACATTTTTTTATGCGAGATATATGTCAAAGGTCACAAAATGGAATTTCCGGTCATGTTTCAACAAAATGTTCAAAAAGCGTAAATATAAACATATATATTTTGAACAATTTGACACCAAATACAGCTGTCTACTACAAGCGGTTACCGATTTTCAAAAATTGGCGGCCATCTTTTTTAACGTCAAATTTTGAACCTTTGCGGTAGTCCGATTTTGGTAAACTTTTAATATATATTTTTTGAGACCATATTTTATTGTAATTTATCAAAAAACATTTTCTTGCAATTTTTTTGGGGTAATGAAACAGTTTGACTCGACTAATTTTCACTTATAAAAAGACAAATTCAATGGTAAACTAGATTTGAACTCGTCACTTTAACGAGTTAGTTATCCGCACAACAACAACGCCACATGCAGGTACGCTAGAAAATGTGAACAGAAACAGATTACAGCACTATTACCTGATAATAATATGTTGGTGCTAAATTATGTCTATTTTGTGCTTTATACAGTATAATACGTCTGTATCTATCTACATACAGTGTAACATACTGAAACCAACGTTATTCAAATTTTGTGACATGATGACGTCATCCAAATTAAAATAGTTGTAACTCATGCAAAAGATAAATGATTACATTGGACAATATTAAAAAATGGGAGAAAATGGAATATAAATAAGCGAGATGCGTTCTATTAAATGTGATGAACTATGACGAAACAGACAAAAATCTACAGGTGGGATGAAACCAAAAATAAATTGCAAAAACCATTTTTTACGCTTTGTACGAGCTGTGCGCACAAGCGGGTGCGCAAAACGCAAACAAATTTGAACATTTTTAAAAATTCATTTTGCATGTTTTGAAATTTCAAATACGCGTACTGGCGTAATTTTGTGCATAGCAATCTTCTGACCAAGTTATACAATCTTATGTTGACAAGCATTAGAGATACACTGCGGACAAAATTCGTGGAAAGAAAGAAGAATAAGATAGGAAAAAAACCAAATCCTGACAATAACAAGGGGTTATCCGCCAAGTGAGGATAACCAAAAAAAAAGTTGATGATCTTATACAACCACAAGGAGTTATCCGCCAAGGTCCGGATAACTAATTAAACCAAAACCCCATTAACTTAAAGTAAGTTTTTCATACAGTTGTTTTTTCGATACATATTTTGGTCAAAGTGAATATTACAATCATGACATTAAAATGGCTTATTCAACAAAAACATTTTAACAAATTATTTTTTTAGGGGGACAATAATCATCTTTAAATCCTACGAATCACTAATAGAGATTTTGTTATACCTTGAAGACACAGAAAATGTTATAGTTAAAATCATAAGATAATGGCTGTAAATAAAATAACTGCAAAGTTAAAACAAGTTTATGTTTAGTAAAATAATTCTTATAATAAACTTCAATCAAGCAGCACAAATTTAAATCTGGTTTTGTTCTTGGAATTATAAATTTAATTTAAAATTCTTATGACAGCCAGTTATGTTAATCTAAATCTGCCTGAAGCTGTTCAACCCAGGCTAATCAGCGATCAACTATAATTGATCTTATGTTTTAAATCTAAAATTGCATACACATAGCAACAGCTTTACTCTGTCATCATATCATTGCCTATACTGCAACTATACAAAGGGAATTGATTTTGAACCTTAAACTAGGTACAGCTTATCAACCCTTTCGCACGAAATGTCAAAATAAAATGAAAATTGCCAGTCTTTCCCCAGACGACAATAAAATTGAATCAATCACCAGAATACACCAATATGGGGAAAGGGGTAGGGGTTGTTCCAGCTGAACATCACTTGAAATGACTTCCTTCCAGTACAGAAACAATGTTTCACAAGGGACCCTTAAAATCCTTATAAGACATATCAACAATGTGAATCAAGCAAGCTACAACAACACAAATGAAAAATGCTGAGCAATTCATTGACCTGGGGCTAATTAATATTTACAATAAATTTATGAAACTATTAACATTTAAAATATACAGTATTTCTCAACTGCAGTAATAAGCCTGAAGTTTAAATGGTATGTGTATGTACCATACTAAACACAGACGATAACAAAGCATCTAACTCTTATTCTTTTAGGCCTACAGTATGTTATAGTAAATAGAAATGTTGAGCAATTGTATCAACTGCAGTCACTTGCCTTTTTTAAATCATTAAAGTTGAAAATAAATAACGATGATGATCGAGCCGGACTGCTAATATTTACACATTGTTTTCTTTGTTCTATTTGTTGCTGGGACACGCTCACATGAAGTGTTGCAAACCGAAGGCCATGTGAAAATTGGAAAAGTCTTATAGGACTTTTATTTGTAATATAGTTTGACTTACACTTGCTTCGTTCACAAACCATAATGACTTAATTTGATTGGTCAATTTGAACAATCATCATTATAGTTGAACTTGGTTAAACGTAAGCAATTTTTAACGTTTATTTTGAATCTGGTTAATTCAATGCAATTCATCCCAACTAAACGTCGACTGAAAACAGGCTTTTAGCCAAAAAATAAATTGTCTCCTTAATAGTGGTTTTTGTGGGAAAAAACAAAAACAATTTACTGTATACCAATATGAACAATATGGACCTGGACTGGAAATTGAAAATGTAGCAGCCAAACATTTCACCAATAAAAACTGTACATAATTGTTATGATATCTATTTTTTAAATATAATTTTAAAATATCATCAAATTATTCGGTCATTTTTGTGATGGAAAAAGAATACTGTCCTATTAATTGAATCAACCATTTGTCCCACTCAAAAGTGTCTCCGTCCCCTTAATAGGGGTGTTTCCTGAGTATAGGGGTTTGCCGTAGTGTAAAAATATTGCTATTAATTAGTGTAATAAGCATGTCCCCTGAATAGGGGTGTCCTATTAAAGGAAAATAGATGGAACAGATCTAAAGATAATTGATGGAATTTTTGTTTCAGTTCTATTATAACACGTAATATAATATATAGAATATTAATGCAACAAAACAGTCACCTCATAAACAGTTAAGCTTAAGAATAAGAGCAATTTTCTGTCACATTTTTCAGGACAGCAATAAAAATAACCCTGTGTAATCAGGGTTTTATGGACTATCCTGGTCAAAATACATGTTTTTAGAAACATGCCACTATAACTACTGTATACTTTTTAAATACAGTAAGCCTAATTGTTTAGCTTATGCTTTGAAATTTTAACTTCCATTTCTTATCTAGGATATTGCTTGTAATCTTGTAATTAAACAGAATCATAAATATAACACACAGACCTAATGCCTGGTTCTTTAAGTAAATCATAATTCATATTTCAATCGATTTCTGACTACATCAAAATTGTCAATTTTTGCCAACGACTTTATCTTTGTCCACGATATATGTTGTATAATAATTCTTTTTTCATTCGGTTTAATTTATGAGCATATCTATGTGAAAAACCTTGACCTTGAATGTAAAAAAGTTAATAGTCGACAAAGTTAATCGAACATGACACGCCACACAAACTTAGTATTATTTTAGGTATCACAACTAAAAGAAGTAAATGGTAACAACTGTATAATATATGTCTATAGCAATATCATAATCAACGTTATAAAATTAAATTTAAAACTACTAAAGGTTTCTCTATTTTTCATAACTGATCTTGTATGCAGTAGAAAAAACAATTGCCGTCTTCACAAAGGATTCTATGTTTTCTTTAAGTCGGATAGTCTTTGAAAAATTGAAAGAACTACATGCCTTCTTAGCTGATGAGGATTGACATTTTTAAATAATGGTCTGAGAAAATATAGGCTTAGTTTGTTTAAAATATAAAATAAGAGTTATTAACACAGTTGGTCATTTTTTCGTGCATATTGGAATTAACTAGAATAATAAATTTTTATGTCACCAATGAACTTTATAAATTTCCTAAGAAGAATATGAATTCGTCTGAAGATTGCTAATGATAGAAAACATTTACATGACTGTGACCGTCAAAAATGCTACTAAAATTTATTAGTATTTATCAGTATCAGTAGATTGTACTTGCTGGAATAAGCGGACATATTTTTCTGCTTCATATGCTTAGTTTTCCGTTTCATTTTAAAAAGATTGTTGCAATATAATTAAATTAACACTGGCTCTTTAAAATATGAAAATGTATGAGTTTACTGCTTGATAAACATTAAAGGAATGGCCCAGCATCGAAGTATATGACAAAAATCAGTTCGTTTTTGTTTTGATCCGGAGTAGACAGAACATTCCACCTCCACATTCCGCAATCCGCCGCCGCCCGGAAGAATACAATTACTAACAAAGATAGAACATTGAGTTATGCACATTTTATGCACTGGTCCTGACGTTCCACTGGTTATATTCACGCCAAATATATACGCCATATGATACGTCGTGCGAGTCAGTCAAGTCTTACTTTCTACAACAATTTAATGATTTTGCTGTTAAAAAGTGAGGGGACAATCTCCCACTAAAAAAATATGTGGGGTGGGGGACATGTCCCTCTCGTACACCCCAGGATCTGCGCCGGTGTGTGAGGTTATGTTGACTTGTGATTCAAAATCAATGGTGTGTGTGCCTTATAAAAATGTTCTACTCGACCTCAGCCAAAATTGAATTGGCCTAGCTTCCCGGCCTGCCTTGTGCAATGATTCAAAATGGATTCATTGAATAATAGTTTATTTAGAGTATAGTAGGTGTGTTAGGCTCTTATTCCAATCCCTTATCATGTATTATGTAATATATCTGCCAAATTTTTCAGTGGCCAATTGCATATAGCGCCCTCTATGTTATAAAAACTCAAAATAATTGCGAAATACACCTCCAATGTTTCTTTTTAACCGAATTGTGTTAGGCTTTCCTATACTACATCAACCATAAATACAAAACAATCAATCAATACTAATTTTGCTCAAATTAATTAAATAATGTGTATACGGTAGTCATAGGCTATTTTTCTTCAAAATAGGCAATTTATTTATTTTTTTTATATTATTTTCTGAATATTTTTAAGGATGCGTGAGAAAAATCGAGAGCAAGACTGGCACATTATGCATTAGAGTTGGCAGGTATAGTAATAAATTATTGTAAAAATTAATATTATTAATAAAATACTGCAATATACAGTACAAGTTATAAAATACAAAGTATTTAATATTATATATTTGTACTTCATATAAATCTTTACTGTAGATTTTTCAACATTTTTGACAATAAAATGCGTTTCCTAGGTAACCAATCTACTTGAATTTAAACAACTGGTCATTTGTATAGTGACAAAACCACTACCAATACAAGGTATTACAAAGCGAAATATACCAATGGTATATATCACTTTGTAATACCTTGTATGGTATTATCATAGTAAAAAAAATATCTGCTGCCAGTTTTCAATGTAATATTCAGTTAAAACTGTAATTAATACAGAAATTGTAGCAATTATACTTTGCCTTACAATATAGATAAAGTGTACGTCAGTACAGTAAAACAAAGAGCATAATTTAAAATGAAAGTTGCTGATAATTGGGGATAAAACACATCATCTAAATTAATTTTATAATAATAAATAGCAACTTCTCCTATGTCAAGATATAAATTCTTGTTATCCAAACCTTTATCTCAGGAAAATTAACCACATCAGGAAATATTTATTCTCGGAATCATGTAAAACCATAATCTACGCTGTACTCGCTGCTAAACTCGACTATGGAAATGCACTCTTGTTTGGACTACCGGATTCACAACTATCACACTGCTGCCAGAATCATCACTCGTAGGCCCTACTAGACAACATGAACACATCACACCAGTACTTTGAAACTTGCATTGGCTGCCCATTCAATTCTGCATTAAATTCAAACTGCTTCTCATAACATACAAAGCTCTAAATGGACTTGCAACTCAGTATATTCCTGATCTTCTTGTACATTACACTTCGTCTCACACACATTGATCAAGTTTTCCGTGTTAGATCACATAACAATGATGTTCTTAGATAGAAAATATATTTTCTTGCACAAAAATGTATGTACCGTTATAATTGTGGATTGAGCAAGTGTGACAAACATTACCTTATTTGGTATTCTATGAATAAAGTGTGTCAACAATTTGCTCTACCTTAGACTGGTCTAAGCAATGGTCTAACAGGAATGGCTTTAAGTAAGAAAATCCAACCAACAACTTCAATCAGGATTTCAGTTGAGACTTTAACTGGGAATTTATTTTGCCAATGGAAGTTTAACTAATTGTTTAAACTCAGCAATAAACATGTGACTGTAAATAGAAATGTATCACAAAGAACTATGCCTTGTGTGGCCAGCGATCGGTCAAACTTTTGAGAGATGGCTAATAAATGAATAATGCAACAGTTATTTGTGTATGATAATCAATTATTTTAACTAACTTTATTTGTTTGTTGATGACATCATCGATATACGCATTCGTAGATTTGTAAAACGTGTATACATATTCTCATTTTTAATATCAATGCCAAACTAAGCTAAATTTTTTATCCAAGTTTGGGGAGAATAAAAGCAGAGAGAGTAAAGCAGGTTGACCACTTTTATCAACCCCATGCCCATATAGTATTGTTCACATTCTAATAGAACAAGTCCGAAAACTAACTTCAACTAATAAATGTCAAAGTGATCAAATTTAAAAGGATACACAATTCTTTTCATATCCTGTGTAAAATAAAAATGCACACTGGGATTGAACATTTAAATTGACATGCCATTGCTTCAAAATATACTTGAAAGAAATCAATCGGTAGCGAGAATCACTTCTTAGGATCCTTGCTAGTGATATGTTTCAAGTGATTAGTTACGCCATTCAGATTGAGTGACATCAAATTCACTTAGAAATTCAAGATATTTTAGAATGCAAATTAAACATTAAAAAGTAGTTTGTATTACAGAGGCCTTGAACTTACTGGGGAAGGGTTCAGGTGGGGAAACTTATATAAGTTGATTTGCATATTAGTATGTGATTTATTGACAGCGAATGGCTTTCACTGCTATATTCTTCTGTAATGGATTTTCATTATTAAACTTACATGATTTACAAGTAACAAACACATAAAAAAAAGTGTGAATTTGAATATATCAACAACACAAAATTATAGGACAAAGAAACAGTATAAATACATGAAAGGGTAATCTTTAAAACTTTATAGATGGCAAATGACTATCACATATTCCTGGTAAATGGATCAATTAAATAATCCCTTTTACATTTGAAGATAAACTATGGAATTATAGTTTGCAGGAAATTCATGTAGTTCATATTTTTCTAATTTAATGGCGGTTTAAACGGAAATCCATACAATTACGATGGATAAGCCATTTGTGAATGTACACAACAAACAACCTTGGGAAAATGGATTATTATGTAAAGAATTTGATGATGTTTTTTTAAACAATTATAATTTTTTAATTCAAGGTAGTAAACTTGTTCATAAAAATGTGTAATAACATACCTAGGCTCACTAGGATGACATTTTTTCATAAAGCTATTACTCCAATGTTTTACATTTTCTGAAATGCTTTCTTAAATTTGAAAGATTAGAACAATTTATTTATAAATGCTATTCCACTGACAAGTTTTCTAAAGTCTCAATACCTGCTTCTTAATGCTTTCCTCCAGTTTTTCCTATTATTAATGCTTGCCTATTTGGATTGCTGTCAAATTTAAGATTTTGATAGTGTTGTGCCTATTTGTCGGAAGGAAAGCAAATTGCGTTTTAATATGAAATACAAATGTTTAAATACTTATTTAAGAATAAACCTTATAGGCCAATGGGTTTAATGCAATCTAAACCCTCTAAATCAATTTTGATGAGTAAATTTATCTTTTTTTTGTCAAACATTTTTTATTTAAATCACATACAATTGTATTATTAATTTTAAAGTGACATGATAAACAATGTACACTATTCATTAAATTACTCATTCATTGAACACAGCTGTCAGATAAGACCCACTTTGTCATTTACAATTAATTGCATAGACATCATGAATAATCATAAATAAATTTAATTATGGAAGAGTGTGGAAAAGGTATTAAAAATACGTTTTTATATTTTATTTGTCCTAAGACCTATTCTTGAATAGAAATCATTTTCTATAATCTATGGAACCGTCGCTATCTATGGAAATCACTGTAACAGTGTGGCCAAAGATTTGGAAAAAAATATAAAAAAGATTTATGAAATTATGCTAAATCCAGATATAAATTGACAGAAAGTTGGTCTATAGTAAAAATAAGAAATGGCAAAACAATTGATATTTGAAAAAAAAGGGGGGTGACCTTGGCCCCTACAACACGCTAAAAATTAGTGTTTAAATTTAGTGTTGTATAAACGCAGCCAATGTCAAAGCAAGCAATTTTACTAGCCCAATCTATTTTGATTTTTTTTTGTCGAAATACCATTCCAGGTTTTTGTTACTGTACAATAGTACTTTGCTGAGATTGAAAACTTCAGTTTCATAATTATACAGACATTCTGTGAAATATTTAACTTTGCTTATTTATACATCAATAACCGGTTTTTTGACGTAACCATATGGCTACTCAAATTTTAAAAATACAATTTTTTTCTCTTTTGTACTAGTTAATCCAATTTAATAGAGCACATTGCACTAATGCGTTTCCCATTTTTTCCTAGATTTTAATACGTTTTGTCTCAATCAATTGATTCTCTTTCACATGAATTCATATAAAAATGTTGTCTATCTGATGTCAAGCTCTTTTTTAAAGAGAGCGCACTTTTACCTGTCCAAAATTCTCCAAATTTTCATTAATGTAATTATTTAGATATTTATCTTCTAAAATAGTTATCTCTATATGTCAATTTGATGACGTCATCACGTTAATAATTGGATTTAAAAGATGGGTCTCGTAATTTCATTTATGCTACACTATATATAACATATATACAAAAAAATATATACAAAAATATTTTTAAAAATTATTTTTTTTAGGGGGACAATATAACTAAATTAAATACCAAAAACATTTTTTTTTTGTGGAAAATATAGAATGCAGATTAATTTTGTAACAAAAAGGTTTCTGTTAAAAAAACATTTATTAATAGATGTTTTATATAAAATTACACAGTGTAAACAAAAAACTTAATTGAACTATGGAGGTTTATTTAGATAGTTGGATTAACTTCTTTTGCATGACATCTGTTTCACACTTTTTTTTCTTACAAAGACCCTATACTATTTGTTTATTTCCAACTACTCTATATTAACAGATAAGTACCATAGACAGATGATATTGCTGTATTTCTTTGTGGTTATTTGGCCTGTATACATATCAAGATCAAGATTTGTAATCTAGTGGGTTAAATCCTTAAATTAACTAAAATTTATAGCAGGTTTATAAGCAGTATACCAAACTGCACATCAAGTAATATTCGGTCATTGGCAGGGAAGAGTACGATGTTCTAAGCTTATACAAAAATAACACATGATTATAGCCTAATTCAATTTCCTACTTAAATAAAGATTAATTGGAAGTTTTCTCACAGGCCTTGTACACCAAAACAATCGTTTTACAACTGGATGTCGATACAAATACACTACTGATAGATATCTATAAAAAAAAAACATTACGTATGTGCACGAAGCAAGCATCCATTGGCTGGGGGATGGTCAAACTGGGGAAAAGCATGCAGAAGCCAAGACGATATCATATTGTCTCTATAAGTATATAGGAAACCAGTACTCAAATAGAAACAATGTGGAATAATTTTATGTCTGTAAATTACAGTACATTATTTATTTGATTAGACACTCAGTAAGATATTGTTTTAAATATAATTTTATAATATTGTATAATTTCCCCCAACCAAACAATGCCCATAATTCAATAACCCCGATTACTTTAATCCTTTTATAATTAATCTGTGCTATTAATGGTAATTGTATATTACATTAGGTTGAATTTATTTTAAAAACAGTAATAGTTATTTCCAAAATGACCTAAACACTATTTGATGCAAACAGGTTTTCAACCAAGCGCACATTCACCTTTTGTCATCTACAGAAACTGCTCACAGCACTGACAATATTTGATCATAAAATAAGAGGAATAATTAATTGATGTTGAGTTGAGAAAATGGTCAAATCATGAACTCCAGCATCTCATGTCTGATCAAAATGTCAACCATTGGTCAAAATGTCAGAAACTGGTCAAACTGATATTATTTATTTGATTATTTTACTATTGAAAATGAAGCACAGAATAAAACTTAAAATTGTTTGTAGACGAATAAGGATAATGCATGCAACACCAGTCTCGATCATCAAAGCCAGTTTTAAAATTGGTTTCCCTGGAGCAATTTTTAGCTACAAAGCAATCGCGGTCTCAATTTAACCTCATCTCAGATGGTCACTGAATGGCGCAAACAACCAAATATTTTCTAGTTCATGGATTTAGGTCACATAACTTTTTACCCAAACTGGGGTTAAAAGGAAACATAAGTGAATGTACGGTTCAGTTCTCGCATAGTGAATACCATCGGTCACTCCTTTCTGTAACACTTAAAATGCATTTTTATATATTTTTTTTTCATTTTAGAATAATGTTTTTGCCGCTATTAGGTGCTTAGCCCCATTTGAAAATCCAAACAATTTGTGGATAATAGGCGAATAAACTCCTATCCCTCCCGGTACTACAAAAACTGTTTTTGGTGATACCTTTTTAAAAATATGGAATATTTCAGAAAAAATATAAATATAAATGGTTATTCATTAAGTTAATGACGATTTAAAGTCTCCAAATCAACAAAGAAAAAGATTATGTTTTTTATTCAAAATATAACCTTTTTTTTCATTGGTCATGTTCATTCGTGGTTGGTTGTATAATGACAGAGAAGTCAATTTGCAGTACTAGTATTAAACAGTGTTACAAGATACAATGTACTCAACTCACCTGAAGTGGAAAAAATAAGAAAAAAACTCCAGTACCCAGTATAGCAGATGGTCCAATCAGTATTCCTGTGTAAATCCACCCACAAATAGCCAACACTGGTCCAACGAATAGAAATGGCAAAAATAACACCATGTCCAGAACACGTTGCCCATCACTTGTACACAGATTCATAATCTGCAAATAAATAAAACACAACATACATTTAAATGTATACATTGATATCCTAAAAAATTGAGATTTGGCCTAAATATGAAATGGTAATTTATAGAAATAAGATGTGAAGTATTGAAATAATATAACTACAGCTGCTTTGGGACTTGAAATCAACAAAGTGCACATAGTAGTGTAGTCGAAATTAGATGATGCATGACGCGGACACTAACTAAAATATAAAATACCAAACTAGATGATGCACGACGCGGACACTAACTAAAATATAAAATACCAAACTTATTTGGGTGTTTTTTGTGGTAAATTAACCCCTTGTGATTGTCAGGATCTTTTTTTTTATCTTCTTCTTTGCTATTCTTCTTTCCACGAATTTTGTTGCACGTGTATCTGTAATTCTTGTCAAGAATAACAGCGTAAAACTTTGTCAGACGATTCAGTGATTTGTAATAGTCCGGTGGCAGGAGGTATCAACACCTGAAAGGGGACAAATTGCCATCTAACTTTTCTAGACCAGAATTTTCCGTAGATTACGAATATGGAAGGTAATCGATCAGGATAGGAAGCGTTTTCAATATATAAGGGGTCAAAGTTCAAAATTGACCAATTACAAATAAATAATAAATAACAATATTTAATAACAAATTTATTGAAGCACAATTTGGTCTTTTATTACATTTTTATGATTATAGGTGTCTATTCAATCACCTTATGAAAAAAAATCCTTTGTGATTAAGGGTCAAATGTCAATATTGACAAATCATAACATACCTATAAAACCAAATAAAAACTTATATTAGTTGACATTGACTTGTTTCTATTAGTCTCCGACCCTTGCCACTGCCAATAATGATTTTTGATGTCCCATTCATTTTATACTAATAGTCTATGTTTTCCAATACTATGTAATGTTTTATTATGAATAAACTAATAAATTGAAATGAAAATATCGTATGTTCGTTAGACACATAAAGAAGAGAATCAGATGTGTTTTTTCTCTCCTGATATCATACTGTTAACTTTGAACAGTATATATGCAACATTAAGAAAGACCTTATTATAAAAAGGTTTTCTTTCTTTTCATTCAGAAAACAAAATTGGGACTACACTATGCACAGGAAAACTATCTGTGGCTAGCAACCATATCGAGACTCATATAAAAATTGTGGTCTGTATGTGTAGTGAGTTGTGGATTCCAGTTTTTTAGCCAAAAAAATTAAAAATCTAAAGCATTATTGATCAAGATTATAGATCTGAGTAAATGTGGGAAACAGGCAATTCTCCTAATATTTTCTAAAGGGAAAGAATTCCTGGTGGTCTCTTATGAAATATAATCATTGAAACATTTGAAACATACAGTATTTTCAGAACTTGACAATGAAAAGACAAACACATAGTGACGAATCCAAGATCATAATAAATAGAAAGAGATGGGGATACGTGAATGGCCCATGCAGAGAGTCCTAGAAATTGTGAAAGGGCATATGCCCTAGATGTGGATGAATTGGTATTCTCTGATTCTGATCCAAAAACGAATATTGTAGCCCTAATAAATGTAACTTTGTAGTGGCAAATTATTGAAGGTCAGCGTAACATTTTAACATCATAACATTTTAACAGTCATAATATAATCGTGTGCGGCCTATCAAGAAACATAGGGTGTCAAATGTGAGCACATACCATTCAGCGGTTTCGGAGGAGATGCATAAAACGCGACCAATTTAGTAGCACTAATATATAGATGGACCAATCAACAACTCACACAGCACAAAAAGCCCTTTCTGTAAATTGTTTATATTATTCAAAAACCTTGATGTTATTTTTATATTAAAATTTTAAAATGTGTGGTACATGTTTAATATACAAAAAGATTGGATATGAATTTTGAATCTTGACACTGAACATGTGTATTTTTATGATAAGAACATAACAGACTAATATGAACATAGTTTGTTATTTTGACATATTTTCTAACCCATAATCGTCTGTCAAAGTTGTATGTCATCTGTAATGTAATTTCTAGACTTCTTTATCTAATACTCATCTCCTGGGTAAATTTATCATAAATTTAGCAATTCAACCTATTGGTTCCAGGTACCCACTTCCACTCTTGGGTAGACAGAGGAAACTTATATTAACAGAAAAGCTGCACATTTACAAAAATAATTTTACATTTATAAAGTAACTAAGGGATGCCAGGTTATCCAAAATACTTAACCCGATAGATTATTTACAAATTGAGAATATATTGTTGAACAAATTCAAAAACAATCTAATAAATATTAGTAATCTAAGAGAAAACCAATGTGAAATCATTCATTTTAAGGACCACTAAATTCCAGAATTGAATTGCATTACAAAATTGTTTTATTGGCAACAAGACCAAAATATCTTATAGTCGATTGGCCTAAAGAACCATTCTTATGAATCTACAGTGCCAGTGAAAACAATATCACAAATAAGATATTAAGAACATGAATTAAACAATGGTTCAACAACATCATTCCCAACGAGGTCATCTGCAGTGCATACATAGTCACATGACTAATGAGTTAATCCAAGCATTGGAAAGTTTGGTATTAAAATTGACTTTTTGAAACATATACAGACAATACATCATCTCCAGTCTACTCACCATATCCAATATCCTTCAGGCAAAATTACACTTTTTCATGACCCCACAGATTTCAAAATTGTGGATATGATTTAATCATTGTAATGTAAGATATTAAAAATTACTAGCAGGTACCTGTCCAATGGACGAGCACCATCTTATAATTATTTTAAGGTTCGGGAATCAAAAAGATAGTACAGTAATATAGTAATACTATACACAAATCTGTAAATGGATGTATAGTGCCGAGTGGTACATTACAGCATTTATATAAGGAGGATAAAGGCTACTATACTACTACTATATTCTTCTTTATATTTCAGTGTCTATTTTGATTTAATTCTAAAAGCAAGCAATTTTAAATACAAATTTGCAGAGTCATCGCAAATAATAATAGGCGCTCACTGTAAAATGAATGTTTGAAAAACATTTAGTCACAAAAAAAAAAAGAATCTCGTTAATATATCAAATTTTTAATATACATCTGTATCTTTGTTCTTGTTTTATTTGTGTAAATATATTAAAATAATAGACGTTTATGATATTCCGTCCTCAAGTTTGGTATAGGACATAATACTGCATTTCATAGTCGTCTGGTAAATTGTCATGTTTTGTAATTTGTCATTTCCGACTGGAGAACAGTGACTTAGTTGAATCTGGTTGAATATTTCTTGCAGTCTCCTGTTGTTCAGTTAAATGTCTTGATTTTTGGTAAGAATGTTTGGTGGTTTGTCTTTTTAAGATGAACAACAATGTATGCTTTCTGGTGGTGTCCCTTTGAAAAAAAGTCATATATGAACATATACGATTTACATACATACATGTTTTGTGTATGTTTCGTATACAACATCCACTTCGTATATGTAATGAAATGTATAAGTTAATTCAGCATTATTAATCAATAATATATACGACCCGCATATGACATCGTATTTGATCATTTATAAACAAGTTCCTGCATATACGACGCGTATACGATCCGAACTGCTGCATCATACCAAAGATCTTGATATACATAGAGAACTAACGCGAAAAGGGACTATCCCACTTTTTGCAAACAGCACATGACGATAGCGTACGTTGGTAGCTAAACTTTTTTTTTTTTTCTCTTTTGTGGCGTTAACCACTATTTTATTCATTTCATTCTCAAATGATCAATACAATGATTTTACACTTCATCCAAAATATATATTCCCTTGTTATTCTGTTCTGTTATTTTCTTGTACTTTCTTTTATCTTTAGTACGATTTGATCGAAACAACTCGGTCAAATATATATATATATATATATACTTTATACTTTTATATGTATTATCCACTTTTTTCATTATTTTCTTTTATTTTAACTATTCCTTTCTACAATAGGTCTATGTCTTTGTACAAAACACACAAGTGCATATATTCGAGTACATGATTGCACACATGCATACCCACGACAAAGGTATATAAATGAATAAATATTTACAATATATAAAATGCAATACAATTATTATTCTTAATTCTTTTTTTTTTTTTTTTTTACAATAAGAACATAAATAAAAATATAAAATTCAAATAGTTATAGTAAGCTTTAAAAATTCTTTCCTTACTCTTGTGTTTTAGTTTTATGTCTCATGGTTATAATTGTTGCTTACTTATATGTTACGTTTCGTTTTGTTTTTAATATTTATTTCATTTATTTTAATTTTTTTTTAAATAATTCTATATAAAGATTTAACCACCTATTGTCATTGTACAGCGTTATATAAACCTCTGTAGAATATACCGTATTATAATAGTCGGTTAAGGTATAACCTATTATTTTTTTCTGCCAAAAAGAGGCGAGAAAGTGAACCATAATTCCATTTCTTTACTTTTTTCAAAATGTGTGCTTTATAGATACAGAAGCATCCAAGAGAGAACATGTGGTCAACATATCTGTTTCCGGTACCGAGTACAATATTTTGAAAGTTTGCCTCAATTCCAAACTTATATGTGGTATAAACATTAATGTATTTCCATAAATCATTTGCTTCAGTACATTGGTAAAAGAAGTGTTTATCATCTTCTATTACATTGCATTGCAGGCAAGTGTCTGTATTATTAATATTCCATTTAAAGAGCCTTCTATTGGTAGGAATAATACAATGTAATAGTTTGAAATTTAGCTGTTTAAGTTTGTTACTTGAACTTTACTGTTTTATATAATTATATTCAATTTACTATACTTTATTGTTAATTTTGTATATATTTAATGTATAAAAATGACGAAATCGTACCTGCATGCAAATCTGTACCGAACAGTTTATGTAACACACATGGTAAATCCCGGACGTAAGTCGAGCATTGTTTAATTTTTGTCAACAATCGCCGCTGAGCTAGCTACAGTACTAGCTACTAATACTGTTGATGATGAAAAATATTAATTAATCCAAATTGCCAAACATTATTTCCGATTTTTTGAAATTCTATTTTGTGGATTTTGTTCTTACACCAGAGAGGTGCATGTACGTCAAATGGCATTGTTTTTCGCATAAACAAGCGTGGTAATTTTTTACCAAAAGGGTGTTTGTACGTAAATGGAATTTTTTTTTCAATTCGCTGCGGCAACTCACATCATGACTCACGTGGTAATTTCTTACAAGAAGGGTACGTGTACGTCAAATGGAATGTCCACAACAATCAATCGTTCGGCTCGCAGGAACACTAATTTTCTTACTAGTTGTGCGGTGTACATCAAATGGAATTGTTTTTTCCAACATTTCGGCTTGCATGAACAATCTACCGTAGCCTACATGAAACAAACAGTAGGCCTACAATAAATATACTGTATTCCATGTTTATCATTTTACGTTGGCCTAAGTTTTAGGCAACGTATCAAGTCTTTTTATTGATTTTTGTATTTAGGTTAGTTTAGTAATAATATTGTTATAAATATAAGATAATTTTAAAAAATTATTGTATATACTGCAATTAATTAAGTTAATTTACAATTTTTATGTGTTTTCCTGTTTATTGGATGTTCCAATTTTGTGAATCTTTAATTTCGTAAACATAATTATTCATACTATATATAAAGTATTTAATTGCATATTAAACCATTTAAATAGATATTATACAGATATTGCCTGCTTAGAGGTGAAATATAAGATTTGACATCCCCATAGGAATGATATTATGTTCGAGGAAATATATAATTCCCCGCTATTTTAAGCGCTGATCCTTTGATTGTCTTCAGGGAGCGTCAGCGCCAATTTATAAATAGGATATAGTTAGTATACGATTCGTATACTGTCTTATATATTATTAGTAAGAAACATACTTAAAAACTTATGGTACCTCAAACTGATTGCTATTGGTCATGGGAACCCAGGGTTTGAACACACTTGGGTAAAAAAAATAAGGACTTTCTAAGAAGAAAACATTTTTAAGTATTAAATAATGTGATGTGATTTCAACTTTTTGAATGCGATTCTACGTTGTTGTTTTCCTAACCCTTTAATACTGCATGTGGTGCATATAGTGCTGTATTATATGCAAGATCTGTCAGTGACCAATTAAAAAATACATTTTTAAAGAAATCTCACAACTGTAGTTCAGGGGCTAGGCCTAGGCCAAGTACATGCACATGCTTTGGTGCCAGTAGCCACTGTTTTCTTTCCCTGGCCATATATCGAGTCTGTTAATACGCAGATGAACATGACAAATTTAGAATTGAACTGAAAACAATAGGTGCAATGTTTTATAATGCATGACTAGTATTACGGCTGAGAGAGGTACGCCTGTTTTGTGCGTTGCGTTGCTGAAACCACATTCTATTACATGACACTTCCATTGTTGAGGCCTGCCTGATTATCCAAGTGGGGATGTGAAGATATTACAGATTTAAATTAGGCATATTTAAGTTTTTTATTTCACTTTTTTTTTTACATAAAAAGGAATGATATGTATCATATAAAGAACAGAAATCAATTGCAAAACGGTCCTCCTACGCTATATATGTGCAGTGTGCACAATCACGCGCACAATACAAACAATTAATTAATTAAAAAAAATTATTTTGCACACTCTTGTCAAATGCACACATCAGCATAACTTATTGTTATGAATGGCATTTTTATGATGCAGAAAGTTAATCTTTGATTTTACTTGTGCCAAGTTTCGTTGAAAAAATTAAACAATCATAGGTTTTCACAAAATGGCATGTAACTCACGCCATGTGAATGTGACATCAACTGAAAAGTCACTCGCAACTTCAGATGCAAGTCTATACATCCCTAACAACAACAAAATTCTTTGTATAAGAATAAGAACATACATTTAAGTGTGAACTGAAGCACATTGTTTGGTTGAGGCACAAATATGTATGAAGAAATACACACAAAATATCAAATCAACAATGCTAAAATATTGGAAATTACAGTACAACCAATCAGTCATTCTAAATACAGGTGTTACAAAGTAGAGTAAAAAAAAAATTTAACACATAGTATAGCCTAGTAGCATTTGTAGTAGTAAATAAGTATCTACATTAAATTATTTCAAAGTTTACTTCTGCACAAAAATTCAAACTACAGACCATTAACTTTTTTTTAAATAATTAAAAAAACATTATGATTCATACAAAGTCTTTACATAATAGGCTAAATTTATAATTAGATATAATGAATTGAATGGTGTATACTTTATGGCTATGCATGCGCAGATATTTGTATAAATTACCGTCTCCTTTCATTTACCGTCATGATGCGAAAGCTCACAAATAACAATTTACAATCCTTGCATATTATTGCTTGTTTTTCCCAAATACCCATATTCAAATTCAGGCCTAATAAAAACTATTGCGTTCTGGATGTGAGACCGTCTGGGAATCGTGTTGGGTGCTGTATATACCGGAGAGTGATGGTGTAGTAATATCTGACTAGTATGTGATAGGCATCAAATACAATTTCTTGTACAAATCACATTCTACTCACAATTCTAGTACATTATATGATCAAATCAAATCAAATTATATGATCACATCAAATAGAATTTGAGTCCATTTCGACTTAAAATAACTCTATACGAGCACGTTTTTACAAAATACGCAACACATTAATTTCACAAAAGTGCTGAAAATGGTGAAAAATAAGGCATTTTAAAAATGAAAATAATTCTTCAGAATGCATGATGACCCTAAATTTGTTTAACTTATTCTGGAAGCCATTGAGTTGTAGATATGAATTCAAGTACACATTTTACGTACAAAATGTTGTGACGTCATCAAATTTTGAATTTAAAAATTAGGATTTTTTATCTTTTTTTGTAGGTTATCGCATTCAGCACAGCGTATCTCGGTTATTATGTGTCCGATTTTTGCTCAAATTTTAGTACGTGATTGCTCAATTAATTGACTTTCTCATTAGTTGCCACCATTTTCATTTTAAAAACTTGAATAACGTAGGTTAAGTTAACTTGATGATTATACTGTATTATAAAAGCTGATGTTTTGATGTTAGCGTATGGCCAGTTGAAGTTAAAAAGTAGTTTTTAAATTTCTTTAGTCAAAGTTATACAAATTTCAAAGTGCCAAATTTTCTTCCAAATTTTATATTTATTTGCTCAATTCATTATCTTTCAAAATTATGATCTTCAAGTTTATTTTGATAATGCCATCATACCATAAAATTAGAACATGATGTGTGTCCCATAATTTCACCTATGACACAACATTTTGCGATCATATTTTAACATACATGCATGTTTTTTTTCAATTAAATGTCATTAAAATTATAAAATGATCACCTATCATTTGTCAAGTGACTAATTCAATTCTAGTTATTCTTCTTTCTGTACATTATTTTGTGTAACAATTATCTCAAACAGTTAAATGTCAATAATCACCAAAATTTCACATCTTCAAAATAATTTAAATTAATCCTAATAAGGTTTTCAGCGTGATCACTCATCCGTGAAGCCATTTATACCCGATTTTGTGAAATCACATTTTCAATAATATCTCTATAACTCGATCATCATCACATATCAATAAAATTCACTATACAACTTCAGGTCAAAGGTAAAAAATATTAGCAAATAAATGTGCATGTGGCGTTATGTGCGTGAAATCGCACGCTAACCATTTTTAAAAAGTCAAAATTATGTTTTGATCAATTTAGAGCATGAATTAGGCCACTTGCATGTTTAAAAAAAATTCTGCTCGAAAACACGTTTTTGCGTGCGAGATACATAAGAAATGTAAACATTTTTTTTGCCTAAATCACATTCTACTAACCATCGTTAATACATTTACCAAATTTGAATCCATTCCAACTAAACTTAAAATATAAGGCTATATGAACAGGTTAAAAATGACAAAATGTGCACATTATTGCACAAAAATATGGCATTTTTAAAATGAAAATAATTCTCAGAATGCACGATGAGCCCAATTTTTTTTCACTTATTCTAGAAGCCATTGAGTTGTAGATATGAATTCATGTACACATTTTACATATAAAATGTTGTGACGTCATCAAATGGCCACTTGAATTTAAAAATTAGGGTTTTTTTTCTCTTTCGTCATAGATTATCACATTCAACAGAACACATCTCGGTTATTTTGTGCCCAATTTTCGCTCAAATTTTAATATGCGATTGCTCAATTAATTGACTTTCTCATGAGTTGCCACCATTTTCATTTCATCATGAGTAAAAACTTGAATAACGTAGGTCGTTTAATGTCACCTTCGCCGTATATTTGAATATCTCACAGCTCTTCAGAATTGAAGGTTGCCTTGATGATTGCTGATGAAATGTAGATATGAATTCATATAAAAATTAAGCCTATTGGATGTTGTGACATTCATATTGCCAGTTGAAGTTAAAAAGTAGTTTTTTAATTTCTTTAGTCAAAGTTAACAACTTTCAAAGAGCGAGCACCGCGCTTCTCGTGCCAAATTTTTTTCCAAATCTTATATTTATTTGCTCAATTCATTATCTTTTTCGAAATTGTCATCTTCAAGTTTAATTTGATAATGCCATCATACCAAAAAATTTGAACATGTGTGTCTCGTACTTTCACCTATGCTACAATGTATATAGATATACATACTGTATATATTCTATATGGCATATATTAGGCACAACTCACTAGCACTTATAAGGGTATGAATATATATAAATCAACAATTTGCGATCATATTTTAACATACGTGCATGTTTTTAAAAATTAAATGTCAGTAAAATTATAAAAATGATAAAAAACCTATAATTCGTCAAAGTGACGAATAAAATTCTAGTTTTGTTTTTAAAATTATTGTTTGCAAAGCATGTGGTACAGATAGCTTGTTGTTCATGGTCAATCCAAACCAAGAATATAAAAAGGCCTGGTTTCAACTCACCCAACTCACCTGTTTTAAACTCACCATGTAATAATTAAATAATAGTAAATTGAAAAAAAAAAATATGTTTACCCTGTGTAAAATAAATGAATGTGTACAAATTAAGAATATTATGTAATTCTAAGTCAGTATGATAGTCTGATATAAAACAATTTAATACCAAGGCATGTATAGTTTGGTATACTGGTAGGTGTTCTTATGATCCTATCACAAGTGAACCTGAAAACAACATGGTGCTTCTGTTATTAACTAGGGAGTCATTGACTAACATGCACTGCAAATGCAGTAAACCATATCCTTTGCAATGAAATCAGTGATTTATGATTCTTGTTTAAAACATAAAATTTAGTATGCAACTTGTTGTCATTTGGGTGTTGCCAGCCAGGAAAACTAACCCCCAAAAAGCTGTCAAATTGGCAGTGTTAAACTTTTAAACTCAATGGTGTATCTACAATGATATTCAATTACATTATACCAACAAGAAAAGTAGCATTGATAATTTATGTGCCTTATTTATATTAGGTTCACCAGAAATATACAATGTGTTTTCAAAATGAAATAAGATACAGTATGTACAAGTCAATGATAAACCTTTTATTACAGTACTACCACTACAGATTACATATGATTTCAGAACCATCGCGAGATTAAGGATATCGCTGCACACGCTCGCTGTACAGCCGTCGGCGTAAATTGGTGTGACATCACAGGTGCATCGCAAAAGTTACATCATGAGTTTTCTGGCAAAGTCTGACAAATCGTGAACATTTCTAGTAAACACACTTCGTAAATAAATCGTAAAAAATATAAATGTTGATTTTTTTATTGTTTCATTTGCTTATCTAGAGTAGATTTGTGATGCACCTGTGACGTCACAGCAATTTACGGCGACAGCTATAGAGCGAGCGTGTGCATGCGGCGATATCCTTAATCTCGCGATTGTTCTAAAATCATATGTACATCCCTAATACGTTGTAAAAATATGGTCCTCGGTCAACTTGTCCTTTAATGTTGACTTTTTTTTATAGAATATGGTGGTGCACTCACTTAGCCCACGTAGTAAGTATATGGTATGGTATGGTATACATGGTTTTCGGCAACATTAACAATGCCTTGGGTAAACTTGAGCATCAGGATGATTTCAAATAATGAAAAATATTAAATTATGATTCAATAATTTATTTTAGGTTATTATTCTTTATTCCAAATCAACAATTAGTATATAAACTAACCTTGACAGTTTCGCTGTCCTGATCGGACAGCTTCTTCAGAAGTAATGACGATCTATCATCAAACAGATTGACCTCTAGAGGGCCAACTCTGTTTAATGACAGGGTCACGTGACTGAGTTATTACAAACCAGATGATCATTTTCAATCATATTAATAATTTATATAATTTTAAATATTGTTTTTATATAATTCTAAATATTGTAATGAAATATAAGGATATGTCATCAATTTATAAATTTTTTGGCTACCGCGAGCCATTATTTAGATAAATAGTTTGGAATGAATTAACCTACCACCTACAGTAATATCAATTAGCGAAATCAATAATAAATATTAATCAATATTACAGGCTCTGTTTTTGAGCATTGTATATAAACATAAAAAACTAACCTGAAAGGGCGCAAACTCTGTGTCTGACCACCTCAGAATTAAGCATAATTTATACATCAGATAATGATCTGCTTCTATTGTTAACATTATTTATATTTTACTGTAATACATTATGTGGATATCTGTATAAATTTGACATTACATCTACAGTTAAAGATGTATTGTCCCTTTGACTAATTCCAAAAAAATAAAAAATAACAGATTTCGAAAAAAGGTGGGTCCTTTTTAAATATCATAATAGTTATTAACTATCACCAAAAATTTTTCGAAAAAAAAATCATTTAACTGAAATACAGACGTTTTTTTGTTAAAAAACTAACTTTGACTTCCAGTCAAAGTTTTCGATCAAAACATATCCCCTAATGAAACGCGCTTGTTTGGCTACTCTGTATGCATAATCATAAAACTTCCTCACGATCTGTGTGAAAATACCTTCTCAACCGTGGCGAGTTGTAAACAATCCTAATTAGCATATGCATAATGCGTACTCATGGTTTGAAATCTTTGTTTACTTTCGCTCGAGACAATTTTCCAGACGAAATGTAATCAAACTAATTTACCTGTTAATTACGTAAACTTGTTGCTTTTGGCTTGAATTTTCGACTTAAAGTGAATAACTTCGATATTACTTTTATATGGCCAATTAAAATTTAGAATATTTTGACCTTCATTTTTTTGTGTTTCAAGGGACAATACATCTTTAAGGTAAAAAAAAAATGATTGTGTTGGCATGCTAGGCCCTAATAATAGGCCTAGGACTCCTCAATCGATCCAAGTACGTCTGGGAAATTTCCCCTTCTAGATGAGAAATCGGACTATGGCTGATTAAGGCCTACAATTATTGTTATCTTTAATGCCAGTGTAATTAAGTATGGATAAAACAATATAAAACTCTGAAATAATGTATACTAGCTTAATAGCATATGACACGGAAATAGTTTTCTTTCAATCTCTCGTTTTTGGCTTTAAAACATGGTTCTAGGCCTTTTGGCATAAAGAACTTAATGACTGTCTATTTTATGTTAAATTTAACTTTAAAGATAGTACTAACCTCTCCAGCTGTCTTTCCATTTAGGTTTCTAATGCGCATGATTTTACGATAAACTGCATGAACAATGGCTGTACGTAAACGCATCCCCCATCGTGTGTTTAAGTAAAATTCTAGGGCAAATCCCAGACATGTTATTAACTGACAAATAAAGAGAATTACAACCAGGATAATGCCATACTGCAAATCAGCCACAGGTTGCTCTGAATACTCTAACAACTTGCGTACAACAACACTCTAATTAATAAAAATAAAATGTTTCAGTTTATTTTTTGCTTTGTTTATAAAAACTTATTTATTAGTTGAATCAAAAAATTGATAGTCATCAATAAAACTTGAATAATCATAATAATTCAATGAAACATGGAAACGTTAATAAATCATTACGGTACTGTAAACTAAACATGAATTTGTTTGTTTTGACTTCTACCTTTTCAGTGTTTTAACTTATAATTAATTTCCGTATTTTAGAAGTTCAACTTATAAGATATATTGTCCCCCGAAAAATATTTTTTTCATTTTTTTTGTTGAATATGCCATTTTAATGTCACATAATAGTTTTATTCATTTTGACCAAAAACTGGATCGAAAAAAAAAAAATGTTCACCTGAAAAAAGTGTAATTAATAGCAAAACATACTTAAATTGTCTGTCACACAATTGGTCTTTGGTTAAAGTTAACCGTTTCTTCTTTTTATAAATGAAATAATAATTTTTTTTAAATAAAATAAAAGTGAATAAATTTATTAAAACTGCAAAATGGTCTATGTAAAGTCTGCTTTTATTAATCTTCAATGTTGCATGTTTTTGGGTGACAGACATATATCTTTAACAAATGACTACATTTTCAATCCATGTACATTAATGTGTAACTGAACTGAAAAATGTATTCAAAAAACTTTTTTATTTTAAAATGTTGTTTATTGTAGTATTTGTAACAATTGCTTTATTAAAATTATTATTATTAAAATGTAAGAGGTATACCATTTAAAAAAATATGCAAACTAGAACTTAATATTTACTTACAGCTTCTGCAAACCATGAACCAAGGGTTATAACTAGAACAGCTATACTAATGATTATAGGTCGCCATAGAAATCTTTGAAAGACTGTTGCAACAGATGCATTTTCAGGACCATGTTTTGCTAGTTCTTCTTGCCAAAGCTTTTCAAATCTATAAAATGAAAATAATAATAACATTAATAAATAGAAAGGTAAAAAACATTTTAAAATTAATAATTGTACAGTAGGGTCAATCCACCTATCCGACTCGGATTTTAACGAAACTATGTGAAAAACTAACCCACAAAGAAAATTAGTCTCATACGATATGTAGTTATGAGATATTGACGTCGCAAAAAAGGGGCGTGGTTCTTAGAAATTCATAAATTTCGTTACTTGGAATTCTTACTTATTCCAGGCCATATTATAGACATAATGGCATCAGATTACTATTACTTTTAAAGTTATCTAGACCTCAAGTAGCCATTTTGAGCAATGACAAAACTTTTTTTGTGATTTTCGGGGTCACCCTATGTCCATATTTTGGGTACGTCATTTTCAGGTATAAGAATAAGTAAGATAGAATCAATCACTTGAAATAAAATAGCATCTATGCAAAGTTGGGACTAGATCAATAAACGTGAAAAGCTTTTTTTTCGTTTCTTAATAATAGATGCTTACACACTGTTTAATAGGCTAGAGCAACTGTTTCCAACACATTTAATAACAAATGTTACTTAATGTAAATTTAAATTGATCAAACGAAATGAACATTTGGTAATGCGGTACTCTGAAAATGCCTCGATAGTGCATGTGTTGTGTACTGTGTGTTTTGGTGGTCTGTTAACCTCAGTATACCCTACAGCCGGGTGAATAACTCAATGTAATTTAACAATGATTGCAGTAATCGCCGTGTTTATAACACAAATCAATAAAACGCCAAATACGCCACACACTTTTTTTCGATACAATACAATACATTTCATGTTTATTTTATGCCAAATAATAAAAGAACACCATGTTTCTCGTTTATGTTTATCGTTATATTAATACTGCATACCATTATTATATAAAAAACCTTCATAAGCGAGAAAAAAGTTCATGACATTACACTCCACTCAGGGGTGTAAATAACGCTTGCACACACGGAGGGCCAAGGCGGTAATTAACTGAAATGGAAAATGGTGTATTTTTGGAGCGTGATGATGTCAGAATTCACACGAGGCGCGAGCTAGACAACGTGACGCTGGTAGTAGGAGTGCATGTGTTTTGAAAATAACTCAGTTGTGGGTATTTTCCGAAGATTCAAAATCGCGTTTTCTTTTTAACCTTGAATTCATAAATAGTAATTTAACTCTTAGCTCTTTCGCTATGTAGGCCTATTTACACAACTAATGCTAACCCTAGCTCTAGCCACCCTATTCACCCCCTAGATCCGCCACTGCAGTTATTTGTCGTGTTCAATATGTTGATATAAAACACAAAATTGTATGGTCAAGAAGTCTTAGTCTACACTTATAGGAGGTGCCTCAACAAATGCATACTTAGATGGGAACAAACTTTTAAATGAGTTATTCAGTTATGGAAGTTGTTCATGAAAGTTGTCCGCAGGGAGGGTTCAATTGTATAATATTCCAATTATGTTTTAAAACTAAGTAATATATATTAAGAGTATCCAATGTTGAGTACATATGATGAGCTACAAGATACTATTACTTCAAATGTATCAGAGCTTTTGTAATAGCTAAATTCACAATCAGAAAAACATTTATAAAGAAAAATAAATTTCCATCGAAAATTTGAAACAATATACCTAAAAACCTAAGAACAAAACTGTATACAGTCAACAACTGAAATCAATACATTAAGAGCATGTAAAGCTGGGTCAGCAGGTATAGGTATAAGAAATGCTGAGCTGAAGAAAATCCTATACATAAAGCAAACAGTAAATTGATACAATTGACAAGATGAGATCCATATGCATTATATTACAGTACTTAGTCATATTAAACATTGATATTTTACCATAGCAAAACACAATTAGAAACAAGAAGTTGTTAGTTTTAAGTCAATCACCAAAATGATACATAATCTCTTTTATTATATAGTGAAACTAAATTACATATTTAAATGGTGAATCACATCATTTTTAATATATTTCAATTGATAAATAGTTGTGATGTAAACTGTTTTAATAAAGACTAGTTGATAGTTTTGGAAACCTTTGTTTGAACTACATTTTCCATAAAGTTTCATAAAGTCATATTCTATCAATATGGTAGAGTAATTAATTTAAAAAAACCACTTTCACTCAGAGTCTTGGAATCAATGTGATGCTTGACCTCAATCCTGTAAAAAACACTTTAGACTGGCAGACTATAATGTATGAAGAAAGGCAATCTGTATACAATCCAAATAGAAAATCATAGTACAAATAAAATACTGAAAAATTTCAAATTCGTAAATAACAGTGGACTTACCTTTGGAACTTCAGATTACGGATGCTACCCAAAACTTCCAAAGCAAGAATTTAAAATATAGTGTAAAGTGTTCTGTATTTATTTTGTTACAATGAATTTTACTGACCGCATACATTGCATACTTATAATAAGCATTTAGCCTACCAGACTTATGTAATGTTGAACTTTTTTTTGTATCAATGGATTTAAAGCATAGAAAATGAGACTTCAATTGTAACTCCTGCATATATTATAATTTTGCATACGTTTGTTTCCTCGGCACTGTTGAAAAATCTGTTAATCAGTGGGGCTCATATTCGTCGAAGATGGGTACTAATGCTAGTTAAGTATAATCGAAATGAATAGCAATATATGCTACATTCATTTTGATATTTGAAAAACTTCAAACACAAAAAATATATGTTATACATAAAATACATTAAATCAAACCTAAGGCGGTCATATCAACTACGTTAGCTTTACGACCACCCATGGATTTTACAAAACGGTTTTTTTAATTCATTATATATTTTTAATTTATAAATCGGTTTGCGTATAATTTCCACTGCCAAGAATGAGCTCTTTAAAGAAGCTTTTACTACCATCAATTGTTTTAAAAATGCTATCTATATTTTTTGTTACCTGGACACAAAAAACATATGTTTCTCATTGTCAAGTCATCACAATTATTGTATTTGCTAGTACTTTTTAATATTCCATAAACTGTGTGTATTTTTTGTTTTTTTATTTAAGACTTTTTGTCAACATTTTATTGTATTATTGAATACACACTCCCATTTATGTATACATTGAGGAGGAATAAATGTGTTCTTGACGAAGTGTAAATATGTATATTTTGTAGTCATTTCTAAAATGGTGTCTATTACGTCAAATTTATAACCATATTTACCTGTTTATTGTTGTTCTTAATTACATTTAACAACATTTTTGGAATTGCCTCAACAAGTGTATTGTATTTACTAATCCAATTTCTTTTTAATTACTGAAATTGCTGTGAACCAAAATGATAATACTGTGAACAAAAATGAGATTGCCGTGAACAAAAATGACATTTCCGTGAGCAAAATGATATTGCTGTGAGCAAAATATAATTTCTAAGAGCTAAATGATATTTCTAAGAGCTAAATGATATTCCTGTGAGCTAAAATAATATTGCTGTGAGCTAACTGATACTGCCATGAGCAAAATGATTTTGCCATGAATATTGGATGAATCAGTTTTATCTTGATAATTTTATCATTTCTAATTTGGCTATTAAAACTGGCATTGGTTTATTTTGCTATTATGAAATAAAATGCAATAAAACTGACTTTCTGTATTTTTTAAAGGCTCAGATTTCAATTTCAAATACAATATCTCATTTTATTATTTCCGTATAAAATTGTTCATTCTATGATATTGAATACTGAAAAATGATACACAAGTTATTATTTATCATGTATAGTTAATTTAAAAATGAATTCTAAATAAAGTGTTTGTTAACCAAGTGGCTATCAAATTTCAAACATGTCATATTATTTTCAATAGATATACAAATAATATAGTAGATATTTTCATCTATTTTAGATTAAATTAAAGTACTTTATATAATGTTATGATAATAAACAGTAGTTGTAATAATAATTGTAAGTAATCTTATTTGTTTTTCTAAATATTCATTATTTAATGGATATTATTGTTCGTGATAACAAAAAACACAAATACAAATTCTAAAATTGGTATGTTTAAATAAAATAAACATTTACATGTCAAAGTGAATGAAAGAAAAATATAATTTGTTTATAGTGGTCTCATCATAAAGTCATCATTTAATACATTTATTTGTGAATTATTATTATTATTATTATTAATATATCTTAACATGTAGAGAATTTTGAAAACCACAAACATTATGCATACACGAATAATTAAATTGTAACACGTCACTTGCACCTGGAATGCCTTCATATTGATACAGAATGTTGGTCTAGATCTAATGTCACAGACTGTAGGCTTACTGCTGCAGTAGGAAGTCCTCAATTATCTCAATTGGAGCATACAAGCTATCACGTTTTTGTTGGCTAATTAATTGGATAAAAACAGTGATTTGATATAGATATTAAACCAAAATGCATTTGCTAATTATTTAATTAACTTATAAATTTATGTAAGTTCGTGATTAAATCAAAGATGAACTAGTACATGTTTTTTAATTTAATAAAATCTGTAACTATAGGCATGTGTAGCCCAAGGAAATGACAAAGCTAAATTTACTGGAAATTTGGGGATGGGCTTTTACCTTAAATATAAATATCTGCTGCAAATATGATTAAGAAAAAACTACTGTATTTGTATCCATTGGCAATGAACCATTTGTTTTTAACCTATTGCAAAATAATTTCTTTTTAATTAAAGGATTTCCTATAGATTTATATAACAAATGGCTTTCACTTACCAGCTTATTAAAATTAAGTTTTGTTTCATTTTAGGTTGGTCTTTTTGTGTGTGTGCCATTTTATGTACACTAAAAAATGTGATTATCGATCCTGTAATGTAAGACTACTGGTCAATTCAATCATACTTTTGAAACATACACACCTAATAGAAATGTGCATCTTTAAGCAAACCCATTTATTATCTCTGTAGGATCTGTTAGACCTACTAATGAAACCACAAAATTAGTTAACCAATTCAGTTTGATGGACTTCGCTACAGCACTATTAGTAAAAGCCCCTTTATCAAGGTTAAACTTAGAGTCCATTTGGTCACCAACTCACTAATTAAGAAAGTCAAGACAAAACGTAAAGAAAAAACTGGTGACAGAGAAGATGAAGTTTGCATTATGAATGACATATTGAATCAACTAAACTGTCAATCTTAGCAACCACACGATTGCACAGTTGGGATATGTTAGTTTCTATCATAAAGACATAATTTTTGTGTTTGTGGGCATTTCTAAAATTAAATATTAATAAAAAACTGCACATTCAAGAGATGACGCATATATAATGTCTACATTGCAAGGGAAAAAATGTGCATTCTAGTAGAGTCCATTAATTTACAGGGGTTCACATTTTAATTACATTTTTCACTAATGCGGTAAAAAAATCTAATTCACCATGGCAGGTCATTTTGGCCAATCACATTCCATATTTACTGTACAGTAGGCTATGTAATATAATATATTATATAGCCTAAATACGTGAATATGATTGGTTAAAACTGCATCACATGACTATACCACTACAAGGATAGTAATTATTATATATTACTTGCAGGCAGTATCTGTATATTACATTAATACTTATTTCTTGCTGCCACTATAATATGCCATCTGATTGTCTGTCCTCATGTTACTTTTAAGTCTGTCTGAACTAAAATACCAAGTTGCAACAAGGAATTTTTTTTCTCACCCTGTATTTATTCCTCTTTGTATAGAAAAAAGGTAAAAAGGTTAAGGTAAAGGTATTCATATTTGTCCTCAAGCTTAACTGGAAACTGAGGAAATTCGGATTAGGCCCTCCACGGACCCACGGCAGCCAGCAGTGCAGCGCCTACCAGATCAGCACACCGGGAGACGATTCCCTACTCTTTTCGAATAGTGTACCAAGTTCTTTAACATGCACTGTTAAGTACACGGGACCAACGGCTTTACATCCCATCCGAAGGACGAGGCAATGAGAGTAAAGCATCTTGCCTAAGGATGCAATTAGTATGGTACAGATAACCTCGAACCCATGCCTATCACATGCTAGTCCGATATTACCATTACACCATCACTCTCCAGTATATACAGCAACTGCCGCGATTTCTAGACGGTCTCCCATCCAGAACGCAACCGGGCCCAACGTTGCTTAACTTCGGTGATCTGACGAGAACCGGTGTTTCAACGCAGTATCAACTACACATACATAAATAAATACCTGAAAAATAAGTTTATCAATCATATAGACCAGGGTGATTGAAATCCATTGTTGAGTTCAGACAAAAAAAAAAAAAATCTAGAATTGAATTAGTCACTTTCACGAATTATAGGTGATCATTTTGATAAAGGATAATTTTAATGACATTTTTTTTTTAAAAATACGTTAAAATATGAGCGTAAAATGTTGATGTGCGCATCTTATGACCTGATGCATACACACTTATAGTTGTGCCTTTGTGTCATATAGAATATACCGTATATACTGTATAGTGTAGCATAGGTGAAATTACAGGACCCACATCATGTTTTTATTTTTGGATATGATGACGTTATCAAAATAAACTTGAAGTTGACAATTTCGAATTCATAATTAATTGAGCAACTAAATATAAGATCTGGAAGAATTTATATCTACAACTCAATGTCTTCCAGAATAAGTTAAAAAATTGGGAGTCATCGTGCATTCTGAATTATTTTCATTTTAAAATGCCTTATTTTTTACCATTTTAAGCACTTTTGTGCAATTCGGGATGCACTCAAATTTGGTGAATGTACTACAAAGTATGGTGAGTAGAATGCGATTTATACAAAAAATTTGTATTTTTTACGTTTTGCGCATGCAGTAATTTTTTGAAACACGCAAATGGCCTAATTCATGCTCTAAATTGATCAAAACATAATTTTCAGCTTTTTAAAATTTTAACACACAGTTTTACGCGCATGACCCTATGTATGCATGCATTTATATTTACTAATATTTTTACCTTCAATTGAAGCATACGTATAGTGAATTTTATTGATATTTTATGACGAGTTATGGAGATATGATTGATAATGTGATTGTGGCATATAAATGATGTCACAAATGAGTGATCATGCTGAAAACCTTTTTAGGATTAAGTTAAATTGTTTGAAAGATATTGTGAAATATTTGTGATCATCGACATTTAACTTTTTGAGGTAATTGTTACACAAAATAGTGTACAGAAAGATGATCACCTAATAATAAAGATTTCATACAATAACAATAGGTGATCATTTTATTATAAATGATCACCTAAAATAAATATTTCATACAATAACGATAGGTGATCAATTTATTCTATTAATGATCACCTAATAATAGACAAATATGACGTTGTTACACTAAATGAGATCATGAGATGTACAAGCATTTTGTTTTCTTTTTAAATTCAATTCAACTTTATTTCAGACAAACCGTCCATATGAAACATACATATACAAAAAAGAAATACAGTACAAAGCATTATGACAACCGTCATTGAGAGAGGACCAAGAATTATTATTGTTGACATATTGTGACTCTCTATACTTAAAATACATTTTGGAATCAAACAATAAATATTCATACAATTTAACATTTTATTTTTGCTTTTCATAATTCTGGAAAGAAAACTATAAATTGGCAGCCTCAAGAATTCATAAAAAGAAAAGAAAAAAACAGATTACTTGCACCAAGATATCGGGGTTGACCTACTGTAACAGCATGCGGAAAGCATCATTATGACATACTTTAAGTCGATTGGTATCTTTTTTTAAATAATTAGATTATACAGTACAATAGGATCTAACAAGTAACACTTGATAGATTTGGAGCAGTAAGAAAATTTTCTAAATAAGATATTTCCTCTAATACATTTAAAGATCTTTATTGTCGTTTAATATCTGCCTCATCTCTTAAATTTTTAGTTAATATGTGACCTAAGTATGTAAAGCCCTGATTTGCTGTTCATTTGTTTTGCACACTTTCAGAGCCAATTTGAATCTTGACCGAGAGACCCGCATAGATTGGACGCCAAGGCTATAGACTGCAGCTAAGTAACAGAACACAATAACTGCTGTACACAAGCAATGATCACAGCATACAGATTGTGTTCAATAGTCCCGCCAAGGGCTTAGCTCACAATGTATAAAATAGCTGCTCATACTACTCAAAAACATGAATTAATCACCTCTATACATATACAGTATTATTCCAATCAGAACACCAAATCGCTGTAAGATTATACCGTAGGTTTTTTTGCCATGTCATCGTCGGTACTGTTGGTATATATGCATTAATGTGTGATCAGATTTGAAATAACATGAAATTTTGAACGGTCTGATTCATGTGAAAAAAACATTATTATGTTCCATGTGCTGTGCATGGGAATTTAAAATCACTTTATAGTATGGTCTGGAGATTGCATTGGCATACTGTATGACCTGAAATTTATAAGCACTGAATTTATAATGGCCAGTTGTGATCAGATAATAATTAAAAACATAATTTTACGAAAATGCTGCAGAGACCATGTATTTATTGATTATTTAGAGTTTGAACATTTATTTCTGGCCTTATCTGTGAAAATTTGATGACAAATTATTAAATTAAACAACAAAAATCATAAACAAGAAAATAATATATTTTTACATAATCAATAGGATGCATATTACATAAACCTACTTTAAGGCACTATTTAAGCCAAAGAACTGATTTAAAATGATTTATCTAATCAATTAATTGAAAATTGAAATTATTACTTTTTATCATCAATAATATTTTTCAAATACACTTTATTTCCACAAAGATTTTCAGGGGGAAATAATTAATTAAAATTAATTTGGTCAGTAGATTTTATTTAAAATTATTAAGAAGTTGTTTCAACTCAACTCACCTGAAAGTCACTATAGTTGCACGGAAGAAATAATTTCGACTGTCGAGAAAGGAACCAGTGAACAATCAAGGTCGACACTGAACTTATTTTGACTACTACATTGTCGTGGTTCCATAACGCACACACGACATGATTCATAGTGTATTGAAACCAGTATGCGCGAGCACTTATATGGAAACATTGAACTGATTGTTACTGGCTGCGATTATTCTTACTGCTCACATGTCACGATTTAAAGTTTTAATTTCGAAAAAAAATAGAACATGGCCAACTGAAAGGAACTACACTAAGCTTTGTCTACATTTTTTGTGCGCCTGTCAGTTGCGTTCAGTTGCTTGGAGTGCTTATGTTGACACAGAAAATAAAATATTGAAGAATAGTAGGATCAAGAATGCATTAAATTATTTTTGAAAAATTGATTACCTTTCTGCATTTTCTTTTGCACTATCACTCTGGGAACAGGCAAAAAGGTCATTGACATCTAATGGTCTCTTTGCAGCTTTTGAGAAAAACTTTGTACACCAGGAGTACGTAAGAATGGACAAATACCCTACAGAATCTAATGGATTTGGTTTCCTGCAAAATACAAACAAAAATATCGTTAAAAACGTGCAACAAATACCCTGTTGAGTGTTATAAAAACTGAACAATAAAAATATTTTTTTTAACTAGTGTTCTTTGTGAATTGAAATATTTGTGTGTGGGTATTTCTGTATCTCACAAATCGATAGTCCGATTAAGCTAAAATTTGAAATTCTGATGCCGAATAGACCTTGTTGTGTCTGTATTATTATTTTGTACTGTATATAAATTATTGTTATTTTGCGTTTTTTTTTCGTATTTTAGGATTTTTGCAAATGGAAACTAAAAAACCTAAAACCAGTTAATAAAATAGTACAAGCCCAATAACAGAATGATTAAAGAGGTTCTTTTTTATACTGTATGGTTGGCGGATTCTTAAATTATATGTAACATTTTTCACAGTTATTTGAAAAGACTGGTAATAAACATTCACATAGAAGACCATATGTTATTGATTTGATAAATGTTAACAGTCTTTGCATAATACAGTGGCATTCACTATAAACCATAAACTATGCACTTAAAACTTGCCAAATTACAGACTTCTGTAGTATGCAAAAGAAAATAAAAATAAATACAGTACGGAGAATGTATACAAATTCATGTTTGAATTTCACAATACAAGTAACATACAATTTTATCAAATTAAATATCAAATACTATTTTTATTAATTATATTAATTAGTATGTATTGCCTTTGGAAATTTGATGCATCTACAACACTACTGTACTAAACTGATTTAGTAGGAATTATGATTGAATAATGATAAAACTGGATTAAATTAAGATTAACCTTTATTAAACATTTTATAATTCTTAAGAGTTTAATATTTGATTTGTAATTTGTACTTTTTATTGTAACATGTTGTAATCCCTCTCCTTCTTTTTGTTAATTGCCCCATAAGGGATGAATAAAGATATATACTGATACAACAACAAAAAACAACAAATAACAAATTGGCTATACAGTAGATGCAAATTTGCAGATTAATATAAAACAAACTCCATATTAGTAAATAATAGGGAGTTTTTGCAGAGAATAATCTGCTTGAAATTGATGCCTGCTCCGGTCTGATTCGAAAATGAATCTGGTGTTGTTGAATTTAGTATCGCAATTGAGAGGAAAATAAAATGAATTGGTGGTATATTTTAAAAAGTATAGAACATTATGCAAGTATTCATATTATAACACTACACATTATCAACAAAAGTATGCAATATCAAGGAAAATGATAATGTAAAATCCTACGTTGGACTGACACAACACAGTGACATGATGTTGTGTGCGTTTATAAAAGGGGAAACCCTGAGCTGCGCTTTTCTTGCCATTGGTTGGTGGATCAGTTCAATTTTTAACCTCCAAAAAAAGACATTGTAAAATAAAATAAATTCAAAAATCATGAAAATAACGTTCAATTACCGATTAACAAACAAAAGAGTAACATACAATCTAATAATATTTGCATCGTTTACCGTACCAGAAGTAAATTATTATTTGCTGATTCAAGCATGCTATGGGAGTGTCATTACCGCCGAACTAGAGGACGACAACTACCCACCTAGGACAACTACAGTACCACCCGGACAATTACCCCTAGGACGACTACCCCTAGGACTACCACCCTCTAGGACAACTACCCCCTTAAGACAACTACCCCCTTAGGACAACTACCTCCTAGGACAATTACCCCTAGGACAACTACCCCCTAGGAAAACCTAGGACAACTGCCCTCTAGGACAACTACCATCTAGTACAACAACACCTTCTGGACAACCACACCTAATTGGTTATCCGCACTTGGCGGATAACCCCTTGTTATTGTCAGGATCTTTTTTTTTTTTTTTTTTTTTCTTTTTTTTTTAGTTATCCGCTTAGTAGCGGATAACTCCTTGTGATTGTATTGGATCAATATTTTTCTGTATTATTAGTTATCCGCTTAGTAGCGGATAACTCCTTGTTATTGTAGTGGATCATTATTTTTTGGTTATCCGCAACTTAGTTGCGGATAACCCTTGTGATTGTAAATATCTTTTTTTTCATCTTCATCATCATCTTCTTTGTTATTCTTCTTTCTTTCCCGGAATTTTGTTCGCAGCGTATCTCTAATTATGGTCAACATAAGATTGCATAACTTTGTCATAAGATTGACCTGTAGCTGTAGATGTGCAAGAAATTTCGTTATATGACGTTAGAGTCGCGCAGCGTAAGTTACGTGCGATTTTATGAATTTTAATTATTGATCATAGATTATAAACCAAAAGTCATTTTGTATTGACACTTGGTGAAAATTTAAGTCACATTAAGGGCAAACTTTCTATGGATTAAAAATGGCATGTTTCACAAGAAGTTACGCGCGCACGCGCATTTAAAATTTCAAAATGCGCAAAATTAATTTCTAATCAACTTTCTACGCTGATCATGACATTTTGAGCATGTCAAAAATTCCCACGCGCGCGAAAAAAATTATGCGTAAGGTGCGCACGGAGCATAAAAATCATGTGTTTTTCTCTTGAATTATGATTTTACAGCCTTTCTTAGTCATTTTTAAAAAGATTGACATCATTTCAAATTAAAATGACGTCATACGAACACGTTGATTTAGACCATTTACGCGCGTTTTAGTTGCAAAAATGACAAAATATTGTCAAAATTATGCCTATTTTTAATCTATTATAGCTCCTCAGGATCATCCACGACCCCCAATTTTTTTAATTTAATATGTAAGCAGATATGTTGTAGATATGAATTCATGCAGAATCTTTACCCCTCGGATGTTATGACGTCATCGTATGGCCACACGAATGTAAAATATAGGATTTTTTACTTTTTCGTTATTGCTCATCACATTAAATAGAGCGCATCTCACTTTTACGTGCCCAAAATTCTTCAAATTTGATTTAATGTAATTATTTAGATAATTATCTTCTAAAATTGTTATCTTTATATGTCAATTTGATGACGTCATCGTGTTAATAATTGGATTTAAAAGATGGGTCTCATAATTTTGTCTATGCTACACTGTATATAACATATACAGTTTATTCTGTAAAATACTGTAATATGATGTATGCTACATAATAGGTACAATTTAGCACTGTAAACATATTTATTTCATGTCATAGGATGGCATAATAATTGTCGAGGTTCATATGGTTAAGTATGTGCATGTTGCGTTTGCGCGGATAACCCGAACTCGTCAAAGTGACGAGTTCAAATCTAGTTTTCTGTATTATTCTTATTTCTTTCCCGTTTTTTTGTGGCTCACGTATCTCTAAAATGTGTAAACATAATATTTCATAACTTTGACAACATGTGGGCATTTACGTGAAGTTGTGCACCTCCTATTTTGAATGACGTCTGAGTTGCGCAACGTGACTTACGCGCGATTTTATGATTTTTAATGATTGATCATAGCTTAAAAACCAAGCGTAATTTTTTTTTTACCCTTTATGAAAATTTAAGTCATATCAAGGGCAAACTTTTAGTTAACTAAAAATGGCGTGTTTTACAAGAAGTTACGCGCGCACGCGCATTTAAAATTTTAAAATGCGCAAAATTAATTTCTAATCAACTTTTTACGCCATTCATGACATTTTGCGCATGTCAAAATTTCCTGCGCGCGCGAACAATTTTACGCGTGCAGTGCGCACGCAGCATGAAAATCATGTTTTTTTCTATTAAATTGTGATTTTCCAGCCTTTCCTAGTCATTTTCAAAAAGATTGACATCATTTCAAATTAAAATGACGTCATACGTACACGTTGATTTAGACCATTTGCATGCGTTTTAGTTGCAAAAGTTACAAAATATTGTCAAAATTATGCCTATTTTGAATCTATTATAGCTCCTCAGGATCAACCGTTACCCCCGAGTTTTTTAACTTAATATGTAAGCAGATATGTTGTAGATATGAATTCATGCAGAATTTTTTCCTTACGGATGTTGTGACGTCATCGTATGGCCACACAAATGTAAAAAATAGGATTTTTGTCTCTTTCGTTATTGCTCATCACATTCAATGGAGCGCATCACGCTTATCCGTCTTCCATTTTCTCCGAGATTTTAATATTATCTAGGTCAATCAACTATCTTTTGCATGAGTTAAAAATATTTTTATTTTTATAACGTCATCATGCCTAAAAATTTAAATTACGTGGGTCATTAATTTTATCTTTACAGTAAATTTTAATCTGTTATAGCTCGTAAGAATAAAATGTGATAATCACGATTAAAACGTTTTCTGGAAGCTATTGGATTGTAGATACGAACTTATGTAAACATTTTGCCAATCGGATGTTGTGACGTCATCATATGGCCAGTTGAATAAAAAAAGTCGTATTTTCATATTTTGCGTAATAGTTCATCACATTTAAAAGGGCGCGCATCTATATTTTACGTATTCAAATTTCTTCTACACGGTAATATGTGGTTGCTGAGATAATGTCCTTCCGAAATTGCTGTCTTAGTTTTTCATTTTGATACCGTCGCCATGTTAAAAATAGGAATAACCGGGGGTCCCGTAATTTCACCTATTCTACACTGTATGTAATATGTATACAGATTATACTGTTTATACTGTATATACTATATGACACAAAATTGACAGAATTCAGCACTAACAACATATCATATTCTTCAGATCAGGTCATAATGCCATACTCTTTTTCTGTGTGCAAAAGTCTAACGTATGACGTGCACGTGGCGTTTGTCGTGCGGATAACTAACTCGTCAAAGTGACGAGTTTCATGTCTAGTTCTTCTTTCTTTCCTTCCTTTTTGTGAGGAGCGTTTCTCTAAAATGGGTAAACATAACATTTCATAACTTTGTCAACACATGGGCATTTACGTGAAGTTGTGCACCTCCTATTTTGAATGACGTCAGAGTTGCGCAACGTGACTTACGCGCGATTTTATGATTTTTTATGATTGATCATAGCTTAAAAACCAAGCGTAATTTTGTTTTGACACTTTGTGAAAATTTAAGTCATATCAAGGGCAAACTTTTAGTTAACTAAAAATGGCGTGTTTTACAAGAAGTTACGCGCGCACGCGCATTTAAAATTTTAAAATGCGCAAAATTAATTTCTAATCAACTTTTTACGCCATTCATGACATTTTGCGCATGTCAAAATTTCCCGCGTGCGCGAACAATTTTACGCGTGCAGTGCGCACGCAGCATGAAAATCATGTTTTTTTCTATTAAATTGTGATTTTCCAGCCTTTCCTAGTCATTTTTAAAAAGATTGACATCATTTCAAATTAAAATGACGTCATACGTACACGTTGATTTAGACCATTTGCATGCGTTTTAGTTGCAAAAGTTACAAAATATTGTCAAAATTATGCCTATTTTGAATCTATTATAGCTCCTCAGGATCAACCGTTACCCCCGAGTTTTTTAACTTAATATGTAAGCAGATATGTTGTAGATATGAATTCATGCAGAATTTTTTCCTTACGGATGTTGTGACGTCATCGTATGGCCACACAAATGTAAAAAATAGGATTTTTGTCTCTTTCGTTATTGCTCATCACATTCAATGGAGCGCATCACGCTTATCTGTCTTCCATTTTCTCCGAGATTTTAATATTATCTAGGTCAATCAATTTTCTTTCGCATGAGTTAAAAATATTTTAATTTTTATAACGTCATCATGCCTAAAAATTTAAATTACGTGGGTCATTAATTTTATCTTTACAGTAAATTTTAATCTGTTATAGCTCGTAAGAATAAAATGTGATAATCACGATTAAAACGTTTTCTGGAAGCTATTGGATTGTAGATACGAATTCATGTGAACATTTGTCAATCAGATGTTGTGACGTCATCATATGACAAGTTTAATTAAAAAGGTCAAATTTTCATATTTTGCGTAATAGTTCATCACATTTAAAAGGGTGCGCATCTATATTTTATGTATTCAAATTTCTTCTACACGTTAATATGTTGTTCCTGAGATAATTTCCTTCTGAAATTGCTATCCAAGTGTTTCATTTTGATACCGTCGCCATGTTAAAAATTGGAATAAATGGCGGGTCCCGTAATTTCACCTATTCTACACTGTATGTAATATGTATACAGATTATACTGTTTGCATGTATATGCTATATGACACAAAATTGACAGAATTCAGCACTAACAGCATATCATATTCTTCAGTTCTTGTCATAATGCCATAATCTTTATCTGTGTGCAATATTCCAACGTATGATGTGAACGTGGCGTTTGTCGTGGTGCGGATAACTAACTCGTCAAAGTGACGAGTTTCATGTCTAGTTAGTTATCCGCTTAGTAGCGGATAACTCCTTGTGATTGTAGTGGATCATTATTTTTTTTCTGTATTATTCTTATTTCTTTCCCGTTTTTTTGTGGCTCACGTATCTCTAAAATGTGTAAACATAATATTTCATAACTTTGACAACATATGGGCATTTACGTGAAGTTGTGCACCTCCTATTTTGAATGACGTCAGAGTTGCGCAACGTGACTTACGCGCGATTTTATGATTTTTAATGATTGATCATAGCTTAAAAACCAAGAGTAATTTTTTTTTTACCCTTTATGAAAATTTAAGTCATATCAAGGGCAAACTTTTAGTTAACTAAAAATTGCGTGTTTTACAAGAAGTTACGCGCGCACGCGCATTAAAAATTTTAAAATGCGCAAAATTTATTTCTAATCAACTTTTTACGCCGTTCATGACATTTTGCGCATGTCAAAATTTCCCGCGCGCGCGAACAATTTTACGCGTGCAGTGCGCACGCAACATGAAAATCATGTTTTTTTCTATTAAATTGTGATTTTCCAGCCTTTCCTATTCATTTTTAAAAAGATTGACATCATTTCAAATTAAAATGACGTCATACGTACACGTTGATTTAGACCATTTGCATGCGTTTTAGTTGCAAAAGTTACAAAATATTGTCAAAATTATGCCTATTTTGAATCTATTATAGCTCCTCAGGATCAACCGTTACCCCCGAGTTTTTTAACTTAATATGTAAGCAGATATGTTGTAGATATGAATTCATGCAGAATTTTTTCCTTACGGATGTTGTGACGTCATCGTATGGCCACACAAATGTAAAAAATAGGATTTTTGTCTCTTTCGTTATTGCTCATCACATTCAATGGAGCGCATCACGCTTATCCGTCTTCCATTTTCTCCGAGATTTTAATATTATCTAGGTCAATCAACTATCTTTCGCATGAGTTAAAAATATTTTAATTTTTATAACGTCATCATGCCTAAAAATTTAAATTACGTGGGTCATTAATTTTATCTTTACAGTAAATTTTAATCTGTTATAGCTCGTAAGAATAAAATGTAATAATCACGATTAAAACGTTTTCTGGAAGCTATTGGATTGTAGATACAAAATCATGTGAAAATTTTGCCAATCGGATGTTGTGACGTCATCATATGGCCAGTTAAATAAAAAAAGTCGTATTTTCATATTTTGCGTCATAGTTCATTACATTTAAAAGAGCGCGCATTAATATTTCACGTATTAAAATTTCTTCTACACGTTAACATGTTGTTGCTGAGATAATTTCCTTGCAAAATTGCTACCTTCGCATTTCATTTTAAAACCGTCAACATGTTAAAAATTGCAATAAATAGCGGGTCCCGTAATTTCACCTATTCTACATGTACACTGTATGTGATACGGATAGATTATACTGTGTATACTATATATGAATCAAAACAATAGAATTCAGCAATAACAACATATTCTTCAGTTCAGGTCATAATGCCATAATCTTTTTCTGTGTGTAATATTTCAACGTATGATGTTCACGTGGCGTTTGTCGTGCGGATAACTAACTCGTCAAAGTGACGAGTTTCATGTCTAGTTTTTTTTTCTATATTCTTCTTTCTTTCCACGAATTTTGTTGCACGCATATCTCTAATTCTGGCCAACATTAGATTGTATAACTTTGTCATAAGATTGACCTGTAGCTGTAAATGTGCAAGAAACTTTGTTTTATGAATTTCGAGTCGCGCAGCGCAAGTTACGCGCGATTTTATGAATTTCAATGATTGATCATAGATTAAAAACCAAAAGTCATTTTGTATTGAAACTTTGTGAAAATTTAAGTCATACCATGCGCAAACTTTCTATGGATTAAAAATGGCATGTTTCACAGAAAGTTACGCGCGCACGCGCGTTTAAAATTTCAAAATGCGAAAAATCAATTTCTAATCAACTTTCTACGCGTTTCATGTCATTTTGAGCACTTCAAAAATTCCCACGCACGCGCATTTATTTTACGCGCACGTGCGCATGTAGCGCAAAAACATACTTTTTTCACGTGATTTATGTTTTTCCAGCCTTTTCTAGTAATTTTACCAACTTTTAAACAATTTCGACTTAAAATTACGTTATACGAGCACGTCGAATTGGATAATTTGCGCGCGTTTTTTATCAAAAAGCTCAAAAAATCGTCAAAATTATGCTTTTTTTTAAACAGTCGTAGTTTCTAAACTAAACGGTGAAAGTTATTTTTATTACATATTCTGGAAGTTAATGAGTTGTAGATATCAAATCATACATTAATATTGCTAACAGGACATTGTGACGTCATCGTATGGCCACGCGAATATAAAATATAGGATATTTGTCTCTTTCGTTATTGCTCATCTCATTCAATGGAGCGCATCTCCACTTATCCGTATTCCATTTCTCCCCATTTTTTTACATTGTCTAGGTCAATCAATTACCTTTCGCATGATTCACCATTTTAAAAATTGTGATGACGTCATCATGTTCAAAAGCGTAAATAACTTTGATCACTTATTTTTACCTAAACGGCACTGTATGTAGTATGTATACAGTATATAGTGTATACTGTATATACTTAGACGTGACACAAAATAGAGAGCACACTGAAATTGTTTTAATGGCATAATCGTTTTCCTGTTTGCAATATTCTAACGTATGACGTGCACGTGGCCTTTGCGCTGCGGATAACCTAACTCGTCCGTAGTGACGAGTTCAAATCTAGTTTCATTTATTATGCTTTTTTCTAATAATAAATTACATTACACTTTGACTATGATCTTGTAAAACCTACTGAACTTAGGGAGAGACTCAGAGATTGATCTTAAATGAAAGCATTTGAATCTTTTAATATGCGTATTCGTCAGTTATATGACATTAAACGAGAATCGATAACCCTTCAAATTATCTTAAAACGTATTCCAATTTTGAAAAATAAAAGGGTGGGCTTATTTTATTCTTGCATGACATGAAGATGCCATATAGAAATCTAGGAACATACAGTTTACCTAGTTGCACCAGTCAATAGAAAATCATTTTTAAAAAGTTATTTTTTATCAGCCCGATTTTTTTTCCCTATTTTCTTTTCCAAAACAAATGCTTTACGTGATGTTTAATGACATTATACGTTTACTGCAAGTCCGGTATATGGAATATTGGTTTGGCTGTTAATACTTTTACTTCATAGAGGAACTTTAATTGATTTTTTTTTACATTTCTCTCAACCCCTGAGAAAATAGGACAATAAATAGGAATAATACCCATAATGTGTTTTTGTCTAACTTGAACTTTTCATATTCTACAGCAAAGAACCTCCTAATTTTACATTAAATTTTTCCAAAAAATCCTAACAATATTAATTAATTGAATGATTACAATACATTAGACGATTTGAAAATCAATCTCTCTCTCTCTCTCCCCTGTTCGACAGGTTCTAAATTCTTATTCTTCTTGAGGAAATTATTTTCGGGTTGTGTCATTGTTTGTGTCCTGTAAGTTTTTTTATATAAATATTGCTACAGTTATTACAAAATAGACTACAAATACTGTATATATACATATTATAAGACCGGTAGATAATAATTTCACGTCAAATAATGTATTTAGTACACCGCCCATGTAGTCCCCTCCTTTACACACAATTTGTTTTCAATTTTATTTATTTATTTTTATTTATTTATTCAGGTTTATATAGTAAAAAACATGAAGCTCGAAGGCTGAAATTGTTGATTTACAAAAATATATATGAGAACACAAATATTTAAAAAATACAACATTTATACAAAACATTAAAAAATTTGAAAAAGTCAGTTAAAAAATAAAATTGTATTAAAAAACTCCAAAATTTATATACAAATGCATAGGTCTATATGTGTATATATTTATAACATAGCCATCTTCAGCGTGTGATCATTTTAAGTACTGTTTAAATTAAGGATTCTACTTATAGTAAGGGCAGGCGAGGTCTTAAGACGGTTAGTTCTACAAACAGGTTTATCTACCGTGGTTGATCTAAGCTCTCCAGTAATAATGCGGTAGTCGGGCAAAACAGTTCTGTACAACTCCGATTTCAAGAGCCTATCTTCAAATTTTAAAATTAACGTCTCTCGTCTAGATGCGAGAGTGGTCAGATTTGTAAGCTCAAGAGCTGACTCATACGTAAGGGAAGCAGGACCCAGAATAACACGTAAACTCTCTTTTGCACTCTTTCAATGGTCGGTATTTGGGCCTTATTGATGCTTCCATGCCACACAGGGCAGGCGTATTCTAAGATTGAGCGAATATAACAAACATAAACTGATATCATATCATGAACTGGTACATTGGCCCTTCTAAGAATATATAACGTATACCGTAGTTCCTCGGGTATAATCCCACCTCGGGTATAATCCCACCCCCGACTTTACGATTACTTTCGCACGCAAGCATATCCCCGGGCAAAGTCCCAGTGTATAATTTAACATTAGGCCAGAGGTGGGCCTAGGCCTACTGTAGCTAGCTAGGCCGACGTCAATTTCTCACCAAAAAAATAGAGTAATTTCTCTGAATTTGGCTGACTTAAAACTCATTAAACATTGTTAAGTTGAAAACAACCTTAAGGCTAGCATGTCCCGATCATCACGTTCTGTACATCCTTTCGCCGTCGTGTACATTCTTTCTTGCAGTTAATGACATGAGCTGTGCATTTTATTACCAAAGCATGAAACTTGGCACAAAGTTTCTTTGATGTATATAGATTCAAAATATCGTGGGGTGCCAAGTGTCCAACGTCCGGTATGGCGGCCATCTTGATTTCAAAATGGCCACCATAAAATCAAAAAATGTTCATATCTTGGCAACTATACACATTAGAGACTTAATTCTGGTATCAAATTGTTCACAAACTATATATTTCTATTTGCTCTAGTGAAAAGTTTCGTCCAAAAATGACCGGAAATGACGTTTCTTACAGTTTGACCTTTGACCTCGTATTTGTATATCTCTGTAACTACTGGTCATTTTCAATCGATTTTGGTTTCATTTTGTTCATAATAAATACATTTATATTTGTAGTAATGGAACATTTTCACATAAAATGACCGAAAATACAATTTATGACCTTTGACATTTATTTATTGATTTTTAATTATGTGAATATACTGTATGTGGTTTTTGTTGGTCTTAAATGCACCTAATTTTGAACTTTTTCCTGATAGGCGTAATTATATTAAATGATTAATGGACTTAAATTGTATATAGTACATAAAATTGGTAAACATTGTGCTTGGTGGTACCATTAGTTCAACGATGTTGGCACCTTCTGATTCGCTAAAAGTTTTATTAGTTTGACAGAGGAAATAACATACATGTATGGATTCATGGAATACCGTAAAACCTCAAAAAGGTGATAGTATGAGCTTCTTTTCGAGATAGACTGTATTTGAATTTCAAATAATTAGTATGATGATCGTGTTTATATCAATATTATTATAATTAATGACCTTACAAAGAACCCTTTATATTTCAACAATTAAGCCTCAGTTATTCTACAATTTATTGTTTTCCAAGTGGTAGGCCTATTTTGATTGCATCTTCTTTTTGTATGCTTCCTGGGTTAATATGGTCCTAACCCTCCTTCTTTGTCTGTAGATGGTCTTACACCCCTTTCTTTATCTGTGGATGGTCTTATACCCCCTTCTGTGTCTGTGGATGGTCTTATACCCCCTTCTTTGTCTGTTGATGGTATTACATCCCTTTCTTTGTCTGTTGATGGTATTAAACCCCTTTCTTTGTGTGTGGATGGTCTTACACCTCTTTCTTTGTCTGTAGATGGTCTTACATCCCCTTCTTTGTTTGTAGATGGTCCGACACCCCTTCTTTGTCTGTGGATGGTCCTACACCTCCTTCTTTGTCTGTGGATGGTCTTATGCCCTCTTCTTTGTCTGTAAGTAGTCCTATACCCCTTACTTTGTCAGTGGATGGTCTTACACCCCCTTCTTTGTCTGTGGATGGTCTTATACCCCCTTCTTTGTTTGTGGATGGTCTTACCTCTCCTTCTTTGTCTGTGGATGGTCCTACACCCCCTTCTTTGTCTGTAAGTAGTCCTATACCCCTTTCTTTGTCAGTGGATGGTCTTACAACCCCTTCTTTGTCTGTAGACGGTCCTACACCCCCTTCTTTGTCTGTGGATGGTCCTATACCCCTTTCTTTGTCAGTGGATGGTCTTACAACCCCTTCTTTGTCTGTGGACGGTCCTACACCCCTTCTTTGTCTGTAGATGGCCTTATACCCCTTTCTTTGTCTGTGGATGGTCTTATACCCTTTGTGTGTGGATGGTCTTACACCCCCTTCTTTGTCTGTGGATGGTCTTACACCCCCTTCTTTGTCTGTGGATGGTCTTATATCCCCTTCTTTGCCTGTGGATGGTCTTATACCCCCTTCTTTGTCTGTGGATGGTCTTATACCCCCTTCTTTGTATGTGGATGGTTTTATACCTCCTTCTCGTATGTGGATGGTCTTACACCCCCTTCTTTGTCTGTGGATGGTCTTACACCCCCTTCTTTGTCTGTGGACGGTCCTACACCCCCTTCTTTGTCTGTAGATGGCCTTATACCCCTTTCTTTGTCTGTGGATGGTCTTATACCCCCTTCTTTGTGTGTGGATGGTCTTACACCCCCTTCTTTGTCTGTGGATGGTCTTACACCCCCTTCTTTGTCTGTGGATGGTCTTATATCCCCTTCTTTGTCTGTGGATGGTCTTATACCCCCTTCTTTGTCTGTGGATGGTCTTATACCCCCTTCTTTGTATGTGGATGGTTTTATACCTCCTTCTTTGTATGTGGATGGTCTTACACCCCCTTCTTTGTCTGTGGATGGTCTTACACCCCCTTCTTTGTCTGTGGATGGTCTTACACCCCCTTCTTTGTCTGGACCCACTACTTTGATTGATTAAATCAGACATTGTTTCTTGTATGATTAGGAGACCATGACCTTCAAAGTGAAAGTCCACAGGTGAATGCCTAAAAAGGTCTTGTACAGAACAGTATATTGTAGGTCCATGTCACTAATTTGAGGATTACTTGAATAATTATATTGAGATGTCTTTTACGAATTGATTTGGTTCGGATTTTGCTAAAAAATCAATGACTAGAGAAAATCGAGGAAAATGATTCAGATGAAAGGTTTACAGCAAAGGCCCATTACCATAAAAATGAAGTACATTTTTTTAGATGCAACGAAAATGAACAAGAATTATCTGAGTTTTTGACTAAAGAAAGTAGGTCTACTGCACAAATGCAGGATAAGTTTGTAGTAAGTACTTTGAAAGACGGTATTCTCTTCTCTTAACTCATGAAAATGAGAACTTTCCGAACTTGTCTCATATGCAACATCAAAGAGGCCAACGAAAGAATGCTACTTTACATCAAAAATTTTTCCAAATGGCATCTAACAATTCAATTCAACATATGGTATAATACATTTAAAAAAAAGAAAAGATGAAGGAGAGAGGACCAAAACTTTTATCTAACGATTGACAAATCACAGTTAAGCAAACAAGTGGGCATAGATGAGCTCAGTGATCTGTCATTATGCCTATCCTATCACGTCAAAAATTCAGAATAATAATTCCTGGTCATTTTTTAGTTAAGTGTCATTTATTTCGGTATAAAAATTAGGTGCATTTATACCAATGTAAACCACATACAGTATGTTCACATAATTATATATGTCAAAGGTTATAAATTGTATTTCCAGTCATTTTATGTGAAAATGTGTCATTACTACAAATATAAATGTCTCTATTTTGAACAAAATGACACCAAAATCGATTGAAAATGATCAGTAGTTACTGGGTATACAGATAAGAGGTCAAAGATCAAACTGGAAGAAACGTCATTTCGGTCATTTTTGGACGAAACTTTTCATTAGAGCAAATAGAAATATGTGGTTTGTGAACAATTTAACACCGGAATCAAGTCTCTACTGTTTATAGTTGCCAAGATATGAACACTTTTTGTTTTTATGGTGGCCATTTTGAAAGCAAGATGGCCGCCATACCGGACGTTGCACACTTGGCACCCCCCGATATTTTGAATCTATATACATCAAAGAAACTTTGTGGAAAGTTTCATGCTTTGGTAATAAAGTGCACAACTTGGCTATTTTTATGGCGTTAACTGCTCTACTATTGTTGTTTACACTACTCTGCATGCTTGATTACCATAAAAAAAACACCGCCCTCTATACCGACCGGCTTGTGCAGTAGAGTTTGTGTCACATGCAACTTAACACCATGCGATTTACACAGAGAGCTCGAGCGTGTGGGTGAACATGGAGAACTCGTACGATCGAGTTCATGTCGATTTAGGAAGCTAGGCCTAGATCACATTTTAGGGTATTTTTTAAGTAGAAATCTCGGGGAAAATCTATACGGTAGGCATAGCACAGGTAAGACCAATTAGGCCGTGTAGGCCTAGATGTCCTGGCCGTCTAATTGCTAGGCCTACATCGGAATATAGCTTTTAGATAGCCTAAATCGTAGCTAGAAGAAATATGGTCATTTTCAGTTCATGCAGCGGGAAATCCCCGGGTATAGTCCCACCTCCCAAATTCGGGCAAATTTCACGTACAAGGGGGGTGGGATTATACCCGGGGAACTACGGTATAACCTTCTGGATGCTCTTTTGACCATGTCACTGACATTATTGTCCCATTTCAAGTCATCCTGGATAATAAGTCCAAGGAGCGACATACACAAAATAACATTGAGTGTCATTGTCATACCGCTAGGTAATAATTGGGAGGGGGAATATTTCTTTTCAAAAAATTGACTCTCATGATATGACACTTAGAGGGTTTAGGGACCATGTGATTTGTATCACACCACTCAGTAAGGTCATCAAGACAAGATTGAAGTTTAGGGGCATCACCATGTTTAACAGTGTCACCAAGAGTGAGATCATCAACGTACTTCCACCATCTACAGCCTTCCATAGAAATATTATTGACTATGAGAAACAAAATTGGCCCAAGCTTAATTGTACCCTGTGGAATCCCACAGGTGATGTTGGCATAAGGGGAGGATGAACTAAGTTTAGTACTTATTTTACGATCCATCAGAAAGCTACAGATGGTGGGAATAATAGATGTTCTCACTCCGATGTCGACTAGCGTTTTAACAATGACCGTATGGTCAATTCGGTCGAAAGGCCTTTGTAAAATCAAACCTTTTTCAATGTCACTAATTACAGACTGAATCATGTCCACAAGATAATGGCTAGCAGAGGAGCCTTTACAGCAACCAAATTGTTTAATATCTAAAGGTTCATGAATGTCACTAGTCACCCAATCAGTAAGGAATGACCCAAACAACTTGGTGAAGAAAAAATTGTGGTGTCATTTGCAAGGTCTTGATTTGAGTGGCCAAGGAATTTTAGCATGGTTCGATTTTTTAGATTGCACAGTTTATGTACACTGTGATGCCATGTTGCCGTATCATTATCTTTAAGGCCTCCCATTGATTTATCATAAAAAAATGTCTTTGCTGAACGAATGGTCCAAAAAAAAAGTATACCCTAGGCACCAAAAGAAGCAGCTTGTTAATTTGGTTACCAATCATAGTTGTCCAGGGGATAATTGTCCTAAGCTGTACACCTAAAGGGTAGTTGTCCTAGGGCATAGTTTTCTTAGGGGGTAGTTGTCCTAGGGGGTAGTTGATCTAGCGGGGTAGTTGTCCTAGGAGGTTAGTTGTCCTAGGAGGGTAGTTGTTGAGGGTTGTTGTTGTTGTACTTAGCTTAATTAAATAATATTTTGGACTGCCATGATGGGATTGGGCCATATATAGTTGTCCAGGTGGTAGTTGTCCTAGGAGGGTAGTTGTCCAAGGAGGGAGATTGTCCGGGTGGTAGTTGTCCGGTTGGTAGTTGTCCTGGTGGTAGTTGTCCTAGACCCAGCTTACTCAGTTCTTCAGTATTGAATTCTGGCTAGTGACTAGCATTGACAATTGGGCAATAAACACACTTTTCTTTTATTATGTAAAATATCAGCTATTATAGGCCTATATCAATTTTGCCTATTAAATTATTTGCACAATATCGAATCTAAATGACTTTGATCGTAGTGGCAATCAGGAAATAATACACACAATGATGCTCTACAAACAAGCTTATCTTGTCAGGTGACAAAATCAGACACTAAACACAGCAGAGAAGCTAATGCAAAGTTTAAAAACTGACTGGGAGTGAGAACATGTCTTTTTACATTGAAAAGCGATGTTTCTCTACTCAAAAAATGTATTGGTCAATACTTCCATTATAATTAATGTTTATCAACAGCGAACTGAACAGCAATTTAAATGTGGAAGTAAAAACTTATCGATTGTTTTGCCATTTGATACAATTTATATTATTATAAGTAAAACTACCTTTTCCTATAAATTGTACTAATCTTTTTAAATTCAATACATGTGATTGCTTATGAAGTTACATCATAGACAGGAAAAAAGGCTTTATTTTATACTTTTATATACTTATACTTTACGTCTCATATTAAAAGCTTCTCAGAATTGAAATTGTTAAAAATGGTTTACGTTCAAACGACGTCAAAATAAAATCAGGTTTCTAAAACTGTTTCTAAATTTCGTTCTTTTTTGTGGTAACCCATTTCTGTTCGCCAAAGTTATTATACAATAAAAATAGGTAAAATGTAAATTTTATTTAGAAAACTTCAAATGTCAATATATCTATAGACACATTATACAGCTGCTAAAAGGTGTTATTTCTTTCAAATATTACAAAAATAGTGCCAATGTCACATATGTTGTATTGAATTGTAAAACGTTTATTACTTAATAATAAAATGGACTGATACAAAATAAAATAAATCTATACAGACTGAATATTGTTATTTTAACTGGCTTGTCTAGACTATTATTGGTAAAGTCAATTGTTATCAGTACATGGCCTACTTCAATTTCATTGCTAAACTAATCAAACAAAAATTACTCTCATTTGCACTTCCAAAATCTTTGAACTTTCATTGCAAGAATTTTTCCTTGTATTTACAGTATCAAAACAAAATTGAATTTACAGAGCACATGAAACGAAATATTCACAAAAGAAATCAATAGATTAGAACACACTACATATATTACTATTAGAAAATGTAGGTCAGATCATTGTAAATAACAAATATCCATTGTATAAGTCTTAACCTCAAGGAGGTTTTACCTGGTAAAATAAATCCAGGTTTTGAAATGCTTTTTCCTGATAATGATGGTGTTTTAATATGTACTGTATCCTACCCGAATATTTTTTCTAGACAAAACAATCTGTTATTATTTGCTGTTTGTAGTAGATGTAATGAAAAAGCATGGAAGGTGAAACTGAAATTCTAACAATTATTGTTGTGTTCAAAAAATTAAATACTATAGAACAGTATTTGGTAGCAAGACTATTACGGCCTGGGATAAGAACATTCACAAGTCCTTGATCAAATTATCTGCGTATAGTACCATGTGACTTACTTCTCATGTTTATGAAGTTGGTTGTAAACTCGCTTATGCTTGGCAAAAACCACTTCCATTTGGCGATGAACTGCCTCTGAATATGAATCATATGAGTTAGATCGTGGTCGTAACGACTCTGGTGAGTTGTTGTCATCTCCACTAGTGACTGCTTCATAATCAATATCAGTCATTATTGATGACTACAAACCTAGTGAGAATTATTAAAATTGTATTAAACCTTATAATAAAAAAACATTTCAGTAAATATAAGAATGTGGATGCAGGTGAGTTTGCGAGTCCCTCAAAAAAACATTATCTATATATAAATTCACGTACAGTAAGGGCAAAATTCGGTAAATCATGTGTTACTTCTAGAATGTTTACTCGATGGTATATCAAGTTGGTTCGTACTTTCGGTACTGATTTTAACCACCTGATTTAACCCTGTTTACTACGGTAATTAAATTGAGTTAGATAATTAGTTATTGAAAATTAAAACAAATTTTGGTTCTACAATTTGCCCCAAATAGGGGTGTTTTCCCGATCGTGGTATACATTGTCTAATGGATGTCCATCTTGAAAAATATCCGCACACAATAATACGAGGATGCTTCGCTTCACATTACCTCCTTCTATGATAATTGTTTTTAATAGCTGAAAACCAGTTGAATAGCTGGAGTACAGCATCGACATAATGTTGAAGACAGGCCGGTTTCTCAAAATATCAATTTTGTAATCTATAATTAAATTGATCATGATTAATGTATTCACAATTAATGTGAGGAGTACAGTGGTTTCTGGATCAAAAATCGAAAGACTAAAATCAAAATATGTTTTTTAGAAATTCTATAAGTAAATGTACAGTGCTACTGTATCATTGAGTTTGTACGATTTTTAGTTGGGTCTTCCTTGGCTTGCCTTACCCGATATCTTTGATTTTAATTATTGGGGTGAGGTCTTTGTTTTCACTGCCTTGATTTCTGGTTTAAAATTACTATTAAAATATTGGTTGGGTCGAATATGCTCGTATTTAATCAGTTTTCAAACACTCTTAAAAACCCATCTTTTTTCTTTGTAATTGGTTATCCGCACTTGGCGGATAACCCCTTGTTATTGTCAGGATCTTTTTTTTTTTTTTTTTTTTTTTTTTTTTTTTTTTCTATATTCTTCTTTTTTTCCACGAATTTTGTTGCACGCATATCTCTAATTCTGGCCAACATTAGATTGTATAACTTTGTCATAAGATTGACCTGTAGCTGTAAATGTGCAAGAAACTTTGTTTTATGAATTTCGAGTCGCGCAGCGCAAGTTACGCGCGATTTTATGAATTTCAATGATTGATCATAGATTAAAAACCAAAAGTCATTTTGTATTGAAACTTTGTGAAAATTTAAGTCATACCATGCGCAAACTTTCTATGGATTAAAAATGGCATGTTTCACAGAAAGTTACGCGCGCACACGCGTTTAAAATTTCAAAATGCGAAAAATCAATTTCTAATCAACTTTCTACGCGTTTCATGTCATTTTGAGCACTTCAAAAATTCCCACGCACGCGCATTTATTTTACGCGCACGTGCGCATGTAGCGCAAAAACATACTTTTTTCACGTGATTTATGTTTTTCCAGCCTTTTCTAGTAATTTTACCAACTTTTAAACAATTTCGACTTAAAATTACGTTATACGAGCACGTCGAATTGGATAATTTGCGCGCGTTTTTTATCAAAAAGCTCAAAAAATCGTCAAAATTATGCTTTTTTTTAAACAGTCGTAGTTTCTAAACTAAACGGTGAAAGTTATTTTTATTACATATTCTGGAAGTTAATGAGTTGTAGATATCAAATCATACATTAATATTGCTAACAGGACATTGTGACGTCATCATATGGCCACGCGAATATAAAATATAGGATATTTGTCTCTTTCGTTATTGCTCATCTCATTCAATGGAGCGCATCTCCACTTATCCGTATTCCATTTCTCCCCATTTTTTTACATTGTCTAGGTCAATCAATTACCTTTCGCATGATTCACCATTTTAAAAATTGTGATGACGTCATCATGTTCAAAAGCGTAAATAACTTTGATCACTTATTTTTACCTAAACGGCACTGTATGTAGTATGTATACAGTATATAGTGTATACTGTATATACTTAGACGTGACACAAAATAGAGAGCACACTGAAATTGTTTTAATGGCATAATCGTTTTCCTGATTGCAATATTCTAACGTATGACGTGCACGTGGCCTTTGCGCTGCGGATAACCTAACTCGTCCGTAGTGACGAGTTCAAATCTAGTTTTTTTTTTTTTTGGTTATCCGCAACCGTAAGGTTTTGCGGATAATCCTTGTTATTGTAAATATCTTTTTTTTTTTTCATCTTCTTTGTTCTTCTTTCTTTCCCGGAATTTTGTTGCACGCATATCTGTCATCCTTGTCAACATAAGATTGTATAACTTTGTCATAAGATTGACCTGTAGCTGTAGATGTGCAGGAAACTTTGTTATATGACGTTAGAGTCGCGTAGCGCAATAGCGCAAGTTACGCGCGATTTTATGAATTTCAATGATTGGTCATAGATTATAAACCAAAAGTCATTTTGTATTGACACTTGGTGAAAATTTAAGTCATATCAAGGGCAAACTTTCTATGGATTAAAAATGACATGTTTCACAAAAAGTTACGTGCGCACGCGCATTTAAAATTTCAAAATGCGCAAAATTAATTTCTAATCAACTTTCTACGCTGATCATAACATTTTGAGCATGTCAAAAATTCCCACGCGCGCGAAAAAAATTACGCGTAAGGTGCGCGCGGAGCATGAAAATCATGTGTTTTTCTCTTGAATTATGATTTTACAGTCTTTCTTAGTTATTTTAAAAAAGATTGACATCATTTCAAATTAAAATGACGCCATACGAACACGTTGATTTAGACCATTTGCGCGCGTTTTAGTTGCAAAAGTTACAACATATTGTCAAAATTATGCCTATTTTTAATCTATTATAGCTTCTCAGGATCATCCACGACCCCCAATTTTTTTAATTTAATATGTAAGCAGATATGTTGTAGATATGAATTCATGCAGAATCTTTACCCCTCGAATGTTATGACGTCATCGTATGGCCACACAAATGTGAAATATAGGATTTTTTACTCTTTCGTTATTGCTCATCACATTAAATAGAGCGCATCTCGCTTATACGTATTCCATTGTCACAGATATTTTAATACTCTCTCGGTCAATCAACTATCTTTCGCATGAGTTAAAAATATTTTAATTTTTATGACGTCATCATGTATAAAAACGTAAATAACGTGGGTCCCCAATTTTCATCTTTACAGTAAATTTCAATCTGTTATAGCTCGTCAGAATAAAAAGTGATAATCATGATTAAAACGTTTTCTGAAAGCTATTGGATTGTAGATACGAATTCATGTGAATATTTTACCAATCAGATGTCATGACGACGTCATATGGCCAGTTGAATTCAAAAAGTCATATTTTCATCTCTTGAGTAAAAGTTCATTGCGTTTAAACGAGAGCGCATCTCACTTTTACGTGCCCAAAATTCTTCAAATTTGTATTAATGTAATTAATTAGATAATTATCTTCTAAAATTGTTATTTTATATGTTAATTTGATGATGTCATCGTGTTAATAATTGGATTTAAAAGATGGGTCTCGTAATTTCGTCTATGCTACACTGTATATAACATATACAGTGTATTCTGTAAATACTGTAATATGATGTATGCTACAAAATAGGTACAATTCAGCACTGTAAACATATTTATTTCATGTCATAGTATGGCATAATAATTGTCGAGGTTCATATAGTTTAAAGTATGTGCATGTTGCGTTTGCGCGGATAACCCGAACTCGTCAAAGTGACGAGTTCAAATCTAGTTTCTTTCTGTTTTTTTCTCTCACCGCTTTGGGACAATCTTTTGATTGTAAGCGCTTTATAAATCGAACAACATTACATTATTACAACATGCACAATGTATTTGATTTAAGGTCGACCATACTCGACCTACCAGAATAGTATAGATAATACAGCTCAAGAGAGAGTAAAGGGAGAAAATAAATTTGTAAATATGAGTATTGTTTGATAATTTGACAGATGTAGCCTACTGTACAAAGGCTAGGCCTGGTAAGTATCAATTTGTGTAGGGCCTACTATACTCTAGCTAGGCTCTAATTGAGTCGGACCGACTAGGCCTCCTACTTGATGCAGTTTCGTAAAAAACAAATCCGAAAAAAACAATGTTTTTCACTTACTTCACTAGAATAACATAATGGTTAAAATCAACCAGAATCCATTGGCTGGCAGCCAATGTGATCATTTTTTGCTTTAAATTACAGTTTTTTCAGGTACAGTACATCAATTTTGTCTAAATCCAATTTTTGGTCAAAGTAGATTATTGAACTATTATGTGACATTAAGATGGCATATTCAACAACAACAAATTATTTTTCGGGGGGACATTACATCTTACTCACTGCACATGCAATACTCAATACTTCTAATCCCCACTCCTTTAAAAATCTGTCTACAGATCTATAATATGTAGTGTTATCCTTAAGATATTACAATTTTTCTTTAACATGGTTAATCTTCCCTAGAATAAACCAACCTTTCCCGGTAGCGGGAACTTCGTCCTTGATAACTAGCGTCCTTTAATTATTGGTTGATATGGTTGTAGAAAGACCTCACCGAATAAATATCATTTATTTCAAACTAGATTTAAAATATAATTTTTATATCAACTGCATTTATTTTCTGCTAAATTTGAGCTTCAAAATAACCGTCTGTTGGTGGTCATTGACAGTAATTAGCATTACCAAAATACAATGGGCTCTGGCGGTCAATTCAAACATAGTGTAGTTGAATCAAGGTCAGCGGCTGTCAATCAAGTAACCGTTATTTTGCGTTGCAGCTAAAAGTTGTACAGCGATAAACGGTTAAATGATGTTTCAACACCGAAAAAATTGGGCGTTTTTAACCAATGTTAGGCTGCCATTTTAAAAACGAAAATTTGTCCTGTTTCTGCTGCCAAGAAATTTGGCTTAATTTATTCACACTGTAAAAACCTACTGTATGAAACTTTTATTTTAATATCTTCAATATTAGCATTTGCAAACAAATACTAGGAAGTTGATATTTTATATCATGAATTGATACATTCAAATACATACAGTATACTTACAGATAATAGTTCAAGAATTATAGTATTTAATACAATTAATTAACTGTTACTTATGTCTGTACACTATTTTGCTAAACAGAGATGATGTATTTAAAACCACACAGATATATCTATACAGTTAGACAATGTTAATCCTTGTATTGATGTCATGTCACTGCCTACAATAAAATAGCTACAATCCTTGCTGATACTGGCAGGCCACACACTAAATTACTAATTTAAACCAGGCAGCAATAATATTATATTTACAGTCTATTATTATAATTTATCCTGGTACTTTGACAAGTACAAAACACAAAATTACCAAAAACTCTGATATGACCTAATATGTCAATAACTAAAAAATAATATTAAAAACCCAAATTCAAAGGTTTTAAAATATTATCTGTCCCTTTTGACAATGGCTGACTAGAAAAAAATAAATAAATTATCTTTTGTTTACTACTGTATGCATACTGTACAAAATATTACTAGATGGAGTAATCAACAGAATGCCAGATATTAAATATTAAATCCTTTCTTTTTAGAAATTAAGATTTATACTATTATCCTCCTACCCAAACTAGAACGCTGTTCCTACTTCCTAATTACCTTTAACATCTTTTTCATTAATACAATTTTATTTTTAATCAATTTCAATTTTAAATAAAGAAAAAAGGTGATTTAAAATATTGTTGCTTATGTTTAGGGTAACTACAATTTTGTATTATCCTATATAAACTACTCTAATATCTTACATGCAACCTGTAATCATTAATGTTATAAACATATTAAACAATAAAAGTGGGACGAGGCCACAAAAGACATAAACATCAAAATTGGGGTTAGAAAATCACATGAAAGTACACACACAAATATTACAAAACTCAGTGTGTAAAAGGTCTAACTTAATCATACTGTAACAAATTTTTTTTCATAGCTTTTAGCCAAATAATTGACTATACGTTAATATATGGTAAATAAACCTACCTTCTTATCTTATTTTATGAATGTATACTGCACTCAGCGGCAAGCAGAAAGCAAATAGTCACTTTTATGGAATGACACTGTCCTGGCAGCGCGCGTCCTGGCAGGCAGTGTTCAGTGGCCTCTTCTTGACCCTATATCTATTCATTGGGGCTCATACTAACAATCAACAGGAATCCCTCCCTGAATTTGCTAATGCTTAAAATGAGACAGGAGCTTTTTTGCAAACGACCAATCAGATATAGAGTGGGGGATTAAGTTATCAACCAATGAATGCTCAATCTGAAATTCTGCTGAGTTGAAATAAAATGATTTTTCCTGTAAGAAGGAATTAGGCATAATCTAGCAAACACTTAACACTGTCATACGGTAAACAGAGATACCATACTAATTTAAATACAAATAATTGGTAGCAATAATATGATAGTCATTTTAAAATTGTAACATTTTTATTTTACATTAATAATTGTTTCTTTTTTAAATTCAATTAATAAAATATTTCATATTTCATCGATTTAGAAAATCTCAACTTTCACTACTTTTGTGTAATTAGCCTGATATTAATTTATTATATTAAGAGTTCTCAACTTGCTATGTTAATTTCAGTATCAGTAAAAATATTACCATATTAGTAAATAAATAAACAGTATTGTTCGCGATATAAAACATTTTTTGGTTTTCTACATGATCTTCTTTTTCTTTTTAGCCAAAACAATTAATTTCCGGGGGTTGCATAATAATCCCTTCTGGTGACTGCACTAAAAAGAATACAGTACAGTTGAATGAGTACAGTATTTAGTTTAATTTTACTTTTTGTTATTATTATTATCACCATATACAGTACACTTTTCAGGCGAGATCTAAACGAATCTTTTACTTTATAAATGTCACTACCAGGATGCATTATTTTCAATTCATTCTCTTGATATTTTCATTGACGACATAGAAAAATGCACTCACTAAAAACCCATATTGTAAAGTAAAAGCAAAGTTGATAGAAATTGCATACAAGTTATAATTGAATTGGTGAATCAATAAACCACTTTACGATAATTAAAAATGATATTCGAAGGTTAAGAGACACTTGAAAATGACCACAAAATACTTTAAAGAAAACCACTTGATTCATGTTGAATTAATTAGAATGCGTGTACTTGTACACCCAAACAAATCAAGTAGAAAGCATATTGTAGTAGTAGCAGTAATAAAAACTGTTTTTAAAACTTGTTTTGACTACTGTTCTCTCTGTGGACTTTAATGACGTCATGTACAACAAACCATGAACGACCAGCAACAAATGAATAACGCATTCATTAATGAATAAAAGGCAGCAATGTGATCTCAAACTACCAAAACCTATTTTAACGTCCATTACTACCTCTTATAAACCATGCCCTAAATATTTATAATTTCAAGAACTTTCATTTCTTTATGTAAAATGTAATGGAAAAATTCTGTGTGAACTGTGACAACGCAATTAAGTCAGTTTAAAGTAACGGAATAGTTAGAGTTCTGTCAGCGGATTTATTGGTCAATTGAAAATCACTCATGCATGCACATTTTTATAACTCATGTACAAAGTTTAACACTGCTTCTTTCGACTAGTTGTCTGGCTTAGTGGTGTGGTATTAATTTTGTAGTTTAATTAAATTCTCTGACAATAAAAAAAACTCATTAGTGTCTTTTTCATCAATGTCTTTACCCATCATCTTTACCCACTATTGCCAAGTTGGATGTGTTTTTTTTAGGTTTAGAGGGCCGGACACGCGACCATCTCACAGTCACAGTGTATACTTATAGCAAGCGCCATTAGGCATAGGCTAGTAGGCCTATGTCAGATCTCCGAATGCTGTGCAGTTCTGCCCAGGAACTGTACCCACAGTAAGCTCTAGATATTGGAGGTGGTGTGTGAAAGTACAGTTAGCAACACATAGCACTCTCTCTAGGCTACAGAAGGGCCCTAGGGTTCTTAAATAAACACTTTGTTTGGTCATACTCCAACCACTTAATCTTAAATGGATTCCTGTCGTTCTTTGCGGCCAGACCTCTTGGGTGCCTGATCATTTCGGCTGCTGGTTATGTTATGGTTCATTAAGGACAAAATATGTATTATTCATTTAAACCACCAGATTACTCATTACTTATTCCCTGAAATATAAACTCATGTTTTGATCTTTATGTAGTAAAATATTTTACAGTAATATTTTTTACGATTTTTTAATTAACATGTCTTGAAATCCCCTGAAAACACTGTTATTTTTGTTTTTCAGCTCAGCTGGTCACGTCTTTTCGCCAAATTAGAAACTGGCGTACACCTTGTTGCTTTATAAACACTAGGCCTTACTAAAAGAAGTAGGCCTACTGTTGGTTTGTTTGAGGATGTGATATTGTTAATACATTATATTTATTGTTTTCATTTAAAAATAGTAAAATAATGAAAAATATTCTAATTGAAATTACTAATACTATTATTTAATTAGCAGTAAAAGTCATTATCTCCTGTCTTGCCATCCAAAATCAAACTCATTATCAATTAGGCTACTATCATCGTCACTTTCATCCTCCTAATCACTTAGAAATGTTAGTTCAGGCTCAAATAAGAAACCTAGCCTACTTGTGGCAGGCTTGCAACCTTCAGCATGTAAACATTGCAGTGAACCTTTGACCATCACATGTTGTAGCACCCACACACTCAAATTTTTAATTTCTTTGTTAATTAGTGAAAATAAAATTGAGTACATATTCAGATTAGGTTTATTTTCACTTCAGGTCCCCTTTAATAATTTTAAAATGTGTGGATGTTAATTTAAAGGAAGAAATATGAAATTTATATACTTTATAACCAGCTAAAGTGGGACGTTTCGCACCACAAAGTGGGATGGTTTCGCCCAAAAATGGGCCGAATCGTCCCACCAAAAGTGGGCCAAATCGTCCCAGGCCGAATCGTCTCAGGGCCGAATCGTCCCGGATTCCAGGCCTAGCTCAAGCGACACGGTTTAGACTTATCTATTGGACATATATATATTTAGCAATATTATATCAAACATTACGTACATGGAGCTTCCAAGTTCAACCTTTTTTCCATTATATAGTTATAAGTACGTAGGGCCTAGGGCTACACAAAACACCAATTATATTTGCCAACATTATTTTTGTTTGTAGTGCTTCTCCTCCGTGCAAATATTGAGGGCGCTTGTAATTTTCATTCTCACAAAACAACACAATGTTACGTATAGTCTTGGGCAGAAAACAGAAATCGGTGAATTGACATATTTTCCATAATAACTATTAATATAATTCCCAATATCTGAGGTGCGAAAATGGTAATTGCAAATGTCACCAAACACCACCAGCCAGAAAATTGGGGAAAATAGAGATGCCCGATGGCCGGAAATGGCACTTTAAGTTAATTTCAAATGAAATAAATATATTTATTAGTGCCTCCAGGATCTTAGCCCACCATGTTCCGAAAATGGCACTTATAATTTAAAATAGGAAATAAAAATGTATGTGTCTCCAGGACTTCAGCCCCATCATGGTTGGGGCTAAAGTAAGAACATTTGGAAAAATAGAGCTGCTCGATGGCCGGAAATAAGAGTCTCTAGGACCTCGGCCCACCATGGTCACTGAGGCTGAGGTAAGAACATTTGAAACAAGGCCATACATGACTGCAGTCGCGTGCTAAACTTAGTGTTTACCGACCAACCGACCGACATAGTGAGCTGTAGAGTCGCGTTGCACGCGACTAAAAATAGGGCTGCTACGATGCAAATGGAACTGAATTTGAAATATGGAAAACAAATTCTCTAGGAGAAAATGTTGTTGGTTATCCGAACTTATTTGCACGCAAAATTACGCGCGCACGCGTGTTTAAAATTTTAAAATGCGAACAATCAAAGTGACTAGTGACTAATCTAGTAACTATCGTTTGGATTCTCTCAGATATACTAGCTGGGGTTCGAATCTGTATGCATTTTTAAAAATAAAATGTTTTTCTTTTATTTTGAAAGAAAGATATTTAGAGAGTCAAGTTAATTTAGGATAATAAATGTAAAAGATTAACAACATGAAATTCAACAGTGTGGCATGTTGACCGCCGCGAATGACTAACAATTTAATGTCAGAAAAAAAGGAATCATAACTCTCTTCGTTACGTGTTTAGAATTTATATCTCCTCGTTGGTATGCCGGAGTTGTTATGCAAATGAGTTTGTGCAGGTGTAAATTTTTAAATTTGTATTTTTATGCTAAACATAACATTTACAACATCAAAAATCGGGTGGCGAAAGCCACAGAAAAATAAAAGATGTTATCGTGTGCTCTTCCCGCCTCAGCACTAATGCCAATTGAAGCCAAATGTGCTCCTTCATTTTTTAGTATTCTTGGGCGGGCTTCTTTTTCAGATGGACTTCTTTTCGAGATTACTCTCAAACTAAATGAGGGGATCTGCTAGGTCCCTGCCCGGAGAAATTGTTTTTTACAAGATTTGAATAATCTTCTAATGTAAAGATTAACAACATTCAACAGTGTGGCGTGTTGACCGCAATGACTAACAATACCATCTTCCCCACTACACCTGCACCAACTCATTTGCATAATAACGCACGGCATACCAACTGTTCAATATTTGTATAGGGGTAGCAACCAATGGGTTGGTTGGATGGCCAGGCTTGTTCAGGCTGCTATTGTTCATCATTTAATTCATTGTATCAGTTGTTTTGATTTCTCAATATCATTTATTCATGCTCAAACACAGTAAAATGTAGTACATGGTTTGAAATCCTTTTCGTTTGTTCAAAGTTAAAAATTCACAACAAATTGTGAAAATTATTTATTACAATAATGCATATGTATTTAAATAAATAGAGGGAATACACTGGCCAGGCATCGGCATCTTTACACATTTCTATTTTTTTTTTCCTAATTTTCTGACATAACTTAGGTGCTCTTAAAATTGAGGGCGGCAAACATAAAATTTACGAGATCGGAAAGAGGCGGGTAGCCAAAAAAAAAATGATGGTGTGCTCCCTTGCCTCTAGCACGGTAAGGCTCTCTCACAGCCTTGGGGGTACCACACATCACATGCTTTGATGTTATTGCCTCATGATGTGTGGTGGAAAGGGGGACGTTTAAATCTGTGAACCCCAAACACAGAAGCTCGCATAGCTTTAACTCTTTTCCACCGACCGGCATGGGGTTTGAACCCACGATAATCGTGTTCCACGACGCTCTACCGACTGAGCTATCCGGCCCTCTGGTTTATAGCAAGGTTAAAACTAGATTCGTTTCCTAAAAATTAAGTCATGAATATGCAAATTTATGACGTAACGATTAGAATGACGTAATATGAAGCGCGTATAAGACTATACTATTGTCACCTTTCATTACTAGTGTACATTGTGGCATAACGGGTAGTGCTCTAGTAACTATCGTTTGGATTGGATTCTCCCAGCTCTACTAGCTGGGGTTCGAACCTCTAAGGATTTAAAAAACTATATATAAAATGTTTTTCTTTTATTTTGAAAGAGAGATATTAAGAGAGTCAAGTTAATTTAGGATAATATAATTTAAAAGATTAACAACATCAAAATTCAACAGTGTGGCGTGTTGACCACCGCGAATGACTAACAATTTAATGTTCGATAAAAAGGAATTATACATTTTTTCGTTACGTGTTTAGAAAAGAATGTATATCTCCTCGTTGGTATGTCGGCGTTGTTATGCAAATGAGTTTGTGCAGGTGTAGTGGGAAAGATGGTATTGTTAGTCATTCGCGGCCAACACGCCACACTGTTAAATTTAGATTTTTGTGCTAAACATAACATTTACAACATCAAAAATCGGGTGGCGAAAGCCACAGAAAAATAAAAGATATTATGGTGTGCTCTCCCTGCCTCAGCACTAAGGCCAATTGAAGCCAAATGTGCTCCTTCAATTTTTGTACTCTGAGGTGGGCTTCTTTTCCAGATGGACTTCTTTTCGAGATTACTAAATGAGGGGATCTGCTAGGTTCCCGCCCTGAGAAATTGTTTTTTTTTTACATGATTTGAATAGTCTTCTAATGTAAAGATTAACAACATCACAATTCAACAGTGTGGCGTGTTGACCGCAATGACTAACAATACCATCTTCCCCACTACACCTGCACCAACTCATTTGCATAATAACGCACGGCATACCAACTGTTCAATATTTGTATTGGGGTAGCAATCAATGGGTTGGTTGGATGGCCAGGCTTGTTCAGGCTGCTATTGTTCATCATTTAATTCATTGTATCAGTTGTTTTGATTTCTCATTATCAATTATTCACTTAATTCAATATCATTTATTCATGCTCAAACACAGTAAAATGTAGTACATGGTTTGAAATCCTTTTCGCTTGTTCAAAGTTAAAAATTCACAACAAATTGTGAAAATTATTTATTATAATAATGCATATGTATTTCAATAAATAGAGAGAAAACACTAGCCAGGCCAGGCATCGGCATCTTTACACATTTCTATTTATTTGTTCATCATTTTCTGACATAACTTAGGTGTTCTTAAAATTGAGGGCGGCAAACATAAAATTTACGAGATCGGAAAGAGGCGGGTAGCCAAAAAAAAATGACGGTGCGCTCCCTTGCCTCTAGCACGGTAAGGCTCTCTCACAGCCTTGGGGGTACCACACATCAGATGCTTTGATGTTATTGCCTCATGATGTGTGGTGGAAAGGGGGACGTTTAAATCTGTGAATCCCAAACACAGAAGCTCGCATAGCTTTAACTCTTTTCCACCGACCGGCATGGGGTTTGAACCCACGATAATCGTGTTCCACGACGCTCTACCGACTGAGCTATCCGGCCCTCTGGTTAAAGGTTAAAACTAGATTCGTTTCCTCAACATTACGTCATAAATATGCAAATTTATGACGTAACGATTTGAATGACGTAATATGAATCGCGTATAAGACTATACTATTGTCATTTTTCATTACTCGTGTACATTGTTGCATAGCGGGTAGTGCTCTAGTAACTGTCGTTTGGATTCTCTCAGCTCTACTAGCTGGGGTTCGAATCTCTACGGATTTTTTTAAAAAATAAATATAAAATGTTTTTTTTGTATTTTGAAGGAGAGATATTTAGAGAGTTAAGTTAATCAGGGAAGAGTTAAATTACAATTTAACTCTCCATGAGTTAATTTAGGTTAGGCATGGGCTGGTCCTGGAGACTTATATTCTTTCCATATTTCGAGATCCAATTTCCGGGCAACTCTATTTTTCTAAATTATTAGCTCCACCCAACCATGGTGGGCTGGTCCTGTAGACTTATAATTTCGTTTCATATTGTTTTTATTTAACCATGTTTCATGGGGGTAGCCCATCGAGCAAAGCTGATCATTGGGGCCCTCGAAAATACAATACATAATTGGTCAATCACGGCTAGCCTCATCGGTTTCGTTGTGCTGCCTATCGCACACACGGTAGTTTGTGAGCAGCCTTCCTATCCGAAGAGTCGATCGAGTTAGAAACAAAAGGATGGATGCACTATTGTATTGTACGAAAAAACCTGACAGACCTGTTTTGTACGATATGATATTGTGTAAGGTGATATGTACGAAATTGCAAGATTAAACAAAATATTATTCTTGTTCTGTGGTATATTATATTTTTAGTTGTTCAAAAAACACAAAATTATGCCAGATTATACTAAAAACGGATAAATAATGCCACGGCATTATGCCAGATGCAGTGGGCCTCTAAATAATGCCAAAAAGCATAATAATGCCAGAAATGGCAACTATGAACCGTTTTCGAGATATAATGGGTCAAAGTTCAAAATTGACCAATAAAGGTTTATCCAGTGAGGTAAAGCCGAAGGCTAGAGGGCGTACTCCAGACTGAAAAGTGATTCCAAAGGAGGGGGAACCAACAAGATGGCGGCCGTAAATGTGTTCAAAAACATTATTTAATATAAAAAATAATAATCTAATATAATACATTAATACCACATAAATTACAACACATATTTTTGTCAAAGCACAGTGAAGTTTTTTATAAAATTAAATATAATATTGTTAATCGGCGCAATTGAATGAATAATTTCTTGGTAATCTAGCATTTTTTGTATACGAGGATCATATAGAATGCGTTCGTGTTTATACGCTTAACACGCTGCATTGGGTATTGTTCTCACGCAAATAGGCTCAACACAGGCATATAGCAGTGCGTACTGCGTAGGGCATATCTGATTGGTCGATTGCAGTCGCCATATCTTGTTGGTTACCTCTCTCCATGCCATGGAGAATCACTTCATTATCACTAACTGCGATAACACTGTTCTTTGCGATCTAGCCTTCGGCTATATACAATCTTTGGGTTTATCGCAAGCTAGCAAATCACATACATATGGGCGGCCATTAGGGCCAAAATTATGGGCGGCCATTAGGGCCAAAATAGACAAACATTGCCGTACGAACAATTCCGCTTCCGTAAGCCAAACAAATGGCCTTAAAGACATAATATTTATCGAGTGACAAACAAATATTGCCGTACGGACACACACATTGCCGTATGGTTAAATTGCCGAAAGGACAAAAATTGGAGTAAGGACAAAATTGCCGTAAGGACAAAAATTGGCGTAAGGACAAATTGGCGAACAGTCAAACTAAATGTAAACGTTGAGGGCAGCATAGTATTTTTAAAACCACGTGACCAAAACCACTCTGCTGGGGTTCGGGGGGGGCGGGGAAGCGTAGGTTAACAAAATAATCATGAAAGCGAGAATTGTAACAAACTTTGGAAACAGAATTCAGCGCCTTGCAATTTCTCTCGAAAATGAGGAAATTAATCTAAATAAAGTGCAATATATTTTAGATGGGTTATTTGATATGGGCGGCCATTAGGGCCAAAATAGACAAACGTTGCCGTACGAACAATTCCGCTCCCGTAAGGCAAACTAATGGCGTTAAAGACATAATTCCTCGAGTGACAAACAAATATTGCCGTACGGACACACAAACACATTGCCATATGAACAAATTGCCGTATAGTTAAATTGGCGTAAGGACAAACATTGGCGTAAGGACAAAAATTGGCGTAAGGACAAAAATTGCCGAAAGGACAAAATTGCCGAAAGGACAAAAATTGGCGTAAGGACATATAAAATATAAACGTTGAGGGCAGCATAGTATTTTAAAACCACGTGACTGAAACCACTCTGTGTCCAGTCGTCCTGCTGGGGAATAAAAACATAATCATGGAAGGCTTGTGTCAAGCTAGCCAACAATAGGCCAGCCGACAATAGCCAGCCCACTTTTATTTTTTCCAGCCAACAATAACTATGAAACGCCGTTTGTGTATTTTTTACATTTTCAGTGTTACTTATGGTTTTTATGGTATTAGAAATTAAATATTTGTGAGAAAACGGCGGATTGCTCCTGGGAGTCACTTGGTGGGATTATACTAGGGTACCTCCTTAGTCGTCCAGTATAAGTTAGAGTAGGACCGCTGGTCCCGTTTACTCGGCATTTATCTTTTAAATCTGAGTGTAACTCAATTACGTTTTTTTATATATAGTGAAATTTGATACTGTATTTGTGAAAAAACGGCGGATTGCTCCTGGGAGTTACTTGGTGGGATTATACTAGGGCACCTCCTTAGTCGTCCAGTATAAGTTAGAGTAGGAGCTCTGGTCCCGTTTACTCAGCATTTATCTTTTGAATTTTATACTGTATTTGTGAGAAAACGGCGGATTGATTGATTGATCGAATTTCACTATAATATTAAAAATCGTAATTGAGTTACATTCAGATTTAAAAGATAAACAAGCCTTCCATGATTATGTTTTTATTTACCAACAGGACTGGACACAGAGTGGTTTCAGTCACGTGGTTTTAAAATACTATGCTGCCCTCAACGTTTATATTTTATATGTCCTTACGCCAATTTTTGTCCTTTCGGCAATTTTGTCCTTTCGGCAATTTTTGTCTTTACGCCAATTTTTGTCCTTACGCCAATTTTTGTCCTTACGCCAATTTAACCATACAGCAATTTGTTCATATGACAATGTGTTTGTGTGTCCGTACGGCAATTTTGTTTGTCACTCGAGGAATTATGTCTTTAACGCCATTAGTTTGCCTTACGGGAGCGGAATTGTTCGTACGGCAACGTTTGTCTATTTTGGCCCTAATGGCCGCCCATAATTTGAACAATACTCGGAGTTGATGATCAAAAAGTTTCGAGCCACAGAAAAGTTTCCTGTTGCGTTGTGGTTGCATGCTGCCCTCAACGTTTACATTTAGTTAGACTGTACGCCAAGATGATCCCAAAATTGACCCTTGAGGAACAGAATAATCAAGTGAGAATGGAGCAGACTTAGCAATTCCCACACAAACTCTTGTTGGCGCTTGGAAAGGTAAGAGGAACACCACCGAAGAGCACTGTCTTCAATTCCTAAATATTGATGGAGGCGTCCTAAAAGCAAGGTGTGGTCAACCGTGTCAAATTCAGCACTAAGGTCTAACAGGATAAGTGCAGTGAGCATACCCTTACCCATAGCTTGAAGAACATCATTTTTAACACGTAGCATTGCTGTTTCGACACTATTATGTGGCCGGTATGCCGACTGAAAAGGGTCAAGTAAGTTATACGTCTTGACATGCTCTGCGAGACGTCTGGAAACAAGCCGTTCAATAGTCTTTCCAAGGAACTTCAGATTAGATACAGGTCTGTAGTGTTTAAGTGCATCACGATCTAAGGTAGGTTTCTTGATCAGGGGTCTAATATGAGAAACCATCAGAGCGTCTGGAAAAACTCCATTCTCAATAGATTTTTTTACGATTACCGTAATAGATGGCAGAACAACATCAATGCATTTTTTCAAAAGAGAAGTTGGAATTGGATCAAGATCTGATGCTGATTTACAAGATGAACATCTAATAATAGATCTGATTTCATCTTCGTCAGCTGTTGTCAGTTCTGATAAAGGTGTTATATCCATAGCAGCATCAATTGGTGAGAAAGAAGGTTTGTGACTTCTGTCATTATCGGCAATCAGGCAATCCCGAACGTTAGTTGAATGTTACAGTTTATGTTTTTATAATGTTTTTAAATAACGTTAAAATAACATTAAAGCCTGTTTTCCTGTCGACGTTATTCGACGCTATCGTCGTTGATCTGACGTCCGCTGAACATTATAACTGACGTTAGTTTAACCATCAACAACATTCATCGAACATTAATAGCAAACGTTATTTGAATGTTACCGTTTATGTTTTTTGAATGTTTTGAAATAACGTTCAAATAACATTAAGTTGTGGACCCTTTTTGACGTCTGCTGAACGTTATGACTAACGTAGTTTTAACCCTAAAACAACGTTCACAGAACGTTGAGTCCAACATTCACCAAACGTTAGGTGAATATTACCATTACGTTTTTTAAATGTTTAGAAATAACATTCAAATAACGTGAATGGGACCCTTTTTGACGCCCGTTAAACGTTATTGTTAACGTTGGGTTTAACCTTCAAGTAACGTTCACAAAATGTTCACTGACGTTATTGAAGACACTCAACGTTGTTGAATTTTTCTGTTAATGTGGCCATTGCCAAACAGCAGTTGTGCTCTACTTGTAGTTTCGATATACTAATTTCTGAACCAATCTCGCATCTCACGGTCACCATAACAAAATCATTAAACAATAAGAATACTAATACTCAACCTGTATTAATTAAAGGAAATTATTTATTTATAAAGTATTAATTGAATATATCATACAAAAAACAATTAAAATATAGGCCTAAATGAATAATTAAAAATCAATTTCTGAATGATCCATCCGTCTTCTGTCTACCTCTTGCGTGGTCGAATCATAGAGACTGAATTCTGTGGAGATACAATTTTCAATATCTGTTGGATTCAAAATTGCACCAACAGCTCAGTTATATTCCATTCTAATTTATGTGTTTGCATCGAGATGCACATCCTATTAAACCTTCCATTTTGATCCACTTGTTTCTTTTGTTTGATGTTTGGTGCATCCGAAGCCCCTGTGCAGGTAAAAAAGTAGATGACACATTAATGCTAGAGAATGCACCAATTCAAAAGTGCTGTATTAAACCAGGGAAATTAACTCTTCCCTGATTAAACTCAAATGATTCATTCATTCTGACAGGTGTTCATATGTATTTTAATTCAACTCAACTCCAAGAATGGAAAAATGAATTCATGCATCCCAAAAATATAAACATACTCTGAAACAATTTTTATATTAACAAATAAAACACTTTAGAATACATT